>NW_026706832.1:2400000-3600000 GCF_024137745.1 Phymastichus coffea | reverse complement strand
CTAACGCCATGAAATTAAAATCAAAGTTTGGTATGGGTCTCGCGAAGAGAAGAAAGAAAACCAAGACGAAAGGACGCAAGAAAACGAAAAAGTTAGTTAATTTGAAAAGCGTGATCAAAGCGGCCACATTCAAATGGTCCAAGGGTAAATGTGCGCGCAAAGTCATCGGTTCTGCTTTGAAAAAAGCTCGTACAACCGTTAAAAAAGCTGGTGGAAAAGCAAACATCAATGTTCCACGAATTCTGCTAATATCAACTAAGATGGGTGGAGCTTTGCCCTTTCTCATACCACTTTTTGCATGCTTGAGTGCAACTGGTGCTCTAGCTGGTGGCGCCGCGGGAATCGCAAAAGCCGTGAACGATGCAAAGTCTGCAAAACAGTAATTGGAAGAGAACAAGAGACACAACAAAACGATGGAGACCATTACTCTGGGAAAAGGTCTGTATCTCAAACCTTATAAAAAAGGCTATGGACTTTATCTCAAACCTTATCTGGGATCAGGTTTGAAAAAAAAAAAAGTTCGAAATAAATTTACCGGATAGAGCCCTCACAAATGCCGACTTGATGAAGTATGCAAAAATTTTGAGTATACCAAATTTTCGCGGAGTCTTCATGAGAAATGACTTACCGAGTTCTGGACCATATTATCACGAATCAGCTATAGTCAATCTTGACGGCGTCGAAGGAACAGGAACGCACTTGGTGGCTTATCGCAAAATCGGAAAAAACGTCACATATTTCGATAGCTTTGGAGATCTTAGACCACCTATTGATTTAATGATGTTTCTTGGCGATATCGAGATCAAATATAATACGAAAAGATATCAAGATTTCAATTCTCACGTATGCAGTCATCTTTGCTTACAGTTTTTGTGCGAGGGTATAAAAGTAAAGGCAACGTGAAAATATCGGTAGTCATGTTCGCACAGTCATGGAGGATTCGTTAACTCTGACGCTCTCGGGTAATTCTTCACTGTTGGAAACGCACTATTTCCCACCAATCGAACTATCACAGCATAAACATTACAAGTTGGGCTTAGTCGAGTTTCTAACGTTCAACTCGATACCTAATATCGACGTACATAATAATAAATTTTACGTCGCAAATCAAATTATCGACATACTTGTCGGGACCTACGAGATCGACGACATTGATAAATTTCTTCGCAAAGCTGTGCAGCCTCTCCGTACTGATAATAATAATAATATAATATTTAGTTTGAAACCAAACAACAACACCTTGCATTGTACAATCAAGAGTTCCGAACCTATCGATTTTCGTCCGCAGAATTCTATCGGACGATTGTTGGGTTTTTCACAACGTACATTAGAGGCAAACGTTTCTCACAACTCTGATTTTCCCGTCAGTATTCTCAGAGTGAACGCTGTGAGAGTCGAGTGTAATATAACCGCTGGAGCTTACTTGAACGGAAACACCGTTCACGATATTCACGAATTTTTTCCAGCAGTACCGCCTGGATATAAAATTATTGAAATTCCCTCTCGCGTGATTTATCTTCCAGTTACGAAAAAGTCTATAGATTATTTACAATTACGCATCGTCGATCAAGACGGAAATTTAATTAATTTTCGCGGTGAAGTCATAACCATCAGATTACACCTTAAAAGCGTATAATAAGCGGAATATAAGCGGAATTGTTTACGATGCAAAGAGTGGTAGGGACTATGTAAGCATTGAAAAATGCAAACCCATCATCAGTCGTCGACTGAAATTGAAAACGTCAACACGACGAACTCCAGTCATCAATCGTCATCGGAAAGCGAAAGCTTTAACACGTCAAAGCATAAAGTTCCTAAAAAGTCTTGGGTTAAGAGTAGTTCCAGGTGGAAAATAAATTGCTTAATTTTTTCTTTTTGCTGCTGCTTTTAACGAAACAATGGAGAACATTCTCGAAATACAGTCACCTGTCGTCTTCGATGAATCTTTGGCTCATTACGAAATCCACGCTCATCAACCTTACACCAATTCATCGTTTAAAAATAGTGACGAGATTCGTATATCAATTCAACATCAAGACTTGTGCCTTTTACCATCTCGCAGCTCGTTACACATTTATGGACGATTACGCAGCAACAATAACACTTTGTTAACGAATACTGATTTTGTTAATAATGCCATTTGTCACATGTTTGAAGAAATTAGGTATGAGCTGAATGCTATAGAAATTGATAAATGTAAGAACGTTGGTCGCACAACCGTTATGAAGAACTAACTGGTTATCTCTCACTCTAAGTCAAACCTTGATTGCCGAAAATACCGGATGGATAAATACCTTAGAACAAGATGACCGTAAAATAACTAATGCGAATGGCGACTTTGACATTTTGATTCCTCTGAGCTTCATACTTGGATTCGCTGAGGACTATCGCAAAGTGCTAGTGAATATGAAACATCAATTAATTCTTGTAAGATCGAGTACTGATTTAAATGCAGTTTATCAAACGAAGAAGACCGTGGCCAACGTTGAAGCTTACGAAGAATTCAAGATTAATGTAACACGTCTCGAATAGCTTATGCCCTATGTGACTGCATCGAATGCAAAGAAAATGCGTCTACTCGACTTTCTAAAAAGCGAACGAAGTATTTTAATGAGTTTTCGTAGTTGGGAACTGTACAAATATCCAGCGCTGCCTGCAAACACAAATCACGTCTGGACAGTTAAAACGACAAATCAGTTGGAGAAACCACGCTACGTCATCTTAGCCTTCCAAATCAATCGAAAAAATGAACCAAACTCTAACGCTAGTATATTTGATCATTGTAACATCAGAAATGTAAAACTGTACCTCAAATCTCAGTGCTATCCATACGGTAATCTCAACATTGATTTCAGTAAAAACCAATACGCAATGTTGTACGATATGTATGCCATTTTTTAAAACGTATACTACGGTAAGGATGCCGAACCGATGCTCAAAAAACTCGAATATAAAAATTACATGCCACTCGTAGTGATTGACTGTTCGAAACAAAACGAATCATTAAAGACTGCTCCAGTAGATGTGCGCTTGGAGTTCGAAACCAGAGAAAATATTCCCGAAGGAACTACAGCGTATTGTCTTATTCTACACGATCGCATCGTTCAGTATAATCCGATAAATGGAGATGCGAAGAAACTTATTTAGGAGAAGGGGGAAGGATATTAAAGAATTGACTCTTTCCTTAAGCAGCTCAGTAGTAGCTTTCTATCGCAATGGAGTACGTAGTGGATATGCAAGGCTTCATGATGCCTGGCAAAACTTATGCCGTGAAAGAGTTAGCTATACTCCCACTAAACTACAACGAAGAACCGCTCGTACGCTTGTTCAAACCTCCCTTTCCATGGCGAAGGCTAACGGAGAAATATAAGCGAGAAAATCTCTGGTTAGAACTCTACTATCATGGATTAACATGGAACTCTGGCGATTATAAATACGAAGAGCATAAATTCATCATCACAGATACACTCAAAGATGCCACAAAAATTTTCGTTTCCGGAGATTTGAAAAAAGAGTGGTTAGAACGATATGGCCTTAAAGTTTTCGATTTGAATGATTGGGGCTATTCGCCTTTCGAAAAATTAAAATCAGTTACCGTGTGCCCTAATCATAACGGCAAATACGTAACGACATGTGCACATCAAAACGTTAAAATAATGAAAAAGTTTTATATCGATGGCTGTTGTATGGATTGGGAAGAGAGCGATGAAGTCGTTGAAGGATTTCTAGTGATTTTGTTTTTGAAGTAAATACTTTGTAGAATAATATGTATTTTATTAAGAACATGTAGAATAAGATATATTTGTTATCAATAAAAAAATTTTTGTTTCAATTGATACAAAAAAATATTCTTTTATTTTTTATTAAACCATCCAACAAAAAAGCGAAATTCTTCGCTGACTCTGACGATGACAGCAGCAACAGCAGCAGTTCACCTTTTTATAATAAATTTTGTATTTTTTTATCAACAAAAAAATTTATACAACATAGAATTTAGACAAAAAAATGTTTATTTATTAGTTGAGGTCGTGTACAATGATGACATGTATAAATATGATTATTTCTTCTTTTCGTTATTGAACTGCTGATAGCCTTTTTGTCCAGGAAAATTTTTAGTATTGCTCGAAAGTTTGGAAATACTTTGTTTCCATGTCGATGATTCTTTGTTCTTCTTTTCGTCCGGGTCTTCCTGTGGAAGACGAGAGTACTTTACTTTAGAGTAGCGATCCATTTTATTGGAATGCTCGTTGATGAAAGATTCGATAATTCTTACACTGTGCTATTTATAGTAGCTTACAACCACGAAATCTACAAATAAAAGAAAGTAAGCAGGTACTTGCACGTTTTTTTCTATTAAACCATCTTCGGTAGATGAGACACGCATGCACGCACACACGCGTGCCCGCGCGCACACATCGAACATAAAAAAATTATTATTCGTTATATACCAATTATAATATTTATTATAATTAGTATATTTATTAAAATTTATTATCATTTGTATGTATTAGCGCTTGGGCCCTCCCCAGCAGCAGCAGCAGCAGCCGCTGGCGCCGCCGCCTCCCACATATCAATCGTGTGTAGCTAGTATACACAATACGGTATTGCCCGTGGTAACAGTGGCTGTAGCTCTAGCTGTAGAGCATCGGCCTGCGGATCCGGAGGACGCACGTTCGATCCCCCGATCCCTCCGTTTTTTTCAGATAAATCTAAAAATTGTTAACACACACGCGCCCACGCGCGCGCACACACACAATAAAAAAATCAAAACGCGTAACACAGAACGCGCGCGCAGTGCATAGGAATCAAATCAGTGGGAGAGGGGGAAGTGCTGCAGAGAACGCACGCCACATCAGATCAAGCCACATCAGATCAACTCAGTAGGGGAGGGGGAGTGCGTAGAACGCACCGGTATAACTCAGGAGGAGGAGGGAGAGGTGACGCGCGCATAGGAATCAAATCAGTAGGCTAGGAAAGAGGGAAGAACGCACGCCGCATCAGATCAACTCAGTAGGGGAGGGGGGAGTGCGTAGAACGCACCGGTATAACTCAATAGGAGGGGAGGAGGGAGTCGACAGCGCACGGGCCGATCAGGGGGAGGGGGGGGGAGGTGAGGTGAACATGTACACGCTTCAACTCAGTGAGCTGATACCCCTCTGAGTTGAGGCCCCTCTCGTTTACCTACTAGCTATGACTAAAAAAAAAAAAAAAAATTAATATCTTTCACAATTAAAGGTAAATATATGATCCGTTTAAAAATTTCAATGATCTTAAATCCTAATGGTACAGCTGGAATGAACTCATGAATAATATGATCTCTATTTTGATTAACAAATGCTCTAAATATTATGTTGCATTTAAAGCGTAGAGCGTTTAGTTTGAGAATGGTCACAGGCATGTCGGAGACATTATTTATAGTAGTTGGCAACAACCGTTTAGTGAAACCTAACAAACAATTTATAGAGCTAGTTGGTTGAAAATCGACAAGTTTATTGCAAATTATTTCATTGCATATATTGTTATTAGGCTTTATTTGAATTTTCACATCTGTTGAATTTAAGTGTTCTTTCAAATATCGATCTCTGTCCCTAATAATATATTTCTAGTAGAGATGATGTACTAGATAAACTGACGGTCAATAATTCAGCGAAGTTGAGTGATTATACAAAACTGAATTTTTTATTTACAATTTTTACTATTTATAGAAATGTAATTGTCATGATGTTCTAACAAATTACAGTTTAGTGTAGTTTATTTATTTACAACTTATATGTTACATTTGGTTTCCATTTCCTATATTACAATTGTATCTCGTGTCCAGTTTGTGTAATTGATAATGTATGTGTTGTGTGTGTCTGTGTGAGTGTGTTTTGTGTATATGTGTACTTAAGTAGATAAGCAATGTATGTTTTGGGACACAAAGGAGCCGACAAAGGATGCCGCCAATGTATAAGGGATATGTGTATGTTCTGGGACACAAAGAGGCCGCCTGATGAAGGTGTCGCGATAGTGACACCTTTTAATCGCGATAAGGTGAAACCCCATGCTGAGTGTTACATTTGATGTTTGTTCGACACCTCCCGCATGCCAGTGGGCCCCTTCGAGGGGGCCAGTCTCCCCCCCCCCCTCCTCTCACTCGATAGTAGGGCGCTTCACCCACCCACCCACCCGCCCACAGAGGTTGTTAAGGTAGGATGCTGTAGAAGTCGGTAGGGTGTTTGGTAAACTATATGCTTATGCTGGCTAAGTGTGGACCCTCGGAGAGGGGAAGCGTCTCTAGCTTGCTAGGCGCGTACGCCGTATAGTGCGGATGCTGTTTTCACTCTCTCTCTCTATCCCTCTCTTTCGCTCTCCTTCGATAGTAGGGCGCTTCACCCACCCACCCCACCCACCCACAGAGGTTGTTAAGGTAGGATGCTGTAGAAGTCGGTAATAGTGCGGATGCTGTTTTCTCTCTCTCTCTCTCTCTCTATCCCTCTCTCTCACTCTCCTTCGATAGTAGGGCGCTTATGCTGGCTGAGTGTGGACCCTCGGAGAGGGGGTAGCGTCTCTAGCTTGCTAGGCGCGTACGCCGTATAGTGTGGATGCCGTTCTCTCTCTCTCTCTCTCTCTCTCTCTCGCTCTCCTTAGTAAGCTTATGCTGGCTGAGTGTGGGCCCTCGGAGAGGGGGTAGCGTCTCTAGCTTGCTAGATACGTACGTAGTATAGTGTGGATGCCGTTCTCTCTCTCTCTCGCTTTCCTTCGATAGTAGGGCGCTTAGTAAGATTATGCTAGCTGAGTGTGGTCCCTCGGAGAGGGGGTAGCGTCTCTAGCTTGCTAGGCGCAGCCACCACCCACCCACCCACCCACCTCCTACCTTTCGTCTGACTACTCCCTCTTCAACCTACAGCGCCGAAACCGCTGCTTTCAGCGCAACCATAGTGCTTAAAAGCCGTGCTCGATTGGAAAAGAGCGCAGTCTTTCGAGACAGCCCGCTTCACTAGCTTTCTTAGCAGTGACAAGCAGTAGTAGTAGTAGTAGTAGTAGTACTAGTAGTAGTAGTAGTATTACTAGTTATCCTACGTGCATTTTCATTACAATGGCTTCTATTTCTTATTTTGAAAATACAGTACGCGATTTATGGAAAGCCTATTACAACTCAAACGCTAATAAGGATGATTTTATTAGATGGAAAAATGTAATAATTACCGCTTTGCATTCTCTTGAAGAATATATGTTACGGCATATAGCAATACGACAGAGATGTCAAACATGCGCTACTCATTTGAATTCAATCGAAATTAATTTAAATAATTCCATAAAAGTCGGAGGAAATGTTAATTCATTACGAGTCATTCCAAACCAAATTGAAGGGGACGGAGTTATTTGGCGTGAAATAAATTCAGCATTTGAAAAACGTATCATTACTGCATTCATAGCCAATCAAGAACATAGAGATATAAAGTCATTCTTAAAAGCAGCGAATAAATTATTACAACTACAAATACCAAAATATCTTTCAATTCATAATGCTCTAAAAATAAATATAGAAATGTCAGCTTAATTTACCTTAATAAAAGATAATGTAGAGGACATTCAAGTAAAGTATTTCAACACCAAAAATGTTTCTATTTATAAAACGACAGATCTTAAATTATGGTTTACAGAAAATATTGAAGATGTTATACTTAAAAATTTAGAAGAATTTCAAGAAAAAGATTCCGGTTGGACATTAAAAACTATCATCGGTATTACTGTTAATATAAATCAATTTAATCCTTTCAAACCTGGCTCATATATTCAACTACCAAAACAAATAGCAGATAAAAAAGCAATTATCAACGTTCAAAATACAGATAATGAATGTTTTAAATGGGCTGTTCTTGCCTGTCTTCATCCAGCTAGATTTCATAGCGAAAGAGTTCAAAATTATATGCCCTTTGCGAATGAATTGAAATTCGATGATATAAACTTTCCTGTTGAGGTAAAGAATATTCCTAAATTTGAAAAATTAAATAGTATTTCAATAAATCTATACATACTAAAAAAATACGGTTTTAAATTCGAAGTCTCACCATATTATATATCAACTTTAAATCAAGATAAGCATGTAAATCTTTTGTTACTACAAAGCGATTATATTGATGAGAATGAAACAGAAAAATCTAATAGATCGAATAATAATGATAATTTCAAATTAAAATTGAACTATGTATGGATTAAAAACTTATCTGCTCTTGTTAGAAGTCAAGTAACGAAACATACTGCACAAATTTATCTCTGTGAACGCTGTCTCCACTATTTTAATAATAAAGAAAAATTAAATATTCATGAGACAGATTGTTCAAAATTAAATAAATATAGAGTTAATCTACCTAATTTTCCTCTTCTGAAATTTAATCATTATGATCGAAAAGAAATGGTTCCGTTTATTATCTATGCTGATTTAGAGTGCTTATTGAAACCAGTAAATAACGGACGATCCTTCCAAGATCATGAAGCCTTTAGTGTGGGGCTTTATATAAAATGTAGTTATGATGATTCCAAATCAGTCTTTAAGATGTATAGAAAAAAACTGAATGAAGAACAATCACCCGCACAATGGATTATCAAACGATTTCAGATTTTGTTAGATGAAATGAATCAAATATATAAGAATGCAATAGAAATGAATCTTTCATGGCGTAATCAAATGGATTTCAAGATGAGCAAAATGTGTCATATTTGTAGAAAATATTTTTAACCTGATGAAACAAGAGTTAGAGATCATTGTCATTTGACGGGTCGATTTAGAGGTGCTGCTCACGCATCCTGCAATTTAAATTATAAGAATCCTTATTTTATACCAGTTGTCTTCCATAACCTTACTAGATATGATTCTCATTTTATAATAAAAGAAATAGCTACTAGCTCTGATCTTGAGGGAAATGTGACTGTTTTAGCTGAAAACAAGGAAAGATATATAGCTTTCACAAAACACTTGGACGGTAGTACTATAAATTTTCGATTTATTGATTCGTTTCGTTTTATGCCATCATCTCTTGAAAAACTGTCTTCATACTTAACCAAACTAAATATCGTAGAGCATGAATTCAAGATAGATAAATATACAAAAACACAAATAGAATTATTGAAGAGAAAAGGCGTTTTTCCATATGAGTATGTTAACAGTTTTGAAAGATTAAAACAGACTTAATTACCACCTATCGAAGATTTTCATAGTCAATTGATAGATAGCAACATCTCTGAAGCTGACTATGAGCATGCTCAAAAAGTGTGGAATGCATTTGACATCATTGATTTAGGACAGTATTCTGATTTATATTTAAAAACTGACGTATTACTCTTGGCCGATATTTTTGAAAATTTTCGTAAAACGTGTATGAACGCGTATCAACTCGACCCGGCACACTATTATACTACTCCTGGATTAACATGGGATGCTATGTTAAAGTGTACAAAAATTGAGCTAGAACTTTTAACCGATATAGACATGGTTTTATTCATCCAAAAAGGTATTCGAGGAGGTATTAGTCAATGCTGTAATAGATACTCAAAAGCTAATAATCGATATATGGGCTCAGAATATAATGAAAAAGAACCTAGCAAGACTTTGATGTACTTTGACGTTAACAATTTATATGGATGGGCGATGACTGATTAATTTAAAATTAGGTTCTTTACGAAAGAGAAGTTCCATCCAGGCGTCTTGCTGAATGCTTTATCATTCACAGTCACATTATCGTTTTGGAAAGAAATTGGAGAATTGCCTATGACAGATGTATTTTTATGCAAGCGAACGCCAAATGTCTTGTCTAAATTACTTTTCTGTTGCGGTTCATGCAATAGTCGAATATAGTTTCCTACCATCGAGTCATCCAATAGCTGTTTTTGTTGTTTTGAACTAACATTGTCTAAATTTATTGCAGTTCTATCAAGTGTTAATTCACTAGTCTTACTAAATTCGTCTTCATCACCATCATCAGTAATAGACATAGCGGATTCAAATGTAGAATCAAGCGGATGTAATGTTGAATTTAAGTCATTAACAGTACTATTGAAATATCGAGATTTATAGGGAGTGTCAGCTGTTGTTTTTGACTTGAAAACTTTATCGAACGTAATTTTCTTCTCCTTTTTCGTTTCCTGTTCAGTATTATCGTTAGTTTTATCAATAGCTACCTCCACAAGTTTCTTCAATGGATCAACCATAGGTTTAAAAGTTTCATTCAATGTATTTTCTAAATCAGCTTTGTCACGTTTTATTAGTTGATACTTACGTCTGATGGCATCACGAGCCTCAGATAATTGCTCGAGCATCTTCTTTTTTTTTTTTCAAA
Source organism: Phymastichus coffea (assembly GCF_024137745.1). Lineage (NCBI taxonomy): Eukaryota > Metazoa > Arthropoda > Insecta > Hymenoptera > Eulophidae > Phymastichus > Phymastichus coffea. Next base: position 3,589,681 of record NW_026706832.1, on the reverse strand, counting down.
TTAGCCATGTTGACGCTTGCAATTTCTAAAGTTAAATAACCTTCATTCGTTCGCTCCGTTATATTTATAGCAAAAGAATCGAATCCTTTTCTATACCGTCCATGATTGATTGGTCTATCTCTATCAATAACTATAAATCCATGATTATCGTCTCTCCAACATTTTGAACAAATTGCTTTAAACTTCTCAAAAGTCATATCTGAGTTAACATGATCGTTATAAATATGTTTAATATTCACGTCATCTTGTCGAAACAAAACTAGTAAATTCACATCATCTCGAATGAGATGCTTCGGTATGCGAGCGTATGATTGACAGAGATAGAAACTATCTACTTTTTTATGTCTTCCTATACAGAAGAATGCTCTCATATTGTCCTGTTTTTCAGTGGCTATATCGTCAAAAATCATGATGGAATTTGGATTAGCTTCATCCGGTGAAACAACTGCCTCATGCTCGCTGAATGCATAATAATGCATACCATCAATCGGTTCCAATAAATCTTTTAAAAACTTATACTTTGGTTGATTCAGGGACTTTGAATAAACATAAATGTTTTCAAATCTAAGTCCATTAGGATGTGTGATTAGTGTTAGCAAACAGTTAGTTTTCCCACAGTTACTAGGACCACAGAAAACTGCTCGTATACTGTCAGGCAGTAGTTCACCATGTCTTTTTTCTCGTTTTTCCGTCTCAACCACATTATCAAAATTTATGACTTGCAACTTAAGTGGTTGCTCTTTGAAGTCCATATTGTTTTCTAATCACCGATCGAAGGACGAATGAGACTACTAACTATAAAAAGACTGTTTATATATTTTTAGTTTCATTAAGACTTTGTCTTCTGATGAGGTATGATCATTTGTTACAAAAGAAAGACTGGTGGTGCTGGCTTAGTGAATAAGATCATTAATAACTTACCATTCGAAGCTCATTTGCCTGGTTATCAGTATTGCGGACCGGGAACTAAATTGAAAAAACGACTTGCTTGTGGTGATCCTGGAAAAAATCCGCTAGACGCTGCTTGTAAAGATCACGATATTGCTTATTCTCAAAATCGAGAGAACATTGAGGCGAGAAACGAAGCCGACAAAATTCTAGTTAAACAAGCCTGGGATAGAGTGCAAGCTAAAGATAGTAGTTTTGGTGAGAAAGTTGCTACATTTGCTGTTGCCAACATAATGAAAGTTAAAAGTAATCTTGATATGGGTGTTAAAATTTTAAAATGAGGAAAGAAACGAGGTAAGGGATTAAAAAATCGCCAACAACAACGACAGCGACGAAAGACACATGTAAAAAGTAAAAATCTATCAATTGCATTGAAAAAAATTATTAACGCTGCCTCGAGAAGTGTTGTACCTAGTAATAAATCACTCTTTGTCATTTGTTCGGCTATAAAAGTCGCTAAAGAAGCTGTGAAGAAGGCTGGAGGAAGAAGAAAAATAAATATTCCTCGTATTCTACCAATTCCTAGTAAAGTGGGTGGAGCTCTTCCTTTTTTAATTCCATTATTTGCTGCTTTGAGCGCCACTGGAGCTTTAGCTGGAGGAGCTGATTCAATAGCAAAAGCCGTTAACAGTGCTAAGGCCGCTCAAAATGAATTGAAAGAAGCTCATAGACACAATAAAACTATGGAAGCTATTGCTATTGGTAAAGGACTTTATTTGAAACCACATCGTAAAGGTTATGGTCTTCATCTGAAACCATATTCAAGTGGAAAAGGTTTAAAAAAAAAAGCTCGAAATAACTTTACCTAATCGAGCACTGACAGATCATGATATAAGAAAATATGCTAAAATACTAAAAATTGCAAATTTTCGAGGTGTTTTTATGCGTGATGCTCTACCGACCGATGGGCCTGGATATCAAGAGACAGCAATTGTAAATTTGGATAATAAACAAGGGCCAGGTACTCATTGGGTAGCATATAAAAAGAAAGGCTATGAGGTTATGTATTTTGATAGTTTTGGTAATCTACAGCCGCCTATAGATCTATTGCTTTATCTCAAAGTTAATAGAATCAAGTATAATTATATTAGATAACAAGATTTTAATACATATAATTGCGGCCATATTTGTCTCAAATTTCTTTTAAACAAACTATAGAAAAGACGACTAGTATATAAAATACTCATTCAAAGAATGACTGTCATTTGATATGAATCTGTCATGGAGAATACACTAACATTGAGTCTCTCGGGAACATCATCCATACTCGAATCATATTCTTTTCCACCGATCGAATTGATAGCAAACAAAAAATACGTTCTTGGTCTAGTTGAGCTATTGACATTTAATTCAATACCAAACATTGACGTTGGTTGTAATAAATTTTACATTGAAGGTCAAGAAGCTATCACTTTACCGACTGGTAGCTACGAAATAGAAGATATTGAAAGCTTTCTCATAGACGAATTAGCACCTAAAGGTATATCGTTTAGCCTAAAACCAAATAATAATACTTTACGTATTGTCATTCGGTGCAGTCAAAAAATACATTTTGAACCAGAAGATTTTATTGGATCAATTTTAGGCTTCACTAAACGCACGCTCGTTGAAAACGAATCACATAGTTCTGACTTACCCAAAGTCAATGCTTTACGTGTAGAGTGTAATATTACTACAGGCTGTTACATAAACGATCGCAAAGTACATACTATACATGAATTTTTCCCAGCAGTCCCACCTGGATATAAGATCATAGAATTTTCCTCTCATGTCATTTACCTTCCAGTCGCTGTGAAGAGCATTGATCATTTTCAAATTCGTATAGTTGATCAAGACCGAAACCTAGTTAACTTTCGAGGAGAAGTCATCACAGTGCAAGTACATATAAAGACCATATCTTAGTAATGGGTATCATTTACAATATAAAGAGCGGTCGAGGCTATATTACAAGACAAAAATGTCAATCAGCAACCAGTCAACAGCGAGCTATCAGACCGCTCACACCTCAGAATATTCAATTCCTGAGAAGCTTGAGCCTAAAAGTCGTCAAAAATCGTGGAAGAAAATATTGTGCATATTAGTGTGTTGTATAAAACAACAACAATAATATGGAGGGAATTCTAAACATTCATTCAGCTGTCGCTTTCGATGAGTCTATAGCTCATTATGAATTTCATGCGCATCAGCCTTATTCACTATCATATTTCAATAACAGCGATGAAATCCATATAGCAATTCAACATCAAGATTTATCTCTGCTTTCATCACGTAGTATGATTCATATTTATAGTAGGTTAACCAAGCCGGACGGTACTACGCCAGTGGAGAACACTTTATTAGTCAACAACGCCCTCTGTCATTTGTTCGAGGAAATACGATATGAAATAAATGCTATTGAAATTGATAAAGTGAAAAATGTAGGCTTAACAACTCTCATGAAAAATTGGCTTTCACTCAATCCATGTCAGAGCTCTATCGCTGAAAATGCCGGTTGGGATGGTGATAACAATGAAGTTTTAATATGTAATGCTCTAGGTTTTTTTGATGTTATTATACCTCTTAGTATGTTGATGGGCCTTACTGAAGATTATCGGAAAATTGTAGTCAATGTCAAGCATGAACTTATTCTCACAAGATCAAGAGATGATTTAAATGCTATTTTGTCTGCTCCAATAGGGAATCCTGCTGGTCCAGAAAAAACAACAATTACTTTAACTAAGGTTGAATGGTTGATGCCATATGTGATGGTTGCAGACAAAGAAAAAATCAAATTACTCAATCAGATCGGACGAGATCGTGCAATTAAAATGAGTTATCGTACTTGGGAAATGTATGAGTATCCAAAATTACCACGTACATCAAAGCATGTTTGGAGTGTTAAGACTTCCAATCAATTGGAAAAGCCTCGCTTTGTTATTTTAGCTTTTCAAACTAAACGTAAAAGTTCGGCGAGTGTTAATTCTAGTAATTTTGACCATTGTAATATTAGTAATGTGAAGCAATTCCTCAATTCACAATGCTATCCGTATGGAAATCTCAATTTGAATATCAATCAAAATCAGTATGCTGTTCTCTACGATATGTATACTAATTTTCGAAACGCTTATTATTGTAAAGAAAACGAGCCGTTACTCAATAAAAAAGATTTCATTAATAAAGTGCCGCTAATAGTTATAGACTGCTCCAAACAAAATGAAACATTAAAAAGCGCGCCAGTCGATGTTCGCCTAGAATTTGAAACTCTGACTGATTTTCCTGAAGATACTGCAGCCTACTGCTTAATATTACACGATCGTATTGTACAATATAACCCGATTAGTGGTGATGTTAAAAAATTAGTTTGAAATTTACAAGACATTATGTAATCAATGTATACAATGCTTTTCAATAAAAAAGAAAATAAATTATATATACAGTGCCGGTCAGCCACTTTTACCCCCCCACGGGCAAAATCAGTCTAACTTCAAAGTTTTATATCTCTGGTAGAAATTAACGTACAGAGACGCGCGTGGAGGCGTTTGAAAGGTCTTTCGGAGAGCTTTCAAATAATATGACTCACGGTTGCCATCGATTGTTTTTTTTAAATTTTGCAACAATTATGCAAAATTGAAAATTTTGAAATTTTTTTATTATTTTTGACAATTAGCCAATTTTGGAAAAAAAATCGTACGAAAATTTGAAGTACACCATTTTTTAGCTATTACCAAGCCCTATCTGAATCACTCATCAAAAATTTATTTTCGTCAAATATGACGCGCGCACGGGCATTTTTTCCTGGAAGTGACAGTTTTTTTCAACATTTTTTATCTCCGTCAAATTGTAACAATCGAAAAAAATTTATAGGAGAAAAAATGTTTATTTTTTCATGTAGAATACTGCAATAATTTTTTTTTCGGTTTAAATTATTTTTCAAGGTCGAAAAAAAAAGGATTTTTTTTTTTATGTAATTTACGATACTTGTTATGTAGTATTATTGAATGGGTGGAAAAAAATTTTTTTTGTGGTTTCTCATCTTTTTAGCGTACCGACTGTGAGAAAAAAAAATTGAAAAAAACCGAAAAAAAAAATTTTTCGAAAAACCGAAAAAAAAATTATTGCAGTATTCTACGTGAAAAAACAAACATTTTTTCTCCTATAAATTTTTTTCGATTGTTACAATTTGACGGAGATAAAAAATGTTGAAAAAAACTGTCACTTCCAGGAAAAAATGCCCGTGCGCGCGTCATATTTGACGAAAATAAATTTTTGATGAGTGATTCAGATAGGGCTTGGTAATAGCTAAAAAATGGTGTACTTCAAATTTTCGTACGATTTTTTTTCCAAAATTGGCTAATTGTCAAAAATAATAAAAAAATTTCAAAATTTTCAATTTTGCATAATTGTTGCAAAATTTAAAAAAACAATCGATGGCAACCGTGAATTATATCATTTGAAAGCTCTCCGAAAGACTTTTCAAACGCCCCCACGCGCGTCTCTGTACGTTAATTTCTACCAGAGATATAAAACTTTGAAGTTAGACTAATTTTGCCCGTGGGGGGGTAAAAGTGGCTGACCGGCACTGTATTGTTGGAATTTAATAAAAACTACCTATAACCATACTATATAGTGTCTATGACGCCCTATACGAGGTGTATTCAAAAAATAACGAGAATTTTCGTTTTATAAAAAAAATATTTACTTATTCATCTACATTAATGTTGTCGCCTTCAAAGTAGTCCCCTTCGGATACAATACACTTATGCCAACGCTTTTTCCAATCCTCGAAACACTTTTGAAACTCGATCTTAGTAATAGCTTTTAGCTCTTTCAGCGATTCGCTTTTAATGTCATCTATGCTTGTAAAACGACGGCCTTTTAATGTTCTCTTTATTTTTGGAAATAGAAAAAAGTCACATAGAGCCATATCTGGCGAATATGGAGGCTGAGGCATCGTTACAGTTTCGTTTTTGGCCAAAAATTCACGAACAAGCAATGAAGTATGAGCAGGCGCATTATCGTGGTGCAAAAGCCATGAATTGTTTTGCCACAAATCCGGGCGTTTTTTTCGGATTGCTTCACGCAAACGACGTTGAACTTGTAGGTAGTACTGCTTATTGATTGTTTGACCTTGTGGCAAGAATTCATAATGCACTATGCCATTAAAATCGAAGAACACAGTGAGCATAACCTTCACATTCGACCGCACTTGTCGAGCCTTTTTCGGTCTTGGCGATCCAGAATGCCTCCACTGGGACGATTGAGCCTTAGTTTCGACATCATATCCGTAAACCCATGTTTCCTCACCTGTTATAACACGTTTTAGTAGTTCTGCATCGTTATTGACTTTATTTAGCGACTCCTGAGCAACTTCCATTCGCCGCTGTTTTTGTTCGAAATTCAACAATTTTGGAACGAATTTTGCTGCCACACGTTTCATACCCAAAACATTCGAAAAAATTTGATGGCATGAGCCAACTGATATGCCAACATCATCAGCGACTTCTCTGATTGTGATTCGGCGATCGTTCATAACCATTTCTTTCACTTTTTTCACGTTTTCATCGGTTGTTGATGTGCTTGGGCGTCCGGGTCGTTCGTCATCTTCAAAGTTTTCGTGGCCATCTTGGAAACGCTTATACCACTCATAAATCCTTGCTTTACTCATAGCAGACTCACTATATGCCTTTGTTAACATTTGACAAACTTTACTACACTTTATTTCATTTTTTACGCAAAATTTAATACAAATTCTTTGATCCATTTTTTTTCACAAACGAAAATCGCCGAGCTCGAAAAACACGTCTAACGTTAGCGGCTGCCACTTAAAAAGTAAGCAATGAATATTGCTGAAAATTTTATCGTACTTCAGGGGCATGTGTACCAACATAATAAAAAAAAATTTTATACAAGCGGACTCTCCAAACCCGCGAAATTTAAAAATTCTCGTTACTTTTTGAACACACCTCGTATTTTCGATTGGTGAGGTATGGTGACTATGGCGCCCTCTACTTTCGAATAGTGAGGTATAGGCTTTATATAGAACAAACACGTGCCTCTACTCTCATAACGGTTTTAGGAACTAGTAGAGTTCACATTAACTTCAGCATCTTTACAAATGGATTTCGTAATAGATTTTCAAGGCTTTCAAAGTTTAAACGAGACTTTTGTTTGTAAAGAACTCGCATATCTACCATTAGATATAGATACTGTTCCAACTGTGTTTTTCTTCGAACCACCATATCATTGGTTTCAACTTCCTATCAAGTATCGAAAAGTGAATCATTTCTTAGAAACGTGTCATCATGGTTTATTATAGAGATCCGGTCTTATTACATATAAAAATTTAGCACGTGTACTAAACAATCATTTAAATAATTCTAGAAATATTTATGTAAAAGGATTAACAAAGAAACAATGGTTACAAAAAATTTTACCTGAAAAGTAAGTATTTTTATTTATTTATTTTTTTGTTAGAAATTAAAATCATTATTAATTAAAAATTTTTTTCCTTTTTTAGAAAAATTTTAGAACTTGAAAGCGAGATGAGATGTCCGCCAATGAGCGCATTACCTTACTCATTAGAAACAATATGTACATATCATTATAATAAACCAGCTAACTTTGTATGTGCCGTTACAAAAGCACAAAGATTGTTTTCATTGATAAAAGCTAGACTGAAGCAATCTGAAATGGAAGGTATTGATGAAGTGGACAATATTACATATAAAAATTCAACTCAATATTTCAATATAGCGATGTCAACTACTGAAAATAAAGATTATAGACAGACTGTATTATATTCAATGTATAGTTGAATGAACAATAAATTAATAATTACACGAAAATTCTATAAGTTTTATTAATTAATATTCGAATAAAATCAACTGTGAGGTTGAAAGGTTCCCGAAATCTAATGAAAATACTATAGCGCTTGCTTAGAGAAAGAGAGAGAGAGAGAGAAGCATATAGCTTGGTAAGCTATATGCTACCCTCTCTCCAAGGGCCCACATGTCCTACTATCGAAGGAGAGCGAGAGAGAGAGAGAGGGAGCAGCATCCTCACTATACAGCTTATGCGTCTAGCAAGCTAGAGACGTTACCCCCCTCTCCAAGGGCTATACGGCGCACGCTCCTAGCAAACAGCTAGAGACGCTACCCCCTCTCCGTTAGCCTAGACTCAGCCAGCATAAGCTTACTAACGAAGCACACTACTATCGGAGGAGAGTGAGAGAGAGAGAGAGAGAGAGAGACACTTTTTTATTATATAATTTATTAATTTTTTTATTTATTTATATAATTATTAAATATAATATTACAATTATTTATTTACATGATGTTTTTTTTTTAATTTTTTATTTTACGCTTGTTGGTGGCGGTGGTAGTGGTGGTGGTGGCGGTGGTAGTAATGGTGGCGGCGGTGACGGTGGCAGCAGTGGTGGTGATGGTGAAGGCATTGGTGGTAGTGGTGGCGGTAGTAGTGGTGGTGGTGACGTCAGCGGCAGTAGACTTTACCCTTGTAAGGGTATTTTCAATACTACATAAGGACTCTCGAGCAACATCGTTTATCTGAAAAAAAAATAATAATTTTTAAAATGTTAATTTTATAATTAATGATATGATTAATAAAAAAAATTATACCTTAAAAAATTTTTTTTTGGGGGGTAACGACGCAAAGGGATTTCTTCTTTTCCTCGCTGTTTCCACCATCACCTTTTCGGTTGCAGACTTTTCGGCGACAGCCTTTTCGATTGCAGCCTGATTGTGCTTTCTTGACTGCAGCCCTTTCGACTGCAGCTTTTTCGGCTGCAGCCCTTTCGACTGCAGCTTTTTCGGCTGAAGCCCTTTCGACTGCAGCCCTTTGAAGAGTGGCTCTTTGGGCATCAGTCCGCTGTCTTGCCGAGCGCTCAGAAAACTCCAATATCTGCTGCAACTAAAAACAAACAAATATTTATATATTTATATATTTATAGGATGCAAATTATAAAAAGTAAAATTTCTTACCTCGATCACTCCCTGCAGCAGCTGGCCAATCCTCAGTTTTTGAGCAGGATCAACCATGATTGAATGAAGCTGAAAAATACAATATATAAGACTATAATAATTAAAAATAAATATATAATAAAATTACTTACGACTGATAAAATTGCTAATAATAGATGATAAAATGTTGCTGTCGGAATCCCCTGGAGGAGTCTAAAAAAAGATATATAAATTAAATTATAATATTAATATAAAGATTGCTTTTTTTTTACTTACATTCGCCATGAATACGATCATAACATTTAATGTTCGAATAATTTCCAATGAATTCATCCTTCCTTCCTATCACTACCCCTCCTTCTTACACTAGTTTGATCTTGACTTCCAGGTCGGCGGAGGCAAGATTAAATAGCGTGGTGCTCAAAGGGCACCCTTGCCTTACGCCTTTGTAAATCTCAAACTCCCCAATTATTTCTTCTCCAACTTTTACCTTACTCCCTGTTTTCTTATATATTTCTTCTATTCTTTTCCTAATTTTTCTATTTATCCCTTTCTCTTTCATTGTTTCCCATATTTTCTTCCTCTTTATCTTGTCAAAAGCGGCCTTCATGTCGGTAAAGAATACAAACAGTTTTCCTCCTTTTTCCCTTATTTCCTTCCCTATTATTGTTTTTAATACATATATTGCGTCCATTGTTCCTCTTTTCTTCCTGAATCCCATCTGCGTATCGCTTAACGTTTCTTTAGCTTCTAGTTCTCTTTCCAGCTTTTTCCTCAGAATTTTCGCATATATTTTATATCCTGCGTCCATGAGCGTTTTTCCTCTATAGTTTTCTCCTTCTTCTTTCCTCCCTTTCTTATGTATTGGTACTATTATTTCCTTCCTCCATTCTTCCGGATATCCTTCTCCGTTCCATATTCCGTTTAAGCATTTTGTCATATCTTTTAACAAGCCTTCCGTGCCTTTCATTCACGCTTCATTCGCTTTACCATCTTCTCCTGTCGCCTTTTTCTTTTTCATTTTTCTTATTACCTCTTTTACTTTTCCTACTTTAATCTCTTCACCTTCCTCTCCTTCGCTGCCTTCGGTTTCTTCCCCTTTGCTTTCCTCCTCTTCTTTCTCTCCCAGTTGTACCTTGAAGTGCTTTAACCATTCTTCTTTTCCTATAGTTTCTTCTAATCCATTTTTTTCTTCCTATTGCTATGCACTTTATCCTAGAATTTTTTTCTCGTCTTATCTTTTCTTATTTCTTCTGCCACTCTTTTTCCCTCAGCTTCTTTCGCTATTCTTATTTCCTCTCTGTATTCTCTCTTTACTTCTATGTATTTGCTTCTGTCTCTTTCCCCTTTTCATACCTTATTTAACTCTGCCACCACCCTTGCCCTTTTTATCCTACATTCTTCTCTCCACCAACTTTTTTTAGAACCTTTTTTATCCTTATCTTCTTTTTTACGACTGCGTTTCTCACCCTATTTTTTATCTCTTTCCATTTTTCTGTTCCCTCTTTTGCGTTTATCCATCTCTGATACTCTCTTATACCTTCTTCGCTCCAGTCGTCTATCATTCTTTCTTCCTCTTCTTTTCTTTCTTCTGCTATTTTGTCTCCCAATTCCACTTCTACAGGTAAGTGGTCCGACTTTACCCTCTCTTTTATTTAAACTCTTTTTATTGCCTCATCACCTTCCTCGTTACCTACTACATAGTCTATCGTTGACATTCCTCTCACTCCTATATATTGTGATGTTCGTATCACTTATAGTATAATTAATAATTCGTGCTCTCGTGGTCTAGTCACGTTAATGAGTAAGAATTCGTTTCTTTTCAAATTTACTCTAATTGTCAATATGAAATAAATCGATAAATCAAGTATATGTAAATATGGGTAAAGCTCCAAGGAAAGTCAGACTAAGCCCTAGTTTCTTATGGTGTGAATTGTCCCATAAGTAGAGCTAAAGTCTTCCTTGTAAAGGATATAATTGAGCCCAAGTTTCTTATAGCGCGAGATGTTCTATAAGATGAGTACGAAGTATAGGAAAGGAAAGGTCTTGCTCAGTTAATCACAATTAAAGAGAGAGAAAGAACTAAGGTATTAGCCAAGTTTATTCAATCTCATGTGCTCACTTTGCAAGGCTAGAAGTGAATACCAGCCTGTGCAATAATGGGCGTATTTATACATAGATTTTCCCGCCTATTTTTGCAGCAGTCTTCTTCGAGAAGCTTTCGAATCTTCGAGAAATATCCACGAATTTTTGAGAAATGAATTTTTGTAATTTACAAGTAAATAAACATCAGTATTAAAGTTTCAACACATGTAAACTTTACAAAATTAGTTATTGGTCGATTTAGTTTAATTTAAAATTATCACAAATAATATCGTCAAAAGTTATTAACTAATAAAGTTAATCAATATCATATTACAATATTTACAATAGAACAATATTAAATTTTTTTCATAACTTTATCGTTTATTAATTTTAGAAGTAATTTCTAAAAAGAAATATTCAAATTAGCTAATAACATTTGAATTATAACAAATTTTCATATTTGTAACGGTTTTTTCTATAATCTTATAAAGTAATTACTAGATTAATTATTTAAGATTTATAAATTCTAAAGCTATCATTGTTGTGTATAAAATTAACGCTTTTGATCTGTATGCAACTTAATGTTTAAATAAATTATTGATTATTTATTTATTAATAACAGTTATTATTAAGCTGTTATTAATGAAACCAATTCTTTCTCATGTTCTTCAGATATTCATTTTGAATATAGACTATTCAAATTTTTCTAATAATTAATATTTATAGTGTAATAAACAAATTAATTTTGCGTATTAAAATTCCTTATTATTTAATAATTAAACACAATTCGTATTATTATATTCTAAATCTACGTACTAAAATCTATACAGGGTGTCCCATTTTAAAGGAACCACCCCGAAATTTTCGACGGTTGGCGTTGTACAAAAAAATTGTTCAGGCAACAGTTGTTTGGGACGATGGGGGCAACCTTTCTGTGAAATCCGATTTGACCTTGAGATTTATTTACAAGGTCATTTGAAGGTCAAAGTCATTTTTTGAATAGGAACCTATATTTTTGATCCCGGATCGGAAAGAGCGGAAAATTCTACGTTCAGATAACGTATTATATGTGGGGTGCGGTGAACCCTCCCCCACGCCTAAGGTCATGTAGGGGTCAAATTTATGATTTTCTTCATCTATGCACAGGGATGATCGGGCAAGGGTAAGGTTAATTGTAATAACCCAATAACTCCAATATCCAATAGCTCAATAACCCCAATAACCCCAATAACCCAATAACCAAGAGATATTTTGAATAAGGACCCCCATTTTTTATCCCAGATTCGAAAAGTGCGGGAAATTCTACGTTTAGATAAAGTATTATGTTGGGGGAACGGTTCACCCCCCCCCCCCTATCCCACCGGGGCAAGGGTGAGGTTAATAAGGTATTGATTACCCAGCTAGTGAAGGCAAGATATTGATTACCCAGCCAATGAAGGTAAGGTATCGATTACCCAGCCAATGAAGGCAAGGTATTGATTACCTAGCCGGGTGCTGTGGATAATACCTTGCCGAAGCACGATATCGGCCTTGACATGCCCCGAGAGACAACAGAATATCAACAATCTCATTTCTCGAATAATCCGGCATATTCCCTCCTTTTAAGTCGACTAAGAAAATTACACTTGAACTATCCTGAGAAGGACTGTTCGCGAATCACTATTGTCATAAACAATACTAAAAAAGTGTTATTAAACAATTTTGTTGAAACTTTTTAGCTTGTCCGGAATTACAACAGAAAAAAGAATGGAAATAACATGTTATCCCACAAAATGGAAAATGACACTTCTCATGAAGGCTTTGAATACATGAAGTCGACTTTGAAAATCAACCTGAAGTTTAAGCTCAAGGTCACTGTTGTTTGACCTAACAATTTTTATGGGATATTGGGGTTATTTAATTATTGGGGTTATCGGGTTTTTGGATTTTTGGGCTATTTGGTATATCTAGTTATTGGGTTTTTACAATTAACCTTACTCTTGCCCGATCACCTCTGTGCATAGATGAAGAAAATCATCAATTTGACCTCTACGTGACCTTAGGCGAAGGGGGGGAGGTTAACCGCACCCCACACATAATACGTTATCTGAACGTAGAATTTTCCGCTCTTTCCGAATCCGGTATCAAAAATATGGGTTCCTATTCCAAAAATGACTTTGACCTTGAAATGACCTTGAAAATGAATCTCAAGGTCAAATCGGATTTCACAGAAAGGTTGCCCCTATTGTCCCAAACAACTGTTGTCTGAACAATTTTTTTGTACAACGCCGACAGTAGAAAATTTCGGGGTGGTTCCTTTAAAATGGGACACCCTGTATAAGAAATGCTATATAATTATTCACACTGAACATACGCGCGCATAACATAATATAAATTACCGACCAACAAACTGCAAATAGAACAATAAACTACTTAAGATAATCACAAATGAACATTTCGCATTTCACTAATACCTAATCGCGTACTTAACCTATTACAAACTTACTTAAAACTACGCGAACTAATACCGCGTAAATTGCCCGGCACGTGGGCGCCTGGACAATTCACCAGTCGCAGCTTACCTCACTATGAATTAAACCTAGCTAGAACCTTCAGATAGCCGGCACGTAAGTGCCAGGCTATCTCTTTCAACGCGCACCGGTCGTCGCATCAACAGAGAGAGAGAGAGAGAGAGAGTGTAGAGAGAAAGAAGAAAAGGAAGGCTTGACCTTTTATCTCCTGTTCCTCGCAACGTCGAGAATCCTGAGCGATGTGCTGCCGCAGGAAGTACCGGGTGTCGTCGCTGGTCAGATCGTCGCTAACCGCTGTCACTGACCAGGTATCCGTAGGCGACGTTTACTCTCCTAGCAGGTGGGCTAGCTGTAGTTGCTGGCAAAGCCGTTGCCGGTAGGGTTGATCTTCCTTCCTTCCGGCTATCCCGAACTGCTCTCTCTGCTGGGCTCGGACTTCCGCACTCTAGTAGGACTAGGCTTCGACTCCCTCACTCTAGTAGGACTCGGCTGCGACTCTCCTCACGCACTAATTCTTGCGCGCATCTTGCAGCCGCTCAGCGGCGTTCGCTCCTCTCCCTACCTTGACCTATTAGTTAGGCGGCACGCGACGCGTCGCTTATCGGTCACGCGTTGCGCGCCTGCCAATCCCTGCATGGGCCTAATACTCTCTCTCTCTCTCTCACTCTCTCCGCGCTCTTCAACTTTTCTTGCGCTCAACTGCGCTGGCTCGTCCTTGGCGCTGAAACAAAAGGCCAAGTGTTAGACGCATACTTAAATGCTCCCAACGTTGGCCACCACGCCTAGCCGAGTGGGGGAGGGAGAAACGCGGACGAGAGACCGGCACACGGCCTGCTCTCGTCACAACCTTATCGGCAGCGATCTCGGTTACGGATGGAACGAAACAAAGAAAAAAAGAAGGAGGATACTCACTCTTTCTACTGCTCGGATATTGTTCCCTCTACTGCAGATACTTCACTCACTGCTGCGGATATTACACTTATTGGTGCGAATACTACACTTATTGAGGCTCAAATTCTACGCTATCTGTTGCTCCGGAACTACCTTATCTTCTGCCCTTTGTCCTATCTCGTATTCGGCCGTCTGCACTTCCGCACTGTTATGCTACTCCGCTGCTACTACCGCATCTGTTCGCGGCATCGCATCGCTTCTCATCAATTACCTCTCCTTACGGTCGCGGGTTTTTATCTCATTGGTCCAAATTGTTGTCAAGTCGATTATCAGCGGCGTCTATAATAGTCTTTTAACCCGCGTAATTTTATTATTAGTTGGGTTTTGACGCCTAATTTCCTTATTTGTCGGTTAGATAGCGTCGGTTATACTCTATTCGTCAATCTACCCCTATCCTATTTATCATTGATCGGTCAAGTCGCGCGCGTTGGTCAGTTTCGCGTCGATATCACCTATCCTTTACGCGCACATGCTCGTTAGCCTTACTGGTCGCCCCTACGTGAGTATCGGTATCGTCTATCTCGCTTACACGCACGCTCTATGCTATTCCCCGCTCGCGCCCGATTGCTCTCCGATCGGTCATCTTATTTGCACTCATACGCTCGGTTGCCCCTCTCTCGCGCTTGGTTACTCTCACATCAGTCGTCACACTCGCACTAATACATCGACTCTCTTTCTCCCTTCTCCACTTTCGGTCTAGCTCAAGCTTGCTAACGAGCGTATTGTGACATGGCCGCCGCTCAGCCCACGCGTTAACATCGCGTTCCGTTGCCGCTGTTCCTATCGCTCCCTGGAGCGCGTGAGGTCAATTGTGCGTGTGTGTGTCTATTTTGGACGGTCCTTCGGGTGTAATGATTGGGCGACCAGTGGTGTTAGAGCGTATGCGCGGTACTCTCCTTGTGAATTAGCCAACAGGATCAGCTGATCTCGGCTGCGACCTCTTTCGTTGCCTCACTTCCTGGGGGAATGTCAGTCCGGATTCTTATGTATGACAGTGTGTATGCAGGGATGTAACGGTTGAGCGCATTGATTTAGGCGGGTCCTGAAAGATGTTTTTCGCAAGGTCTCGGGGCTATTCATATGCTTTTATGTGAACTAAGCGGCATCAGCTGATCGAGCGTCCGCATCCGCTTGTCGGAAGAGGATTTTGCGCGAGTTCTGTATGTCGGGTTTTTTACATAATGACGTATCATCACAAACGTATTAATAAAACAAGATAATTATTGATAAACTGTAATATTCCTTTTTTTTATTTATCCAGATTATATTTGTTTCAGCTGATGCAGCAGGTAAGTATAAGGTAGGTATTCATTGTATTAAAGACAATTGATAATATTTTTTTCTTATTTGCTAAATCAAAAGTAATATAGTTAGCACGTACTCTACCTATAAGAGTTGTCATAGGACAAGCGGTAGAGTGTTGACGTGCGGATGCTCGGAGCGCAGGTTCGTTTATCTGTAATATCAAAATTTTTTAAAATTTGTTTTCAATTATTTAATCGAATCCCAATGATTGGTTTTATGTAAATTTTAAAAATTTATTTTTAAAAAAGTTAAAAAATATCAACTTTTATTCTGTAATGTATGCAAGGGTTGTAATTTTTGAATGGAATGTATGGAATGTATGGTATGTATGGAATTTTTTTTTATGGAGGGAAAAATCTCAGCAGTCCACTATAAAATTCATCTGCATTTCATTTTCAGTCGCATTCGCTTCAAGCGGTTACTACATAGCGTATAAAGTGTGAAAAAAAGAAAGGGAGAAAAAGGTGATACGAGGATTTTACAATGAGCACCAGCAAGATTAATTATAGGTAATTATTTGTTTTTATTGTTTATGGAGAATATTTTACATTTTATATATTTTTTTTCAATAGATTTTCGTAATTTTTTATTTATGCAGATTTGAGCAATCGAGACTGAATAACTTGATGTCTCAAAGGACATGCGCACACGTACAATCAGCAGATCTTGCTGCAACCGGCTTTTGCTATAAGGGGCAGATTGATCGCGTACGCTGTTTTGAATTTGGTCTGGAAGTCTGTCATTGAGAAAAAGGTGATGACCTTATGACGGAACATCAGCGCTGTGCTGGCCGCTGCCTTTTGATTCGCAACAGAAGTTGTGGTAATGTGCCGATTGGATCGAGCCCCGAACCAGTACGTTCTCGAAGAAGTAAAAATGATTGTGGACGGTATAAGCTCGAGTATCGGGCAGCAACAACTTAGGAAGAGCCAGCGCGCGCAACGGCTAGCGTACTTACTACTAACCCGCATGCATGTACAGACGAGACTGCGTTACCATCGATGAAGGGTCTTATATCAAAACTTTTTTCTGACTTACATTTGACAGAGAAATGTGCATCGGAAAGCTAATCGAATGCAGCCATCAGGATAATATCTGTTGATGAAGAACTTTTACGCGATCATAAGAAGAGTATTGACAATCAGAATGGAAAAATGAATAAAATTAGCGAAAGGGTTGAAAAGTCGCAGCGAGATATAGTCAATATTTTGCGTCAACTTGAAATTACTAGATGTAAGATATATTTGGATGCTAGGATTGCTGTACTCTTTTTATCTTGTGGGCATATCGCTTTATGCATGGAATGTGCATCAAGAATTCATGATTGTCCAATATGTCGTCAAAGTATTACTAAGCCTATTCATGCTTATTTTGGGTAAATTTGTTCTTTTTTTTTAATAAAGTGCCTATATTTTAAAAAAATGTTTGTGTACTTTTTTTCTCTTTTAATATACTATTTTGAATTTTAATGTTAAATTTTATTTTGATAAAAAAAAAATCTGTTCAAGTTAATAGAAAATTTTGGAAATATGATTTTTGTATGTTTCTTATATACAGGGTATTCCATTTAAAATGACGGATCTGAATATCTCGAAAAGTTGACGTTGTACGAAAAAATTGTTAATACAAAAGTTGTTTAGGACAGTGGGGGTCATCTACTTGTCAGATTAGTGTTCACCTTGAGAATGATTTTCAAGGTTATTTGAAGATCAACTTTGTTTTTATAAATGGAAACCCCTTTTTTTTTTATCCCGGATTCGGATAGAGCGGGAAATTTTACGTTCAAAACATGTAATATGTGTGGTATTTAAACGACCCCCACCCCACCCCCAAAGTCATTTCGAGGACAACCTTACTTTTTAAATTAAACCCCTCATTTTTCATCGCAGGTTCGAATTCTACGTGAAATTGTACGTTCAGATGATGGTATATTTATAGGTTCCGAATGACTTCTCACCCAATCCTCAAAGTCATAAATTCAAACCTGCGACGAAAAATGAGGGTTCCCATTCAAAAAGTAAGGTTGACTCTGAAATGCTATCGTTTGAAAGATTCTTGAGTGGTCGACAACCCATGTCTTCAACGTTAACGACAGTCATTCTGTAAAAATAAAAGAAGCAAAAGTAAACATTAGATATCATTTCTTTTTTCTTTCGCGATAAAAAGAAAATTACTGTGCATTGGTCAACAAATTTCTCAGCAATTTTGTTCTTTCAAGACCTTTGACAAAAATAGTTGCTCCATAAAATGTATTTTCGATTAATTTTCCTAGGTCATCGTATGTTATATCGCCTGATTCCCACGGAATTCCATGAAAATTTCTCGCAATCCACCGGTTTTCGTACTGATTTTTCTTTAATAACCACTCGCATGGGTAAGGTGGTTTAAACAGAAGCATCGATGAAAATTGGATCTTCTTCCAGAGGATAAACAGCAATCTCCTAGAATACGAATTCGCTCAAGGAAGTTATGAAGCCCTGTACGTCTACAATAAAATCCATCGTAATAAATGAGGAATCGACGACTGCGTCAATATAGTCGAATGAATGCCATTTTATGCTGAGCTTCCACTTGTTGATTCACCACTAATCTTTCTTTTCTAACTAATTAGATTCTCTTTTGCTTGAAATAACATCATTTTTTACCACCACTATAATTTTTCGATCAATCACAATGGACCCCCTCCATACTTTTACCAACCAATCAGCATTGACGAGTAGTGAATATAACGTGATGGATTTATCAAATCTGCTTGGTTAAGTAATTAGCCTCATGGCTTAGTATTTCAAGAACATAGCCTTGTTGTTTTTGCGCGCACATCGTTTTACGAAGGCTGGTCATTCTAGTGTCGAAGACATCGAATAATGCCTGACACTGGGTTCATTAGCTTTTTACAAAGCTGATGAGACTTCTCGTTCGCCTAACTTGATCGTGGAAGACAGAAGCTGCAGGCAGCTATGTGCATGATTAGAAGCGTTTTACATCTGCTAAACGAATACAAGAGTAGGCTATTAGTACAGCCCCCATTGCCACTTCATCGATTGCCGAACTTGTTGTGAGCAACATAGCGAACAATCGATATACGAACCTCTCGTTATTTTCGATGTAATTGGTGACCGTCTGGAACCCGTTACTACTACTACTACTACTACTACTACTACTACTACTACTACTACTACTACTACCACTACTATTACTACTACTACGTACGCTGATTTTGAGAGTATCTTGGAACCGGTGTCTGACGATGAACGTATCTATCAACGTCACAAGCCGTCCAGTATTGGTTTTTTCGTCAAGTGTAGCTATGATGACTCTCTTTCATATTATCAAAGCTACAGACAGAATACCGTCGATGACTTTGGTCCAGCCAAGTGGTTTATTCACAATCTTCATAATTTGGCCAAGTATCTGCACAAGTTGTACAAAAGCTCAGAGCATATGGAAAATTTAACGTTCCAAGAGACATTTAGCTTTCTTCATGCTATAGAATGCCGTATATGTAAGAAGCTCTTCGACACCTACAAGAAGGATACAAAAGTTCGCGATCATTGTCACTTTACTGGAAAGTATCGAGAACCTGCTTATAGCACATGTAACATTGCTTATCAAGAATCAAGAACGATACCCATATTTTTTCATAATCTCAGCGGATACGATGCACACCTATTCATTAAAGAAATTGCGAATGAGTTTCCTGGTGGAATGAACCTTCTTTTTCAAACGAAGGAAAAATACATATCTTTTACCAAATATGTGGGAGATAGTGACATTAATCTATGATTCGTTGATTCATTCCGATTTAAGTAGATTTGGAGTATCCAAAAGAAATTCACGATGCGCACAAAGATATACCATTTAGTTCGGAGCACAAAGCTGCTCCGGAATCCAAACAGAAAAAGCCCACTCGATGTTAAGGAGCGTTACGTAATCCATTATAGAGCTCTGAAACAAGCGAGAAGGCATGGTTTGCACATCGCCAAGATACATTGGGTTTTGAAAGTTTAATCAGAGCCCATGGCTCAAGACATACATTGATTAGAATAGTGAGATGCGTAAACAAGCGAAAAACGCATTTAAAAAAATGCTATACAAACTGTTCAACGATGCAGTGCACGGCAAGACTATGAAAAACGAAAAGAAACGCATGGATGTTAAGTTGGTGATTAAGTGGGATGGGCGATACGGTGCCGAAGCTCTGATAGCTCGACCAAATTTCCACTGTAGTGACATTTTCGATGACAATCTAGTGGTGATTCAACCATTGCGGACGGAAATAACAATGACAAAATCCATTTACATAGGTTTTGCTGTTCTTGACTTGTCCAAGACTCTCGTGTATCGATTCCAATACGACTGTATGAGCAGTGCTGTTGGTGAACGTTGCAAGCTTCTGTACATCGAAACGAACGGTCTGGTGTACGAGATCACCAATATAGACATGTACGACGTCATGCGCCGAGATATTCACGAATTGAAACATCGGATTTTCCAGAACAAAATCGGTTCAATGAGCGGCAGCAGCAGCAGCAGCAAGAGTAGACTTCTCATTTCATTTTAAGTCAACTTGCTCCAAGGAAAAGAAAGTTATTGGAAGCTTGTTATGTCGATAAAATTAAGAAGAAATGCTCCGTCATTGAAATTAATCCAGGTAACTATGATTAAGGTGAATTTTTTTGTTTTTTCTGTTTTAAGTCAACTGAGTTTAAATATTATTTTTTCTATAGATGAATCTTGCGCAACTGAATTATATAGCTTGTCATCAATTCAAACTCACTAACAAGGGAACTACCCCAACCCGACCTCACCGATTTGAATGATTTTGGGATATGTTGTAGTACTTGAAAAAAAATTAGTTACGTGTTTTTTTTATCGGCCCATAAGGGCTTTTAAGGGGTGAAATCCACCCTGAAAATCAACCCCTAAAATCAGTTTTTTAAATATTTCTCAGCATCAAATGAATATTTTTCAGTAAACTCAACGTTAAAAAATTTCTTATAAAAAGGCGCTTTTAAGGACCTAACATTTATACCGAAGGGTTGCAACTGCCTTTTTAATAGGGGTAAATACACTATTTTTTGTACTGTTTTACGACATGTAATATAGTAAATCAGCTCGAGTGATTTAAAAATCGCACTGATAATGAGAAAATACCAAAATTAAATTGACGTGTTTCCGAATTTAAAAAAAAAATATGTTTAAGGGGTGTTTCACCCCCTAGAAACCACCCCCATCACACTATCAGCAGGTTAATCCACCTAACCCTGGGATAAACAAGTTTATTCTTTTGTTATTTCATGAAATAATTTAATCCTATGCATGAGCGAGCTACCTCAACTAACCAACCTGCCTCTAGCCTACCAAACCCCCATAAACCACTCTTACCGGACCACATGCAGGCTAACCCAACTAATCCTGGGAAAAACAACTTTAGTCGTTTGTTATTTCTTGAAATAATTGAATTTTACACCATAAGCGAGTTATCTCAGCTGAATAACATACCTCTTATCCATCCACCCCTAACCTATCTAACCCCCACCCTTATAAACCACTCTTACCGAACCACAAACTGGCTAACCTTATATAAATAGCGAAAAATAAATGTATTTCTTGAATAAGGTTCATGTTGCATAACAATATGTTCCAAGTATTACAAATTTTATGTAATAATAATTATTTTCTTTTCATTATAAATACAAAAAAGATAAAAATAATTAATAACGGTTTATAAATATAAGATTTGAGACTAAAATAGATTATAAATAATTATTAACTATTTTGTTTTTTCGAAATTAATAATAACAGTTATAGTATCAGTTTTTTGAAAACTATTATTTGCATTGTATTATATATAGCTGTGTATAAAAGAGTAATAATAATAGTTATTATTTTTTAAACGTAAAGTTAGTTCGTAATAAAGAAAAATAACAATTAATAACAGTTAAATTTTATTAATTTCAAAAGTGGAAGTTTAATACAGTTATTATTTCTTTTTTAATCATTTACAATTTGTCAATGAGAAAAGAAATTATAACAAATAATTGATTATATTAATTGTGACGGTAAACGACCTATTAGCGCTAGCAGCTCAACCATGCGGCTACCGGTTGGGGATAATGTGTGTAACGAGGGAATTCGGCACGAGACGGGACGGAACGCGCGCGAATATAAATGAAAGAGTCGCGGATCAGCAATCCGAGTGCTTAGCTGCAGTGAGCAATAATAGAGAAGTTTTCCCGAGTTTTTGGAGAGTACCGAGACGAGTTAGCTGATCCACCGAGAGGAACTGCGCCTTGGCTTAACAAGAGCAAGTGTGAGCGTGTGAACGTGCGTGAGTGGAGGGTTCTCGTCATCGAGGGCGAAACCAAAAAGCGTAAGACACCTTACTCGCAGATAAACAATTAAAGAAACTAGCGTAGGCTGTGCAGGTGTTTTTTACCTCGCTTGTTGCCTGTGCGACCGTTAATAAGGTAAGCTGGCCAGCTTAATATCGCGATTGCTGTAAGATTGCTAATAACTAATCCCCCCTGCTCAGTAAGAAGCGTGCATATATTACCTTGGCGAACAAAGAGCGGCGAGCGATCCGATACTGCATGTTATTGTTGCGCGCGCGCTTTGTAAACATAAACACGCGGGCCGAATGTATTGTAGAGATAAGAGGAAATAAACGATCTCGCATGTGATATTGACTGTAATTTTGAAGTTATTATTTCTCATTGGTAGAAGATTGGTTGACTGACGCCCGTTCCCTCCCGCTCCCCGGTTGCCGAGTTTGAACGTTTAGACAATCCCGCACGTTCTTCGATGCAATTGCGTGCATATATAAAAAGACGGAGTACCGACCCCGTTACATAATAGTTATAAATAGTTATTATAGTCTCAATTCCTATACTTATAAACTGTTTACTTTTTTCAATTTTCACTTGTGGTTTAGTTTACTTTTTGTTGGTACTTTACTTTGCTGTACACTTTATCTTATTTACAATTTTGTATTATTAATGGCTCGAAAAAGATAAGTTATATCAAATCTACGCCCCTTACGATAATAAAACATCCGATACATATTTCATTATTCATAGTAGTTCAAGAAAAGTCAAGTATTTAAAAAGTTAAAATTTTTTTTTATGGCGCTGAATTGATAAATAAACTTATTTCTATATTTACATACAAATTTCCCAAACACGAAAATATAGCATATAACAAGAAGAAAAGTTTTTCTCTACTTCGTAAGTATTTATGTCACTTATCATATATAATTTTATTCAAATATTTAAAATATTTAAAACGTATGATCGAATTCTATCCATAGACTAGGTTTTCTTTTGTCTTTTGTAAAATTATTCAACTGCAAAAAAGAGTATTCATATCTTGATTTTCTTTTAGATTAAAATATGAAGATAAATCCTTGGAACGTAGTCAATTTATTATTAGCATATTTTCAAAGTTTAGAAATACCAGATAGCGAGATTAATTTCAAAGAAATTAAATTGTCAGAAAAGTTGAAAGAAATATTAATAGATGCCGTGAGTAGGTAAACTAGAGGGGCATCAACTCAGAGAGGTACTAGCTCACTGAGTTGAAGCGTGTGAGTTGAGGTGTGTGCATGTTCACCTCACCCCCCTCCCCCTGCTGATCGGCCCGTGCGCTGTCGACTCACCTCCCCCCCCCCCCTCCTACTGAGTTATACCGGTGCGTTCTACGCACTCCCCCTCCCCTACTGAGTTGATCTGATGTGGCGTATACCGGTGCGTTGTACGCACTCCCCCTCCCCTATTGAGTTGATCTGATGTGGCTTGATCTGATGTGGCGTGCGTTCTCTGCATTTCCCCTTCTCCCATTGATTTGATTCCTATGCACTGCGCGCGCGTTCTGTGTTACGCGTTTTGATTGTTTTATTGTGTGTGTGTGTGCGTGTGTGTGCGCGCGCGCGCGCGCATGTTAAAAATTTTTAGATTTATCTGAAAAAAACGGACGGATCAGGGGATCGAACGCGCGACCTCCGGATCCGCAGGCCGATGCTCTACCGCTAGAGCTACAGCCACTGTTACCACGGGCAATACCGTATTGTGTATACTGGCTACACACGCGATTGATATGTGGGGGGCCGGCGGCGCCGGCGGCTGCTGCTGCTGCTGGTGCTGCTGGGGAGGGCCGAAGCGCTAATACAATAAATTTTAATAAATATTATAAATAGATATTTATTATATAGATATATTATCAATGTGTGTGCGTGTGTGTGTGTGTGTGTGTGTGTGTGTCTGATCGCTGAAATAAGAAAAGATATATTATTAATAATTATTTATAAGAAAAGACATTATTATTAATAATTATTTATTATATAACAAAATATAAAAAATCTACAAAAAAAATACAAAAAATGTACAAAAATGTATAAAAAAACTAACGCCTAGTTTTCGCCATCATCATTATCATCGTCGTCGTCGTCGTCGTCGTCGTCGTCGTCATCAGACCTGCAAAAAAAAAAAAAAAAAAGATTCTTTATTTTGAAAAAAATCATTTCATATATCTATCTGTATAATAAATATTCAACTTACACATTCACCGTTGAAGACGATCGGGAGCATGGAGACGGTGGCGGTAATTCGAGTGGCGCTGTCCGATGCCTGCTGTAATCGGAAACACTTGTATTTATATTATGCCGATAACGCGACTACGACGACGAAAACCGGACATCGCAAAATAAGAAATTTTAAGTACGTGAGAGAAAAGAATGTTAAATTTAAAATTGGAGTATATACTCTCTCTCATATACACACGTACATACATATTATATAACGAATAATACTTTTACATTAATAAATTAATAAATTATCTATATAAAATTTTATCAATTTATTAATACAATATTATTAGATATATAATTGTGTTATTAGTATACAGAAAAAAAGAACAGAACCTCTTTTTTTTAATTTAAGAACATATATGCTCTTATTATTTTAAAAAAATTTATGGATAACTAATACCATTTTATTAATAAATTAATAAAATTTAAATATAATTGTGTTATTAGTATAATGGTATTAATTATAAAAAAACAGAATGAGAGAGAGAGGGTAAAAGAGAATGAAAAAAATAGGTACTTACAATATTATTGAAGGTGGAAGTGTCAGCGGCATCCGGATTGTTGCCGCTTCGTGGATGTCGTCGTTGTCGTTCCTCCTCGGCGAAGGTGTTCGCGGCTGCTCGACGACTTCGTCCACCGCTGCTTCTTGTTCCGGTAAATTAATCAATCCGAAGACTTCATCTTCGGAAAGATCGATATCCTCGCCCAACGCCTCGTTTGCTTCATTGAGTGCGTCTTGCCACGACGCATCGTCCAAGGAAAACAAATTTTCCACCCGTTCATCACTCATTTTACTAAACACTTCACTTAACTCCACGACAAAAAAATCACAATAACGTATCGTTGCAAGGCGTTCGAATTTTTATTCATCTTTTGAAACACTAGCCGCGTTTCGGTCATTGGTCGAAGATTTGGGAGTAGGGATGCGAGACTACGCGACAGCACTGATTTTGTCGCACGCATAAGACAATCATAATTAGTGGTGGGAGTAGCTAATGAAAATGTGATTAGTGCGGAGAAGAGACGCCAATGTGTATTAATATAGGATCGCGATAGCGCGTACGCTCTTTATTTCTCACGCTACGGACGAAGAGTAGGTGGTGGCAAGCCGTTGGCAGTGACAAGTTGCAGCGAACGAACGATCGGTCCTTTTCTGGGCCACTTTTTTTTTTCAAGTTGACGAAGCTGTACAATCCCGACAGTTAATCGATATCATGATCAATTTAAAACAGCACTTTTCAGTGCTAAATTTTCAATAAAAAAAATTTATATTATTTTTTTATAAAGCAGCACTTTTCAGTGCTATTCAAACGTATGGTTAAATATAACATAGACTAACTATTTGTTTAATAAAAAAAACTTATATAATTTTTTTTAAAAAATCAGCACTTTTAAGTGCTATTCAAACGTATGTGCAAATATATCGTAGCCGCAAAGGTAAGTACTAAAACAATAACAATTTGAAATTACGAATAAATTCAACCTTGTGTTTTTCTTTATTCTTACCCCCCACCCTCCATTTTCAGTGAAACAAGCAGGTAAGTATAAGGTAAGTATTTTTTCCCTTTTGTGGGCCACTTTTTTTTTTTTCAAGTTGACAAAGCTGTACAATCCCGACAGTTAATCGATATCATGATCAATTTAAAACAGCACTTTGCAGTGCTAAATTTTCAATAAAAAAAAATTTATATTATTTTTCTATAAATCAGCACTTTTAAGTGCTATTCAAACGTATGTGCAAATATATCAGTGCTAAATTTTCAATAAAAATCTTATATTATTTTTTTTATAAATCAGCACTTTTCAGTGCTATTCAAACGTATGGTTAAATATAACATAGACTAACTATTTGTTTAATAAAAAAACTTATATAATTTTTTTTAAAAATCAGCACTTTTAAGTGCTATTCAAACGTATGTGCAAATATATCGTAGCCGCAAAGGTAAGTACTAAAACAATAACAATTTGAAATTACGAATAAATTCAACCTTGTGTTTTTCTTTATTCTTACCCCCCCCCCCCCCCCATTTTCAGCGAAACAAGCAGGTAAGTATAAGGTAAGTATTTTTTTAATTAGTTAAAAAATATACACAATAAAAATAGTTCGTTTAATTCAGTGTACAAAATAATACTAAAAAAAATGATAATTTTTTTCCTAAATCATAAAATAATACACAGTTAGTATGCACTATCTTTAGAAAGAGCGACAATGACTCAGACGGTAGAGCACTGTCGTATAGATGCAAAGGAGGCTAGGTTCGATTCTCCTGTATATCTATTACCGAAAGATTATTACGAGAAAAAAAATTCGATAAATAATGTTACTAATTATTTATATGTAAATTGTGTAACAGGCTGCCGTTTAGTCTAAAATATCTCTTAAACGTACCTATATGACGACTAAACGACGCCTAGTTATCTATGTGCTCAAAGCACATCAACCTACCTTGTCTCGGAGTGCGCCTGCGCAGAGTATCTTCACTATTCCGAGTTGGGTTCCCCCAACTCGCCGCTTGGCGGCGCTGTCGCCCTTGCTTAGCGGCGCTCGCGCGGCCGCTGCTGGAAACTCCGTTGACGATTCCCGCCTACCGGTATCCGCGTGATCCGTGCTACGCTACCGGCGAATTCGAATCTAATGTAAACAAATATAGACGCGACCTCCGGACAAAGGAAAGACACAATAACGACTACTTGATTTAAAGATGACGATTGACTGATTTATTCAATAAAATCGAATACACGGGGGATCTGCCGAGAGTCTTGCGCACGCTTGCGCGAATGACAATACACGCCGTATGAGAGAGAGAGAGAAAAAACCGCGATCACCGCGAACTAACCGCTCGCACGCAACAATTAATTTCCTCGCGCACGCTGCGCGGGATCGCACGCTATTAACAATAATAGAAAGGGGAAGGTGCACCTACCGCGAGAACGATGAGGATACGGTGGCCAACCGTATCCGAACCACAAACTGCTGAAACGCCGCTTCGCTGCTCGCCGCACCGCCGCGATTACTGTTGCTGCTGTTGTTGTTGCTGCTGTCGCTGCTACCGCTGTTGCTGCTATTGCTGCTGCTGCTATTACTGCTGCTACTATTGCTGCTGCTGCTGCACCCAGCACACCGCACCAAAGTTCGCACCTCTAAGTTCGCACCACCACACGAAAACTTCAAACGGCTCGGGAAACAAAGGTTAGTTCGACACAGGCGGACTGAGTGACACAGTCATACTGCCTGTTGAACGCTCCCCTCCCGGTCATTGCCCCTACGCGCCCTCTCTCTCTCGCGAACCGATCGCGGCTTTTCTCGATCAGCCGCTCATTAACCTCGCGCGAGTCGAACGATTTTAGCTAATCGTTGCAGCCCCCTCCTAGCTTCGGACTACCGGACCGAACTACTTCACCGACTCGCGACCCTAAGGACAGGATTGGGAAGGGAGAGAAATTAACACAATCTATCCTCATTTACATAATGCTTTATTTGCCCATCCCGGGCCACCCCTCCCCAACATCACCTGCCGGAGCCTCCTGGCGCCTTATGCCTGGGATAGCGCCAGTGCTCCGACTTGTTGGGGCACTTGGATGTCGTGGTTATCCCGGGATGGCCGCATATGTAGCAGCCTTTCTTCGGCCACCCACTGGGGCCAGGCTCCGCTCCATGGCCCTGGCCCCCTGCTGGTGAATGGGGCGGCTGGGCTGCAGCTACCGGGGTGGCGATAAACGTAACGCCGCCCACCGTGGCGGATGTGCGCCCCCCTTGGGTTCGCACCACCACGGTAGGGTCGGAAACCGACCCGTCCACGCGGACCGTGAACTCCTGTCCGGCGCCGGGGGCCCCCGAGACTCTCTTGACCTGAGTCTGCGTCGGGGGCCTGGCCGGAGTCCCGGCCGCGGCCCTATCAGCTGATGCCGTCGGTGGTAACACCGCCGGCGGGCCCGCGGCCGCTGGGGACTCCGGTCCCCGGTCTACGCGCAGCAGGGCCTCGCCATATGCCCTCTGCCGTCGGACCACAGGAGCCCACTCCCCCAGCATCTCTTGGGGGCCGCGGAAGTCGAGGAACTCCCCCAGGTGTGCGTGCACCCGGCGCTGAAGTTCCCCGACGAATTCCCAAGCGTTTTCTAATTCCTGGAGGCCCAACCTCACGTGCCTCCAGGAATTTTCAAGCCCAACCTGCTGGGGGACCCGGGGGTGGTTGCAGACCCACTGCCCCTGGCCACAGGCCTCTTTCGGCCTGGGGCACTGTGTTGAGCCGTCAGCCGTCGTCGGCTGGTTCGGCTCTGGGGTCTGCACCCCCTGGTCCGTCGTGGAATTAGACCGACGGCCCGTCCGAAGAGGGCCGTCGGTCTGGGTGGACGCTTCCCGGGTCTCAGGCCTCCTGGTCTGAGCCCGCATACCTTCCCGGAGGAAGTCGTCCACAGTCGTTCTGTAAAAAAAATCATTAGATATCATTTTTTTCTCTTTAAGATGATACGCGACGAAAAGACACTTACTGTGCATTGGTCAACAAATTTCTCAGCCATTTTGTTTTTTCAAGACCTTTGACGAAAATAGTTGCTCCAAAAAGTGTTTTTTTGATTATTTTTCCAAGATCGTCGTACGGTAAATCGCCAGATTCTCACGGAATACCATGAAAATTTCTCGCTAACCACCGGTTTTCACACTGATTTTTCTTTAATAACCACTCCCATGGGTAAGGTGGTTTAAACAGAAGCACCGATGGAGTTGGATCTTCTTCCAGAGGATTTGTCCTCAGCAATCTCCTTGAATACGAATTCGTTTAAGCTAGTCAATACAGACGAATGAATGTCTTTTTATACTGAGCTTGCACTTGTTGATGCCCCACTATAATTTTTCGATCAATCACAATCGTTCACCCCCCTCTATACTTTTTCCAACCAATCAGCATTGACGAGTAATGAATATAACGCGATGGATTTGTCAAATCTGCTCAGTTGAGTAACTAGCATCATGGCTGAGTATTTCAAGAACACAGCTTTGTTGCTCTTGCGCGCACATCGTCTGGCGAATGCAGGTGATGCTAGTGTCGAAGACATCGAAAGATGGTTGACACTGGGTTCATTGGCTTTGCGCAAAGCCGATGAGCTTTCTCGTTCGCCTAGCTTGATCGTGTCTAGCAAACAGAAGCTGCAGGCAGCTATGTGCATGATTAGAAGCGTTTTACATCTGCTAAACGAATACAAGAGTAGGCTGTTGGCACAGCCCCCCCATTGCCACCTCATCGATTGCCGAACCTGTGGTGAGCAAGCATAGCGAACAATCCATATACGAACCTCTCGTTATTTTAGATGTAGTTGGTGAAGGTCTCGAACCGGCTAGTACTACTACTACTACTACTACTACTACTTCTACTACTACCACTACACCGGCTGTTGTTAATCCAGCTCAAGACTCAACAGTTCACTGGAACAACATCATTAGTGCGTTCAAAGGCAGAATAAAGACTGGTGTGATAACCAATCTGAAACATCTGGATTTGAATGCGTTTTTGAGGCATTTCAAACCATTATTCCATGCTCAAATTAAGGAGACCTTGAAGAAACATAGTTCTTTAAAAGTTAATGCCGTACTGGATGCCGAGTATGCAGTCGAAAAGAATAATTGCGATGAAAAGCTCGATGTGAAGCATTTCAATACGAAGATGGCGCCGATATACCTAACCACAGACATAGACGAGTGGTTCGTTTTACAACCAATTAGTAAGAGCACGGAAGAATTTCAAGAGTAAGACTCCGGCTGGTCTCTTCGCGTTATATTAAACTTAACCGTAAATATCAGCAAGTACAATCCTATGAGAGTTGGTTCTTACGTTGAATTGCCCAAGCCTGTTAAAAATAAGAAAGCCTGTGTGAACGTGCGGAACAACGATAACGAATGCTTCAAATGTGCCATCCTTTCGGCGTTACATCCAGTCGCAAGGAATGCATGCCGTGTCACTGCCTATACTGCTCATCAAGATAAATATAATTTCAAAAATCTATCATTTCCGGTACACCCGAAAGAAATCGTGAAATTTGAAAAGCAAAACAAGGTTTCAGTGAACGTGTACTTTTTAAATTTTAATAATGGATCCTACGATGTGTTGCCGCAACATTTGACCGATGAGAAAAAAGACAGGCATGTGAATCTTCTTCTAGTGGAAAATTATTATATCGATGTAAACGAAAAGCAGCAGCAGCAGCAGCAAATGGAACGTCCCGGTATACCATACAAAGTGCACTACGTTTGGATAAAAGACTTATCTCGATTGATGTATCGACAGTTGTCATTTCACAAATGTAAGTCGTACATATGCGATCGTTGCTTGCATTATTTTCTAACTGAAGAGAGATTGAAAACGCACGAGATCGACTGTAAAAATGTGAATATGTGTAAAATTGTGCTTCCCAGTGTCAAGGATAAATATTTACAATTTGAAAACTTTAAAAATGAGTGCGCGGTACCGTTCGTCGTGTACGCCGATTTTGAGAGTCTCTTGGAAGCGGTGTCCAACGACGAGCGGATCTATCAACGTCACAAACCGTACAGCGTTGGCTTTTTCGTCAAGTGTAGCTACGATGACTCTCTTTCGCGTGATCGAAGCTACAGACAGAAAACCGTCGATGACGTTGGTCCGGCCAAGTGGTTCGTTCGCAATCTTCACGATTTGGCCAAGTATCTGCAAGAGTTGTACAGAAGCCCGCAGCTTATGGAAAATTTAACGTTTCAAGAGGCATTTAGCTTTCTTCGTTCTACGCTATGTCATATATGTAATAGGCCTTTTGTCGAGAATGAAAAAAAAAAAAAGACAGAAAAGTTCGCGATCATTGTCACTTTACGGGAAAGTATCGTGGAGCTGCTCACAGCACGTGTAACATTGCTTATCAAGAATCGCGAACTATACCCGTTTTTTTTCACAATCTCAGCGGATATGATGCGCTTCTATTTATCCGGGAAATCGCGAACGAATTTCCCGGTCGAGTGAGCCTCATTCCTCAAACCAAGGAAAAATACATATCTTTTACGAAGTACGTGGAAGGTACCGATATAAAGCTGCGTTTCGTCGATTCGTTTCGATTTATGGCGTCCTCGCTCGACAAACTATCGTCGTACTTGGAAAAACACGATATTCTAGAGCGACATTTTCAGCAAGATGACGGATACACACTGCCGCAGATTGCCCTACTCAAGAGAAAAGGTGTATTTCCGTATGACTATGTGTCGTCGTTTACAAAACTCGAGGAGACGACGACGCTTCCACGAAAGCAAGATTTTTACAGCAGTCTGTACGATTCGGATATCAGCGACGAGGAGTACAGTCACGCGGAGAACGTTTGGAGAACGTTCGACATCGCCGATCTCGGCAACTATTCGGATTTGTATCTCAAGACGGACGTTCTCTTGTTGGCCGAAGTTTTTGAAAATTTCAGAGCCAAGTGTCGAACGGCGTATCGTTTGGATCCGGCCCACTACTATACGACGCCCGGATTGAGTTGGGACGCCATGTTGAAGTATACGGGTGTAAGGTTGGAGCTCTTGACGGATATCGACATGCTCATGTTTGTCGAGCGCGGCATTCGCGGTGGAGTTAGCCAGTGTTGTAATAGGTACGCTGTCGCGAACAATCCATACATGGACGACGACGACGACAACTACGATCCACAGAAAGATGACAAATATTTGATGTATTTTGACGTCAATAACCTTCACGGTTGGAGTATGACCGAGCCACTTCCACTCGGTGATTTCGAATGGTGCGACATTGACGCCGCCGCCAACTTTTCCTTCGATATTCCCGATGACTCAGCCTTCGGTTACATACTCGAGGTGGATTTGGAGTATCCAGAAGAAATTCACGATGCGCACAGAGATATGCCATTTTGTGAGCACAAAGCCGCTCCGGGATCCAAGCAGAAAAAGCTCATGACGACTCTCCATGATAAGGAGCGTTACGTGATCCACTACAGAGCTCTAAAACAAGCAATAGGGCATGGCTTGCACCTCGCGAAGATACATCGGGTTTTAAAGTTTAAGCAGAGCCCATGGCTCAAGACGTACATCGATTTGAATAGCGAGTTGCGTAAGCGAGCGGCAAACGAATTCGAAAAAATGCTGTACAAACTGTTCAACAATGCGGTGTACGGCAAGACCATGGAAAACGAGAAGAAACACATCGACGTGAAGTTGGTGAACAAGTGGGAGGGGCGATACGGTGCCGAGGCTCTGATAGCTCGACCAAATTTCCACAGTAGCGATATTTTCGACGATGAACTGGTGGCGATTCAACTGTTGCGTACGGAAATCACCGTGAGAAAACCCATTTACATAGGTCTCGCTGTTCTCGACTTGTCCAAGACGCTCGTGTATCGATTCCACTACGACTACATGCTCGGTGCCGCCATTGGCGAGGAGCGTTGCAAGCTTCTGTACACCGACACGGACAGTCTCGTGTACGAGATCACCAATGTAGACATCTACGAGGTCATGCGTCGTGATATTCGCGAATTCGATACGTCGGATTTTCCAGAGCCGAATCGCTTCGCGATTCCCAGAGCCAATAAGAAGGTGGTCGGCAAGATGAAGGACGAGAACGCCGGAATGCTCATGCTCGAGTTCGTGGGACTCAGAAGCAAAATGTACAGCGTGAGAGTTCGGAATAGAGATGCGATAAAGAAGGCAAAGGGGATCAAGAATTCGGTGCTCAATACCACGATTACGTTCGCCGACTACGTCAAATGTCTCCGAGAAAATGTGATTTTGAGCCGACAGCAAAAGTTCATCAGATCGCGTCATCATCAATTGTACAGCGAGAGACAAACAAAGATCGCGCTCAGCGTGCACGACGATAAACGCTTCTTGCTGCCCGAAACCACCGATACGCTTCCTTGGGGCCATTACGGCATTCCGTTGGTGGAGAGGGAGGGGCGGATAGAGGCGTTGGGAATGATTGCAGTCGAGCCAACGGTCGCTGCTGCCGCCGCCGCCACCATCGAGCCGCCGGCCGACGCCGCCGCCGCCACCATCGAGCCGCCGGCCGCTGTCGCCGCTGTCGAGCCGCCGTCGCCGAAAAAGAGCGGAGTGGGGAACGGGTTATATCAATCGACGCCCGAGGCTTCGCAGCTCATTCTCATCGAGACAAAGTTACCAGCAACGTTGACGATGAGTAGCGAGCAGCAGTCAACTTGCACCGAGGAAAAGAAAGTTACTGGAAGCTCGGTTCATCGATAAAATTAGAAAAAAATAAAAAAAAATTACACGAGGTAATTGTGATTTTGTGTGTGTGTGTGTTTTGTTTCAAGTCGACTAAGTTTAAATATCATTGTTTTTTTTCTGCAGATGGATCTCGCGCAGCTGAATAATTTAGCTTGTAATCAATTCAAACCCACTATGAAGATTCGTGAATTGGACACAGAATCTAAGTATATGATCACCAGACTCAAACAAGTTGAAACACGATACGGTGCAAAAATCGTAGCCGAAGTGAACGAGGAGTTTCAGCTGTTTCTACCAAACAAGGTATCGAGTGCGCTGATCGTGAATGAAAAGCTGTACAACGATATGTCGGATTACGCTAATAAACTTAAATTATTTCTCAGCCATAAGGGTAATGGTTGTATAGAATTTACAACTGCATAAATATATATGTATATCAATGTACGCATAACAAGAAAAAAAAAAAAAGAAAGAAGAGAATAAACTTCCTTTATATTTTTTTCAAATCAAATTATGTGTGTGTGTGTGTTTATTTATTAATTCTTCAATCTACATAGTTTTTCTTTTTTTTTCTACAATACGGTTCTATTTATCCAACTATTGTGCGAATCATCAAATCCTAACCACTTTACGAAAACTCGATTACCACGCCTCTTAATAACCTTTTCCACTAGATAGATGTCGGGATATTTGGTTTTCTGAAGTTCCTGTTCCTAGAAGCCACCTAGGATAGGCTTATTTTGATAATCTTTCAAATGATAAGTAGTTGGATTTGTTGGTGCCACGCGCACAATTGTAAATATTTCCGTTGACCAATTTGGTGTATATCCCTTTTCAAATACTTGCTTCGCTTTGCTCACTCTGACTTTGTCGCCAACTTTGAACTTTGGCTTTCTTCTTCCCACGTATTGTATAAATTTTTTTAAAACTTGAGCTTGATTCGCCGCTGTAACTTGGATAGGTTTTATACCAATAGTTTTGTGTTTGCGATTATTGTAAGCAACTGTGAGCTCCGGTAGTACGTCGAACCATTTGTAGTTCCCACGGAGACTAAACTTTTTCCTCATAGCGTTCTTCAACGTGCGATTAAATCGTTCGCATATCGAAGCTTTGAGCGAACTATTCGTAGAATACAGATTGATATTATATTTTTTCACGAGAGCTTGAAAATCTGTATTGTAGAATTCCTTGCCTCTATCCGTATGAAGATTCTTTGGCCGTCTACCTTTCGCTAAAATAGATTTCATGGCCGCTGTCACATCGCGACAGGTTTTCCTTTTCATTGGCACAGTCCACGCGTGCTTGGAAAAATTATCAATTATCGTGAGAAGCCAATTATAACCGCGATTTTGTCTAGAATAGGCCTGCATATCGACGAGATCGGCTTGCCACGTCTCATCGATACCTCGAACGTCGTACTTTCGTCTTGGATAATTACGTCTCGTTGGTTTGTGCAACTCCTCCACCACCGCTTCCATCTAATCGACTGTTTTCTAAATTTTCAACACTTGACTTTATTCGTGGTAATTCCTCTTTGATAATTGCATCCAAATCCTCAAGATCACTCCTTAATCGTGCGATCACGTCTCTCGTAGATTTGATTGCCATCTGAACAATGTTTTCCGCAGTTTCCCAAATTATAGCATCTTTAGCCTTCCGCGGAAGAGCAAGATTTTCCAATCTTTTATTCTCTAGATCGTAATGGTACTCACTCGTGAGCTTGAACCCAATACCGGGCGGACCGCGAAGACCGTGAACTCCTTGCTCTTTATATTTACGTCCGAATACGTCGACGTTCATTTTGATAATGCTCGAACGATAGGTGTGCTCTTAGTATATATATATATCCACCCTCGCGTAATTCTTCGATTATCGAATGAATTTCGTTGATGTGATTATTGTTACCAGCTGATTGCTCAGCCAATAACAATCGAAGACGATCAACGAGCTCATTCGGATCATCCTAGTATACGTAATCCATAGAAGTATTGTTTCGAGCAATCTTGTAGGTAGGCAAAGACGTATGAGTCGTCTGTAGCAGCCCCTCGCCTCGTTTTGTATTTTTTTTAGTCAAACCAAATAACGGACCAATTATGTTATTGAATTTATTACTATTGTGCGCTCGTATAGCCTCGTTTGGATTATTTTTCTTCCTATGAATATTAGAAATTTCCAAGATTTCTTTGTAGCTCTTGAGATCATTGGAAGTGATTAAACTTTGATCAGGTTGCTTTGCAACCAGTAACTCTATCAAACCCTGTGTTTTTGGATACTTGAAATCATCGACGTCTACGTTATCTTTGTCAAAAATCACCGTAGATTTACCAAGCGTGTATGATCCATTTCGTTCTTTACGTACTCCATAAATCAAGTCCACAAAATTCGAATCACTTTTATCCAATGCATTCGTGTACTTGTCGCCAGCTAAATGCTCATCCTCGCTCGGTTCGTCGGATAAACTGTTATAAAATTGTGTAGTATTGTGCGTGATAGTAGCATCGCTATCTCCGCCACTAGACTGAGCGGTTTCGTACTTGTCGACATTATCAGCCGAATTGATTTCGTATTTTAATTTTTTTTTGTTTAGAAATTTCGGCTTTTTAATAACTGTAACTGGAGTTTCGGGGGGAAGATTTTTTTTTTGTTCCTTCTCACTTATTATGACTTTAAGAAGATCGACTATTGGTTTGAATGTCTTATTCAAGACTTGGTCGGTATACTCTCGGTTATGCTTCAATAAACTATATTTTCGTCTTATCGCGTCTTGCGCTTTTACGAGTTGAGAAAGCACATGTTTTTCCCTTTGATAATCAGCCATGTTAACGCTTCAACGATCATCGAGAGACTGTGTACCGCATTACTATCGTGATATATTTATAACAAAACAATCAAAGCCCTTTCGATATCTTCCACAATTTATAGCTCTGTCTTTGTCGATCACTAAAAACCCATATTTATCATCCAACCAGCATTTTGCACAAAGTTCTTTAAATTGATTGTAAGTCATATCTGAATTCACATGATCGTCGTAGATATGTTTCATATTTGCTTCGTCTTGTCGAAAAATTGCCAATAAATTGACGTTATCTCACGAGATGCTTAGGAATACGCGCGTACGTTTGCGAGAGATAGAAACAGTCGACGCTCCTATGTCTGCCCATACAAAAGAAAGCGCGTACATTGTCCTGTTTCTCACAGGCGATGTCGTCGAATATCATAATTGAATTAGGCAATGCATGCTCGGGATCGATCACGGATTCGTGCTCCTTGAACGGAAAATACTTCACTCCGTCTATCAGCTTTAACATCTCTTCCAATAATTTATACTTTGGCTGATCGAGCGATTTCGAGTACACGTAAACATTTTCGAATCTAACGCCATTGGGGTGAGTGATAAGCGCCAAAAGACTGTTGGTCTTGCCACAGTTGGATGGACCACAAAAAATAGCTCTGATGCTATTCGGCAGTAAATCTCCGTGACGCTTTGGTTGCTTATCCTCCCGCACGATGACGTCAAAATTTTCTACGGGAAGTTTCACAGTTTGTTTCTTGAAATTCATACTCACGAGACAGAGTTCAAACGATAACTGACCACATGGCTATATATATACCTGTTTTTATAGTTTAAAACGTTAGTCGTGTGTTGGACTTGGTCGAGGGATGATCATATGCAAACGTCAAAGAGCAAAGAAAGGACGAGGATTCGTCAATAATATCATTAATAAACTTCCGTTTGAACTCCATATTCCAGGCTATCAATATTGCGGACCAGGAACTAAGTTACAGACACGTTTAGCTCGCGGCGATCCAGGAATCAATCCTCTCGACGCAGCTTGCAAGCAACACGATATAGCGTACTCGAAAAATCGAGAAAATATCCAGGCTAGAAATATCGCAGACAAAATTTTAGCTGAAAAAGCGATCAAAAGAGTGTTCGCTAAGGATTCTAGTTTTGATGAGAAAGCAGCTGCTTACGCTATATCTAACGCCATGAAATTAAAATCAAAGTTTGGTATGGGTCTCGCGAAGAGAAGAAAGAAAACCAAGACGAAAGGACGCAAGAAAACGAAAAAGTTAGTTACCTTGAAAAGCGTGATCAAAGCGGCCACATTCAAATGGTCCAAGGGTAAATGTGCGCGCAAAGTCATCGGTTCTGCTTTGAAAAAAGCTCGTACAACCGTTAAAAAAGCTGGTGGAAAAGCAAACATCGATGTTCCACGAATTCTGCCAATATCAACTAAGATGGGTGGAGCTTTGCCCTTCCTCATACCACTTTTTGCAGGCTTGAGTGCAACTGGCGCTCTAGCTGGTGGCGCCGCGGGAATCGCAAAAGCCGTGAACGATGCAGTCTGCAAAACAGCAATTGGAAGAGAACAAGAGACACAACAAAACGATGGAGACCATTACTCTGGGAAAAGGTCTGTATCTCAAACCTTATAAAAAAGGCTATGGACTTTATCTCAAACCTTATCTGGGATCAGGTTTGAAAAAAAAAAAAGTTCGAAATAAATTTACCAGATAGAGCCCTCACAAATGCCGACTTGATGAAGTATGCAAAAGTTTTGAGTATACCAAATTTTCGCGGAGTCTTCATGAGAAATGACTTACCGAGTTCTAGACCATATTATCACGAATCAGCTATAGTCAATCTTGACGGCGTCGAAGGAACAGGAACGCACTGGGTGGCTTATCGCAAAATCGGAAAAAACGTCACATATTTCGATAGCTTTGGAGATCTTAGACCACCTATTGATTTAATGATGTATCTTGGCGATATCGAGATCAAATATAATACGAAAAGATATTAAGATTTCAATTCTCACGTATGCCGTCATCTTTGCTTATAGTTTTTGTGCGAGGGTATAAAAGTAAAGGCAACGTGAAAATATCGGTAGTCATGTTCACACAGTCATGGAGGATTCGTTAACTCTGACGCTCTCGGGTAATTCTTCACTGTTGGAAGCGACGTACATAATAATAAATTTTACGTCACTGACAAATCAAATTATCGACATACGTGTCGGGACCTACGAGATCGACGACATTGATAAATTTCTTCGCATAGCGGTGCAGCGTCTCCGCACTATTAATAATAATATAACATTAAGTTTGAAAACGAAACAACAACACCTTGCATTGTACAATCAAGTGTTCCGAACCTATCGATTTTCGTCCGCAGAATTCTATCGGACGATTGTTGGGTTTTTCACAACGTATATTAGAGGCAAACGTTTCTCACAACTCTGATCTTCCCGTCAGTATTCTCAGAGTGAACGCTGTGAGAGTCGAGTGTAATATAACCGCTGGAGCTTACTTGAACGGAAACACCGTTCACGATATTCACGAATTTTTTCCAGCAGTACTGCCTGGATATAAAATTATTGAAATTCCCTCTCGCGTGATTTATCTTCCAGTTACGAAAAAGTCTATAGATTATTTACAATTACGCATCGTCGATCAAGACGGAAATTTAATTAATTTTCGCGGTGAAGTCATAACCATCAGATTACACCTCAAAAGCGTATAATGGAAATTGTTTACAATTCAAAGAGTGGTAGGGACTATATAAGCATTGAAAAATGCAAACCCATCATCAGTCGTCGACTGAAATTGAAAACGTCAACACAACGAACTCCAGTTATCAATCGTTATCGGAAAGCGAAAGCTTTAACACGTCAAAGCATAAAGTTCCTAAAAAGTCTTGGGTTAAGAGTAGTTCCAGGTGGAAAATAAATTGCCTAATATTTTCTTTTTGCTGCTGCTTTCAACGAAACAATGGAGAACATTCTCGAAATACAGTCACCTGTCGTCTTCGATGAATCTTTGGCTCATTACGAGATCCACGCTCATCAACCTTACACCAATTCATCGTTCAAAAATAGTGACGAGATTCGTATATCAATTCAACATCAAGACTTGTGCCTTTTACCATCTCGCAGCTCGTTACACATTTGTGGACGATTACGCAGCAACAATAACACTTTGTTAACGAATACTGAATTTGTTAATAATGCCATTTGTCACATGTTTGAAGAAATTAGGTATGAGCTGAATGCTATAGAAATAGATAAATGTAAGAACGTTGGTCTCACAACTGTTATGAAGAACTGGTTATCTCTCACTCCAAGTCAAACCTTGATTGCCGAAAATGCCGGATGGATAAATACCTTAGAACAAGAGGACCGTAAAATAACTAATGCGAATGGCGACTTTGACATTTTGATTCCTCTGAGCTTCATACTTGGATTCGCTGAGGACTATCGCAAAGTGCTAGTGAATATGAAACATGAATTAATTCTCGTAAGATCGAGTACTGATTCAAATGCAGTTTATCAAACGAAGAAGACCGTGGCCAACGTTGAAGCTTACGAAGAATTCAAGATTAATGTAACACGTCTCGAATGGCTTATGCCCTATGTGACTGCATCGAATGCAAAGAAAATACGTCTACTCGACTTTCTAAAAAGCGAACGAAGTATTTCAATGAGTTTTCGTAGTTGGGAACTGTACGAATATCCAGCGCTGCCTGCAAACACAAATCACGTCTGGACAGTTGAAACGACAAATCAGTTGGAGAAACCACGCTACGTCATCTTAGCCTTCCAAATCAATCGAAAAAATGAACCAAACTCTAACGCTAGTATATTTGATCATTGTAACATCAGAAATGTAAAACTGTACCTCAACTCTCAGTGCTATCCATACGGTAATCTCAACATTGATTTCAGTAAAAATCAGTACGCAATGTTGTACGATATGTATGCCAATTTTCAAAACGTATACTACGGTAAGGATGCCGAACCGATGCTCAAAAAACTCGAATATAAAAATTACATGCCACTCGTAGTGATTGACTGTTCGAAACAAAACGAATCATTAAAGACTGCTCCAGTAGATGTGCGCTTGGAGTTCGAAACCAGAGAAAATATTCCCGAAGGAACTACAGCGTATTGTCTTATTCTACACGATCGCATCGTTCAGTATAATCCGATAAATAGAGATGTGAAGAAACTTATTTAGGAGAGGGGGGGGTATTAAAGAATTGACTCTTTCCTTAAGCAGCTCAGTAGTAGCTTTCTATCGCAATCGAGTACGTAGTGGATATGCAAGGCTTCATGATGCCTGGCAAAACTTACGCCGTGAAAGAGTTAGCGATACTCCCACTTAACTACAACGAAGAACCGCTCGTACGCTTGTTCAAACCTCCCTTTCCATGGCGAAGGCTAACGGAGAAATATAAGCGAGAAAATCTCTGGTTAGAACTCTACTATCATGGATTAACGGAACTCTGGCGATTATAAATACGAAGAGCATAAATTCGTCATCACAGATACACTCAAAGATGCCACAAAAATTTTCGTTTCCGGAGATTTAAAAAAAGAGTGGTTAGAACGATATGGCCTCAAAGTTTTCGATTTGAATGATTGGGGCTATTCGCCTTTCGAAAAATTAAAATCAGTTACCGTGTGCCCTAATCATAACGGCAAATACGTAACGACATGTGCACATCAAAACGTTAAAATAATGAAAAAGTTTTATATTGATGGCTGTTGTATGGATTGGGAAGAGAGCGATGAAGTCGTTGAAGGATTTCTATAGTGATTTTGTTTTTAAGTAAATACTTTGTAGAATAATATGTATTTTTTTAAGAACATGTAGAATAAGATATATTTTTTATCAATAAAAAAATTTTGTTTCAATTGATACAAAAAAATATTCTTTTATTTTTTATTAAACCATCCAACAAAAAAAAAGCGAAATTCTTCGCTGACTCTGACGATGACAGCAGCAGCAGCAGCAGCAGTTCATCTTTTTTATAATAAATTTTGTATTTTTTATCAACAAAAAAATTTATACAACATAGAATTTAGACAAAAAAATGTTTATTTATTAGTTGAGGTGGTGTACAATGATGACATGTATGAATATGATTATTTCTTCTTTTCGTTATTGAACTGCTGATAGCCTTTTTGTCCAGGAAAATTTTTAGTATTGCTCGAAAATTTGGAAATACTTTGTTTCCATGTCGATGATTCTTTGTTCTTCTTTTCGTCCGGGTCTTCCTGTGGAAGACGAGAGTACTTTACTTTAGAGTAGAGATCCATTTTATTGGAATGCTGGTTGATGAAAGATTCGATAATTCTTACACTGTGCTATTTATAGTAGCTTACAACCACGAAGTCTACAAATAAAAGAAAGTAAGCAGGTACTTGCACGTTTTTTTTCTATTAAACCATCTTCGGTAGATGAGACACGTATGCACGCACACAAGCGCGCCCGCGCGCACACATCGAACATAAAAAAATTATTAAAATTTATTATCATTTGTATGTATTAGCGCTTGAGCCCTCCCGAGCAGCAGCAGCAGCAGCAGCAGCCGACGGCGCCGCCGCCCCCCTCCCCCACATATGAATCGCGTGTGTAGCCAGTATACACAATACGGTATTGCCCGTGGTAACAGTGGCTGTAGCTCTAGCGGTAGAGCATCGGCCTGCGGATCCGGTGGTCGCGCTTTCGATCTCCCGATCCGTCCGTTTTTTTCAGATAAATCTAAAAATTTTTAACACGCGCGCGCGCGCACACACACACACACACACACACACACACACACACACACACAATAAAACAATCAAAACGCGTAACACAGAACGCGCGCGCAGTGCATAGGAATCAAATCAGTGGGAGAGGGGGAAATGCAGAGAACGCACGCCACATCAGATCAAGCCACATCAGATCAACTCAGTAGTGGAGGGGGAGTGCGTACAACGCACCGGTATACGCCACATCAGATCAACTCAGTAGGGGAGGGGGAGTGCGTAGAACGCACCGGTATACGCCACATCAGATCAACTCAGTAGGGGTGGGGGAGTGCGTAGAACGCACCGGTATACGCCACATCAGATCAACTTAGTAGGGGAGGGGGAGTGCGTAGAACGCACCGGTATAACTCAGTAGGAGGGGGGGGAGGTGAGTCGACAGCGCACGGGCCGATCGGGGGGGGGGGGTGAGGTGAACATGCACACACCTCAACTCACACGCTTCAACTCAGTGAGCTAGTACCCCTCTGAGTTGATGCCCCTCTAGTTTACCTACTGCCGTGTAGGAGTATAATGATATTGATTTAATTGTTGAAGAGACGTTAGATTTTCATGAAGATTATAAAGATACTGATGCTAAAATAATCGAAAATGAAGTTCAACATCACTTTCCTGATCCTGATTTTGCATCAACAAATCAGTGCACAAATGATGATGAAGAAATCACATTTGATTATAAACAAAGAGCCGTAGAATTTTGGAGGAGTGGAAAAAACAAAAACTTAAACCTGGATACTGTACAACATAGAATCAGAAAAGTTTCCTCTACAAGTCAATTAAAACGTTGGGCGAAAACAATTAATAAAAATGGAATTTACCGAGAAAAAATTGCGCAAATTTGCCAATACACGTTTGATAATTTAAAAGCCGCTATTGCAGCTGATACGATAGTGCATGATCGAGATACACGGAAATGGGCATTGAAAGCTCAAAAAATTGTTGGCCATGAAGATTTAAGATTTAAGGCTTCTCAAAATTCGTTACTAAAATTTAAAAAAGCTCATAGAATAGTATCTAGAAAAATAAATAAATTTATCATCAAAAAAACATTAGAAAGTAAAGAAGAACTACAAACTAATGCTGATGCTTTCGTAGCTGATGTTAAATCATGTATACCAGAAATCGGCATTGCAAACTTTTATAATTCAGATCAGAGTGGTTCCAATTAGAAATGTACTCGGGA
Source organism: Phymastichus coffea (assembly GCF_024137745.1). Lineage (NCBI taxonomy): Eukaryota > Metazoa > Arthropoda > Insecta > Hymenoptera > Eulophidae > Phymastichus > Phymastichus coffea. The sequence continues at coordinate 3,546,352 of NW_026706832.1, read as the reverse complement.
AGAACATTAGTATTTGAAGGAGAAAAGCAGGTGCAATGTCTGGTACAGTCGGTTTCATCTACAACACACAGTTATACAATTCAACCAACTATATCAGCAGTCGGGAAATTTTTATCACCACTTTTTATAGTATTAAAAGAAAAAAATGATCAATTCGGTCCCATAGTGGAATCTTCCTTATTTAGACCAGAAAATGTGCATGTGGAAGCATCTAAATCTGAAAAATTAACCATAAGTTAGTATATTTTTGTTTATTATAATGCAATGACATAAAAAAATGTTGACATTTTTTTATTTAATATCATTTAAAAATTTGCCTGAAAGAAGTTTTTTACCCAAATGTTGGACCTCAATCTGTACTTTTACTCGACTCTTGGAGTGGATATTGCGATAAAGCTTTAAGGGAAACGATGCCGACAAACAAAATTGTTAAGATAAAAAAAATTCCCACAGGAACGACAGGGAACATCCAACCACTCGATGTTTATGGATTTCGTATCTGGAAAAACTTCGTTCGACGTTTATCAGATCAAGTAATTTTGATGGACTATGAAATGAATCTACATTTAAGAAATAACATCATAAAAATGTAGTCTCTTGTCCATAACCAGCTTTCTTTACCAAGATATACAAATATTTTCAAATACGCTTGGATTAACCCTGTTGATTTTAGTTTTGGAGATTCTTGCAATATACTTTGCGCAGTAGAAGCATGTAAAAATGTTGCTATAATCCGGTGTGGTTGGGGTAAAAGATCATTATGTTTCAAACACTTTTTCGATGATTATCATTTCTGTAAGGAATTCGTTGAATAATACATTTTAATTTACCAATAAATAAAAAAAAGAAAAAGAAGAAAATTATTATGAAAAATCAAAATATATGTAGTATCGCGTACGATGGCTCTTACGTAAATATATTTATATATCTACATACGAATATAAATATATATGTATAGATCTATAAATGATAATTAGACCTCATGTTATTCTCGTGTTTATTTTTAAGAGATATTACTCGCCATTGTGGTACTATTAAAATACAATGTATTAAACATATTTTTATTTGTCATAAATTATGTTTGAGCTACAGATATATTTTATCAAAAAAAAATGGGATACCCCACGTACGGTATAGAAATCAATTATTTTAAGAAAATGCAACTGATAAACTCAATTCTCCCAAAGTTAGGTCTATTAGCCTACATTTCGTTCGGTAAGGGTGGTATATGGGGGTTTGGTGGGTTAAAGGCAGATTGGTTAGTTGAGGTAGCTCGCTCAGGCGTAGGATTAAATTATTTCAGGAAATAACAAACGACTAAACTTGTTTATCCCAGGGTTATGTAGATTAACCTGCTGATAGTTTGACCGGGGTGGTTAATAGGCGGTGAAATACCCCTTAAATATTTTCTTTTTTAATCTGGAAACACGTCAATTTAATTTTGGTATTTTCTCATTATCAGTGCGATTTTTAAATCACTCGAGCTGATTTACTATATTACATGTCGTTAAACAGTACAAACATAGTGTATTTACCCCTATTAAAAAGGGGGTTGCATCCCTCCGGTATAGATGTTATGTCCTTAAAAGCGCCTTTTTATAAGAATTTTTTTAACGTTGAGTTTACTGAAAAATATTCATTTGATGCTGAGAAATATTAAAAAAACTAATTTTAGGGGTTGATTTTTAGGGTGGATTTCACCCCTTAAAAGCCCTTATGGGCCGATAAAGAAAAACACGTATCTAATTTTTTTTCAAGTACTGCAACATATCCCAAAATCATTAAAAAAACTGTGAGGTAGGGTTGGGGTGGTTCCCTTGTAAGAAAATTCGTGAGTTGGAGACAGAATCCAAGTATACAAGGTGTCTCAGACCACCCGTCCAACCCCCAAAGTGTGCCGAAAAAGTTTTTTTTTTCAAAAATTGATAACGCAATTATATATAAATTGAGTACGCTCTATTGATTGGACGTAAAATCAACTTGCATGTCCTGCACATACGGCACATATCTGCCGAAATAGTTTGAATCGTATGTTTCCCAATAGGTGGATTGGAAGGTTTGGTCCTGTCAATTATCCACCTCGATCCCCAGATCTGACTATCCTAGATTACTATTTGTGGGGAAGAGTAATGGACATAGTTTACCAAGAACGTCCGACAACGAGAGCCAATATGATTGGCAGAATCACGGATGCAATTCGGTCGCTGCAGGCAGCAGAAATTAGAAGAGCTGTTGATAATTTCCAAAGAAGAGTTCAAGCATGTATTTTTCAAGGCGGAGTGCATTTTGAATATTAAAGTTTTTGTCAAATCTTCACCGTCTATTTTCGCACAGTTATTTCAGCGTTATTCGTAAAAAAATTTTATTTACAGAACAATAGAAGATAAAATCTAATTATGTTATAAAAATTTTCATTATGTTAGGTTCTAATAAAATAAATTATCATTATTTATGTTATTATAAACAAATGTTGCTACTGCAACGAAATCTATTATGTTTTGAGAATAAAGATTTTTATCTCGCTTAACTAATTTGTTTTGGAATTTCATTTCCCCTCATTTCATAAAAGTACGCTATGTAAATACATAGATTAATAATAACAAGAATAAATGAAAAAACGACGAGATTCATATTTTTGTAATATTAAGGCTAAAATTTTAAAAGTACTTCATTCTTGATAAATCTAATATTTTTTTTTGTTTTACCTCTAAATGATCTTGAATTGACCTCAAAATGACCTGATAAGATCAAACTCACCTTGGATTCGGACTCAGCGACCCCGAAAACCTCTTAGAGTAGCCATATTATCCTATTCCATTGTTAAAACGTGCATATTCGCAGCTTGAGTACGAACTGGTGGATTACAGACTTCAGACGTCAATTAGAGGTCAAATATCAACTTTTTTCAAAAAATTCTTCTTATGAAATTTTCGCATTTTTTACCGTAGAATCTGAATCTGAAAAAAAAGTATGCATGTTCCATTTAAAAAAATGGATTTTCATGCACTTCCGGTCTGAATAGGCCATTTCCGGTTGGAACCGGAAGTTGATTTTACGTCCAATCGATAGAGCGTACTCAATTTATATATAATTGCGTTATCAATTTTTGAAAAAAAAAACTTTTTCGGCACACTTTGGGGGGTGGACGGGTGGTCTGAGACACCCTGTATATCACCAGACTAAAACAAGTTGAAACATGATTCGTTGCAAAAGTTGTAGTTGAAGTGAACGATGAGTTCCAGCTATCACTACCAAACAAGGTATCGACTGCATTGATCGCAAAAGAAAAGCTGATGACGATATGGCAGATCACGCCAATAATAACACAGTTCAATAAAGTGCCAAAGATTATCAGATCAGATCGAGGAAGGGAATACATTAATAACGATCTTCAAGACTTTTCAACGAATGAAGGCATTCGCGTGCAGTACACTGCGCCTTCTTCTCCACCGCAAAATAGTGTCGCCGAACGTAAAAATAGATCATTACTCGATATGTCGCGGTGTATGCTTTTTGACGCCAATCTAGACATACAAGACTGGGGCGAGGCTATCCATACAACAAATTATCTACAAAATAGATTACCAAGCAAAGCCACGTCTAGAACCCCTTTTGAAGTGTGGCATTCAGAGAAGCCCAATTTGAGTCATTTACAAATTTTCGGTACGGCTGCATACAAGAAAATTCCCGAGGAACATCGCAAAAAGTTAGACGTAAAAGCGATAAAGTTGATTTTTGTAGGATACTCTGAGGAGTCTAAAGCTTATCGGCTTCTAGACACACAAACCAACAAGATCAGCATAAGCAGAGATGTTATATTTCTCGACAAGCGAGGCATAAAGCAAAACTTTCCACTACATGGAGAAAACGAAATAATTTGGAATCAACAAGAAGCTCTCAATAAACAGCGAGAAATTTTGAGTGAACAAAAAGCTCTCGATAATCAGCAAGATGATAACGGCTCGATTGCACTATGAAGTGAAAGGGACAGCAATCATGAAGACAGCAGTTCATCGGATTCGGAAAGCAGCAGCAGTGAAAATGAAAATATACCTGAAGTGAATAAAGAAGCGGCGTCCAGGCACTTCAAAAGGTCCAACAGGAGCGTGCCGCCCAGGAGGTATATGGTTGCGCTAAAGTTGGCAAGAGAAGAGTCCGAACCAGTAAACATAAAGGATGCGTTATCAAGGCCCGACAAAAATAGCTGGCAAAAAGCTATGAACGAGGAAATCAACTCACTCAACGACAATGCCACCTGGGAAATCGTGGCACGGCCGGACGGCAAAGACATCGTGAACTGCAAATGGCTCTTTAAGACGAAAAAAAATGCTGAGGGTAGGTAGAAAGACATAAAGCCAGGCTTTTCGCACGCGGTTTCTTGCAAAAATATGGAATCGACTACGATGAAGTGTTTGCACCTGTCGTAAAACAGACGACCTTCCGGACACTTCTAACAGTAGCAGGATATACAGGTATGCACGTGAAATATTTTGATGCGAAGACTGCTTTTCTCAATGGAAAATTAAAGGAAGTCATCTACATGCAACAACCCGACGGCTACGTTCAAGGAGGAAAAGAAATGGTCTGCAAGCTGAAACAGGGAATCTACGGCCTAAAGCAAGCGGCAAAAGTTTGGTATGACCATTTAAGTAAGTATTTAGCGGAATGCGGATTCGTGCAGAGCAAATCATATTTATGCCTATTCATCAAGGAAGACGGCGGCGAGAAAACATATCTTTTTCTTATAGCCTGCAAAAGTATGAGCAAAATCGACGAAATTGCAAAGCGCTTATCTCTCAAGTTTCATCTCAAGGATCTCGGCTGTCTAAGACCGAGGCTAATCTAGGCATCGAAATAAGAAGAAATGAAGGCGGTTTTATCTGTTACATCACTAAGATTGTAAATAAATTTGGACTACAGGACGCAAAAGTTTCAAACGTGCCACTTGACCCAGTATATATGAAGAACAGAGATCACAATCAACCGATAATGCCCGAGAGCGAGAGATATCAACAGCTAATGGGAGCATTGCTATATCTCGCCATAAATACAAGCCCGATATTACGACCAATGTCATTATTCTCAGTCAGTACAATAAAGCGCCCACCACAGCTGATTGGCATGAGGCAAAAAGGGTCGTTTGCTACCCGAACGGCACAAAAGATGTCGAGCTCACATTAGGAAAGCAGAGTGAAGTTTCCACACTTACCGGCAATGCGGATGCAGACTGGGCCGAAAATCGCATTGACCGTAAATCAAACAGCTGTTACTTATTCCAGTATTACGGCTCACCAATTAGTTGGGCTTGCCGCAAGCAACCATATGTCTCACTGTCTTCAACAGAAGCGGAGTTTATTGCCCTCGCCAAAGCAACCCAAGAAGGTACATGGATTCGACGCTTACTCGAAGATTTTATCAGAGAAACATAAGGAAAAACAGTAATGTATGAGGACAATCAAAGCTGTTTAAAATTGCTAGATAACAAGAAGTTTAATCATCGTAGGAAGCACATTGATACGAAGTATCACTTCATCAAGGATATAAAATGTCAACAGCTTATGGAATGTAGATACTGTCCAACAACAGAAATGATTGCCGACATGTTAACAATACCATTGGCAAGGATCAAATTAAGGACTCTTTTGGAAATGTACGGCTTGAAACTCAGTTAATTCATCGCTGACATCGTACCATTAAGGAAGGGTGCTGAAAAATACAATGAGATGCAAGCTCGGCGTCTACAGACTACATTTTGAGCCATTTTTGTTCACTTTCAGTTTCAATAACTTTTACCTTTCTCATTAGTATACTGTAAACTCTGTATTTGTGTATTGTGTGTTTTATTTAAATAAAGTACATTAGATAAATATCCATTATATTCACTATCATAAATCTAACAGATATTCTATCTAAGGGGATAGAAGCGTTAGGGATGGTCGCAGTCGTAGTGTCAACCGCCCTCGAGCAGCCAACCACCGCCGCCGTCGAGCCGCCAAAAATGACTGGAGTAGAGAACGGGCTATATCAATTAAATCTCCAAGCTACAGAACTCATTCTAATTCAGAAAAAGTTACGTGCAACGAAAAGTAATGAACAGCAGCAGCAGCAGTCTTCTAATTTCATTCTCAGTCAACTTGCTCCAAGGAAAAGAAAGTTACTGGAAGCTTGTTTTGTCGATAAAATTAAGAAAAAAAGTTCCATGATTGAAATTACTCGAGGTAATTGTGATGTGGTGAAGTTTTTGTTTATTTTAAGTCAACTGAGCTTAAATATCATTTTTTCAGAAGATGGATCTTGCACAGCTGAATAATATAACTTGTAATCAATTCAAACTAACTAAGAAGATTCGTGAATTGGAGACAGAATCCAAGTATATGATCAGCAGACTAAAACGACTTAAAACAGGATTCGGTACGAAAGTCGTAATTGAAGTTAACAACGAGTTGCAGCTGTTTCTACCAAACAAAGTATCGACTGCATTGATCGTGAATGAAAAGCTGCTGAATAATATGGCAGATTACGCTAATAAACTTAAATTATTTCTCACCTCTAAGGGCAATAGCCGTATAGAATTTACAACTGCATAAATATGTATGAATATAAGTTTAAGAAAAAAAAAATACACTTATTTTATATTTTTCAAATTAAATGTGTGTATGTGTTTATTTATTAATTCTTCAATCTACCGTGTTTCTCTTTTTGTCCTTTTTTTACAATTCGGTTCTATTTATCCAACTATTATGCGAATCATCATATACTAACCACTTTACCAAAACTTGATTACTACCCATTTTAATAACTTTTTCTAATAAATATATATCGGGACACTTAGTTTTTTGAAGTTCTTGCTCGTAAAAGCCACCTAGGATAGGTTAATTTTGATAATCTTTCAAATGATAAGTAGTTGGATTTGTTGGTGCCACGCGCACAATTGTAAATATTTCCGTTGACCAATTTGGTGTACATCCTATTTCAAATACTTGCTTCGCTCTGCTCATTCTGATTTTGTCACGAACTTTGAACTTTGACTTTCTCTTTTTTCTTCTTCTTTTTCTTCTTTCATCGTCTTCTACAAAATTTTTTAATACTTGAGCTTAATTCGTCGCTATAACAAAACAATCAAGACCCTTTCGATATCTTTAACAGTTTATAGCTCTATCTTTGTCTATCACTAAAAACCCATATTTATCATCCAACCAGCATTTTGCACAAAGTTCTTTAAATTGATTGTAAGTCATATCTGAATTCACAGGATCATCATATATATGTTTCATATTTGCTTCTTCTTGACGAAAAATTGCAAATAAATTGACGTTATCTTTCACGAGATGTTTAGAAAAGAACAGATTGTTCTTTGAAATTCATACTCACGAGACAAAGTTCGAACGATAACTGGTCACATGGTTATATATATATACCTGTTTGTTATTGTTTCAAACGTTAGTCGTGTATTGGATCGAGTGATGGTCATATGCAAACGTCAAACATTTCTGGGATGCGTATGGAATCATCTACATCGACTACTTGGAAAAGGACCAGACGATCACTGGACAATATTATGCGTCATTATTAGGTCAGCCGAAAGAAAAAATCAGAGAAAAACGTCCTCATTTGAACAAAAAAAAATGCCTCTTTCTTCATGACAATGGTCGAGTTCACACGTGTGCAGTTTCGATGGCAAAAATTAACGATTGAAAGTTCGAATTAATTGATCATCTACCATATTCGTCTGATTTGGCTCCCAGTAACTTTGTCTTCTTTCCTAACCTTAAAAAATGGCTTGCCGGACAACGATTCATTCGAATGAAGAAGTCATCGCCGAAACAAATGCCTATTTTGAGGGTTTTCAGAAATCATATTTTTCTGATGGCTTAGAATAACTGGAAGGCCGTTTAATAAAATGTATCGACCTTCAAGGAGATTATGTTGAAAAATAAAAAAAAATTACATACGCAAAACTTCGTTTTGTAAAGACTTATTGACCCCCCCCCCCCTCCCTTGTAGTACGCAGTAGATATGCAAGGCTTCATGATGCCTGGCAAAACTTATGCTGTAAAAGAGTTAGAGATACTTTCACTTAACTACAACGAAGAACCGCTCGTACGCTTATTGAAAACCTTCCTTTCCATGGCGAAGATTAACGGAGAAATATAAGCGAGAAAATCTCTGGTTAGAACTCTACTATCATGGATTAACATGGAACTCTGGCGATTTTAAATACGAAGAGCATAAATTCATCATCACAGGTAGACTCAAAGATGCCACAACAATTTTCGTTTCCGGAGATCTGAAAAAAGAGTGGTTAGAACGATATGGCCTCAAAGTTTTCCATTTGAATGATTGAGGCTATTCACCTTTCGAAAAATTAAAATCAATACCGTGTGCCCTAATTATAACGGCAAATACGTAACGACATGTGCACATCAAAACGTTAAATTAATGAAAAAGTTTTACATGGATGGCTGTTGTATAGATTTGGAAGAGAGCGTTGAAGTCGTTGAAGGATTTCTGTAGTGATTTTGTTTTTTTTAAGTAGATAATTTGTAGCATAACATGTATCTTTTAAGAAAATGTAGAATAATATATATTTTTTATTAATAAAAAATTTTTTTCAATTAATACAAAAAAATATTCTTTTATTTTTTAGTAAATCATCCAAAAAAAAAGTCAAATTCTTCGCTGACTCTGACGATGACAGCAGCAGCAGCAGCAGCAGCAGCAGCAGTTTATTTTTTTATAATAAATTTTGTATTTTTATCAACTATTTTGTATTTTGTATTTTTATCAACATGCTTCGCATTTTCTGGCTTACTTCCGGCGTGGTTAATACGCTCTATTTTTACTTGTACTTCTTTTAGGATGTGTTTTTGCTCCACACAATTTTTCTTTTTAGGGATTGGCCCGAATTTTCGAAAGATCCTCTTGCAATCCTGGCATTGATTGGAGTCCCTCCCGTGTTTGCATGCCAGGCCAATATCACTTGACAATAACAAGTTTATCCTATTGTCCAAGCTCGTTCTTGTCTCAGACTCCGATTTACCGCCCGATATTGCCGCGTGTTTCCTCTGGGCTTCTAACAATTTATACCTACGGTGCTCCTCAGGAGTGCGTGATCCCGGCGCACTAGCATACACTTGGGCAATTTGTCTCCTCCGTTTTTTGGAGAAGTTAAATTTTTTGCTTTGGATTTTCACTTTTAAAAAGAGAAGAAAAACAGGGACATATATTATTGATGTGTAACGATTTTTTTTTCTAATCTATTTTCACTTATTTCCTATGCCAAACTTAATTTTTCGAGAGCTTCGGTTAATTTTTGTATTTTTATTTTTAAAACGTTATTGGAAATTTTTTGTTGTATATCTTCTTATTAATTTTTGTCTGTTTTATTACCGTTCTAATTTGTTTTTTGTAAATCTTATTGATTTTTATTAGATCTACGCAAATATTTCCTAAACTAGCTATCTATTCGATCCTATATTTATTTTCTAATTCTAGTTTCGCGACGCGTGCACTCAAAGTGCGACCGTTATTATTAATTTTCGAAATGTCTATGGTTATTTACTCTATCTATTACGGCTATTTGGTTGTCTTTTAACAATAGAATATCCTCGATTATTTCATCTAACGTATCGACTGCTTCGTGGGAAAAACTATTAAAATTTACGAACCGGGGCATAATAGTAAAGAATTTTTTAGGTCATTCGCGACGCGGGGAGTGGAAATATTCAATTTATTCAAACCTACTGATATTATGCTATAATTTGTCGATGAAAACCTTATTTTCTATTCCTGAATTGAGTCAGTGATTTTTTTCCTCTTTTTAGGATTAATATTTTTTTCTATTTTATCTTTCTCTTTTATCTATATTTTTCTCATTATTATATATATATTTTTTTTCACTGACGCAAGTCACGAGAAAGGAAATCCCTATTAATATCCTTTCCTTAAAAAATTATTTTTATTTAAGGAAACAATATTCCTATAATTTTCTTGACAGTGATCCCTCCGGGGCCTCCAAAATTTTATGTGACGTCGTGGCAACGACACAGCTCAGGTGCGCCTGAGGCTTAGCGTAGTCTCAGGGTTTCGATGTCGCCAGAACTGCGATTTCTCGCCTAAACTGGCGTAGATCACTTGTCAAGAAATATGCTTAACCGAGGGGGATAGTGCCACAGATCCTATACTTCTGCCTTTAGATTCCGATCGAAAGTCGTAATCCTTTGGCGAGAAGCACCACGGGTCCTATCAATAGTAGTACCCGGGTTTACCTAACAAAATTAATACCTGGAGCCTATCAAAAGTAGTCTCCAGATAATAAAAAAAAGAAAGAAAGGGAGGCACGAGCTATTTCTTTTCTAGAAGAAAGAAAAATTAAAAAAACAGGAAACAAAAATTGTTTCGTTTGCTTACTGTTTTTTATTGAATAATATGCCTTTTTCGGCCTGCACATCCTTATTTTAAATTAGTTGATTTCTCTTGTTTTCTCGTTCCGCTTAGCTGTTTGACTTCCTACTCCTTACTGATGGTACTGCGTGATTTTTCTTCAACTCCCTTGATTTTTCCTTGACACTGCCTGGTATTTCCTCAACTGCTTGATTTTTTTCTTTTATACTTGATTTTTTTCTCCACTCTGCCTCTCGAGGCTCGTACAGCTCTTTTTATATACTGGGGGTGGCTGGGTGGTAAGTCCCTCTCTTAGCGTCTTGGTTTCGGGAGGAGTGGAGCAAGTGATGATGCGTTCATTGGCTCGTTTGTCTCTTCTCGTTTTCCTCGCTTGGTTTTCGGGCCCTAATTGGAGCGGGCGCGTGAAGAAAATCGGAGGAGTGGACGCAAAGGTACAGGCCTTGGCTCGCGAGATGGCTCCTCGCGTACCGTTCTCAACCAAGATTTATCTAATAAGCGGGTTTACAATAACTTAAAAATTATTTTTTTGTATAAACTCGATAACTTACAAGTTACTTAGTACTAGGGACAATATCGTAAGGTTTTTCGTAATTCCAGTTGATTATAGTTTGTGTTGAAAATAAGTATTACAAATAATTATAAGTATATAATTTGTATTGAAAATAAGTAATAAAGTATAATCTTATTATTTCGCACGCTGTATTGTACAGATTTATGGGTGGTTTATTAAATTATTCTCTAATCATACAATTTTATTTATTTTAAGTTTTAATCGGGGAATCAATACAAAAAAAATTATGTAATTTAACAAGGCGATTATTTTCTAATTTCTTACGATAAAAATTCGTTTAATAACATAGTGCGCATATATAATTCTTTTTGATTTTCCCTGATTTTCTTATTTTCTATTAAATCAGAGCTTCGAAGTGAGAACTCGATGAGAGGTTTGAGAAGTCATAATTATCCGGGATGTATTGCGAAAGTTAAATAATTACGTTTGGATAATTTTAAATTTTATTTCATCTCAATGGTAATTTTTCGAGCATCTTATAAGGAGGAAAAATCCGTTGGGAAAAGTAGCATACAGGATGCAGTCGTGGTTTTACGACTCTCTCCTCTTATCGATATGTTGACGCTTGTTAAACACGTGCAAGGGGACTACGCGCTCTCTACGTGCGTGAGAGAACGCTGGCTTAGATGCAGTACGGATTTTATTGCTTTTCTAGGGAAATTCTTATCGTGACACTCATCCCGGTCCCCCTCGCTATTGAGCAACTGTTCTCGTTCTGTGCTTGGCTTAGATACTATACAAAAAAAAATATTCTTATAAAAATTAAAATTAAAAATTGTCCAACGTCACAATATTTATAGTAGCTTACAACCACGAAGGCTACAAATAAAAGAAAGTAAGCAGGATTTTGTATTGCATTTTTTTCATCTTGGTCTTGACAGGTACTTGCACTTTTTTTATTAAACCATCTTCGGTAGATGAGACAAACGCACACGCACACACACGTTGAGCTGCAAAAAAAATTCACTCTATACTAATTATAATAAGTATATATTGCAACGATTACTGAAAATCGTCAGACTCGCGCGAGGTTAATGAGCGGCTAAACGAGAGGAGCCGCGTTCGGTTCGCGAGGGAGAGAGAGCGCGTAGGGGCAATGACCGGGAGGGGAGGCTCCGACCGGCAGTATGACTGTGTCACTCAGTCAGTGCGTTGATCTAACCTCCGTTTTCCCGAGCCGTTCAAGTTTTCGCTTTGGTGTTGCGAAGTGCGAGGTCGGAGGTGCGAACGTTGGTGTGCTGAGTGCTTAGTGCAGCAGCAACAACAATAGCAGCAGCAGCAATAGTAGCAGCAGCATTAGCGGCAACAGCAATAACGGCGGTAGCAGCAACAACAACGACAGCAACAGTAATCTAGGCGGTGCGGCAAGCAGCGCAGCAGCGTATTAGCAGCGTGTTAATCGGATACGGTTGGCCACCGTATCCTCATCGTCCTTGCGGTAGGTGCACCATCCCTTCTATTGTTATAAGCGTGCGAATCCGCGCAGCGAGCGCGAAGAATTTGTTTGTTGCGCGCGAGCGGTTAGTTCGCGGCATCCGTGGTTTTCTCTCTCTCTCATTTTCAGCGTGTATTGTCATTCACGCGAGCGTGCGTAAGACTCTCGGCAGATTCCCCGTGTCATTGATTTTATAGAATAAATCAATCCTTAGTTTTATTTAAACGAGTTTCAGTTATTGTGTCTTTCCTTTGTCCGGAGGTCGCGTCAGCGTTTGTTTACAATAGATTCGAATTCGTCGGTTGCGTAGCACGAATCGTGCGAATACCGGTAGACGCGAATCGACAACTTAGGTTCCAGCGGCGGCCGCACGAGCGCTACTAGCAAGGGGCGACAGCGCCGCCAAGCGGTGAGTTGGGGGAACCCAACTCGGAATAGTGAAGAGACTCTGCGCAGGCGCACTCCGAGGCAAGGTAGGTTGCTGTGCTTTGAGCACAGAGATAACAAGGCGTCGTCTAGTCGTAAATAAAGGTACGTTTACAGGATTACCGACTAAACGGCAGCCTGTTACAATATATAATAGCATTATTAGCTTAATATATTAGCACTTTTGGGCCCTATACTAATTGTGTAGCCAATATAAGTACACAATATGAACTGTCCGGGGTACTAGTGACAGTGGCTCTAGCGGTAGAGAATTGGTCTGCGGATCTAGGGACGCGAATTCGATCCCGCGATCTGTCCGTTCTTTTTCGATATAAATTTACCTTGTAAGGTCTAAAAAATTCAACACACACACACGCGCGTGCGCGTGCAATGAATGGAAAGCATACGAACGCACGGGCATCGACCCCCCTTACCCCAGCCGGCAAAGTGTAATGGCCAGTGAATAAAAAACACTATTCCAAATATCTCTAATTGAACCCTCCAAAAATGCTCATTATTTTAATTGAACCCATTCAGTGGTCCCAAAAAAAAATAAACAACTATGATAATTTTTTCGTTTTTTGCAACTACGTAATCTTTAGTAATACTTAATATTTTTGCAAAAAAACAAGATAAATATTTTTGCAAAGAAACAAGGCAAAAAAATTGAACCCTTGCTAGTTTTAATTGCACCTCTTTTTCTTTTTCAAAATTATTAATATATATGTCAAAAACAACAATCTAATTTTATTGTATGTTCTTTCCAAATAACCCAATAATCCAATAACCTAATAACCTATTTGGAAAGAACATACAATAAAGTTAGATTGTTGTTTTTGACATATATATTAATAATTTTGAAAAAGAAAGAAGAGTGCAATTAAAACGAGCAAGGGTTCAATTTGAAGCAAGGGCTTAGAAAACATATCAGCTGAGTAGGTGATAGTCCAATCAACCGGGTCAGGAAGTCGAAAAGTTATGCAGGAGCTGGCCAATTACATTTCTAGGTGTATTTTGGCCTCAGGACCTCGAATTTCGAATTGGCCAAGCAAAATTTTTTCGGAAAAACTGTGAAAATGGAGAAAAACGGTAAAAATGTTTGTTTTTTGCGATTAATTCAAAAACGACACGGAATTTCGAAAAAAGTTTCGAACGAAAATTGTAGATATTGAAATTCTATTCTAATTTTGCCATCGATCTTTTAGCTAGAAGGAGTGATTGAGCCAGATAATTTCGTCACAGGATTAATTACGCAGATATTCTGTGATCTGAACGCAGCAATCCGAAATTAGCTAATTTTGTTCGCCGAAACAGTAAGGAAGAATCGTAAGTAGGCAAAGTGCCATTCATTTATATTAAGGGTACAACCCACTTTGAATGCTCAAAAAAAAGCCTCTTTTTGCTAATTTTTTCAAAGAATAATATAAAATATATTGGTGATAAAGTTGATAGGTTTGATAAATAAAGTCTAAAAATGTAAGAAAAAAAATATTTTAATGATTTTTGTTCAGTTTTTATATACAAAAACTGTAGCTGAATGTAAGGCCTTGATTTGGAGGTAGGTCAACGGGCGGCATAGTATCTCAGCAACGGCTCATCTGAAACAAAAAAATCAAAGTGTTTTAGTTTCAGTATGACAGTAGCTATAAAATGAGCTACGAATATTGATGTTTATCGATAAATAACAAAATGGCGGTCGAAATTGGAAAAAAAGAAAAAAAAACGAGTTATTTTGCACTGATTTTATTGAAAAAAAATAGGTTAAACTTAGAATTATAATTCGTTCGTAGGTTATTTTACGTCTTTTTGTATGTAGAATATATGGTTAAATTTTTATAAGAATCGGTATATTCGTTTTACAGAAATCGTGCCGCCCGTTCTGAAAAACGTTGTTTTGAGAAAAACGCGTTTAAAGTTTTTTTAAATGAAATATCATGAAAAAATCTTACCTAAATTTAATCAGCAGTGTCTGGACCGTACATACCGCCTTCTGCTTGTTCTTGTAACATTGAAAACACAAGCACAAAACTTATAATACTGTAACCAGCAGTTGGATTGTTATGTACATCAAAACTTTTGTCATTCGACTTTTTCAATTTTTCTGCCGATTTACTTGCAAAATTCGTTTTAACTTCATCTGTAAATCTATTACCAGTAAATTTTCGCTTTTTCACCTTGCTTGGATTCGAACCTTTTCCGCCTTTAGCCATGATATACACAACGATGTTACTCAAACGAACTCTGAGCGAGAACTACTGCTGAAACAACACTATACAGAGCTATAGTTTCAAAGTTCGTTTGTGCTCCGAAATTCAAGAAAGATTAAATGTATTGACTATTATATACAGCACTACATGTGATTTATAATAAGAAGCAGCTGTTTGAATGAATAGAGGTAAGAGAAGGGTCTTACAACAAATGGGCCGGGCGAACGCGCTAATCCCTTAAATTATCCAATGATTTATAGCAATTTCAAAACGACAAAATAGTTTGCTCAAGAAATGCAAGAGATTTTCATTATAATTTTTTTTTTGTATGGATTTGTATATTTTTTTATGTAAAAAACCAGTTTCAGGAAATATCTGTTTAAATAATATATATAATTATTAAGATTATATGTAATTTACGTTTATCTAATTTTATTATATGAATTTAAAATGCTAAACTTATCCGTACTTTTAAATAAAAATCCGGTTAAGTTTATAATTTGAAATTTATCAAAGTTAGTGAATGTCAAATAATAGTTGACTACCAAATCTGAATGGTATAATGATTTGATTTTATATTTATAGAAATTTTGAATCAATTATGTGTAATAGTTTATAAAGATGGAATACTAAGTAAATATATTTTTATTTTTGGTTAATTTCATAATATTGTCAGTTTTTTTATAGTTTAGAATTTATAGTTTTATTAATTATCAATACTTTATTACTACAATATTACTAAATGGATAATATTAACATTTGTTGTAAACATGAACATATTTATATTTTCAGATCAATCTCTCAGTCAAGTTAAATTATCTAACATGAATTCAAAAGTAAGTTCATATAGTAATGTTTTTTTAAAATTTATTTTGTTTGGTCAAACATTTTTTTTGCAATTAATTACAATTAATACGAAATTGTCAAATACATTGATAATTTCATGTATAGAAAAGATATAAATAATTATAACAATTTTCGTAGATAGGTTGCGCTTTTAAAATTTTGTATGTGATTGAAGGAAAAAATAATTACTAAATGTTTGTTGATGTTTGAGAAATTATAAAATATTTTAAGTTGACATTATGTGGTAATTTTTATTTGAAAAATGAATTTTATTAATAGAGGTTTTAAAAACGAAATAAAAAGTTATGGAATCTTCGTATTTATAAACTTTATATATACGTATTTCATGCAAGTCGATAAATACGAAAGCCAACACGTTGACATTGCTTTATTGCTTGAAGTCTAGAAAAAGTAGTTGATCTCTTTAAAAATTTCAACAATTCCTTCATAACTGCATTCAAATCTAAATATTGAATTAATATTTCTTTAATAACGAAATGATAATTTACATTTTTTAATTTCATTTATACTTTGAAACAACAAAACCAACTAAAGAAGGGGGCTG
The DNA here is from genome assembly GCF_024137745.1 of Phymastichus coffea. Lineage (NCBI taxonomy): Eukaryota > Metazoa > Arthropoda > Insecta > Hymenoptera > Eulophidae > Phymastichus > Phymastichus coffea. The sequence goes on along the minus strand of NW_026706832.1, from coordinate 3,529,898 downwards.
TATTGGAATTTAAAGATGATGACCAAATTATCATGACGAATTTCTTGTAAAAAAATCTAATGTATCCAATGGAATTTCTCACATGATTTTGGGGTAAAATTTGTTAAATGATTTCCCTTGTTCAAAAAATCTATCCGTAAAGCCACGCTGGATTTGTACATGTAAATTCATTTGGATATGCATGTAGATTTATATGGATTCTATGTAGATTCCGTTGGCTTTTTAGCATGGATTTTTAGCTGGATCCAAGTGGAATTTTTAATAAATCCAGGTATATTTTCTGTAAAATGCAGGTGGATTTTTATAACATTATTTATAAAAATTATCTTTTTTTTATAAAGTTATTGATTTAAATGGCTTAGTATTTGGTTAGAATTTGGTTAATTTTTTCGATTAGTTTGGAAGGCTAAGGCCACGTAGCGTGGTTTCTCCAACTGGTTTGTCGTTTTAACTGTCCAGACGTGATTTGTGTTTGCAGGCAGCACTGGATATTCATACAGTTCTTAATTATGAAAACTCGTTGAAATACTTCTTTTACTTTTTAGAAAGTCGAATAGACGTATTTTCTTTGCATTCGATGCAGTCATATAGGACATAAGCCATTCGAGAAGTATTATATCAATCTTGAATTCTTCGTAAGCTTCAACGTCGATGACGGTCTTCTTCGTTTGATAAAGTGTATTTACATCAGTACTCGATCTTATGAGAATTAATTCATGTTTCATATTTACTAGCATATTGCGATAGTCCTCAGCAAATTTAATTATGAAGCTCAGAGGAATAAAAATATCAAAGTCGCCATTCGTATTAGTTATTTTACGGCCCTATTGTTCTATATTTATCCATTTTCGGCAATCATAATTTAACTTGGAGTGAGAGATAACCAGTTCTTCATAACTATTGTGAGACCAACGTTCATACATTTATCTATTTCTATAGCGTTCAGCTCATACCTAATTTCTTCAAACATGTAAAAAATGGCATTATTAACAAAATTATTATTCGTTAATAAAGTGTTATTGTTGCTACATAATCGTCCACAAATGGATAACGAGCTGCGATATGGTAAAAGACACAAGTCTTGATGTTGAATTGATATACGAATCCCGTCATTATTTTTGAACGATGAATTGGTGTAAGGTTAATCAAAGTGGATCTCGTAATGAGGCAAAGATTCATCGAAGATGACTGGTGGCTGTATTTCTAGAATGTTAAAATTTCCCGCTCTATCCGAATCCGGGATAAAAAATAATTGAAACTCAAGTTCAAGGTCAAATTGGAGGTCACCATCGGCTGTTCTCGTCCAAACCCTAAAACTTTAATCCGAACTATTTTTCTCTATCATACTTCCGGAACGAAATAATTGGCCACGTCGATTAAAATGGTTCACCCTGTATAGCATGTAATGTATAACCTCTAATTATTACATTAAATAGGCTTTTACTACATTAAAATATAATGACACTGATTATAATGACGGAAGTTATGAAACTGAATTTTGTGAGCTTGGTGATGAATTTATTTCATGTGTTTTCTGTGATGTTAGTAGACTCTTTTCTGTAAATATTAGATTGAATACCAATCCTCCTTACATTCTTTCCTCGATTTGCATGCCTCTTGTAATTACGTTCAGGAGTGATGTTTTCTCCATGGGTAAAAGAATATGATTTTGTATTTGTTGCAGGTCTTCTTGAGAATAGATACCGCTGGTCGCTAAAGACTTTAGTTTAGTTGGTTTCCATTTTGTTTTGGTTGTTGGTTTTGAAGTCAAGACTGTGTTAACTGTTTTTCTCGGTGCTGATGTAGGATTTATCCATTGGTTTGTATTACCGGGGAATTATTGTGTTACAGTTTATTCCTGTTCTCGTTTTCAGCAGGATATAGGTTTTTGGTGTCAGATCAAAGTCTCATTTCCCGAACTCACTGGAAGTTGCGAAAAGCACTTGTCCATATGGAGTAGTTGGACTTTCAAAATTCATCAGGTCAGAGTGATACAAGGGATAGGGAATTATATAGGATTTTCCTTTCTAATTCACACTTTTGTTTTAAGATATCTAAATAAAGGCCTTTTTGTTTTGGACCTGAAATTTTTCTCTACATACACGAATTTACTGTTGAAATAAGTGAATAGATCGTAATTAAGTATCCTTTGCTTTGTCTCAGTATCGTTATCGTATAAAATGTTGAATTGAGATTGGTCGTATATAAAAAGCCTTGGAAGTTCAGTTTTCTTCGATATTCTGTTAAAAAACCTCATATTTCCTCTAGACGACAATGCGAAAAATACTTCATTTGTGCTTATACTAAATGTTATTTCTTGATCGGGTGAGGTTATTTTGGTGATCGGCCCTCTATACAATACGTCGTATTGATTCTTAAAACAGTCTTCATGTGGTAGTAAAGGACAGAAGGTGTAGCTCCCTTCCATATCGATATAGTTGGTCTGAAAACTTACATACCGTACCCGAATTTGATCTTATCTTATTATTATCTAGTGTAACAGCTGCGTAACGTTTCAATAATAAAGTTATTTTCATGAGCATGTTAAAAAAAAAGGAGGTTTATATTTAATTTATTACTATATTTAATTTGAAATTATTCAATTTATATATTTAACAGATGTATACTGAGGTGGCAATAAATTGAATTGCGAAACGTTTACAAGAAAAAAATGTGTGTAATTATTTACAGGGATAACTCCTAAGATCAGAAATTTAATAAAATAAAATTATTTTCATGAGGCCCTGTACAAAAACATTACTCCCAAATCTATCGGCATCCCGAGCAACATTTTCCCTGAATGTTCCCTGCTAAATCTAGTCCTACGCTTTTCGTAGAGTTAATTTTTAAATCAGCTATGGTATGTACATTAGTGTATTTAAAAATACCCATATGAAGAATATTATTACAATCATCGTGTGAAATATCATAAATGTACTCCTGGATCGTATTTTCGATTGGACATAAATGACTAAACATACCGCAATGAAAAACCATACGCTTATTTCTCTATTACATTGAATAGTTTTTGCTCATTGAAATTCTGTTCTTTGTAATAAATTTACTGTAGACGATGTCGAATTTACTTGCGTTTCATGAAAGTCACACTTCCCTGTGTCCAAGAGAGAATATGTTGTGATGGTGGGGTTAGTTGAACAGCAGTTGAAACCAATGAGTCCTGTATGTGTTTAGAGGAAGATAATTATACTTAGTATAGTGAGGGATTGTCGTGCCATTGTATTTCCTAAAAGTCAGAGAAGAGATAATATGTGTGTTAAGCTAGGTTTAATTTATTCGCGTGAACTGTTTTTGGTTTTCGATTGTAATTAATTACAACACTACCTTTGTCAGTAATTTTCAGTATTTCAAAAGGTTCCAAGTACTTATTTTTTTCAAATTTTCCAGGTTTTGGTTCTTTTATGAACCATGCTTTGTCCCCGATTTTGAACTCTATAGGATTCACAAATCAGTCATACTAAAGAATATCATAGTCAAAAGAATACTACGGTATTCTTTTGACTTTTTTTTTGAGATTATTAAATTTTCACTAGTGATATGCGCTATTTTGTTCATGTTTTTTATTAAATTTTCTAGAAACCATTAAAATTTGGTAATTATTCAGATTTTCGTAATGGTAAACTAGATGGTAGTTTAGCTGGGAACGTAAAAATAAGTTCATGCGGAGTGAAATTATGTCCAGTATGAATGCTAGTATTGTAATTAAATTGCGCCATTTCCAGACGATCATCCCATTCGCATTTCTATGATGTTAATTGTTTGATATATTCACAAAGAGAGTGGTTAGCCCTTTCTACAGAACCATTAAATAGTGAAGAGAACGATGTTGTCTGAATTTTTTCAAAGTGAAATCTTTTTGCTATTTGTTTTAGCATATTGCTTCCAGTTTTGCGCTCTATCTATTAAAATAACTTTTATCCGAAAGTATAAATGAACCTTTTTATAAAATCATCACTTACTCAATCCGCGATTTGATCTTTTACGCTACTCAAGTAATAAATTTTGAAAGTTGATCCTGTATTAAAAGTATATATCGGTTACTATTTTTTGTAATATCGAATGGCTCCATTATGACGATGGCAACCTTATCTCATGCTTTGAAAGGTGTGTCGTTCAAAGTCACTGGTTGTCTCATTGGTTCACGTTTTAATTTGTTTTTTTGACATTCCTCGCACATTGAAATTCCTTTTTGTATGTCTTTCTTTAAATTTTACAAACAGAATTTATCTTTAATTTTATTATAAGTTCGATTAATTCCCGAATGGCTTCCTAACCTAGAAGAATGATGTATATGGAAAATTTTATTCCTGCGGTTTAAATCATTCATATACTCAATGTGATTCATTCAAACAATAATTTTAATATTAGTCCTTTTAAAAATGGAATTAATTATATCTTCTATCTCCGACCACCCTATGTTTCTTATATTAATGTCTCTTGAAATGCTTATCGTCAAAATATGGTTCTGTATTAAAAAGTTTTTTAAATTTTCGAGCAACCCGATTGAATTGTATTTCACCATTTCCGTTGATGTAGCAGTATTTAAGCATGAGACAAATATTGTTTGTTTTCTAAAGTTCAATGGTTTTATTTTATTAATACCTAAACTTTGATTTATTTCTATGCCTTTTTGTTTAATATATATATATATTCCGTGTTTTCATCGAACCCCTTATGTTTTTCAGAAACTATATAAATTATATTATTATTATTACGATATTGTATTGAACTCTTACTGTAAACAATATGCTTACTATTACAATCTATATTTCATTTTCTATCCCTCAGAATAACTTGTTCGTTTCTTTCATCTCAAACATTACTGACATCGCTGAATTTACGCGTTTGTTTCGAATAATTTTTGTCCTCATAATTATCACTCCTTAAGTCTTTCAAATCAATTTTTTTAAAAACTTTTTCTTTATGGCATAAGTTATTGCTTTCCGGTTGTTTTGGTTCTTTCCCTAAAATATTTATACTACCCGCGTAAAAAATTTCGCTCTCATTGATATCGAAATCTGTATCTTCCATTAAATTAACATTATCTGAAAAATTTTCTAAAACTAAAAAAAAATATATTGGTATGTTTGTGTTTTCTTAAAAGCATTATTTTTAGAGGGGAATTTTATTCTAGTGTTTTCCTTTCTAACAGATATAAATTGATTATAATCATAATTTTCAACGCAATGAATTCTAGACATTATACCATAAGTTCCTTAACTCACGACCCCTTTACTCAGTGTTCCAATACCCTGAGACACAATACCCTACGTTGTTTAAACCCTCACATACTATTCATTTTGCGATTGAATACACTTACATATCTCCAGAAGTTCCGTAATTCAAGATCCTCGAACCTTTCGACACCATCACCTCGACACGCTACCCCCAATGTTCCTTAACACGTGAGCCTTAAACCCTGCGACGCAATAATCTTAAAATGTTAAGTCCTCCGTTTGTTCACCCACCATTCCTATATCCTGCGACGAGTTTTCCCTAGACGATAAATCCTGAGTTATTCAACCAGCAATTATATACTCCGTGACCCCAAAGCGTTTTACCCTCAGTTTCTTACCCCACGAGCCCTGTATTCTGTAAGAACAACGAGATATAGCTCCTCAAGTTTCCTTACCCATGAGCCTTAAACACTGCGACGCAAGAACCACAAAACGCTACACCCTAAGTTTTTCAACCCACGTACCCTTTTTCCCCGGCGCAATGAATCTGAGACGTTATCTCTTAAGTTCTTTAATCCACGAGTCAAAAAGCTTGCTTAACGATTACCCCAGACTATCTTATTCCAAAATCCTTAAGCCACAACCCAATCCTCCACTCAGGAATACCTTATCCTTCGAGGCTTTGAACAGATACCGTAATAACTTGTAACTACAGAGCCAAACGATTTAGTGTATTTGGTTTTTTTATGAAAATGTTTCCGTTTTTCTTCAAATGATCTTTTTAGATATTGACGATGATGATTCCTTACAAAGCTATGTCTATACAAGGACCAACAGTAATCCGCCATCATTACCTTATCTCATCTCCCTTTGTAGTACCGTTCTTTTTCATTTAAGTCTTGGTGGAAACGCTCACCCATTTCTTCACTAAAATCTTCAACATTCTCAGGACAGTAGTCCAAGTGCGAAAAAAGGAAGTGCAACTTTAAGGTCATCAGATACTTCAAATTTTTTAAATTCTTCAGCATTGTCGACACAATATTTTTGTAATCTGGATCTCTATTATTTCCTAAGAAATTGTTAATCACTTTTACAAAACTTGTCTAAGCAGATTTATCAATTGCAGTCATCTTGTTTATAAATTGTTCGTCTCTCATAAGTGCTCTGATGTCTGGTCCTACAAATACACCTTCATCAAGTTTTGCTTCCGACAAATTTGGAAATTTGGATTAGATGTACTTGAAACATTCGCATTCTTTATTAAGTGCTTTAGTGAACTATTTGATCAACCCAAGCTTGATGTATAAAGGAGGTAGTAATACTTGATTAGTGGTTACAGGATTTTTTTCACGACGTTGTGCAAACCAACTTGCATGTCAGTTTTTTTTTGGCCACTCTTTTTTATCCAATGTTCATCACGGGCGCGACTGTCCCATAAACACAGAAAGCAAGGATATTTTGTATTACCAGATTGTAAACCCAGTAAAAGATTGATCATTTTTAAATTCTCACAGATCAACCAGTTGTGTTCTTTATACTTAATTTCATCCAATAGAAGTTCAAAGCTTTCGTATGACTCTTTTAGTACAGTGGAGTGACCAATAGGGAGAGGAGCATACTCATTGCCTTTATGCAGAAGTACGGCTTTGAGGCTCTCCAAGAATGAATCAATAAAGAGTCGCCTGTGATCTGGTGAGTAATCTTCCAGGGTCCGATATAATCCAACCAGATTTTTGACATCATTACAATAAACAAGATCATCTGTGCACGAAAAAAATTTCCGGAATTCTTTATCTCTCTTCCTGTAAAAATTTATTTCCATATCAGGTAATAATAGCTTTCTTTCTTTGAATCTAGAAGTTGATAACTCTGCAGAATCTTTTGAAAGATTCAAATCACAAATTAAATCGTCCAGAGATTCTTGATAAAAAAACTGTGGTTTTTCGTCACAAGATGAGTATTCATCTCTACTGCTAATAACATCATCTAGTTGCTCAATCTCAGCAGATTGCTCAGTTTCTGTAATTAAGAAATAGACTTGTCAGGACTTGTGATTGTACCATATTTTGCAAGTGTAAAGCTGGACACTTCAGGGTAAATAATAGTCTTTATTTCTATGATTTAAACCACATGTCTTACAGATGCAGAAGTAGCAGTCATCATCGTGATATTTAGGTTCACGCCATCTAGCTGAATTGACAACTCCTTCCTTCTTTATAAAATCTTTATTCCTCAAAGATCTCCTGCAACATTCACATATGGAATTAGAAACTCATGGTTTATCTAAATAGTTCATAGGCACTTCATAACATTCAAGAAACGGATTTCGTACGGTATCATTAATCTGTAGCGATAACGAGGAACCTCAAATTTTCCACATATGTAACAGAATTCATTGACTTTGTCCCTACATGGAATTCTCGACATCTTCACTAACTTATCCGTTAGCCCCCTATCAAGCACGATCTCTAATAAGGATGGTCTTTCACAAAAAAATACGCTCGAGTCATTCGATCGACTGAACAAAATTCTGGAATTTTCAACTGACCTATGAATGATGAACAAATCTTTCATCTCATGTATGCCCGAATATTGACTGTGACTGATCCGTTAGCCGGCCGCTCAAACACAATCTCTAACACGGATGGTCTTCTACAAAAGTATGCTCGAATCGTCTTATCAACAGTAATGTTAAGAACAATTTCACTAAAGTTAAGCTGCAGTGATTAGGTTAGAATTAGTAACTGAACTAAAGAGTATGTTAGATTTTTTTCGAACAAAATTTTTTAGATATTAACAATGAATTATCTTTTATTTCGCTGATCAAATACAATACTATCGAGTGTGTTTTTAAGTAGCCTGAAAAAAGAAAGACAGTTCAAATCAAAGCGAGGTGTGTGTATAACAGTAAGAAAGATCAAGATATGATGGTAACAACACAGTTTATTTACATAAACCTCGAACAGACCGTATCTAGCCGTCATAAAAACCCCAGTCCTAGGTGGGGAAAAGTCTTTTAGATATAGCACGATTTATTAATGTAATATAAGGCAAGCAAATAATTTAAAATATGGGTCGTGAAGGCGGTGATCGCCTTTACAATTACCGTCGCGATAGTTACCGCTCACACGCGTAGCTAGATAACTAATGGCTTGACGCTCGCATACCAGTCGCAACGTGGTCAATAATACTTACAGAGAGAGAGGAGAGTGCCTCCGGGATGCAAGGCTCCTTATGGTCTCTCTATGCCTGCCCTTATCGGCAATGAGTCGCAAATGTGACACAGTTGGTGGAAGACGAAGGAAAACGAGTTGGCCGACAGTGGTCTCGCGGGTTAAGAAGACCAAACGAGGGAGTAGGCGCATTTTCTTGGCCAGGTAAAAAAATAAAAATAAAATGAAGAGCACGGCGTATTTTATGCAGCGACATGAGGAGCCCGTACGCTTCCCATGTCTTAGAAAGTAAATACCGCGAACAGAGTGAATAGAACGAGATAAATGTAAACTTTTGGTAAGGTAAAACATGCGCTTTGGCGATCTTATTAGAGCAGCGGGCCTAAGGACTAACCAATGTCAATATTTAGGCAATCTGTAAGAAGTAGATTTTTATCATTTATAGCTGAGTTGAAAGTTCGGAGTTATTCACAAAGTTAGCTTATGATAATGTTCAGTAAATTGAAAAAGTCTGGTAACTAATTAAGAAAAATTATTCATGTTGGAGATCATCTTTTAGCACCGGACTAACGAATGATTCAGAAAAAATGTCAAAAACTCTTTGCCAGGAATATTTTGATGGATTTTGTTATATTTTTGAGAAATGTGGGTTTTTTGTAATGGCGTAGAAATTCACGAAATATGAAAAGCCTTATATTGAATGTTATGAGACAACTATGAACAATGAAAATAAATAATGCGTTATCAATATTATTTGTGAAGGTTGCAGGGTATCTTTACGGAAATAACATAAGAGACTCTCAATCCAGGAAAAACAAAAGTTGTCACACCAGTTAGATTGCGTCAACCTGAAAATGACGAGAATGACTACTACTTAAATTTTTCCAATTAATGGACCATCAGTGTTGTTAGAATACAGCCCTCTAGGGTTAGGGCACATAAGCGTATTAGGTTTATGAACTGAAAAAATCAAGATACAAAGGTCCGCGATTATTTTCTCCGAAGGCATAAGTTTTCTGTATCAAGGAAATTTGTTTACAGCGGTAAGGGCGTCGAAAACTAAAAAGGTAAGGGTATGTAGATTAGAGTAATTAGGATTTAGCGTTGTCGGGTCGCAGAGTAGAGATTCCCATGTTACGAATCTTAGGATGTAACGTCTAGGGGTACTGTCGTCGCGGAGTTCTAGACTCGTGGGTTGAGGAACTTACGGATTAGTGTCTCGAGGTATTAGGTCGTTGGATAGCTCCTCGGGGTATTGCGACGCAGGGTATAGAATTCGTAGGTTAAACAACTTGTAGATTAATGTCTTGGGGTATTAGATAGTTGCGTAAAGAGCTTGTGGGTTTTGGAACATGGGGTGAACTGTCTCGGGGTATTAGATTGCAGGTTTATAGGGTTCGTGGGTTAGGAAACTGAGGGTAAAACGCTTTGGAGTCACGGAGTATATAGTTGCTGGTTGAATAACTCGGGATTTAGCGTCTAGGGAAAACTCGCCGCAGGGTATAGGGATGGTGAGTGAACAAACGGAGGGCTTAACATTTTAAAATTATTGCGTCGCAGGATTTAAGGCTCACGTGTTAAGAAATATTGGAGGTAGCGTGTCGAGGTGATGGTGTCGAAAGATTCGAGGATCTTGGGTTACGGAACTTCTGGGGATATGAAAGTGTATTACGTAGCAAAATATATGGTATTTGGGGGGTTAAACAACGTAGGGTATAGTGTCTCAGGGTATTGAGACACTGGGTAAAGGAGTCGTGGATTAGGAAACTTATGGTGTAACGTCTCGAATCCATTGCGTTGCACTATAAAGAGATTGTGGGTTGAAAAGCTGGGGTGAGGTGTCTTGGAATCTTGCATCGCGGGGTTATAGGACTTGTTGGTTAAATAACTACGGGTTTAACGTCTCGGGATTACTGCGCCACTGAGTATAGAGTTTGTGGGTTTAAGAAATTAGGATGTAAGGTCTTGGAGTTCTAAGATTTTTTTAAGACGTGTAGAGTTAGCAAAGTTAAGCATTTAGAATTTTTCTCAGAATTAAATGTGTTTGGTTAATGGTTCATAGATGGTTTTATTTCGTAGAATTCGATTTTTTTTAATGATCACAAAACTTATTTTAAAAAATCTTGTTGTAAGTTATTGTTTGAATAAATGAAATTTGCAGAACTAATGATAAATAGCAATTCAATATGACGTTTATTGAGTTTTGTTAATGAAGATATTTCTGTATAAGGGCTCAGAAAGGCGTCCAACCATTCTAATCCACTGGCTAAATGGCCAAAATGCCAAATTTCAATCGACGATATCTCAACGAACAATAAAAGATTTTTTAGATCTGAAAAAAGATTTTGAAAGGTTAAGAGTTCTTCTTTAAGATGCCGTCGACCGATTAAAAAAAATTTTACTGAGTGTGTTACATAATCTCGAAGTTGGCCAAAAATAGTGTTCTTTGCACTTTTAGGTTAGGATATCTCGAGAACTTGACGTGATATCTTCAAAAGCCTTCGGATACATCTAATCAGGATTCTAGGTTTCCTCCATTTTAAAATTTTGTCTGTCTGTGTTATCGATTACGTGATTATTTATATGACAATAATCGCATTATATATCGTTATTCTTTCTTTCAAAATTATTATACCGCGGAGATCCATTATTATAGCTGTTATTTTTACTTCTACTTCTATCGTTACTAAAACTCGTATTTGAAATACTTCTGTTTCCGCTATTTTTACTACTTTTATTATATCTAATCAAAATTTTTACAAATTCACAAGCATTTGTTTTAACTTTTATCATTACAGATTGTACATGCCACGAATCTGTATCCTTTCCCCTCATTTGTACAAAACTTTACGGAGTGGCCGACTTCCTTGCAATGTTTGCATGTTACACTGGACATGTTACAAATGGACATTGTACAACAGTGTGACCCATTACCTGACAATATTGGCAATGATTTCTCTTTTCCTTATTAAATTTTGAATCTATAGAATGCCTCTTAGCGTTACAAAATTTACATATAAGTTCAATTTTTTATTCACGACTTTATAATTATTTGATAAGTGATCTTTCGTTTTGTAATATACAGCTCCCTTATTACAAATTAAAGCCTCGTGATCGTAATCTTGATAAATTTGATAATAATAAATATTAGAAACATTATCTCCCCTTAACGATCTTTGCTTTTTCAAATTTGATTCAATTTCAATAGCATCTTAAAAAGCGGTACTCAAATTATTATGATTTCCCAACTCTAACTAACTCCTGCAACTGATTCGCATACATTAAAACCGACTCATTTGAATTTTGAATAATTTCCATAAATTATTCGTATAAACTATGTATATTATCAAAAGAAGGAAAGTGTCGTCTTATTACTTTAATGTAATCATCTATTTTATCAATCTTAATATTTGCCATCGTCTTGTAAACTTCCCCACCTAATTTAATTAAAAAAATTGAAATTAAGTTAGGTTTGTCGACTTCAAAAACAATTATTTCCGCATGCTTCAATTTATCAATTTATTCATTTATCATTATATTTTTTCCATCGAATTCCGGAAATAAGTTCGCGACGTACTTAAGTGGCAATCGTAATGATTGCGTCATTTTACTTTTTTTTACAGTATCTTTGTTAGCTTTTACGAAATTAGTTGCAAATTTTTTCGTATTATTTTCACTACTACCTTTAGTAAGGGAACGTGTAAGTTTGTTCGATCTTTTGAAAGGATCTGCAACAGACGTGCTCGGTGTAACTAAATCATTCCTCAACTCTGGTTTATTTTTTATTTTAAATTGCGTGAGTCTTTTCTCTTTATCAGAACTAGGAAGATTTTTATTATTCATTAGAAATTAATTTTATGTAAAGTGTTACTTCCCGCAAAGCAAACACCCTTTTTTATACCGGAACACTTGTTATATCGCGCCTCCATAAACGTGATTTTTAAATTTATGAATGATTGATGTTATATTCAACAGTATGGCTAATTAGGTTATTTTAGAGACAGGACTTACCTGGAGCTGTTTGACTTTATTTCGAATAAGGATACGTGAACCTTCGATATTCGTTGTTTTGACAACTATTTATTTATTCGAAATTATATAACAATGGATAACTAGTGAATTATTTAGTAGTTATTCAGATGTCGCGCACGGTGAATCAACTGCTGAAAATCGCGCTGTTGGTAGCTCGTTGATTTTTTTGACTTACATAAATTTTGCAGAGTTTAGTCAGGTATTAGCGATTTGAGAATTTTGTGTTTCGCAAAATAGAAATGACGTTGAATGTTTGCTGATGTTCTCAATAAAAAGCTTACGTATCAGGACGTAACACATATAATAATTTATCTATAACCAGTTTTAAATATTTCCGTCTGAGTTAAGGAGGGCGGTGGTCTAGCCATTTATGATCATGATTGTTTCATAGTTAAATTTTTAGTTATCTCCGATCATGAATTTGATAACACTCTTGCATTTATTATTACGGAAATTAAACGTGAAAAATATAAATTATTATTTGCTATTATATACTACTACTCATCTTTTTTTTCAATTTTTTTAATTGTATTTCTGGTTATTTGCCATTCTATTATGATGTCATTATCACAGGTAATTTTAATGTTGATTTTTTCTCCATCACATTACATAAAACGAACACACTACGCAATTTGATCAAAATGCTCTTTTTGATAACTCTATTGATCCTATTGATCATTGTCTGGATAGAGATTCTCCATCTCATACAACCCTTGACCTATTTGTTGTAAAGAATCCTAAATTTATTGAACATTCTAAATTACATACCTATTCACTGCGGATCATGATTTCATTAATATTCTGTTTGATTGTTCATTAACTAGACCCAGTACGAGATCCTTTGCTACTTCTCGATTAAATTCTACTCACACCGTCAAGCTTTTTTCCACTTAACAACAGAATTTTCTTTCTCTCTCTTCTTCGCATGCGTATGATGATCCTGATTTATATTTAGATGTTCCCATCCCATGTGCAGATACTACTGAATGGACGATCATGTCTCCAATAACTGCTACGTATAATGCTGTTGCGTCTACTAGAAAAATCGTACTGTCATCCAGGTACAAGCCTTGGGTTATGCTTCAAATACGTACGTTAATGAGTTCTTGTGATCGGGCATATAAATATACCGAATTATTTCATAACGCTGATGATTTTATTAAGTCTAAAAGCTTGAGCTCAAAGGTTAATAATAAACTTTCAACTTTTAAACTTGAAAATATGAAAGGCAAACTTAATTCTTGAAATGGTATTAGAGTGAAATGAAGACATATTTCATACTACGGGGATCAGCACAGTAATACATGACCCTCCATTATTATTTTTCCATGGAAAGAGTTAAATTTAAATTAGTTTCAAATCTTTGCTCACCTCTGATTCATTCCGATTTTAAATTCATCCTAGGGACTGAGACTTCACATAATAATTTGTATAAGTTTTTCCTTAATACAGTACTTGACCGTGAGATAGAGAAAGTTCTCATTATTAACATACCAACCGTGGAAACTCTTGACAGAATTACGTTAAAAAAGTTCGAGCTACTTTTCTATAAAGCTGCCCCATATTTCGAAAACCTTTTCGATGTCGAAGACTTCAAGATTCGATCGGGTACTTCCTTCTTTCTGAAAAAAGCACACATTCGTCTACTATTGAAGATTCGGACTTCTTCCTCACCATCGAACACTCGCTCTATAGCTAAACTCTATACCGTATGGAAAACATAAGAGCACCTAGTATACAAAGCTTACTATTTTTCTCGAATCAAATACTATTTTGAATTCTCATCATATTGTATTTCGTCATGGTCACAGCATTCTTCTAAAACAAAGACATTCAGCTGGATTGAAAATTCAATCCGCTTTGAGGCTATTTCTGAATCCTACAAATGACAATTGAAGTTCATTAAAGTAGAATGAATCTCCTTTTTTTTTGTCTTGAAATGAATTTTACATATTTATTTATTTATTTTATTTATTTAAGTCCAGAGTAAATATACATTAATAATAATTAATAATATACAAATACATTACATTACATGTAATCCAGCAGAGGAATTTCTTCCTGTACGCTGGTCTGGCATGTTTAATAAATTAATACTAATACTTAAAACTAATTAATAATTTGTATAAAGATATTCTTGATTTGTTGTTCTAATCCCATGTTCTATTTAGCATCTGTCTGGCTGTCCTGTTGTTGCATTCTTGGTTCTTCTGTAGATGACACGTTCTATGCTTGTTAATCTTGCTGGACATGTTAGTCCTATTGCGCAAGTTTCTCTATAGTGTGGAAAAATTTCTTTGTGTTGTCTGCTCGAGACACATTTGCAAGTTGAGGTGAACACTATGTCATTGACAACTACAATGTTTAGGTGTTGTGGTTGATATTCTAGAGGTGATGCTGAGTTCCTGAAAATTTGTGTTCCTTGAATACCTCTGTCAAAGTTTAACAGGGCTTTATTGTTGCCTAGATAGTTTATGTCTCCATAGGTCATTCTGATACAATTTGGTTGTTCTATCAGTTTTCCAGGGGCTGGCATCGGTTTTCTTGACAGTGCTCTATAGTTATTTTCATTTGCCATCTCATCAATGGCATCGAAAACTGTTTCGATGGACATTATGTTATTACTGTTTATGTTATGTTCTTCGAGTGTGGACTTGGTAAATTTTATTCTGTTAATTTGTGTAGCTGTCGTTGTTTTCATATTATTCAAGAGGCTGTTAGCTAGCTTTGTGATCCTGTTGATGTCTTGTGTTGATCCTTTCAGCATTTTTTCATAGTTATACTGAGTGATTCTTTTGTGTGATCTTTTATGAGATAAATTGCAATTGTTATTTGCACAAATAAATGTTCTAATATCTAGTATTAATTTGTTGTGGTCTACTGCATCCTCATGGACTTCCGATGTCGGATACAGAGTACCATAGAGATCAATTAATTGTTTTATATTTTTGTAGTTTAATCTATTTGCCATATTGGGTTTCCTTTGATCCATTTTTTAAGTTTGTTTTTCCTAGTTGTCGTGTTGCTAATTGTTTTCAAGTCATTAGGTAGTTTATTGTATAACATAATTGCTCTTACATAACTGTTTTTTATGCTGATAGTTAGTGTTCTTTTTGGGTGTTGGATTGAGGCGAATCTTGTTTTTCTTTCTTTTCCAATATATTTGTCCTTAAAAGTATCGTAGTGGAATAGTAGAGATTCCAATGAAAAGCATTGATCTAAGTTAAGTGGGTATTCATGTGTCACAAATTGGTTTTTATAGATTATTTTTAGTAGTCTGTTTTGTAAGTTTTATGTAACTTGCCGTGTTACAATATTCCCCCGGGTGGGGAAAAATCTGAGAAGCAGATTTTTGACACACACGTATGGACGTTGAGGACGAGTGCCGGGTACCGAAAGGGGAAAAGAAGAAAAGCAAAAAACTAACAATCGAGCGTTAACCGGATTCTTTCTCTCTCTCTCGTTGATTTCGACTTATATTAAGGTGTGGCGCACGCAATAAATAAATCTGAGGTTCAAAATTATGGCTATTTATTATTTCGCTGATTAAATCGTATTATAACAATGTAACTTAATAATTATGATTTTTTTTGATAGTCCAGTGGTACTTTCTTTTGCGTACTCTGGAGTCGTTGTGCATATTCATTATAAAAATAAGGCTTTCTTTTTTTTTGAATTATACCGATGGTACTTTCTTTTGCGTACCTCGGTTTGTAGAGACAAAAATATATAACGGTAACATATTTTACACTATGTTTATTACACTACTAAAATTGTGTATCTAATCTTTCTTTTTTCCATTGATTTGTTTGTTTGTTTGTTCTTTTTTTTTTGTGATCGGTGAAAAGGAAAGAAAAAGAAAAAAAAATTTTTATGTCGCAAACGTGCTCCATATGAGGGGAAAAGAAAACTAACATTGTTTATTTTAATTTTAATAAAAGGAAAGAAAAGAAAAAAAAGATTGTTACTGTAAGGTTGTTTTACTATTTGTGTCAACCTCTTGGCAAACTGTCACCTCTTCACCTCTTAACGGCGATGTACCCGCTGCTGCAGCTGTTGTTGTCTCTCTCTTCCTCCCTGCGTGCCTCTTCTTTCAGACGATATTGTACCGGGCCTCGTGGGGAGAATGCTCCGGTCAGCAGTTTTTGCTTCAGCCAGGCCTTGAAGTGTGGGTCTGCGTTGAGTCGATCTTCGTACTCGCGCTACCTCACGAAAAACCACCGTTTCCGCACGTATCCGAACACGTTTTCAACGTCTTCTGGGACCAGGCCCGCGTCCAGTTGTCGCTGGGCTTCTTGTTCGAACCACTCTGTTGATGGTGTCCTTTCCATGTGTCGGTTTTGCCGGTAATGTTGTTCGTATACGGGCTGGTGTATTTGTTGCGCGCGTGCTGGTTCTGCTGCTGCGGCTGGAGGCGCGCGGGGGCCTGTGGCTGTTGCGACCGAGGTGTCGCGTACGTCTGCTTGTTGTTGTTGTTGTTGTTGCTGCGTACCGTGCTGCTCGTTGGCATCGTCTGAGCTGTCGGTAGAATCGTCGGCGTCGGTTGCTGAAGTGTGACTCGATGTGTCTTGGTCACTTTCACTCTCTTCTTGCACGCGCGATTGCTCGGTTGATGCGTGTGAGTTGTCGGTATCACTGACCGCTGTAGCTCGCTGGTTGTTTTGATTTCCGGGTAGTCCAATCAACTCGGCTAGTGTGATGCCGCGCTCTACTGCCTCTTCCCACATGTTCTCTTTCGCCCAGTTGATGAGGGTTTCTGACATCCTCTTGGTTATCGGCTTGTGGAAAGCTTCGACGTATTTGTCGTGTAGATATTTCTCAATTGCACACGTCGCGCGTGTGCCGTAGCTTTGGTATTCCTCCCAGAAAGCGTTGAGTGCGGCGTTTGATACCGGTGGCTTTTCTTCCGTTTCGTCGTCCCACCAAATGGTACCGTCGTCGGCAGCGTGTGCGTGTTTGTTATGTTCATTGAAGTCTTGCAGCTCAGCGTCAGTTAGGCGTAGTGTAGCCAACTCGAGCTGGAGCTCAGTCTTGCGAGCTTCTGTAAGGTTGAGGCCGCCGGAGCGGTGGTGATATGTGAAGTCGCGTCCGATGCTGTGTCTATAGAAGTTTGGCAGTAGTGCCTTCCTCTCCTCGCTCATCTCTATTGGCTCTGAGACCGAGCTGGTGTTGAGGTCAGACATCCTGTGTGCACTCACTCACTCACCCACGTTTTTCATTGGTAATTCTACCGAACTCGCGCGTGTTTTTGCCGGTGGTTGCGCAAAATGGCGGCGCTCCGTGTTTTGACTGTCGGCGGCGTGCTCGCTCACGTGTGTTTCGTTGTCGACTGGCGGTGCGGCGCTGGTGGGGAGAGTGGAGACGACGTGCGTGCGCAGCTCACTGAGGCATCCTGCGCGTGTGTTGACGTGGTGCAGTTGGCGTGCGTGGTTTTTCTTGAATTTGCTCGATGTGAGTTGAGTATACGGTACATATTGTTGCGAATTTTAATTGTCGACTTCTTCGGTATAATTTTTGATGTACCGTGCTGCTGCTATTTTTCCAGCGATCGTCTTTTTCGGTCGACCTCGCTTGCGTTTTTCTAATGGTTGTGCAGATATCATATCTTCTGGTGGTGCGATTTTCCGTGGGCGGCCGCGCTTTCGTTTCGTCTCTACGACAATTTCATTAGTTTCTTGAATTTTCTTGGGACGTCCGCGGGGTCGTTTATTGATAGGCGGTGTGGGCAGTGGCAAATTTTCTTTCTTCTCTCTTGAGTTTTCGATGTACGGTTTGAGATAACGAGTGTGCCAAGAGCTTTTGAGTACTTTGTTATTTTCGTCTTTTAACGTATATATATTATTTCCTACTTTAGCTGTTATCGTGTATGGACCGATGTATGGTTTTAATAATTTTGCTGAAATTTGTTTCGCGCCGGACGATAACTGCATGTTTTCGTGGAGTACTTTGTCTCCGATTTTAAATGTGTCTATACGTTTATTTCTATTGTGGTAAGTACTCTGCCGTTTGCTCTCGTTTTTACTATTTTGTGCAGCTTGCACGTGTGCGGTTTTTAAATTGTGCATATGGTTGTTCCATGTTTCGGTATCATTTTGTATTGTGTGTATTTGTGTGTCGTTACTTTTGGCGGAGTCTTGTAATTTATGTATTGAGTTAGATAGCATTTCCACTTCTCTTCGCCAAAGAGTAGGTGGTTGTAATTCGCGTCCGTATACAAGATAAGCTGGTGTGTACTCTGTCGTGGCGTTTTTACTGGAGTTATTTGCAAATTGGAATTGTGGTAAATACTTATTCCAATTTGTGTGTGTGTGTTCGAGGTATGCTCGTATCATTGTTTTTAACGTTCGATTTGCTCTCTCGGTCGGGTTGCCTTGCGGTGAATATACGGCTGTCGCTTCGTGTAAAATTCCGCATTTCTTTAAGTACTTTTGTACTGGTGCGCCTATATATTCTTTACCGTTGTCGCTTAATAAGGTATTCATGCAACCGTGCTGTAGAATTTGACTTTCGATAGCTTCTCTTACGGATTCCGATGATTTATCTTTTAACGGTTTGCATACAATGAAGCGTGATAGTAAATCTATAAAAACTATTAGAAATGTGAATCCTTCTACTGTGCAAGGGAGTGGGCCTTGTAAGTCGGTAGCAACTGTTTGCCATGGTCTGTCAATGTTTCGGGATTTCATAAAGCCAATTTTTCCGCGCTGGTCTGGCTTGTTTCGTTGACAAATGTCGCATTTTCGAATGTAATCGCGTGCATCGCGGTACATGCCAGGCCATGCATAGTTTTGTGTCATGCGCGCATATGTTTTGTCTGTACCGAGATGTCCTGCTTGTGGCTCGTCGTGAGATTCTCGCAAGATTTGTGTTCGATGTTCTACCGGTACCACTAATTTCCAAGGGTTTTTGTCATCGCCTTTGTCGTTATTATTTTTGTATATATATAGATTGCCGTTAATTAATTTGTAGTCTCGGTATAATTTCGGATGTTTTATTACATCGCGTACTCGCTTTATGTACCATTTGTCTGTTGTTTTCTTCGCGATTTCTATTGCGCTGCATGCATTTATTTCAGCTTCTGCCTCGCATCCCTCGTAAATTCGACTTAATGCATCCGGTACCACCATCTTTACACCCGCGCGATGTATTATTTTGAAGTCGTAACAAAGTAGGTCTTGTACCCAAGGCACTATGCGTCCTGTGGGGTTTTTCTTCTCGAAAAGCCACCGCAGAGCACTATGGTCTGATACTACCGTGAAATGGTCTCCTTCGAGGTAACATCGAAATTTCTCTATTCCCCATTTCACGGCTAGGCATTCGCGTTCGGTTGTGGAAAATATCCGTTCGTTTTTCCGTAATGCGCGACTAGCGAACGCAATAACGTAGTCTACTCTGTTGACTCTTTGAATGAGTACTACTCCTAAGCCAACATTGCTTGCGTTACAATGGAGGAAGTACTCTCCGTTTGGGTGCGGGCGGTGCAACATCGGTGCATCGATTAACATGGCTTTTATCTTTTGAAAGGCGCGTTGGTGTTCGTCGCGCCATTCGAACCGTGTATTTTTCTGTGTCAGTTTTGTTAGTGGGTCTGCGATTTGCGCGTAATTACGTAAGAATTTTCGGTACCATGATGCCATACCGAGAAATCTGCGAAGTTGACGTAGAGTTTTCGGTCGAGGGTAATTTTCAACGGACACTGTTTTATCGGGATCGATTTTTATACCGTTTTCATTTACGATGAAACCTAAATATTTTATTTCCGACTGGCAAAATTTACTTTTATTTCGGTTTATAGTTAGTCCCGCGTCTTTGATACGTTTAATCAGTTTATTCAATAACTTTAATGTTTTTTCTATAGTGTTAATACTCTCTTCATTCATGCAGTTAATTATGACAGTATCGTTATTTACTGTTTTAATTTTTTTTGTTTGTATTGTTTTATCTTTGATCAGATAATGAGCTACGGTTTTTTCTAAATTAGTGGTATCATTTTTATTAGTTCGTTTGATAATAAGTCTTGGTACCTTTTTTGGCTTAGGCTTTGGTAAACTCAATGTTTCTGCATATGAATTTTTAAATATGTTATTTGGTTTATTTTTCTTTTTTTTTGTTAATAACTCATTCCTATTTTGCTTTTCTTTGATGAGTAATTCATTTAGTAATTCATTTTTTTCCTTTGTTTCTTTGTAGAGTTTTTTCAATAAGTTATTTTCAGCTTTTAGATGTTGTATTTCATCTAATTCACTTACTTGTGTTAAATCCATATGTTCATCGTTTTCATTCATTATTTGTTTCTCATGCACGAGCTCATTTAGTATTTCTTGTTTTATTTCCTCTCTACTTACAAGTTTGAATTGTGCTATGAAAGCGCTTGCTTGTTCACTCAAGTTACCATATGGTAAGTTTGAGGTTAGTGCAAAATTTGGATGTTCCTGGCATATTATGAATGAACTATTTATCAATTTAATTGCATTTCCTGCATTTATTTTTGCCACAACTAAACACACAACTGCACCTAGTTTTGTATTCGGATGACACTTGTATTGTTTTTGTAGTGATGCGTCGGGCGGTTGTGCTTCCGCACCGCTTGACAGCGACATCACGACTTGAAATATTATAATAATTAATATCAGGATAGAAAAATATTAACCCATTAAGGCCCAGGCCAAACCTGGGAAAGATAGCGCCAAACTAACTATGCCAATCGTAACTAAATCGTAAAAAAAAAAATACCCGTGTTTTTTCTTTTGCCATTTTCAATTGTTTATAAAAAATTATTTAAACAAATTATCAAAAAGTTATTATTTTCAAAAAACTGATAGCAGCAATCGATTCTACGGGAAAAAACATGACAGAAATGTATACAACGTTATTTTGTCAGACGTCAATTTGTTAGTGTAAAATAGCTATAAACAATTGCAAGTCTGTCAGGTACCTGTGTATACGCCAAATCCCAAGCAAAATCTATTGCCGATAGCACCAAACTAACTATGCCAATCGTAGCTAAATCGAAAAAAAAAATACCCCTGTTTTTTCTTTTGCCGTTTGCAATTGTTTATAAAAAATTATTTAAACAAATTATCAAAAAGTTATTATTTTCAAAAAACTGATAGCGGCAATCGATTCTACGGGAAAAACCACGAAAGAAATGTATATAACGTTTTTTCGTCAGACGTCAATTTGTTTAAGAAAATAGGACAGAAAGCTTTGAATTTTTACAAATTGTACATTTGGAAATTTGACTAACATAGTAATTGTTGGGTTACGAAGTTGCAACGAGTTTGCAAAATTTTTTTTCTATTGAAACCGTGTTAGAGATCACGTTTGAGTGGCGGGCTAACGGTTTTATGTAATATTATGGATTCAGTTTTCATTACAATTTGAATGTATTATAGAAAATCGCTATTTTACAGTTATTTGTTTTTGGAACAAATTGACATTTGACAAAAAAACGTTATATACATTTCTTTCATGTTTTTTTCCCGTAGAATCAATTGCCGCTATCAGTTTTTTAAAAATAATAACTTTTTGATAATTTGTTTAAATAATTTCTTATAAATAATTGCAAACGGCAAAAGAAAAAACAGGGGTATTTTTTTTTTCGATTTAGCTACGATTGGCATAGTTAGTTTGGCGCTATCGGCAATAGATTTTGCTTGGGATTTGGCGTATACACATGTACCTGACAGACTTGCAATTGTTTATAGCCGTTTTACACTAACAAATTGACGTCTGACAAAAAAACGTTATATACATTTCTTTCATGTTTTTTCCCGTAGAATCGATTGCCGCTATCACTTTTTTGAAAATAATAACTTTTTGATAATTTGTTTAAATAATTTTTTATAAACAATTGAAAATAGCAAAAGAAAAAACACGGGTATTTTTTTTTTCGATTTAGCTACGATTGGCATAGTTAGTTTGGCGCTATCTTTCCCAGGTTTGGCATGGGCCTTAATGGGTTAAAGAGGATTCAGATGGATTTCACTTTAATGAATTTAAATTGTCATTTGTAGAATTCAGAAATAGTCTTAAAGCGAATTGGATTTTCATATCGGTTGAATGTCCTTGTTTTAGCATGGCACCCAAATACATCTATTAGCACTGATTGAGGGACATTAGGTAGGCTATCTATAATAGAAAACTCACAATTATTTTTTTGTTCAATTTTTCTAAAGCATTTAACTCTATTCCGCATTATAATTTAATACAGAAACTTTGTTCTTTAATTTGTTCCGATACTACTGTGAATTAGTTATTCTCGTACTTAACTGATAGATTATAGACGGTCGTTAAGATCAGTAATAAAATTTCTAAATGGCTCGGTATATTCTTTGCTGTTCCTCAGTGTTTAACCCATTATTGTTTGCTATTATATAAACGTCCTCAGAGATATACTTTGCTAAGTATTTTATTTATGCAAATGGTACACAAATATACGGCCAATTCTATTTTAGATCATGCAGAATTCTATGGGCACTCATGTGCGAACCACATCAAATCTTATTTTTACGATTCTATATTAAAAATAAAGCGATACGTGTTTTTTATTTTTTCTCTCAGACGCATGGTTGCATTATTCATGAACTGGGAAAATGCACTTATAAAATAGAAAACGAAAAGTAAATCATTTGATATTAGTCAGAACCTTTTCCATATTAAAGAGGAATGCCAACCCTTCAAACCTACATGACCAAAAATATGCATAAATGCATTTCTTGGAAGATTATACACTTTTTCGAAAAAGTACATCGTGTAAAAAATCGATTTGAATGTGGCCAACTTTTTTATGGCTCATATTACTTTCACAGATTTGTCATATAAATACCTTCAAACCTATATCAGTTCGGTGTTTGCTTTTTTATGAAAAAAACAAATAAACAATTGTGACGGTAAACGTCAAATTAGCGCTGACTATTTAGCTTAATTGCTGCCTGTGAGGGCAGCACCTGCCGGGGGGACAAAATAGGTAACGAAGGAATTCGGCACGCGAGCAGACGGAACGCGCGCGACAGAATTTAAACCAGTGAAGCATAGACCATTGTCGTGTCCGCCCGCTTTCGCTACCGCATCTGCCATTTCCTGTGCCTTTGATAGCTACGCATCCCAAATCAGCAGCAGCCAGTGATCCGGAATTGCAGCCGCCAAGAAGCCTTCCAGCTACCAACTCGAGGCCCAGCCGAGTGTGTGTTTGTGAGGTTTCGCCATCGAGGGCGAAACCATTGTGTGCGCGCATTCGCGACCCGCGAGCAGAACAATAAAAACAATAAAAACTGTTCCGCTCTGTACGAGGTATTTGTGTTCTCCGATCGCCGACAAATAAGGTAAGCTGGCCAGCTTAATTTCGCGATCGCGATCATATGAATAATAACTTGATGCTAACATTCGATGCGTGCATGCAACGGCTCTAATAACAAAGAGCAGCGAGCGTACCGGCAAAGCGTGTTGTCGACGAGCGAGCGTTCATGTAAACAAACGCGCGAGCCGACTTTTTGTGAATTTTGAGGAATAATAAAGGATACCATTCATATTACTAACAAGTGTTTTTCGATCCGCTTTTACCTCATAGCTTCCACTCATTTTAGTATAGGTTATTAACAATTATTGGTTGACTGACGCATATTTTCTCGTGCTCTCCCGGATAAGTAGTGAGCATTGACAATCACGCGTGTCCTTTTAATATAATCGCGCGAATATAATAATTAAACGGTTTTACCCCGTTACACAATATATTTTTTTATATTCAATAAGAAAATGCTTTTATTTATGTGCAAAACATAGTATTCTACTTGTGTATTTCTGAAATAAATGGCTTTACTAAATTTATTTATTTATTTATTTCCAGAATAAAAAATACATGACTTTACAAAATTTCTAATCCAGTAGACGATGTAGATCTTTTACGCTTGTCTGGATAATTTTTGACTAATTTAAAAACTAAATAAAAACTAAAAACAAAGATAAATTTCGTTAAAAAAGTCGCATTATTGTTTATGAAATACACTAGTAGTATAGCAATGTATGTTTCAGTTCACCTGCGGGGGTCCGTAACCCTTTGGTCCCGTGGCTTAACCCTTTCATGTTAATTATCATTAATGTTAATAATAATTGTTTATAATATTTTGAGGAAGGTTCCTAGGGCTCCTATTCCCTAGGGACCCTAGACCTATTGCTTTCTGTCTAATTTCATTAAATGTATTTTAAAAAAGTTATAAATATATAGTTTAGTTTAGTTAGTTTATTTATTTACAACTTATATGTTACATTACTTTACATCTCTTATATTACTATTTGTGTCTCGTATCCAGTTTGTGTAGTTGATTATGTATGTGTGTGTGTGTGTGTGTGTGTGTGTGTGTGTGTGTGCGCGTGCGTATGTGTGTGTATATGTTGTGTAAATATGTGCCTTTGTAGGTGTGTCTGCAACTCTTGTGGCCTCATCTTCTACGCCTGCCTGTTCCTCTTTTCTTCTCATTTTTCTTCTGATTACTCTTCTCTTCCTCTTTCTCTCTCCAAGATCTGCCTTTTCCTCTCTTCTGTTTTTCTCTTTCTTGCATATTTTCTTTTGCCTTTTCACCTTTGCCTTTCCTTTGCTTTTGCTCTCATTCTTGCTAATCATTTCCTCTATCTTTCTCGTTATTAATTCATTGACACATTTTTCTTGTTTCCTATTGCTCCCTCTGCCTTTCCTTTCCTCAACCTCACTTATTTTTCCTTAGTATCTTATAATTTGCCTTTTTCTTTCTCTTCTTCGAATCTTCTTCTTTCCCATTTTGCTCCGTCCTCCAATACTGCTTTCTCTCGCTTATGTAGTTGCTGTTACTTGTGTCTTGTGTGTGTGTGTGTGCATGAGTATGTTTATGATTGCGCGTATGTTTGTGTTTTGTGTGTGTGTGTGTGTATGTGTGTGTGTGTGTCGATGTGTCTGCGAGTCTTGCTTCTCTGTCTTCTGTTTCCGTCTCTCCTTAGGGTCTTGTAGCTTCGTCTTCTTGCTTTTCTTTTTCTTTCTTCTCTTCATTTCTTCTTCTTTTTCATTTCAACTCCATCATCCACGCTATCTTTCCTTTGCTTCCTATTATTATTTTTTCCCATTCTTCGCCTTCCATTCTGCTTTTTTCACATTTTTCTACTATGTGCTTCCAATTTTCTTCCTCTTTCATACACATTCTGCATCTCTTATTTTCTTCTTTTTCCCAATACTTGCTTCCTCTCGTTTCATTACCTAGCCTAAACCTTTCCCTTATTTGCAGGCCTTTTATTCTTCCCTCTCCTTGAATTTCCTTTAACCTATACCTTTTCATTTCTTCTTTCAGCTCTTTCCACTCGTTTATGTATCTTGATTTTTCTAGCTTTTCTTCTAGTTCTTTTTCATCTTTTTTCTTCAGCTCATCTCTTATTTCTTCCCAAAACTATTCCCTCATTTCATCTCCCTCTTCTCTCTCTCTGTAAATTTTACTTTTTTCCAGCCTTTCCTCTCTCTCCTCTTTCTTACCCTTTTTATCTTTTTCATTTGTTTCCCTTTTCTTTAGTTCTCTCCATGCTTCTTTTCTTATTGAGCCATCTATTTCTTCTCTTATTTTGTTTTCATACTTCATTGCTCTTTCTAATGCTGTTTCTTTCATTTCTTGTCTTCCTGTTTCCCATCGTATTAGGTAACTTGGCGTGTTTCTATCTAATCCTAAAACCCACTTTATGTATTTTAGTTGTATCTTTCTATTTCATCATATCTCTTCCATCCCCAGATTTCTGCTCCATACATAATCACGCTTTTCGCCAGAGCATCGAACAGGTTCATCCTTAGCTCCCAGTTTTCTCTAAATAGCTTTTCTCCTAGCCCCCCATAACTTTCCGAGTCCCATATTTATTTTCCCTTCTACCTTCTTTATCTGCTTTTTGTTTCCGTTATTTCTGCTTATCACATATCCTAAGTAGTTGTACTCTTTCACCATCTCTATCTTCTCATCTTTCCATTCGAATTCTTCTTCCTTCCCCCTTCCTCCTCCTCTCCTGCATTTCATCATCTTTGATTTTCCTACATTTAACTCTAATCCCCTGTCTTCCAGGTATCTTTTTAATTTTTTCAGCATTACTTTTATTCCACTTTCACTCTTTGCCATCATCACTATATCATCTGCGTATCCTAATGTCCATATTTTCTTCCTTCCTATCACTACCCCTCCTTCCTGCACCTGTTTGATCTTCCCTTCCAGGTCGGCGAAGGCAAGATTAAATAGCGTGGTGCTCAAAGGGCACCCTTGCCTTACGCCTTTGAAAGTCTCAAACTCCCCAATTATTTCTCTTCCAACTTTTACTTTACTCCCTGTTTTCTTGTATATTTCTTCTATTCTTTTCCTAATTTTTCCATTTATCCCTTTCTCTTTCATTGTTTCCCATATTTTCTTCCTCTTTATTTTATCAAAAGCGGCCTTCCTGTCTGCAAAGAATACGAAGAGTTTTCCTCCTTTTTCCCTTATTTCCTTCCCTATTATTGTTTTTAATATAAATATCGCGTCCATTGTTCCTCTTTTCTTCCTAAATCCCATCTGCGTATCACTTAGCGTTTCTTTAGCTTCTAGTTCTCTTTCCAGCTTTTTTCTCAGTATTTCCGCATATATTTTATATCCCGTGTCCATCAGCGTTATTCCTCTATAGTTTCCTACTTCTTCTTTCCTCCCTTTCTTATATATTGGTACTATTATTCCCTTTCTCCATTCTTCCGGATATCCTTCTCCGTTCCATATTCTATTTAAGCATTTTGTCATATCTTTTCTCAAGCCTTCCGTGTCTTCCACCCAAGCTTCATTTGCTATACCATCTTCTCCTGTCGCCTTTTTCTTTTTCATTTTTCTTATTACCTCTTTTACTTCTCTTTCTTTGATTTCTTCACCTTCCTTTCCTTCGCTGTCTTAGGTTTCTTCCCCTTTACTTTCTTCCTGTTCTTTCTCTCCCAGTTGTTCCTTGAAGTGCTTTATCCATTCTTCTTTTCCTATATTTTCATCTAATCCAATTCTTATCTTCCTATTGCTATTCACTTTATCCCAGAATTTTCTTCTCGTCTTATCTGTTCTTATTTCTTCTGCCAATCTTTTCCCTTCCTCTTCTTTTGCTTTTCTTATTTCCTCTCTGTATTCTCTCTTTGCTTCGAAATATTTGCTTCTGTCTCCTTCCCCCTTTCTTACCTTATTTAACTCTGCCATCACCCTATCCCTTTTTGCCTTACATTCTTTTCTGCACCAGCTTTTTTTTGATCCTTTTTTTTTCCTTATCTTCTTTTTTACAACTACGTTCTTCACTCTATTTTTTATATCTTTCCATTTATCTGTTCCCTCTATTGCATCTATCCATCTCTGATACTCCCTTATACCTTCTTCACTCCAGTCGTCTATCATTCTTTCTTCCTCTTCTTTTCTTTCTTCCGCTATTTTGTCTCCCAATTCCACCTCTATTGGTAAGTGGTCCGACTTTACCCTCTCCTTTATTTGAATCTTTTTTATCGCCTCATCACCTTCCTCGTTACCTACTACATAGTCTATCGTTGACATTCCTCTCGCTCCTATATATGTTATTTCTCCCTCTTCATCTCCTTCTTTTCTCCCATTCGTTATCACTAAGCCCATTTCTCCTAGCCATTTTATCTATTCTTCTCCCTCTGCGTTTAACACTTTATCCTTGGCCTTAATTTCTTCTAGTTTTTCTTCTGTCTCCCATTCCCTTCCTTCGGTTCCTGTTCTTGCGTTGAAGTCTCCTCCTATAATTATTGTTTTTCCTCTGTTCTATTCTATCTCTTCACTTAGGTATTCATAGTTTTCCTTTTTCTCATGTTGCATGTACACCGATGCTATCTTTATTTCTCCTACTATTACCTCACTTGTCCTTTCTTTCTTCCATTCAACCTTATTCATCTCTTTCCTCTCTCTTACCGCCATTATTCCTCCCCCTATTTCTCTCCCTCTTCTTCCTTCTCTTCTTGAATCTCTCCACTCTATACTGTACCCTGTCAGTTGTTTCTCCACACCAGTTCTTGCCCCTTGCCTCTTCACCCACGTTTCCGTTAGCCCTATTATGTCAAATTCCCTAACATATTCCCAGTCATCTTCCTCCATGCTCCTCACCCCCGCCACGTTCCAGAATAGTATTTTTACTGCCTTCCTCCCCCCTCTCTCCCTTCTCTTCTCTCTCTCTCCTTTATCCCTATTGCTTTCGAAACCCTTCCACCCCTTTTCCTACCATTTTTCCCTCTCTCTCGCTCCACCACCATTCTTCTTCCTCTGATTTCACCCCGTTATGCCACATCTTTACCTCTTTACCTTTACTTCTTATTTCTTTCGCTTTCCTTCTTACTTCCTCTCTTATCCTTCTCTGCTTCCACGTCCAGTCCTGATCTATGTATATCTTTTTCTGTGCCAAATTCTTTTTCTTCTTCATAATTCCTTCTTTTTGTTCCCATGACGCGCATCTAATTTGCCACATGTTTTTTCTTCTTTCTCTCCGCTCATCTCTCTCCGTTGTTCCTCCTATTCTTCTCAGATTCACTATCTCTCCTTTCATTTCTAGTACCTCCCTTAACCAGACCTCTGCCTCCCCCTTCTTTTCCCATCTTAACTCCCCCTCTAGGTCTGTCACTATTATATTGTTTATCCTACTTTCTCTATCCATTTTTTCTCTCATATGCTCTAATTCTTCCTTATTGCCTACTTCTGTACCTCTTTGCTTCTTGTTTCCTCCTTCTATGCTTTCTTTTAGTTTCACGCATTCCTCTTCCAACTGGTCCATCTTCTCTCCCCATTTTTCCTTCAGTTTCTTTTCTCTACGTTCTGCTTTTTCTCTTTCTTCTTTCATCTCTTTCTTTCTTTCTTCTCTCTCTCTCTCTCTTGTTCTTTCCTAACTTTTCCTATTTCCTTCTCCCACCTTTCTTCTCTTCTTTTCCCCTCTGCCTCCATTCTTTCCATTTTTCCCATTATTTCTTTAAACATTTCTGTCCATTCTTTCCTTTCCTCCTCCCATACCTCTCTTAATTCCCTTATGTCTGTCCGTATCTTTTCCATTATTTCTTCTGCACCACTACTTTTTCCCCCTTCTCTTATCGTGTTGTCCAGTCCTTCTCCCCCCTCCCCGTCCATCTCGCTTCCCTCGCTCTCACTCTTGCATCTCTTTGCCTCCCTCATTTCTCCTCTAATATTCTCCCTCAGCTCCTCCCCGCTCTCTCTCCCCCTCACTACCTTTACTCTTTTCTTCTTTTCCTCCTCTGGGCCTTTTTTATCCAACCTTCCACCTTTATCTCTTAATTTTTCTGTTGTCACATATCTTTCCATCCTATCTCGTACACCTTAATTCGATTCTCTATAACTACCCGTCATCCCACCTTTATTCCCTGTCTTACCTTTTCTGTCTCTGCCTTTACTTCTTACCGCCCCTCCTCTCTGCTTGTCTTTCCCGCTTTCTGGTTTTCTCTTTTAACCTCAATTTTATTTTTTTTTCTTTATTCCTCTCTCTCTGCTTTTTCCTGCTCCTCTCCTCCACCTCCACGCTCTTTTCACCTCTATTTCTCTCCTCAAACACTTTTCCTCTTTGACTTTCTCGCCAAAACTCGCGCTCACATCCAAGACACGTCCACACTTCCCTCAAGTGAAATCTAACCTCCTATAAATATATATTATTGACAATTTACTTGCACATTGAAAATGAATGAAGTGAAATTAAATGAATAGAAAATAGCGACGATTGAAAAAAATGAAGAGACAGACCGGAGAATCGAACCGGAGTCCTCTGGGTTGGCAGGCTAGCTCTCTATCACTAGAGCCAATGCCACATGTACCTTATAAGATGCTTATTGTGTATATTAGCTACACGTGCATACATTTGGTATAGGACCACAGCGTGCAGAGGAGGAGGGGAGCTCATGCTGTCTATAGTTCTGGCCCGATGGGGATGCGCTACTATAGTAGTAGTACACGTGTGCTCTCTCTCTCTCTCCCTCTCCTCCGCTCTAGCTAAGTGTAGACCATGTTGCGCGGAGGAGAGCGTATGCTGTCTATAGTCAATGCATGCTCTCCCCACGAAGGAAACTACCATAGCTGTTTTCGTGAGAATGTTAGAGACTACGAGTGCAGTCGCTCTACTGACACCTCCTTGAGATGTTCCTATTAAACATCTCTGCTAGGAGAGAACCTTATTCCCATCCGTTCACCCTTTCTTGCAATCACAATGATTATTTCATAGTTTAAATAAGTTCGCATTTTATTATTTATTTAATATTTATTATTTTTTAATTATACATTGAATAGAGTACAATTTGTCTATAATCATTATGTTCAGTGTCCGACATAGCTATTTTTAAATATACAGTCGAATTTTTATATGAATTATAGTCGTCTGTAAATCTTTCGACTGTATCTATTCCTTTTGATTTTGCTGTTGTTTGTCTTTCCATCATTCAATCATATTTCTTAAGACTTAAATCTTCCAATCGCGGACATCTCATTTCAGTTTCGATATCTAAAATGTTTCAGTAATTAAAAAAAAATAATTAAATTCGAATTTAGAAATTTGTACTATTGTATATTATTTGAAACTACTTTTCAGGAATAATTTTTTTGAGTCATTGCTTCTTTTGTAATCGTTTCACAAAAATATGTCTACAATTATGTAAATGACTGTGTGTAGTACAATTTAAAAAATTGTATGATAAATTTTGTAATGATGGAAAGAAGGAAAATAGTTAGAGATGGAAATTCACTTAATTTTAATTATATTTAGCAACGTTTCGTCAGCACATTTGCTGACCTCTTCAGGTTTTATTAATAGAAAAACAACAAATTATTAACAATAAAGTTGCAAAAGTAATTTTAATGGTATATAATTATATGTATATGTGTATACCTAATTTTCCCAAAGTTGAAGAGACCCATGAATGGACGGCGTTTTTCCTCGATTGAAGAAATAAAGGCCGAATCGCTGAGAGTGCTCAAGGACATACCTAAAAGTGAATATCAAGAGTGCTTCGAAGATTGGAAAAAACTCTGGCATAAGTGTATTATATCTAGGGGGGATTACTTTGAGGGGGACCACATTGATGTAAACGATAAATAAATATTTTTTTGGAAAAACGATAATTCCGGGTACTTTTTGAACACACCTCGTATACGAGGTGTGTTCAAAAAGTAACGAGAATTTTTAAATTTCGCGGGTTTGGAGAGTCCGCTTGTATAAAATTTTTTTTTATTATGTTGGTACACATGCCCCTGAAGTACGATAAAATTTTCAGCAATATTCATTGCTTACTTTTTAAGTGGCAGCCGCTAACGTTAGACGTGTTTTTCGAGCTCGGCGATTTTCGTTTGTGAAAAAAAATGGATCAAAGAATTTGTATTAAATTTTGCGTAAAAAATGAAATAAAGTGTAGTAAAGTTTGCAAATGTTAACAAAGGCATATAGTGAGTCTGCTATGAGTAAAGCAAGGATTTATGAGTGGTATAAGCGTTTCCAAGATAGCCACGAAAACGTTGAAGATGACGAACGACCCGGACGCCCAAGCACATCAACAACCGACGAAAACGTGAAAAAAGTGAAAGAAATGGTTATGAACGATCGCCGAATCACAATCAGAGAAGTCGCTGATGATGTTGGCATATCAGTTGGCTCATGCCATCAAATTTTTTCGAATGTTTTGGGTATGAAACGTGTGGCAGCAAAATTCGTTCCAAAATTGTTGAATTTCGAACAAAAACAGCGGCGAATGGAAGTTGCTCAGGAGTCGCTAAATGAAGTCAATAACGATGCAGAACTACTAAAACGTGTTATAACAGGTGACGAAACATGGGTTTACGGATATGATGTTGAAACTAAGGCTCAATCGTCCCAGTGGAGGCATTCTGGATCGCCAAGACCGAAAAAGGCTCGACAAGTGCGGTCGAATGTGAAGGTTATGCTCACTGTGTTCTTCGATTTTAATGGCATAGTGCATTATGAATTCTTGCCACAAGGTCAAACAATCAATAAGCAGTACTACCTACAAGTTCAACGTCGTTTGCGTGAAGCAATCCGAAAAAAACGCCCGGATTTGTGGCAAAACAATTCATGGCTTTTGCACCACGATAATGCGCCTGCTCACACTTCATTGCTTGTTCGTGAATTCTTGGCCAAAAACGAAACTGTAACGATGCCTCAGCCTCCATATTCGCCAGATATGGCTCCATGTGACTTTTTTCTATTTCCAAAAATAAAGAGAACATTAAAAGGCCGTCGTTTTACAAGCATAGATGACATTAAAAGCGAATCGCTGAAAGACCTAAAAGCTATTACAAAGATCGAGTTTCAAAAGTGTTTCGAGGATTGGAAAAAGCGTTGGCATAAGTGTATTGTATCCGAAGGGGACTACTTTGAAGGCGACAACATTAATGTAGATGAATGAATAAATATTTTTTTCATAAAACGAAAATTCTCGTTATTTTTTGAACACACCTCGTATACTCTTCATCCATTATTCCTTCCTCATCGATCTTAATAAAGGCATATACGACTGTATAAAGTAAATATGACTAACAAGGGAACCACCCCAACCCAACCTCTCCGATTTAACCAACTAACCAACCTGCCTCTAACCCACCAAACCCCCATAAACCACCTTTACCGAACCACATGCAGGCTAACCCATCTAATCCTGTGAAAAGCAACTTTAGTCGTTTGTATTTCATAAAATAATTGAATTTTACACCATAATCAAGTTATCCCAGCTCTATAACATAGCTCTTATCCACCTACCCCTAACCTATCTAACCCCCACCCTTATAAACCACCCTTACTGAAACACAAGCAGGCAAAACCTCCTAACCCTGGGAAACATGAGTTAATTCGTTTCTTATTTCCGGAAATAATTTAATCCTACGCCTGAGCGAGCTACCTCAACTAACCAACCTGCCTTTAACCCACCAAACCCCCATAAACCACCCTTACCCAACCAAATGTAGGCTAATAGACCTAACTTTGGGAGAATTGAGTTTATCAGTTGCTTTTTCTTAAAATAATTGATTTCTACACCGTACGTGGGGTATCCCATTTTTTTTTATAAAATATATCTGTAGCTCAAACATAATTTATGACAAATAAAAATATGTTTAATACATTTTATTTTAATAGTACCAAAATGGCGAGAAATATCTCTTAAAAATAAACACGAGAATAACACGAGGTCTAATTATCATTTATAGATCTATACATATATATTTATATTCGTATGTAGATACATAAATATATTTACGTAAGAGCCATCGTACGCGATACTACATATATTTTGATTTTTCATAATAATTTTCATCTTTTTCATTTTTTTATTTATTGGTAAATTAAAATGTATCATTCAACGAATTCCTTACAGAAATGATAATCATCGAAAAAGTGTTTGAAACATAATGATCTTTTACATCAACCACACCGTATTATACCAACATTTTTACATGCTTCTACTGCGCAAAGTATATTGTAAGAATCTCCAAAACTAAAATCAACAGGGTTAATCTAAGCGTATTTAAAAATATTTGTATATCTTGGTGAAGAAAGCTGGTTATGGACAAGAGACTGCATTTTTATGATGTTATTTCTTAAATGTAGATTCATTTCATAGTTCATCAAAATTACTTGATCTGATAAACGTCGAACGAAGTTTTTCCAGATACGAAATCCATAAACATCGAGTGGTTGGATGTTCCCTGTCGTTCCTGTGGGAATTTTTTTTATATTAACAATTTTGTTTGTCGGCATCGTTTCCCTTAAAGCTTTATCGCAATATTCACTCCAAGAGTCGAGTAAAAGTACAGATTGAGGTCCAACATTTGGGTAAAAAACTTCTTTCAACCAAATTTTAAAATGATATTAAATAAAAAAATTTCAACATTTTTTTATGTCATTGCATTATAATAAACAAAAATATACTAACTTGTGGTTAATTTTTCAGATTTAGATGCTTCCACATGCACATTTTCTGGTCTAAATAATGAAAATTCCACTATGGGACCGAATTGATCATTTTTTTCTTTTAATACTATAAAAAGTGGTGATAAAAGTTTCCCAGCTGCTGATATAGTTGGCTGAATTGTATAACTGTGTGTTTTAGATGAAACCGACTGTACCAGACATTGCACCTGCTTTTCTCCTTCAACTGCTAATGTTCTTCCCGAGTGCATTTCTAATTGGAAACCACTCTGATCTGAATTATAAAAGTTTGCAATGCCGATTTCTGGTATACATGATTTAACATCAGCTACAAAAGCATCAGCATTGGTTTGTAGTTCTTCTTTACTTTCTAATGTTTTTTTGATGATAAATTTATTTATTTTTCTAGATACTATTCTATTTTTAAATTTTAGTAACGAATTTTGAGAAGCCTTAAATTTTAAATCTTCATGGCCAACAATTTTTTGAGCTTCCAATGTCCATTTCCGTGTATCTCGATCATTCACTATCGTACCAACTGCAATAGTGGCTTTTAAATTATCAAACGTGTATTGGCAAATTTGCGCAATTTTTTCTCGGTAAGTCCCATGTAATTAATTGTTTTCGCCCAACATTTAAGTTGACTTATAGATGAAACTTTTTTGAATCTATGTTGTACAGTATCTAGTTTAAAGTTTTTGTTTTTTTCGAAAAAAGACAAAAGAAAACCTAGTCTATAGATAGAATTCGATCACATGTTTTTAACAGTTATATTTCACATGTTTACAAATCAAAATATTTGAATAAAATTATATATGATAAGTGACATAAATACTTACGTAGTAGACAAAAACTTTTCTTCTTGTTATGTACTATATTTTCGTGTTCGGAAAATTTGTATGTAAATATAGAAATAAGTTTATTTATAAATCCAGCACTAGAAAAAAACTTTAACTTTTTAAATACTTGACTTTTCTTCAACTACTATGAATAATGAAATATGTATCGGATGTCTTATTATCATAAGGGGCGTAGATTTGATATAACTTATCTTCTTCGAGCCATTAATAAGACAAAATTGTAAATAAGATAAAGTGTACAGCAAAGTAAAGTACCAACAAAAAGTGAACTAAACCACAAGTGAAAATTGAAAAAAGTAAATAGTTTATAAGTATAGGAATTGAGACTAAAATAACTATTTATAACTATTAATATAATCAATTATTTGTTATAATTTCTTTTCTCATTGACAAATTGTAAATGATTATAAAAGAAATAATAACTATATTAAACTTCCACTTTTGAAATTAATAATTTTTACTTGTGATTTTTCTTTATTACGAATTAACTTAACGTTTAAAAAATAATAACTATTATTATTACTCTTTTATACACAGCTATATGTAATATCATGCAAATAATATTTAAAGAAAAACTGATACTATAACTGTTATTATTAATTTCGGAAAAACAAAATAGTTAATAATTATTTATAATTTATTTTAGTCTCAAATCTTATATTTATAAGCCGTTATTAATTATTTTTATCTTTTTTGTATTTATAACGAAAAGAAAATAATAATTATTACATAAAATTTGTTATACTTGGGACATTGTTATGCAACATGATTGTTATTCAAGAAATACATTTATTTGTCGCTATTTATATAAGGTTAGCCCGCATGTTGTTCGATAAGGGTGGGGGTTCGATAGGTTAGGGATAGGTGGATAAGAGGTATGTGTTAAAGCTGGGATAATTCGCTTATGGTGTAAAATTCAATTATTTCAAGAAATAACAAACGACTAAAGTTGCTTTTCTCAGTATTAGGTGGGTTAGCCTCCATGTGGTTTGGTAAGGGTGGTTTATGGGGGTTTGGTGGGTTAGAGGTAGGTTGGTTAGTTGAGGTAGCTCGCTCATGCATAGGATTAAATTATTTCAAGAAATAACAAACGACTAAACTTGTTTATCCCAGAGTTAGGTGGATTAACCTGCTGCTAGTTTGACGGGGGTGGTTTTTAGGGGGTAAAACACCGCTCAAACATATTTTTTTTTTAAATTAATTTTGGTATTTTCTCATTATCAGTGCGATTTTTAAATCACTCGAGCTGGTTTACTATATTACATATCGTAAAACAGTACAAAAAATAGTGTATTTACCCCTATTAAAAATGGGGTTGCAACCCTTCGGTATAAATGTTATATCCTTAAAAGCGCCTATTTATAAGAAATTTTTTAACGTTGAGTTTACTGAGAAATATTCATTTGATGCTGAGAAATATTAAAAATACTAATTTTAGGTGTTGATTTTCAGGGTGGATTTCACCCCTTAAAAGCCCTTATGAGCCGATAAAAAAAATACATATCTAATTTTTTTTTAAGTACTGCAACATATCCCAAAATCATTCAAATCGGTGAGGTCGGATTGGGGTGTTTCCCTTGTGAGTGGTATTTTTAGTTTTGGAAACAGCCAAAAGTTACAAGGGACTATGTTGGGACTGTATGGAGGTTGTCGAAGCAATGCGATATTGTGTTTGCTCAAAAACTGCTGCGCATGATTGGATGAATGCGCTGGCGCATTATCGTGATGGAGAAGCCAGTCACCACTTTCCCAAAAATGTGGCCGTTTTCTTCTTACTGCATCACGCAAACGTTTCAAAATTTGAACGTAGTATTCTTTATTGATTGTCTGACCTGTTGGTGCATATTCGTGATGAAATAACACCTTCACAATCGAAAAAAACAATCAACATTGACTTAACATTGCTCCGACTTTGATGTGCTTTTTTTGGTCTTGGCGATTCAGAATGCTTCCACTGTGAAGATTGTTGTTTTGTTTCAGGATCATAACCATAATCCCATGATTTATCACATGTAATAACTTTTCTAAGCACATTATCATCATTATTGAGCATTTTCAGATTGTCCAGAGCGATTTCTAAGCGAATGTTCTTCTGCTCTGCTGTGAGCAATTTTGGGATGAATTTCGCACGCACGCGTTTCATTCCTAAATTTTCGGTTCAAATTTCTGAAATTATAGTTTTTGGTATCCCAAGGTCTTCTTCTAGTTCTTGCACAGTCATACAACGATCTTGTTCGATTGCAAGTCTCACCTGCGCAATATTATCTACGGTTTTCGTCGTCGAAGGTCGGCCGGAATGAGAATCACTATCGACAGAAGTCCGACCATCCTTGAACCGTTTATAGCACTCTTTTATTCGTGTTTTGCTCATACACTCGCTTCCGAAGGCCTTTTGCATCATTTCAATAGTTTCCGAACTCGTTTTTCCGAGTTGAAAGCAAAATTTGATGCAAATTCGTTGATCTTGTTTTTCAGTCATTTTTGACAATATCAAAATCCGACGAACGCGAAAAAGGCACTGTAAACAAAGACACGCTGCGCATGAATTATACGTCCGGCAGGTGTCAGTAAGTAACCAATTGATTCATGAGGCTTTACTGTTGACGTTTTTGTCCGGTAGGACTCGCTCGAACACTATGGCGCGAAGATATAAACGTTGGCCCGATACTTTCCGGACAGACCTTGTAAAATCATTGAAGTACCTTCACACAGAATTTATTTGCTAATCGTCGTGAGAAATATTGATCACTTAGAAATACGTATTGCTAATCAAAACAGAAACATAGTTAATTTTCGAGGAGAAGTCATCACTGTATGTGTTCACATCAAAGCAATATCGTGATGGGAATCATATTTAACAACAATAAAATGAGACGAGGATATATGAATAGACTGCAATGTCAGTAGCGATTAGTCGATCGAGAGCTACCACAGCGCTCACACGTCAGAACATTTAGTTCCTGAAAAGTCTAGGACTAAAAGTAAAAGAAAATACATCAGCTGGCGCAAAGTATCGTGTATATTAGTGTGTTGCTTACAACAAAATGGACGAAATTCTAAATATTCATTCAGGTGTCGCTTTCAATGAGTCTATAGCGTATCAGCCTTATTCATTACCATATTTCAATAACAATGATGAAATTCGTATCTCAATTCAGCGTCAAGATTTATCCATACTTCGATCTCGTAGTATGATTCATGTTTGCGGTAGATTAACTCAGAAAAATGGAAATGTAGCAGTTAAAACTAAGTTAGTTAATAATGCTATATGGCATTTATTCGAAGAGATACAATACGAGATAAATGCTATTGAAATAGATAAAGTAAAAAATAAGAGAAGATTTTTCTGATAATACTGCAGATTATTGTTTAATTCTACACGATCGAATTGTACAGGATAATCCTATCAGCGGTGACGTAAAGAAATTAGTTTAATATAGTTAATATACTCTCTAAATAAAATGTAATTAATACAATTAAATATAAGCTAAACAAATTAAAATGTATAACATACTATACATCATGTTAAATTGTATGAAGAAAATCATTTAATTTTAAATATATGTCTTTACTCAATACCTAATCATAATAGTATATGTAACTCTCTCTCTATCTCTAGCTCAGCGTGAACCATAGTATGCAGGCTGTCTATAGTTCTAGCTTGGGAATGCGCTACTATAGCAGTAAACGCATGTTCTCTCTCCCTCTCTTCTTCGCTTGAGTTAACATCTCTAGTATAGTAGTAAACTACTGTTCTCCTTTTCCTCTCCAATCTAACTATAGCTACACGTAAGCTCTATAGGGCTCTACACTGTATGCTACGTACTATATACATCGCACGTGTTCTCGCAAAAGTAAATTTACGCATTATTTATTTTTTTATTTAGTTTATTTTATTAGTTTTTTTTAAATTTTACAAATTTTATAAAGTTTTTTTTTCTTTTTTAATATTATTGTTTTAATTTTTTTAATCCGACGACCTTCGAGGGACGAGTAGGTTTCCTCACTGTTGGTTGGGCTGGAATCAATATAACTTTTCGTCTAACATACTCGACATTCTTCACCGTCTTAATATTTATCTGTAAAAAAAAAATTTTAATTATTATTTTTAATTTATATTTATTAATTATTTACTTATTTCGATAATTGAAGTACTTACAGTAGCAGTCAAATCGAGTGGCATATTGACTTGTGCTTCTTCTCTTTGACAGCATGTGGATGTTGCTGTTGATGATGACGATGACGTCGCTGGTGATGAGGACCTTGACGTTGCTAATGATGACAACGATGATGAAAACGTTACCGACGCTGATGATGATGTTGACATCATCAATGATGGTTCATTATCATGATTCATCATGATGGGGGTTGTTGATGGTCCAGCTGATCTATTTATGCTGGAACACCTTTGCTTAACTTTCGCAGCAAGTTCGTCTTGCTCTGCTTTGATAAATCTGCTTTGCGTTTCCGCTCCAATCGAGTGGATTCTTGCTGCCTGCTCATCACGTCCACACGTTTACGCTGCTGTAACTGTGCTTTCACGCGATCGTTGACAACCTTGTCAATTTGATACGCGACTTGTTGAGCCAACATTCTAGCTGCTATGGGTTCCTTGATCCACTGAAAAAAAAGAGAGAAACGACAATTAAATAATAATAAAAATATAAATTGATATAATTTTATAAAAATCAATAATAATAATACTTACTTGTTGTACAATCACCTTTATTTGTTGTATTTGTAGAGCTTGAGGACTGCTCTCTTCTACAAATCTTTGTAACTGAAAAATAAATGAAAATAAATAAATAAACATATATATATATATATTTATACAATGAGAAAAATACTTACAGTTATTAATATTACAATTAATAGCCGATATAACGGCTCTCTTGCTACGATCTGAACGGTGGGATTAGTAAGCTGAAATTGAGTAATAACACTATTATTAAAAAAAATTCTAAAATTTGTTTAAATTATTTTTAAATTATTTAAAAATTGTACTTATATTTTCTAAAAATTGACACGCTCTAATAATGTTATCCATTTTATTTTTTATGAAATAAATTTATAAAAAATATATAAAAACTTTCTAAAAATTTTTAAATAATAAAAGAACACCACTTCACTGTTAACAGCTTCCCTTAAGACTGACATCTAAAATCCTACCGAACACTCGCCCTATTATCAGGTACGATTTTTTCTACAATATACGTAACGCTACAGACAAACGCAGACATTCTTTGAGTGGATACGTATGGTGTGCTCTTTTCCTTTACGTGTTGGCCAGAATTTTACCACTTTCTAAAAAACTTCATAAATCTCGAGCGACGCGCCGGAGACTTTATTGTCACCCGCAATAAACGCATTAAACGCCGATGGCCGCGCGTCCGCGCTAATGAGTTTATTTGATCATCCTTAAACTGTCTATAATCTGAATTTGTAATAGTCATAGACAATATAAGAGAAGAGGGTAGGTAGTAAGCATAGATGCTCTCTCTTTCTGAAAGTAGTGGAGAAGCTTGATCACGCTCAAACCAGCTGTGATCTGCATTTCTGATAGACATAGTCAACTTAAGATAACAGGGTAGGTAATAAGCATAGCTGCTCATGCGCTCCCCTCCTACTCGCGCTGTGGTCCACGCTGAGTCAGAGCTAGAGAGAGAGAGAGAGAGAGAGTTAGAAAGAGAACACACATTCACTACTATAAAATCGCATCCTCAAGTTAGAACTATAGACAGCATGCGCTCCCCTCTTCCGCACGCTTGGGCCCTATACCAAATGTATGCGCGTGTAGTTAATATACGAGGTGTGTTCAAAAAGTAAGGTGACTTTTCAAATTTCACGGGCATCGTACTTTCGATTATCGATTTTTTTATTTTGTTATGTTGGTACACTCTTTCCGAACATCTGTACCAAGTTTCAAGTGTATAGCATTTTTTGTTTGGTTGTGAGAGGCGTAAAGGTTATAATTGTTTTGCGTGCTCGGCGATTTCTTGCTATCGAAAAATATGGATCAAAGGATTTGCATCAAATTTTGTGTAAAAAATAAAATAAAGTGCTTCGAAACACTTGAAATGTTGACGGTGGCATACGGTGAAACTGTTCTGAGTAAAAAAAATGTTTACAAGTGGTACAAACTCTTCCAAGATGGCCGGGAAGATGCCAATGACGAGCCTCGCTCTGGACGCCCAAGCACGTCAACAACTGATGAAAACGTTCAAGCAGTGAAGAAAATTGTTCTGGAAAATCGTCGAATCACTATCAGAGAAGTTGCTGAGGATGTTGGTATATCGCTTGGCTCGTGCCATGAAATTTTTTCTAACGTTTTGGGCATGAGACGTGTGTCAGCGAAGTTTGTTCCGAAATTGCTAAATTTTG
The DNA here is from genome assembly GCF_024137745.1 of Phymastichus coffea. Lineage (NCBI taxonomy): Eukaryota > Metazoa > Arthropoda > Insecta > Hymenoptera > Eulophidae > Phymastichus > Phymastichus coffea. The sequence goes on along the minus strand of NW_026706832.1, from coordinate 3,488,330 downwards.
ACCAAAAGAACCGTCGCATGAGTATCGCTCAAGAAATGCTGAATGACGTCAACGACGACCCAGATTTACTCAAAAGGGTCATAACTGGTGACGAATCATGGGTATATGGTTATGATATCGAAACCAAAGTCCAATCGTCTCAATGGAAGAGCCCAGATGAGCCAAGACCGAAAAAAGCACGCCAAGTTCGATCAAATGTCAAAGTTTTGCTCACTGTTTTCTTCGATTACCATGGCGTGGTGCATCAGGAGTTCTTACCATATGGACGTACGGTCAATAAACAGTATAATCTTGAAGTTATGCACCGTTTACGAGAAGCAATACGAAGAAAATGCCCAGAATTGTGGAAAAACAATTCATGGCTTTTGCATCACGATAATGCCCATGCTTACTCATCTTTGCTTGTGAGAGATTTTTTGGCCAAAAACAACACCACAATCATGCCTCAGCCACCATATTCACCGGATTTGGCCCCATGTGACTTTTTCTTGTTCCCAAAACTAAAGAGACTTATGAAAGGACGGAGATTTGCAACGATTGAAGAGATAAAGACTGCATCGCTGGAAGAGCTCAAGGCTATACCGAAAAGTGTTTATGAGAAGTGCTTTGAGGATTGGAAAAACCGTTGGCATAAGTGTATTGTATCTGAGGGGGATTACTTTGAAGGGGACAACATAAATATTGATAAATAAATAAATATTTTTTCTTAACAATACAAAGTCACCTTACTTTTTGAACACACCTCGTACACAATAAGCATTCTCTAAGGTACATGTGGCATTGGCTCTAGTGGTAGAGCGCTAGCCTGCCAATCCAGAGGATTCCGGTTCGATTCTCCGGTCTGTCTCTTCATTTTTTTCAATCGTCGCTATTTTCTATTCATTTCATTTCACTTCATTCATTTTCAGTGTAGCAAGTAAATTATCAATAATATATTTATAACTTTTTTAAAATACATTTAATTAAATTAGACAGAAAGCAATAGGTATAGGGTCCCTAGGGACTAGAAGCCCTAGGAACCTTCCTCAAAAAATTATAAATAATTATTATGAACATTAATAATAATTAACATGAAGGATTAAGCCAGGGAACCAAAGATTTAAACCAGGGACCCCCACAAATATTGCTAATAACAATTATTAACAATAATAATTATTATTAACATGAAAGGGTTAAGCCAGGGGACCAAAGGGTTACGGACCACCCGCAGGTGAGCTGAAACATACATTGCTATACTACTTACACTTCCCGTCATATACTTTTGCCAATCTTAGTCAAAAATCTGGAAAGCACAAGAAAGTTATATATCTTGACGAAAAATTATCGCAATTTAAAAATTTCAACTTGATCGTCTTCTGTCAGTTCAGCATTAAAATAAACTATTGCGGATTAAAAAGAAGTAAAAAATATGGTTTTTTATGAATAATATAATGATGAAAATGTCAAAATATTGAACCCTCATGAAACTCTGTATAGTTATTGAACCGGTTATTGCATCTTAAAAATGTAAACGACATGAAAAAGCTTATGCTTTTAGTTTAAAAATGCGTTGTCAAACAATTTTATACGTTGATTTTTAATCTACTTACAAGTATTTTAGTAAAAAATTAATTGCTTTTTCTAATTTAAATATCTCAGAAATTAATAAAGATACAAAAAAGTTGTAAATATGTCACGGGGAAAATCGCTTAGTAGCGATTTAACTGTCATCTCTGACATCTTGCTTTCTGTGCACTATCGTTAAGACCTGCATCGATGTAGTTGCGTTAGCACATTAACGATGGCTCGACATAAAAAGAGACCAGGAAAAAACAGGCCTCACACTTAGCTCGTAAATTAGGATTATAAGTCGCGTACAGCTGAGAAAAGAAAATTTCCCATTCTATGGTGAGGAAAGATTATAGTCCAGGGCACGGAGACTTCGAGCCAGCCTGATTATCGATCTGCCAGCAACTGCAGCATCAGTTCAGACATCAGCCTTCCACTTAAAATGGCCCACCCTGTATATTGGACTTCGTGTACTTGATCTCTTAAAAATATTAGTACGAGGGTCGTTTGAAAAGTCCGTGCAAAAATAAAAACTGTTTGATTTTTTTTAATAAATCTTTTTTATTTTTCAACATAGTCTTCTTTTAGGCTTATACACTTCATCCAACGCTACTCTAGTTTGTTAATCCCTTCCAAATAATAGGATTTGTCCAAGTCTGTAAAATAGGCATTCGTTTCTGCAATCACCTCTTTGTTTGAATAAAATCTTTTCCCCGCCAGCCATTTTTTCATAATAGGGAAGAAATAGTAGTCCGACGGAGCCAAGTCTGGAGAATAGGGGGGATGTGAAACGAGTTGGAACCCTATCTCCATCAGTTTTGCGGCGACAACTGCTGAGGCGGGAGCTGGCGCATTGTCGTGGTGGAAGAGGACTTTTTTGTGGGACAATCGTGGACGTTTCTCTAGCAACTCGGTTTTCAAACGATCCAATAACGATGAATAATATTCGACTGTAATGGTTTTTCCCTTTTCCAGATAGTCGATGAAGATTATTCCTTGCGAATCCCAAAAGACAGTCGCCATAACCTTCCCGGCCGAAGGAATTGTCTTCGCCTTCATCGGAGCAGATTCCCCCTTGGTAACCCATTGTTTAGACTATTCTTTGGTGTCAGGAGTGTAGTGATGTATCCATGTTTCATCTACAGTGACGAAACGACGCTTAAAGTCTTGCGGATTTTGCTGGAACAGCTGCAAACCATTCTTGCAACACTTCACACGATCTCGTTTTTGGTCAATTGCTTTTATGTCCAAATGTTGGTGCACAATATTATGTACCCGTTCGCTCGAGATGCCTATAGTACTAGCAATCTCACGCACCTTCACTCTTCTGTCAGCCATCACCATATCATGGATTTTATCAATGATTTCTAAAGTGGTAACGTCAACAGGGCGTCCAGAACGTTCAGCGTCTTTTATGCTCATATGGCCACTCCAAAAATTTTGAAACCACATATATACCATTCTAATCGACGGTGCACAATCACCATAATGTTTATAAAGATTCTGTTTAATCTCCTGAGGCGTTTTGCCTTTGAAAAAGTAATGGCTAATCAATACACGAAATTCTTTTTCGTCCATTTTTTTACAACTACTCGATTTCTTTGATTGAAACGAATGTAAAACGCAAAGTAATTGGCCGGTCTTGCTGAAACTTGGTGTGTGCTCTTCCAAGATATGTCTCTAACTGAAAATAACCTTGATACGCACCAGTAGCGCCATCTCTCTGACTTTGCACGGACTTTTCAAACGACCCTCGTATATGAATTCCACTATGGCTACATAAAAGAACGACTAGCTCATAAAGCAAAATTACTTTCTGCTGATACAGATGCCTCGTATATAAATTTCAAGATTTTGATATATATGAAATAATGAAAGAAAATATCAATAAATGTGATACATCAGATTACTCAGAAAATAATCAGTTTAATATGCCGTTAGTTAATAAAAAAAGTTCTCGGTATTATGAAAGATTAATGCAAAGGTAATATTATGAGAGAATTAATTGGGCTTCAAAGTAAAATGTATAGTATACTAATAGAAAACCATAAAAGAATCAATCAATAAAGAAAGCAAAAGGTGTAAAAACACATACTGTCACAAAAACAATAGATCATAAAGATTATCGAAACTGTTTATTGCAATTAGAAATTATTATGCCTGAGCAATGCAATATAGAAGTGTATTACATCAAGTAAGAACGGAAAGAGCGCAGAAAGTATCACTAAGTCCATATGATGATAAACGATGTATATACGATAAAAATCCTAATACATTTCCATGGGGTCATTACAAAACTATTGAAATGTCAAAGCTTAAAATCAGCAGTGCGAAACAACGAAGGAAGAGAAAGATCATAGAAATGGAAGAAGATCGTCAAGAACGTTGTAAACTTCCTCCAACCTCCGATAGAAGTCGCTCAGGACAGAGTAGTAATAGTGGGGAGGAAGAAGGGTTAGTTAGGAAAAGACTAAGCATAGAATAGTGACAGACTGGGGGACAACGTTAGAGTGGGGGACAACGGTAGACATGGCGACTGAAGTCGGAGGAGTAGGGCAATGGAATAATATGAGAAATTTCTCAAGTCGGGATAAGGCGAAAAGAGAGGAAAATTACGGCGGCTCGAGTTCTCAGAGAGGGGACGCATGGTACAAAACTGAGAACACACCTCAGTCTGTCGCAGTTATTCAGCAGTAGGTTGAAGCAACAGCAGTAGTCTATCTTCCTATTTCTCCTATTCGACTTCTAGATTTTCTCTTAAAAGTAAGTTTCTTATATAAGAGTAGCTCTCTAACTATATCCTAGTAGTATTAATTATTGATTGATTTGTTTTTTTTATTGTAGAATGGATTTTTCAACAATCAATAAAATAGCAAAATCAGCTGTCTTACCTAGAAAGACAATGTCGCAGTAAGAAAATAACTGCACCTATATGGTAACGAAATTAAGATGGATAAATATTCGCTATGGATTTAGTGTAGTAGTAACAGTAGACAACGAATATGAGATATTTCTACTAAAGCCACTAAGCTTAGCGTTAGAAAAAGATGAAGATATGTTACGGAAATTGTACGAGACCATGGAGTAAAAAGAATTATTTATACATCATCGAGAAGTCTCGAATGTTGAATTTGAAAATTAAATTAGTATAATGTATAAATGTATATAATAAATAAATTTATATTTTAAATTTTAATCACGTCTTTAATCCCAATTCAATTATTCTTTCAAATCCTATTTTCGGAGAGGTTGAAGTAATTACTTCTGCGTTCATTCCGCTGAGTTTCGACTTAGTGTAAAGGTCTCATAAGCAATGTTAGTAGTGGAAGTACCTCACAGGTGAGAGCGATAGATGGGGCTCTCGCTATTCCCTAACAAAAAAAAAATAAAAAAGAGAGAAGGGGGCGATTTCGGCGGCTCGAAAAGCGTAGTAATAGGGTTATATTCTAAAATAGCGATAAGATATTAATAGGAAGCCCTTTCTGTTCGAAGCAGTGGTAAGGAGAAGATGTAGTAGAAGCTTAGTCATACCAGCTATAAGAGACAACAGGAGATCTCGCTCCTCTTCTAAACATGTATGGTTTGCGAAGAAAGTTAAAATGCATCATCTTCCATACGAAGAAAAGGACTGTAGAAAAGGTATTTGAGAGCAGATAGCACGAGATCACGAATGTTTCCAAAGACGTATTGCCGAATTGAATAAAGTTATTGGGAGTACAAATAGAAAACCGCCGTTTTCCCATAGGTGGCGTCAGTATTGCACGTCGGTAAAAAATTGTTAACAGGAACGTTACATAGCCAGCTGAGGTATTTGTCAACAACTCTTCTTCCCCTCGCTTGTCTATTTTTACTGTGCTTTGTTTTGTTCGTGCACAAAAATGGCAAAATTCGAGCCGAACAGGAGACATTTGCGGGAAGTGTTGCTTTTGGCATTTCATTCGGGAAAAAAATGCAGCTGAGGCGCGTCGAATGATTGTAGAAACTTATGGTAACAACTGTATTAGTGAAAGAACGTGTCGGGAATGGTTCCAAAAGTTTAGAAATGGCGAGTATGACGTAAATGACAAGGATCGTCCCGGACCCGTAAAAAAGTTCGAGGATGCGAAATTGGAGGCTTTGCTGGATGAAGATTCTTGCAGAACGCAACAAGAACTTGCAGATTTATTGGGCGTAACTCAGCAAGCCGTTTCCCATCGCTTGAAATGCTTAGGAATGATCCAGAAAGTGGGATGTTGGGTGCCGTACAAGCTGAAGCCGAGGGACATCGAACGGCGTCTTGTCACGTGCGAACAACTCCTCCAACGGCAAAAAAGGAAGGGTTTTTTGCATCGCATTGTGACCGGCGATGAAAAGTGGATACACTATGACAACCTAAAGCGGAGAAAATCGTGGAGTCTTCCCGGCCATGCATCAACTTCGACAGCGAAACCAAACATTCATGGCTCGAAGCTGATGCTGTGTATTTGGTGGGACCAGCTTGGCATAATTTACTATGAACTCCTGCAACCACGTGAAACCATCACAGGAGCCCTCTATCGGACGCAATTGATTCGTTTGAGTCGAGCGTTAAAGGAAAAACGCCCAAAGTACGCGGAAAGACACGACAAGGTCATATTTCTGCATGACAACGCTCGGCCACATGTTTCCAAGGTCGTGAAAACATACCTGGAAACTTTGAAATGGGACATCCTATCGCACCCGCCGTACTCTCCTGACATCGCCCCTTCTGATTTCTACTTGTTCCGATTGATGACGCATGACCTGGCCGAACAGCACTTTCGTTCTTACGATGAAACCAAAAATTGGATCGATTCGTGGATCGCGTCAAAAGACGAACAGTTTTTTCGAAGAGGAATTCAGAAGTTGCCAGAAAGATGGGAAAAAGTTGTAACTAAGGATGGAAATTATTTTGAAGAATGAGATTGTAACGAGTTTTTTACAATAAAACCTCAAATTATTAGAAAAAACGGCGATTTTCTATTTGTACTCCCAATATATCACAAGTATTATTCAAGAAACGTATATTGATGATGAATCGTATGCTTGGTCCTATATTAGAAAATCATAACACTATATATATGTTAATTAAAATGGAAATCTAATTCAAAGTAGAGAGAGGCGGTTGTGGCAGCTCGAAAACCAAAGTAGTGGGGAGAGGTTTAAAAAGAGCTGTGAGCCTCGAAGAGCTTCATTCTGTCTCAAGAATCAAGCATCGTTATTCTCCTGAGGATCAGCTATATTAGAAATTCTTTTGTTATCCACGTCGTATTGTCCGTCTTTAGTGATTTTATACCCTACACCAGCAGGACCTCGATTACCCTCCTTTTTATTCAATATACGTCCAAACACATCTACACTTATTTTATTACTGAGGAATATTTAGGGTTCTCTTAATATATATAGCCAGCTTCACGTATTTCTTCAATGATTGAATGAATTTCATTAATATGACTAGGATTACCAGCGGTTTGTTCGGCGATGAGCAATCTCAATCGATCAAAGAGCTCGTTTGGATCATCCCAATATACATAATCAAATAATGTTCCTTTTCTTGTTATTATATAGTTTGGAAAAAGACCTCTTCCATCAATAGTCAATTTTCGCTTCTTAGTACTACCACTTAAAGATAAATTTGGACCAATATACTTTTTGAATTTATTTACATGCTTATTGAGACATCATATCCTTACGATGAGCATTAGTGATTTCCAGAATTTTTATATAATTTTTATCCGATGAACTGATTAATTTAGAATTAGGTTCTTCACGAAAGAGAAGTTCCATTAATCCAGTCGTCTTGCTGAATGCTTTATCATTCACAGTCACATTATCGTTTTGGAGTTGACGCTTGTAATTTCTGAAGTTAAATAATCCTCATTCGTTCACTTGGCTATATTTATAGGAAAAGAATCAAATCCTTTTCTATACCGTCCATGATTGATTGGTCTATCTCTATCAATAACTATAAATCCATGATTATCGCCTCTCCAATATCTTGAACAAATTGCTTTAAACTTCTCAAAAGTCATATCTGAGTTAACATGATCGTTGTAAATATGTTTAATATTCACATCATCTTGTCGAAACAAAACTAGTAAGTTTACATTATCTCGAATGAGATGCTTCGCTATGCGAGCGTATGATTGACAGAGATAGAAACTATCTACTTTTTTATGTCTTCCCATACAGAAGAATGCTCTCACGTTGTCCTGCTTTTCAGTGGCTATACCGTCAAAAACCATGATGGAATTTGGATTAGCTTTATCCGGTGAAACAACTGCCTCATGCTCGCTGAATGCATAATACTGTATACCATCAATCGGTTCCAATAAATCTTTTAAAAACTTATACTTTGGTTGATTGAGGGACTTTGAATAAACATAAATGTTTTCAAATCTAAGTCCATTAGGATGTGTGATTAGAGTTAGCAAATAGTTAGTTTTCTTACAGTTACTAGGACCACAGAAAACTACTCGTATACTATCAGGTAGTAGTTCGCCAAGTCTTTTTTTTCGTTTTTCCATCTCAACCACACTATCAAAATTTATGACTTGCAACTTGAGTGATTGCTCTTTGAAGTCATATTGTTTTCTAGTCACCGATCGAACGACGAATGAGACTACTAACTATAAAAAGACTGTTTATATATTTTTTAGTTTCATTAAGACTTTATCTTCTGATGAGGTATGATCATTTGTCACAAAAGAAAGACTGGTGGTGCTGACTTAGTGAATAAGATCCTTAATAACTTACCATTCGAAGCTCATTTGCCTGGTTATCAGTATTGCGGGCCGGGAACTAAATTGAAAAAACGACTTGCTCGTGCTGATCCTGGAAAACATCCGCTAGACGTTGCTTGTAAAGATCACAATATTGCTTATTCTCAGAATCGAGAGAACATTGAGGCGCAAAACGAAGACGATAAAATTCTAGCTAGACAGGCCTGGAATAGAGTGCAAGCGAAAGATAATAGTTTTGGTGAGAAAGTTGCTGTGTTTGCTGTACCCAACATCATGAAAGTTAAAAGTAAACTTGGTATAGGTATTGAAAATTTAAAACGAGGGAAGAAACGAGGTAGGGGATTAAAAAATCGTCAAGAACAACGACAGCGACGAAAGATACATAAAAAAAAATTAATATGTCTCGTATTCTACCAATTTCTAGTCAAGTGGGTGGAGCTCTTCCTTTTTTAATTCCATTATTTGCCGGTTTGAGCTCCACTGGAGCTCTAGCCAGAGATTAGTAGGGAGATTGCTGACGGCAATACTTCCGAGCATGCCCGACAAATGTTACTGGTTCGAGCGCTCCGTAGTGGCCAAAGCATCGATGCTGACGCACATTTTCGTTCGGCGCGAGAGGGGAATACCAAACGTGCGTCTAATATACAGAGGAGAAGAAGAGAATGTGCGTTTGACCAATTACGTTAACCGATGGGCGGGGCGAAGCATGAGTGCGAGTTTGAGCACTCGAAGAGAATTTCGTCTAGGCAAATCTTTTCTCTTCGACCAGAAGAGAGGCTTCGATTCCCACGCGATGCAATTTTTTTTTATTGAGCATAATTTAATATCTAGAAATATCTTAATTATTACAGCATATATCTACAACTTAAGCCCCTTTTTTAATCACAAACCCTCGTACATTTCTATGAATATATGTAACTTTCGTACTACACGATCCTAGTACGTTGATAGACGAGATGGCTAACGCGTGCTGCTTGGTTTCATTTTTGTCGTCCCGGGTTCCAGTCCACATAGATACCATAGATAAAAAATTTTTTTTCTCACAATTAACTCACAATTAAGTTGTATGATGACGAGATTAATAAAAAGTACAATCATAAGTTTTCTTATTATTTTCCATTTATCCCGTTCTTGCCATTGCATTAAGTGAATGAATATACAGGGTGTCCCATTTTAAAGGAACCACCACGAAATTTTCGACGGTTGGCGTAGTACAAAAAAATTGTTCAGACAACAGTTGTTTGGGACAATGGGGGCAACCTTTCTGTGAAATCCGATTTGATCTTGAGATTCGTTTCAAGGTCATTTGAAGGTCAAAGTCATTTTTTGAATAGGAACCGATATTTTTGATCCCGGATTCGGAAAGAGCGGAAAATTCTACGTTTAGATAATGTATTATGTTTGGGGTGCGGTTAACCTCCCCCCCCCACGCCTAAGGTCACGTAGGGGTCAAATTGATGATTTTCTTCATCTATGCACAGGGATGATCGGGCAAGAGTAAGGTTAATTGTAATAACCCAAATAACCCAATACAGTCGAACCCCCGGCACTTCTCGTTGCGGCACTTCTTGCGCCCCCGCACTTCTCGCTGGCTGCGACGCGGCACTTCTCAAGGGACAGGGCCGTACACTGCCCCTTGCATACCAGGGGGTTTCTATTTCTCTTCCGGCCTTATTGGAAGGCTTATTCTTTCCTCTTTATAATTTCAATAGATTTCCGAATATGTATGGATAATCCGACTTCAAACTTTTAGTTTTATGGATGCAGATAATCCGATTTTAATCTTATGAACCCCTTTATAATGATTTTACACTAACAAATTAGGATCTGACAAAAAAAAACGCGATAGAGAATGTCTTAGATTTTCTCGTCAAACCAATTGATGCTTTTAATTTTTTTAAAGAAAAAAAATTTTTAGCGATTTATTTTTATAATAAAAAAGTAACGAAAATATAAAAAAATATGGTATTAAAAAAAAGAAGTATTTCGTTCGTTCATGTTTTACAAAGAAATTAAATAACTAATTATTACCTATACATATGTAGAAATCATAAATAAAATTTATTTGCGTTCAATTTTTTAAATTATCAAAAGTTGACTATCATATTAATTATTCTTTGTTGTTAACGTATGAATTTTGTTTAATATAAGGCGCAGCTGCTTATTTTGAACTAACTATTTTTGAGTGCCCCATGGGCCCACGCGGCAAGCTACAGTATGCCCATACCTGGCCGTAAGCTCTGATTGGCTGCCGCTCACCGAGAAGTGCCGGGGCGAGCGACTCCCGAGAGCGAGAAGTGCCGGGAGTTCGACTGTAATCCAATAACCCGATAACCTCAATAATTCAATAAACCCAATATCCCAAAAAAATTGTAGGGTCAAACAACAGTGATCTTGAGCTTAAACTTCAGATTGATTTTCAAAGTCGACTTCATGTATTCAAAGCCTTTATGAGAAGTGTCATTTTCCATTCTTTTTTCTAGTGTGATTCCGGACAAGCTACAAAGTTTCAACTAAATTGTTTAATAACACTTTTTTAGTATTGTTTATAACAATAGTGATTCGCGAACAGCCCTTCTCGATAGTTCAAGTGTAATTTTCTTAGTTGATTTAAAAGGAGGGAATATGCCGGATTATTTGAGAAATGAAATTGTTGATATTCTGTTGTCTCTCGGGGCATGTCAAGGCCGATATCGTGCTGCGGCAAGGTATTACCCGCAGCACCCGGCTGGGTAATCAATACCTTGCCTTCATTGGCTGGGTAATCGATACCTTACCTTCATTGGCTGGGTAATCAATACCTTGCCTTCACTAGCTGGGTAATCAATACCTTATTAACCTCGCCCTTGCTCCTGTGGGATGGGGGGAGGTGAACCGTTCACCCAACATAATACTTTATCTAATCGTAGAATTTTCCGCTATTTGCGAATCCGGGATAAAAAATGGGGGTCCTTATTCAAAATATCTGTTGGTTATTGAGTTATTCCGGTTATTGGGGTTATCGAGCTATTGGGTATTGGAGTTATTGTGTTATTACAATGAACCTTACCCTTGCCCGATCATCCCTGTGCATAGATGAAGAAAATCATAAATTTGACCCCTACATGACCTTAGGCGAGAGGGGGGGTTAACCGCACCCCACACATAATACGTTATCTAAACGTAGAATTTTCCGCTCTTTCCGAATCCGGGATCAAAAATATGGGTTCCTATTCAAAAAATGACTTTGACCTTCAAATGACCTTGAAAATAAATCTCAAGGTCAAATCGGATTTCACAGAAAGGTTGCCCGCATTGTCCCAAACAACTGTTGTCTGAACAATTTTTTTGTACAACGCCAACAGTCGAAAATTTCGGGGTGGTTCCTTTAAAATGGGACACCCTGTGTAACTTTAATAAAAGTTAATTCAACTTTAATAATCTAATATATATTATGATATACATCATAATTTTTATATTTATAATTTCAATATGAATTCTAACTTCATTAAATATGAAGTTAGACTGACGTCTTGAGTTGGGTTCAATTCCTACTCAATGTTATGTTTTTCTTCTGGTTTTAACTTTTTTTTAGATATAATTTATAAAGATTCTTTCAGAAAATAACTCATGTCTGTTTATACAGCTCTTATTAATTATCTGGGTATGAGGATGCAGTTCCTTTTGACATGGTATTATCACATATAAGTGTAAATTTACGAGGGTGGTCCGATAAGTACTTAGCCTCACCGCCCGATGGCGCCACTCTCGCAAAAGAAATATTCTATCACGTAGTACAACCTTCTCGATGGTTACTGTCAAGTTTTCAGCCGGATCGGAGTTGTAGTTTATTTTTGAGAGCATGTGAAAGCAAGTGTGTCCGTTGATTTTTGAAAAATAGAAAAAGAGCAGTATCGGTCGGTGATTCGATTCTTGATTTTGGAAGGTAAATCGCGTAGCGAAATCAAAAAGCACTTGGATGCTGTGTACAGTGACTCTTCTCCTTCGATGGCGACCGTTAAAAATTGGTTTCACGAGTTTCAACGTGGTCGCACGTCTATTTTTGAAGAGCCACGTCCTGGTGCTCCGAAAACGGCTACCACGGAGGATAACGTGACAAAAATTCACGTATTGACAGATCGACGATTCGAAGGTACGAAAAAAGTGCTCTTCTACCATTACAACGAACCGGCTCACCCCTCCGCCGTCGCCATGGCCAAATTGGTCTAATTAGGCTACGAACTGCTGCCCCATCCACCGTATTCTCCAGATTTAGCCCCGTGCGACTTCTTTTTGTTTCCAAACTTGAAAAAGTCACTCGCCGGGTAGAAATTTGAGTCGAATGAGGAGGTAATCGCTGCCATGGAAGCCTACTTTTCAGACCTCAAGGAAACGTATTTTTCAGACGGGTTAAAGAAGTTGGAGCATCGCTGGGCCAAGTGTATCGAACTAAAAGGAGAATATGTTAAAAAATAAAACGCTATTTTCCAAAATTTTCGTTTTCCTTTTGTAGGCTAAGTACTTATCGGACCACCCTCGTATACTACCGACTGATCTTTTTCAGGTACATAATTGTAATGAGAAATAATATTTATTTCTTGAACGGTTATAATATTTTGATTGAATAGAAGAGTGCGCGGGATTTTCCTAACTATTAAGCCCATTTATATCGATAAAAATTGAATCAACATGCTACATAGATTCAGTTTCTACTGATCTCGGAATGTTCAATTTTAAAAATTTTTTTTTATGAACAAAAACTAAAATGCGCGTAATTGTTAATAAGTTTTATTGGTCTTTCACAATCATGTGCAGTTTTTAAATAATTTTTCTACGTCAATTTTCATCAATTTTCTGCTCAGTTCCTTCATCCACACTTAGAATTTGCTTTCTTTTTTAAATATATATTTTCACGATAAAAATAAAATTTTATTTGCCAAAAATAATGATAGAGTGCATTGCATTGCCTACTTTATTTCTTCACAAGTGGCTTGATAAAAGGCAACGTTTAAAAAAAGACTACTAATAAGTATTTGTGTATATATATTATTTAGAAAATGTTTCCTAATACAAATCGAACGTTTACTCGTCCTCAAATAATCGACAAAAACTTGTAATTATTACTCTTAAAAATACGAGCTCTCTAAGTATATATTCGTACGAGTATATGTTTGTTTTTTCAAGTTGGAGCCGTGATTCACTAAAGTTTCGTATTCTCGTTGCGTTAAGTGTAATATAACCGTCTATTAACTATTCTACTTTCGGAAAGAAAATGATGTTAAATATATTAATGTTTATAAAATAAACTTTTAGGCGTCTTTTACATGAATGTATTTTCATCAAACCTTATTTAGTCAGGAATGCTTTTAGAAAAGATTTTCTTACCACTTTAGAGCAATAATAAATCATACTTAAACTTCAGAGTTGATTTTATGTCCAGAGAACACATTGGTACACGTATTTTTACTTTAAATTTCGAACGTAGAAAGCATCTGACATTGACGTTAATATTTTAAAGATCACACGTCTTTTTATAGTCAATAGCGTTTCGATAATTACTAGAATTGATACCTTGCAAATCGAGTATTCTTCTGTTAATCTGCGTGCTTTAACATAATACACGCGTTAATATTAATGATTTAATAAACAAATCAATTTAATAAGCAACTTCATAAATTATAGCTTTTATATTATACATATACAGATGTTACTTCTATATAATATAAATGGGTAACGTAGATATATCACTATACTTTTGTTTATATAGAAAACTAATTAACACTATCGCATAAGAGTTAACAGCCATTGCTTTAGTTCACGTATACGCCACTCCTATAAATTATTTTCTCCTTTATTAATAATATTACTTCGATCATTTGCATAATTATGTAAAAAAACGAAAAAATTCCATTATATCCGTCTTGTAGATTTTACAAAATTAAAAGACACGTATTTTTTGTTTATTTAATCAATCAAAAACTGACCGAGAAAGAGCGCGATAAAGCTTTCCGTGACGTCACGATAACATAGCATTTGCATATATCCGAATAGCCGTATAAATAGAAAGGTGATGAGGTTGTGTATTTTGATAGTTTTGGTAATCTGCAGCCGCCTATAAATCTATTGCTTTATCTCAAAGTTAACCTGTTGACCGGGGGAATTCCCTTTCGAATTACGCAACATATAACGGGCGCGTCCTATTCCACTAAGACGTATATGAATGACGTATTACCATAGTAGTAGTAAAATATATGTCCCGCCCGTTCCATGGCGCAATATAAATATCGAGGACGTATTCATATGTCCTACCCGTACCCGATATTGTTTACTTCTGACGTATTTATACGTCCCGCTCGGTTAACAGGTTATTAGAATCATGTATAATTATATTAGATATCAAGATTTTAATACATACAATTGCGGCCATCTTTGTCTCAAATTTCTTTTAAACAAACTATAGAAAAGACAACTAGTATTAAAAATACTCATTCAACGAATGACTATCATTTGATATGAATCTGTCATGAAGAATACACTGACATTGAGCCTCTCGGCAACATCATTCGTACTCGAAACATATTATTTTCCACCGATCGAATTGATACCAAACAAAAAATATGTTCTTGGTCTAGTTAAGCTATTAACATTTAATTAAATACCAAACATTGACGTTGATTATAATAAATTTTACATTGAAGGTGAAGAAGCTATCACTTTACCGAGTGGAAGCTACGAAATAGAAGATATTGAAAGCTTTCTCAAAAAAACATTAGCACATAAAGGTATATCGTTTAGCCTGAAACTAAATAATAATACTTTACGTAGTGTCATTCACTGCAGTCAAAAAATACATTTTCAACCAAAAGATTCTATTGGATAAATTTTAGGCTTCACTAAACGCACGCTCGTTGAAATCGAAACACATAGTTCTGACTTACCCGTCACTATATTCAATGTCAACGCTTTACATGTAGAGTGTAATATTACTAAGGGCTATTGCATAAACGTTTGCAAAGTACATACTATATATGAATTTTTCCCAGCAGTCCCATCTGGATATAAGATTATAGAAGTTCTCTCTCACGTCATTTACCTTCAAATCACTGTGAGGAGCATTGATCATTTTCAAATTCGTATAGTTGATCAAGACGGAAACCTCGTTAACTTTCGAGGAGAAGTCATCACAGTGCGAGTACATATAAAGACCATATCTTAGTAATGGATTTTATTTACAATATAAAGAGCGGTCGAGGCTATATTAAAAGACAAAAATATCAATCAGCAACCAGTTAACAGCGAGTATCAGACCGCTCATACCTCAGAACATTTAATTCCTGAAGAGCTAGAGAGTAGAAGTCGTCGAAAATCGTGGAAGAAAATATTGTGCATATTAGTGTGCTGTATAAAACAACAACAATAACAATATGGAGGGAATTCTAGACATTCTTTCAGCTGTCGCTTTCGATGAGTCTATAGTTCATTATGAAGTTCATGCGCATCAGCCTTATTCATTATCATATTTCAATAACAATGATGGAATTCGTATCTTAATTCAGCATCAAGATTTATCCATACTTCTATCTCGTAGTATGATTCATGTTTGCGGTAGATTACCTCAGGAAAATGGAAATGTAGCAGTTAAAACTAAGTTAGTTAATAATGCTAATGGCATTTATTCGAAGAAATACAATACGAGATAAATGCTATTGAAATAGATAAAGTAAAAAATGTTGGCTTGACAAGTCTTATGAAGAATTGGCTATCACTCAATCCGAGTCAAAGTTTAATAGCTGAAAATGCTGGTTGGTCTAGTGACAAAGAAGTATCACTTACAAATGACGAAGGTTATTTCGATGTTACTATACCTCTCAGTATGCTGCTTGTATTTGCTGAAGATTATCGAAAAATTATAGTAAATGTTAAACATGAACTTATTGTTACAATATCGAGAAATGATTTGAATGCTACCATAACTACACCTACCAATACAAATGAAATAATTACTTATGAAAAAATTAAAATTACTCTAAATAAAATTTAATAGTTAATGCCATATGTAGTAGCAGCTGATAGAGAAAAAATCAAATTACTTAATCAAATTAGTCGTGATAGAGCGATCACTATGAGTTATCGCACATGGAAGTTATACGAGTTTCCAAAATTACCACGTACATCAAAGCATGTTTGGAGTGTTAAGACTTCCAATCAATTGGAAAAGCCTCGCTTTGTTATTTTAGCTTATCAAACTAAACGTAAAAGTTCGGCGAGTGTTAATTCTAGTAATTTTGATCATTGTAATATTAGTAATGTGAAGCTATTCCTCAATTCACAATGCTATCCGTATGGAAATCTCAATTTGAATATCAATCAAAATCAGTATGCTGTTCTCTACGATATGTATACTAATTTTCAAAACGCTTATTATGGTAAAGAAGACGAGCCGTTACTCAATAAAAAAGATTTCATTAATAAAGTGCCGATCATAGTTATAGACTGCTCCAAACAAAATGAAACATTAAAAAGCGCGCCAGTTGATGTTCGCCTAGAATTTGAAACTCGGACTGATTTTCCTGAAGATACTGCAGCCTACTGCTTAATATTACACGATCGTATTGTACAATACGAGATCCAATTAGTGGTGATGTTAAAAAATTAGTTTGAAATTAACAAGACATTATTTAATAAATGCTTTTCAATAAAAAAGAAAATAAAATATATATATTGTTGGAATTTAATAAAAACTACCTATAATCATACTATATAGTGACTATTCGCTATGGGACGACAAAGGGAGGGGGACATCAAACTAGCATAGCGCGCCGGGTGGCTAAAAGATACAACAGAGTTGGCTATACTTTAACGTTGAAAATTGCATTGTAAGATATAAACAAAATGAGCCATTACACTTGTTGTGTTTATAATGGTCATAATAACGGTAGATATGGTCCATACAAATTTTATAAGTTTCCAAAGTCAGTGCATAAAGTTAGTCAAACAGAGCAATGGATTGATGCGGTGAGAAAAATAAAGTAAGTGACATAACCCTACTTTGAAAGCAGACCACAGACGCTTACTTTCGTCAGCTATCGTTGTAGTAAATCTCATTGACAACTATTATTTCAAATTCTAGCGGATCATCTTGGACCCCAAGAAATGGAGATGCAATATGTAATGCCTATTTTATTAATAATGCAAAGGCAGAAGAGGAATTAAGCCCAAGCTACATTCCAACAATATTTACCTCTACATATAAATCAACCATTATAAATCAACCAACTGCTATCAACAGGTATGTGTGTGTGTGTGTGTGTGTGTGTATATATATATATATATTTCAATCATTTGATTACAGTTGAAAAGTTGACATTTTATTTCAGAAACAAGCGGTATACGAATCGTATTATTAAAAAAAGGATGTTAGAATTACATAAAAATCCTTCTCGAAAATGTACAAAACAGGCTACGAAGAAAGAAGTATCAAATTTGGATATGGACACGGATCAAATTAATGAAAAGCTATCAAATAGTGGTGTAGAAATAGAACAAGTTGTAGAAAAGAAATTTTGTGATCAAGAATGTGAAGCTTATCGACTCATAGATTCCAAAGAACCATCAAAGTTATTTATATGCAACAGATTTACATATGTGCAATCATCGTCACAATCATCCACAATAACTTGCGAGGCTGAAATACAAACAGATATAGTTGAAATTTGTGGCCCTGTTAAAATTACTAATCGTAAGAAGTTCAAGGATTTTGAATGTAACACAAAAATCAAAACTTTTGAAGACAAATGTATTGGACCTAGTATTGAAAGTGAAGAGGTTAAATCAAAATATTTCTCTGGGTTTGAGTCTATTAAAAAAAAACAACAGCTTTTAGATCTTGCTGGTGTGACATTTGCAACTTTCAATTTTTTATTAAAAAGATTAAAAGTACCTAAAGCGAGCAACAGGCCCATTTCTAAAGAAGATAGATTGTTTATGACATTAGTTAAACTAAAGATAGGCTTGACTTTTTCAGCAATGAGTGTTTTGTTCTGTAAGGATAGAACGACTATTTCAAAAATTTTCTTTTCTACTGTGCGGTATTTAGCCAGGTCAACTGCAGATGCTGTGTTTTGGCCAGATAGAGTTGATGTGCAAAACACCATGCCACAATGTTTTCGTACAGATTACGGCCAAACTAGAGTTATTATAGACTGCACAGAATTTCGAGTTGAAACTGCACCTCGTGTAGATGATCGTGTTTTCACTTATTCACATTATAAAAAAGCTTTCACAGGCAAACTACTTGTTGGAATAACCCCAGGAGGATTCATCAGTTTTAAGTCAAGAGTAGCTGGTGGCAGAAAGAGTGATTCACAAATCACTGTAGAATCACATTTAATTGATCTGCTAGAAGAAGGAGATGTAGTGCTAGCTGACGAAGGCTTTCCTCAAATTCAAAGTGTCATAGATGAGCGTGGATCTTCAATTTTAGTGGTGATGCCGCCTTTTTTAGAAAAAAAGACAGAATTTAGTGAAGAAGAAACTACAGAGACGTACACTGTTGCTAAGTGCCGTATTCACGTTGAAAGAATAATGCAAAGGATTCGAACTTATCAAATTTTAAATAAAATAACTCACAATTTATTCAAATATATAGATGATATAGTGCACGTTATTTGCGTTTTGGTGAATTTACAACCATCAATCATGAAAGACGATTCTATGGAAAACACATAATTGTAAGACTTGTATCATTAATCATAAGCAGTAAAAATTGTAAATACTGAATGGACTCGATTTGAACTGATTAATTATTATTATTAAATATTATTAATTACTTTTAAAAAAATAATAAATTGTACAATATAGCAATGTACAAAAAAATTTTAAGGTTTGCAATAAAGTATAAAAATATGTTGAAAATTTTTTTATTTAATTTATATAAAACGTAACATCTCTTTATATTTCAATCATAAATTAGCACTCTGTAATTTAAAACAAATATTTGCAAGATTATAATAGAATTTAACTTAGTTTCACGGTTATTTGAGCTATCTTATAACATATTTTTTGGTTTTCGTTACCTCATCACAATGAATGTTAAATTAAAGTTAAGTAATATTACTAATGTCTTTACCAGTAAATGCTCGATTTTTAACATTCAATACTACTGAAGGTTTCATTAATTTATGCAAAGCAGGTAAATAATTTTTAAAATATAACGTTTCACACTTGAGTAGCACTTTTTGTAAAAATGAATTATCACGAAGAACTAAAATAGTGCAACTCTGAACAGGAAAATATACATATAAATGACATTTAGTCATACCAGTATGTTTTAACATACATTTGGATTTGGCACTGCGTGTAAATCATTGCACTGGTTTTCAAATGTACATTGTTATTTTCTAACTTGAGATATGGCACATTGCACTTTTTTGCATTATAATCAATAATTGGTAAATCCTTACAACTCAATGGACATTTGATTTCCACTATTCTGTCTGGACGTGAGTCTTTCACTACAATTCCATCTAGACTTGCACACAGCCAAGGATTCTTATGACAAACAATAACTCCTACTTGTTTAACACTTACATCATATTCTTGTTCATACTGTAGTCGAGCAGTAGATTCCATTTTTTTACCATACTTAGTAGCAGTATTACTTATACTTTGAGGGTATAACATTTCATTAACAAGTTTTTCAATTGACTTAAGCTGGCGACATTTGATATTATGGGCACTTTTGCTAGCCGAAACTCTCAGCCTGCGAGCTTGAAACCATTCAGGGCTATCAGACTGTTTCATTGTTATATAACACAATTCAATTATTTCCTCTTTGGTTAAAACGATTGTCTTTTGATAAAATTCTTGTTGCTCTTTCACTGGCATTTCATTAGCACCTTCAATTCCATAATCACTCCAAATTGAAAATAAATTTTCCAACATTCCTTTACAGTCTTCTTTCTCGACGATTTGATCAACATTAGTTAAAATGCAATCCATTAAATCACGGATCTCGTTGTCATCAACATTAAAATTAGATTGTTTTCTCTTTGCTTTTGATAATAACAGTGTTTTCAACGATGAGCCATCTTCTAATTCTGAAACTTCCATCCCATAGGGCTGCACATGCGAGTATCTATCATCAGGTGGAAACATCTCATCGAAGAATCTTCCCTTTGAATATTTTTTTTTTGCAAACTGCTGAGCCGTTGGTGCACCCCACTGTTGCTCATAATCAGTCTTTGTTCTGCTGTCTTCATGATTTATTGCGTAAATCAGTGCTGCAATGTGCTTGCATTTCTTACTTTTATTGTAGCAGCAGTCACACGAACAATCTAAAACTTGACGATGGTCACTTATCTGTGTAAAACAAATATATCCATTATTGTCTTGAATACCAATATGACCAATAAAATAAAATATAAATAGTACAAATAGTTTTGTGGAGTAGGGTGGCTTTAGCACAGATGTTTGTCGTATTACTCGTGCCTCTATTAAACAGCTTTTTCCATCTTCTCTAGTTTCTTGAATATCCCTGACGTGGCCAGATTGTACTAATTTTTCACCTTTCGGTTCTCCTTCAGGGTGAAATTCAATATTATGAATTACTTTCTCAAATTCCGTTTTTAAAATAATTTTCATTGCGTCAACCTATATAATCTTATTACTTTGATGAGATGTATTAACCTGCAAATATATGAATTTAGTTACTCACTAATACACATGTACACGAAATGATTATTGATTTTTTAAAAGTTTTTTCTTGTAATTCGGACATGGTTCTAAATAATCATCAACTAGTAATTTTTACAATAATCATTTCAATCTTAACTTCAAAAGTGATTCTAAACATGCAATAGAACTCTTTTTTTATGCTTGCTTACCGTCAATTTTATCAATTATAAGCCACCATGCATCTACGTATTGGAATATTAACTCTTTAAAGGAATACTATTTTTTAATTAATCCGAATCATTGCTGTTTATTAAGACTATGTATATCACATACACAAATTTAGTTGATTTTAGCCAACTGTTACGCTAGTTTGAATCATCAGAGGGCGACACAAGGTAATCCCATAGCGAATGACGCCCTATACTTTCGAATGGTGAGGTATGGTGACTATGACGCCCTCTACTTTCGAATAGTGAGGTATAGGCTTTATATAGAACAAACACGTGCCTCTACTCTCATAACGGTTTTGGGAACTAGTAGAGTTCATATTAACTTCAGCATCTTTTCAAATGGATTTCGTAATAGATTTTCAAGGCTTTCAAAGTTTAAACGAGTCTTTTGTTTGTAAAGAACTCGCATATTTACTATTAGATGTAGATACTGTTCCAACTGTATTTTTCTTCGAACCACCATATTGGTTTCAACTTCCTTTCAAGTGTCGAAAAGTGAATCATTTCTCAGAAACGTGTTATCATGGTTTATTATAGAGATCCGGCATTATTCCATATAAAAATTTAGTACGTGTACTAAATAATCATAAACTAAACGATAATTCTAGAAATATTTATGTAAAAGGATTAAAAAAGAAACAATGGTTACAAAAAATATTACCCGAAAAGTAAGTATAAAAATTATTTTTATTTTTTGTTAGAAAATAAAATCATTATTAATTAGAAACTTTTTCCTTTTTTAGAAAAATTTTAGAACTTGAAAGCGAGATGAGATATCCACCAATGAGCGCATTACCTTACCCATTAGAAGCAATATGCACATATTATTACAATAAACCAGTTAACTTTGTATGCGCCGTTACAGATGCACAAAGATTGTTTTGATGGATAAAAGTTAGACGGAAAAAATCTGAAATAGAAGATATTGATGAAGTTGATAATATTACATATAAATATTCAACTCTATATTTCAATATAGCGATGTCAACTACTGAAAATAAAGATTATAGACAGACTGTATCATATTTAATGTATAGTTGAATGAACAATAAATTAATAATTAAACGAAAATTCTATAAGTTTTATTAATTAATATTCAAATAGAATTAACTGTGAGGTCAAAAGGTTCCCGAAATCTAATGAAACTACTACAGCGCTTGCTTAGAGAGAGAGAGAGAGAGAGAGAGAGAGAGAGAGAGAGAGCAGCATGTAGCTTACCAAGCTATATGCTACCCTCTCTCCAAGGACCCATGCGCCCTACTATCGAAGGAGAGCGAGGTAGAGAGAGAGAGAAAGAGAGATAGAGAGAGAGAGAGAGAGAGAGAAAGAGAGATATAGAGAGAGAGAGAGAGAGAAAGAGACATATAGAGAGAGAGAGGGAGAGAGAGAACAGCATCCACACTAGACGGCGTACGCGCCTAGTAAGCTAGAGACGCTACCCCCTCTCCGAGGGCCCAAACTCATCCAGCATAAGCTTACTAAGCGTCCTACTATCGAAGGAGAATGAGAGAGACCATCATATAGCTTACCAAACATCCTACCAACTTCTACAGCATCCTACCTTAACAACCTCAGTAAGTGGGTGGGTGGTGGTGGTGATGGTGGCGGGGGTGGGCACTCTCTCTCAGGACATACACATATACCTTATGCATTGGCGACGCATCATCATTGCAAAAGGTACATCGATTACCTTTTAGATACTCAGCGAAAGGTGTCAAAGGTACGAGTACATCAAATGCGTTTTAGACACTCAGCGTGGGGTCTTACTCTGTCGAAGGGGCCCACTGGCACACAGTTAGTGTATGTGTGTCGTCCACACTTTTCCGCTTTGAGGGTGGCGCGGCGTAATCAAACATTACCACCCCTCTCTCTGGGCGCCAATAGGTTGGCATAGCCCACTGTCTTTCACCCCTTCGCTTTCAAATATATTGGGGATCCGGAAGTCAAGTTTGCTACGACATCCCTGGCGCGACTCAGCGAGTCGGAACCTTTTTAATCTAAGGCGGCGACCTCCTCGGGAGGAGTACCGATCTTTTCACGGTTCGACGCTCAAGGAGAGCGGAACTAAAGGCTTGACCCTCGGTTTGGGGGCGACGGGACTCTAGTTGCCCCAACGTCTACCGCGTCGGAAGCACGCAGCATACAAATCTTACGAGATTTGCTTGACCTGGTACCACTACCCCGCAGAGGCCAACCCAAATTGGGATGTCAGAGGAGAGACTCAGCCAGGACAGCCAGAGGAAGATTCCTTAGACGATCAACCAACTAAGCCCCCCTCCTGGGCTCGCGTTCAAAATACATCCCACCCTGCGTTCCTATATTAAGGGATTTCTCCCACGACTCACAGGTCCATCGCTTCGACGTGCCGGGGCATGTCTCCCCATTGCGTTTCGGTCCAACCCGTTCACGCTGGTGGGTATCCGTCATTCGAAAGGTTGTTTTTACCCCGTTCCGTCCCAAAGTCAGATCTTTCAAAACTCTGACGTTAGGTCAAAACGGGGCTCATCGCGTTCAAGTTAGCTTTTTATCGTGGTCGCCATCCACGGCCTTTATTGCTTGGCAAGCTTAGCCAGAGCCGCCTTTTGGCCACCCTTCTGGGTGTTCACCGCGTCACCCCGTTGAGGCGGAGCAGTTGGCACTTGCGAGGTCTGCCATTCAAAGAGATCTCGCTTTAAAACGCGGCCACTGGCACACAAACCGCGGGAGGTTTCAAAGGTACATCAAATGCAGTAGATAAGCAATGTATGTTCTGGGACACAAAGGAGCCGACAAAGGATGCCGCCAATGTATAAGGATACGTGTATGTTCTGGGACACAAAGGAGCCGCCCGATGAAGGTGTGAAGGTAGTGATACCTTTTAATTTATGGTCAGACCCCATGCTGAGTGTAAAAGGCATTTGATGTACCTTTGACACGTCCCGCTGAATACCTAAAAGGTAATCGATGTAGCTTATGCATTAAATATGCGGCGCCAATGCATAAAGTATATACGTATGTCTTGAGACAGAAGTCAGTGGGCCCTACGACAGTGCCCCCCCCCCCCCATTCACCCACTCTCCCACCCACCTACAGAGGTTATTAAGGTAGGTTGCTGTAGAAGTCGTTGCTAAGAGTCTAAAGTATAACCGATGTTCCTTTTTAAATGAAGATGCGTTCTAGCAGCGTGTACTATCCTTTTTTCAGGCCCACATATAATTTAGGACCACCCACACCAGCTTGCACTTTCTCCAATAACGCTTTACCTCATGCTGAGGGTTAAAACGCATTCGATGTTCCTTTTTCAATGAAGATGCGTTCGAAAGTATGTACGCAGCAGGTGATTGGAGATAGAGTAATCTTAATGACGAATTGTCTGTTAGTCATGTTATTGCTTTTTTTTTGCCTTAGAGATAAGGTTTTTGAGTTAGCCTTGTTTAGTTGCGTTAACATCCTCCAACATGCTAAGCGTCTAAAGCGAAATCAATGTTCTTCTTCCTGTAAAGATTTTTATCAATTTGACTAGAGTTTCTTTTGGAAAGTAGGAATCATCCTGATTTTTCCGAAAATCTTTTCCGGAGTCAATCGTTCGGTAGTGCTCAAGAAGTATACATCGACGAAGCATTTAATATTTTCAGTAACTATTCTTTGCTTTTTATAAAAAAATTAAAATGGATAGTGTACAAATAATAAGTACAATAAATGCCATGATTATTTTCATGGTTAATGTAAGTATTTTATCTATATATTCTATTAATTATTTAAGATAGTTTTTATAATAAATTTTTTATATAATATCAAATCTATTTATTTTTTCTTTTCAGCTGCAGTCGAAAGAGCTGCGACCGAAAGAGCTGCGGCCGAAAGAGCTACAGCCGAAAAAGCTGCAGCCGAAAAAGCTGCAGCTGAAAGGGCCGCGGCTGAAAGGACAGCAAAGGCTGCAAAATATTCAGCTGAAAGGGCTGAAAGGGCTGCTAAAGCTGTGGCCGAGAAGACGGCGAGGGCTGCAAAGTCTGCAGCCGAAAAGGCTGCAAGGGCTGCGAGCGAAACAACAGCCGTAAAAGCAGACAAAAAAAGATGTGTAAACGCTGTTCCGTTAGCAGTGTTTATATCTCTTCCACCAAAGAAGAAATTTCTTAAGGTAAGATTATTTATTATTATTATTATATTTATTATTTATTATTATTATTTATTATTTATTATTTATTATTATTTATTATTATTTATTATTTATTATTTATTATTATAATAACTAAATTTAAAAAAATGAATATTATTTTTTAGATGAATGTTGCTACTGATGCTATGGATAGACATCCCATGAGTAGCATCGAAAATGCCCTTCCACCGGCAGTCATCGCTACCACCAGCAGCAGCAGCAGAAGCATGATTTTACCTACCACGAGCACGCAGAGAGTAGAGGCACGTGTTTGTTCTATATAAAGCCTATACCTCACTATTCGAAAGTAGAGGGCGTCATAGTCACCATACCTCACCATTCGAAAGTATAGGGCGTCATAGTCACTATATAGTATGATTATAGGTAGTTTTTATTAAATTCCAACAATATATATATTTTATTTTCTTTTTTATTGAAAAGCATTGTATACATTTATTAAATAATGTCTTGTTAATTTCAAACTAATTTTTTAACATCACCACTAATTGGATCTCGTATTGTACAATACGATCGTGTAATATGAAGCAGTAGGCCGCAGTATCTTCAGGAAAATCAGTCCGAGTTTCAAATTCTAGGCGAACATCAACTGGCGCGCTTTTTAATGTTTCATTTTGTTTGGAGCAGTCTATAACTATGATCGGCACTTTATTAATGAAATCTTTTTTATTGAGTAACGGCTCGTCTTCTTTACCATAATAAGCGTTTTGAAAATTAACACTCGCCGAACTTTTACGTTTAGTTTGATAAGCTAAAATAACAAAGCGAGGCTTTTCCAATTGATTGGAAGTCTTAACACTCCAAACATGCTTTGATGTACGTGGTAATTTTGGATACTCATACATTTCCCAAGTACGATAACTCATTGTAATTGCACGATCTCGTCCGATCTGATTGAGTAATTTGATTTTTTCTTTGTCTGCAACCATCACATATGGCATCAACCATTCAACCTTAGTTAAAGTAATTTTTGTTTTTTCTGAAGCAGCAGGATTCCCTATTGGAGCAGACAAAATAGCATTCAAATCATCTCTTGATCTTGTGAGAATAAGTTCATGCTTGACATTGACTACAATTTTCCCATAATCTTCAGCAAAGCCCATCAACATACTGAGATGTATAGTATGTAACAGGCTGCCTCCTAGCCGCAAACCCCGGGTAATAATAATCCTTAATACAGCCAGACGGTGCACTGTTAACTGTGTGTTTCTAGCACACTTGCTCACCTTGTCCCGGTGTGCGCCTGCGCCGAGTCCTCTTACCGATCTAACCTGGGTTCGCGATCTCTCCGCAAGGGGCCCTGCTGCGCTAGCTCACCAGCGCTCCGTCAGCCACTGCTGACAACTCGGTTGGCGGGCAGCTTCTCCTGTTGCTTTCGTGATTCGTGCTGTACTACCGGTGCGTTCGAATCAAACGTAAACAATAACACCGTTGTCGAACAAAGGGAAGATAAAATAATGAGAGTGTTTCGTATTGATCTCTAACCAATTTATTTACTCCAAACGTATATAAGGGAGGGATTTGCCGAGAGACTTTCGCACGCTATTCCGACACAGTAATTCGAACGGGGAGAGAGAGAGTATATCCCGCAGACGTCGCGGACTAATCGCACGCTCGCTGACTATAAATCCACCGCGCAAACTGCGCGGGATCACACGCTAGACGCGATTAAAAAATGCTGTGCACCTACCGCTAAATCTACGAGGATATGGTGGCCAACCGTATCCGATTAAATTAACTGACGATGAACTGCCTCTGCGACTGCTGCTCCGCTGCCGAGGTTGAGCTCGCTGCTGCCGAGGCCGCACACGTTCAGCAATGTGCACACTCGGCACTCCACTCGCAGCTGTTATTACCGGTGCCGGAGCCACACACGTTGTGCAGTGTGCACTCGTTCCACCGTACCGATTGTTATTGACAGTTGTTGATGCACACGTTGCGCAGTGTGCACACCCACCTCCACACTCACTAACAATGTACACAACTCCCTGGATCTCACTCAGAAACAATAGAACACGTCGTTGCCTCTGACTCGTTAACTACGATGTAGCCGGACTGAATGACACAGTCATACTGGCTATCTAACTCTCCCCTCCCGGTCATTGCCCCTTACGCGCCCTCTATCTCTCTCTAACTCAAACCGATCGAGGCTGTTACGCTCAGCCACGCTTAGTAGCTCACGCGAGTCCAAACGATTTTCGGCAATCGTTGCAAGTAACATCAAAAAAACCTAGAGTATTACATATTAAAACTTCATTGTTATCACCATTCCAACCGGCATTTTCAGCGATAGAGCTCTGACATGGATTGAGTGAAATCCAATTTGTCATGAGACTCGTTAAGCCTACATTTTTCGCTTTATCAACTTCAATAGCATTTATTTCATATCGTATTTCCTCGAAAAAATGACAGAGGGCGTTGTAGACTAATAAAGTGTTCTCCACTGGCGTAGTACCATCCGGCTTGGTTAACCTACCACAAATATGAATCATACTGCGCGATGGAAGCAGAGATAAATCTTGATGTTTAATTGCTATATGAATTTCATCGCTATTATTAAAATATGATAATGAATAAGGCTGATGCGCATGAACTTCATAATGAGCTATAGACTCATCGAAAGCGACAGCTGAATGAATGTCTAGAATTCCCTCCATATTGTTGTTGTTGTTTTATACAACACACTAATATGCACAATATTTTCTTCCACGATTTTAGACGACTTCTAGTCTCAAGCTTTTCAGGAATTGAATATTCTGAGGTGTGAGCGGTCTGATAGCTCGCTGTTGACTGGTTGCTGTTCGACATTTTTGTCTTTTAATATAGCCTCAGCCGTTTTTGGGCCCTCGTTCACTGCCCAGTCATATAGAGAGGGCCTATTGAATTTGATCTCAGAAAAGTGGTTCCGTATAATTAGGAATTCAGTTTGACTTGTTAAACCAAGACTTTTCCCACAGGGTATACGTATCCAGCCATCCTGGAAATATGTTCCGTCCGTACGGACTACCCCAATTTCACTAAATTTGCTACTCTACTGGACAATATCTTGGTTTTATATATCTAGATTATCATAACTTTATATATTTCTTACATTTTAAGCTTTCAACTGTATTCCATTTTATATATACATAAATTCAGAATTTTATTGTATATATAAAATCATATTATTGAATTAGCACATTAATTCTTAATATTATTTCACAAAAAGAGTCCATATGATTGGAAATAAAAAATTCAAACTACGGATATTCCATCAATTCATATCACTTCATATTACTTTGAAAAATTGTATATTACTATGATTCTAATTAATACAAAAAACAAGTAGTTTGAAAAATATTAATAGTATCAAATAAATAATGTTCATCGCAAACATGGCAAATAACTCATTTTTTTTTCATATTAAATCATTGACTGCATATTAGTATAAGAAATTGTCCATATTCTCAAGGTACTAATAACAAAAAGTAATCTGATTGTACTTATAATTTTATTAGTTCATATCAATTCAATGGTAAAGAAAGTATATTGTTTCATCATATAGAATGTGAGGATAGTTGATCCATTAAATAAAAGGGAATTTTTCAAGTAAATTTAAAAAATCAATTGTGAGCTGCTATCGTTATTATTAATTATACTACTATTTTTTTTCAAGTAAATTTGAAAAATAATTTGTAAGTTGCTACCATTTTTTATTATTTATACTACTATTTTGTACGGTCATTATAAATGATAACAATATTTAACTAAAACTCACTTAATTTCTTAATTAATGTTTTAATGTTTATAATCAAATGGCAAATCATAATAACTCATGTTTAAAATTATTTTCATATTAAAATCTTTGACTGCATATTAATTTGAGAAATTTTCCATATTCTCAAGGTTCTAATTACAAAAAGTAATCAGAATGTACTTATAATTTTATTAATTCATATCAATTCAGTGGTAAAGAAAGTATATTGTTTCATCATATAGAATGTGAGGATAGTTGATCCATTAAATTAAAATGTAAGGGAATTTTTCAAGTAAATTTAAGAAATAATTTGAGAGCTACTATCGTTATTATTATTTATACTACTATTTTTTTTCAAGTAAATTTGAAAAATAATTTCTAAGCTGCTACCATTATTATTATTTATATTAATATTTTGTACAGTCATTATAAATGATAACAATATTTAACTAAAACCTCCTTAATTTCTAATTTAATGTTTATAATCAAATGGCAAATATACCTCAATAAATGTCGATCACCGAAAAAAAAGGGAAGCTCTTTCTATTTGTGGGATTGGAAAAAAACAAAACATAAAAGTATAGGATATAATAGTTAAAGATAAATACTGTAAAATAAAAATTTACATATTATCTTTATTATAGTAAGTTAGACTATAGTAACTATTGAGTTATGAATTGTTTAGATTTGTTACCGTATAATATTTAGATGTATTACATACCATTTTCACACCATTACAATATAAGGAAAAAAAAACAGTCAAAAATATAATAAAAAATCAAATCTGATCGTCAAAATATATGCAAGCTTATATTTATTTTTTTATTATTCTATAGCCTATAATGTTTCTTGATATGAAAATTAGTTATAATATAATTAAAAATATATCGATACCCTAAATTTTACTTCAATATTATTATTTTAACATTTCTCTTTGAGATTTTTACATGTACAATGAATGAAAAAAACGTTATTATACAAAATTGATTGTATATATGCAAATTTTACCTTAACATTGTATACATAATAAATTATAATTTATCGAAATTCAACATGCATTCCAACAAGTAAAAAAATAAATCCTGAGAAAATGAAATAACATTGAACAAATACATGTTTCATCAATAAAAAATATAATGATAAAAGGAATGTCAGAACGAGGGCCCTATGCGAAAAGTAAAACGTTTCGCTTTTGCGATTTTTTATATTGTAAATAAAACCCATTACTAAGATATGGTCTTTATATGTACTCGCACTGTGATGACTTCTCCTCGAAAGTTAACTAGGTTTCCGTCTTGATCAACTATACGAATTCGAAAATGATCAATGCTCCTCACAGCGACTGGAAGGTAAATGACGTGAGAGGGAACTTCTATAATCTTTTATCCAGGTAGGACTGCTGGGAAAAATTCATGTATAGTATGTACTTTGCGATCGTTTATGTAAGAGCCTGTAGTAATATTACACTCTACACGTAAAGCATTGACATTGAATATAGTGACGGGTAATTCAGAACTATGTGTTTCGTTTTCAACGAGCGTGCGTTTAGTGAAGCCTAAAATTGATCCAATAGAATCTTCTGGTTCAAAATGTATTTTTTGACTGCACTGAATGACACTACGTAAAGTATTATTATTTGGTTTTAGGCTAAACGATATACCTTTAGGTGCTAATGCGTCCATGAGAAAGCTTTCAATATCTTCTATTTCGTAGCTATCAGTCGGTAAAGTGATAGCTTCTTGACCTTCAATGTAAAATTTATTATAACCAACGTCAATGTTTGGTATTGAATTAATTGTCAATAGCTCAACTAGATCAAGAACGTATTTTTTGTTTGCTATCTATTCGATCAGTGGAAAATAATATGATTCGAGTACGGATGATGTTGCCGAGAGGCTCAATGTCAGTGTATTCTCCATGACAGATTCATATCAAATGACAGTCATTTGTCGAATGAGTATTTTTTATACTAGTTGTCTTTTCTATAGTTTGTTTAAAAGAAATTTGAGACAAAGATGGCCGCGATTATATGTATTAAAATCTTGATATCTAATATAATTATACATGATTCTATTAACTTTCAGATAAAGTAATAGAACTATAGGCGGCTGTAGATTACCAAAACTATCAAAATACATAACCTCATCGTCTTTCTTTTTATATGCTACCCAATGAGTACCTGGCCCCCGTTTATTATCCAAATTTACAATAGCTGTCTCTTGATATCGAGGTCCATCGGTCGGTAAAGCATCACGCATAAAAACACCTCGAAAATTTGCAATTTTTAGTATTTTAGCATATTTTCTTATATCATGATCTGTCAGTGCTCGATTAGGTAAAGTTATTTCGAGCTTTTTTTTTTAAAACCTTTTCCACTTGAATACGGTTTCAGATGAAGACCATAACCTTTACGATGTGGTTTCAAATAAAGTCCTTTACCAATAGCAATAGCTTCCATAGATTTATTGTGTCTATGAGCTTCTTTCAATTAATTTTGAGCGGCCTTAGAACTGTTAACGGCTTTTGCTATTGAAGCAGCTCCTCCAGCTAAAGCTCCAGTGGCGCTCAAATGGGCAAATAATGGAATTAAAAAAGGAAGAGCTCCACCCACGTTACTAGAAATTGGTAGAATACGAGGAATATTTATTTTTCTTCTTCCTCCAGTCTTCTTGACAGCTTCTTTAGCGCCTTTTATAGCCGAACGAATGACAAAGAGTAGTTTATTACTAGGTACAACACTTCTCGAGGCAGCGTTAATAATTTTTTTTAATGTAATTGATAGATTTTTTCTTTTTACATGTGTCTTTCGTCGTTGTCGTTGTTGTTGGCGATTTTTTAATCCGTTACCTCGTTTCTTTCCTCGTTTTAAAATTTTAACACCCATACCAAGTTTACTTTTAACTTTCATTATGTTGGCTACAGCAAACGCAGCAACTTTCTCACCAAAACTACTATCTTTCGCTGCCCTCTATCCCAGGCTTGTTTATCTAGAATTTTGTCGGCTTCGTTTTTCGCCTCAATGTTCTCTCGATTTTGAGAATAAGCAATATCGTGATCTTTACAAGCAGCGTCTAGCGGATTTTTTCCAGGATCACCACAAGCAAGTCGTTTTTTCAATTTAGTTCCCGGCCCGCAATACTGATAACCAGGCAAATGAGCTTCGAATGGTAAGTTATTAATGATCTTATTCACTAAGCCAGCACCAGCAGTCTTTCTTTTGTAACAAATGATCATACCTAATCAGAAGACAAAGTCTTAATGAAACTAAAAAATATATAAACAGTCTTTTTATAGTTAGTAGTCTCATTCGTCGTTCGATCGGTGATTAGAAAACAATATGGACTTCAAAGACCAACCACTTAAGTTGCAAGTCATAAATTTTGATAATGTGGTTAAGACGGAAAAACGAGAAAAAAGACATGGTGAACTACTGCCTGACAGTATACGAGCAGTTTTCTGTGGTCCTAGTAACTGTGTGAAAAATAACTGTTTGCTAACACTAATCACACATCCTAATGGACTTAGATTTGAAAACATTTATGTTTATTCAAAGTCCCTCAATCAACCAAAGTATAAGTTTTTAAAAGATTTATTGGAACCGATTGATGGCATACAGTATTATGCATTCAGCGAGTATGAGGCAGTTGTTTCACCGGATGAAGCTAATCCAAATTCCATCATGATTTTTGACGATATAGCCACTGAAAAACAGGACAATATGAGAGCATTCTTCTGTATAGGAAGACATAAAAAAGTAGATAGTTTCTATCTCTGTCAATCATACGCTCGCATACCGAAGCATCTCATTCGAGATAATGTGAACTTACTAGTTTTGTTTCGACAAGATGACGTGAATATTAAACATATTTACAACGATCATGTTAACTCAGATATGACTTGTGAGAAGTTTAAAGCAATTTGTTCAAGATATTGGAGAGACGATAATCATGGATTTATAGTTATTGATAGAGATAAACCAATCAATCATGGACGGTATAGAAAAGGATTTGATTCTTTGACTATAAATATAGCCAAGTGAATGAATGAGGATTATTTAACTTCAGAAATTACAAGCATCAACATGGCTAATTTTGAAAAAGAAAATAAGATGCTCTAGCAATTATCTGAGGCTCGTGATACCATCAGACGTAAGTATCAACTAATAAAACGTGACAAAGCTGATTTAGAAAATACATTGAATGAAACTTTTGAACCTATGGTTGATCCATTGAAGAAACTTGTGGAGGTAGCTATTGACAAAACTAACGATAATACTAAACATGAAACGAACAAGGAGAAGAAAATTACGTTCGATAAAGTTTTCAAGTCAAAAACAACAGCTGACACTCCCTATAAATCTCGATATTTCAATAGTACTGTTAATGACTTAAATTCAACATTACATCCGCTTGATTTTACATTTGAATCCGCTATGTCTATTGCTGATGCTACTGATGATGGTGATAAATACGAATTTAGTAAGACTAGTGAATCAACACTTGATAGAACTGCAATAAATTTAGACAATGTTAGTTCAAATATAACTACAAAACAACAAAAACAGCTATTGGATGACTCGATTGTAGGAAACTATATTCGACTATTGAATGAACCGCAACAGAAAAGTAATTTAGTCAAGACATTTGTCGTTCGCTTGCATGAAAATACATATGTCATAGGTAATTCTCCGATTTCTTTCCAAAACGATAATGTGACTGTGAATGATAAAGCATTCAGCAAGACGCCTGGATTAATGGAACTTCTCTTTCGTAAAGAACCTAATTCTAAATTCATCAGTTCATCGGATATTGAAAATTATATAAAAATTCTTGAAATCACTAACGCTCATCGTAAGAGATATGAAACAAATGGAGAATATCGCAATAAGCGTGTAAATAAATTCAAAAAGTATATTGGTCCAAATTTATCTTTAACTGGTAGTACTAAGAAGCGAAAATTGACTATTGATGGAAGAGGTCTTTCTCCTAACTATAAAATAGCTAGAAAAGGAACATTATTTGATTATTTATATTGGGATGATCCAAATGAGCTCTTTGATCGATTGAGATTGCTTATCGCCGAACAAACCGCTGGTAATCCTAATCATATTAATGAAATTCATTCAATCATTGAAGAATTACGTGAAGCTGGCTATATATATTAAGAGAATCCTAAATATTCCTCAGTAATAAAATGAGTGTTTATTTGTTTGGACGTATATTGAAAAAAAAGGAGGGTAATCAAGGTCCTCCTGGTATAGGGTATAATATTACTAAAGACGGACAATACGACTAGAATGACAAAAGAATTTCTTATATAGCCGATCCTCAGGAGAGTAACGATGCTGTAAACTTACGAACGTTGCAAAAAACTAGTGAAGCTAACGTCGCTACGCTTACAACTACAATAAATAATTTCAAAAAATTTTTAAATATAATAAAAATACAATTACGGTCGTATGGAGAAGCGATTTAATATTTACAAACAAATAATAATAATGATAATAAAGAGAAAGAAATAAGGATTAAGCCGTCTGACTTTTCATTCATTCAATTATAACAAATAGATTGAAATAATGAAACATCAAAGAGTGGTGGATGAGTTACATAAACCAGCACGTCGAAATTATCCTCGTCGAAAAGTCGATATACGCGGAATAGATGAGACGTGGCAAGCTGATCTTGTTGAGATGCAAAGCTATTCTAGAGAGAATAAAGGTTTTCGCTATCTATTAACTATTATAGATACGTTCTCGAAATTTGATTGGGGAGTTCCAGTAAAACAGAAGACTGCTACAGATGTCACTAACGCAATGGTGTCTGCATTAAAAAAGGGACGCATTCCTAAAAATCTCCAAGTAGATAGAGGCAAAGAGTTCTACAATACAAATTTTCAAAGTTTAATGAAAAAATATAAAATAAACCTTTATTCTACTTATAGCAATCTTAAAGCATCAATTTATGAACGTTTCAATCGAACACTATAAAATATTATGTGGAAAAAATTCAGTATAATAGGAAATTATAAGTGGATTGACTTTCTCCCCAGTTTAATAGAATTTTATAATAATCGAAAACATTGTACAATAAATATGAAGCCTAAAGACGTGACTAAAGAAAATGAAATGCAGGACTTGACACGATTCTCTTACGATCATCGTCTTTTCAAAAAACCGAAATTCCAGGTAGGAGATAAAGTGCGAGTAAGCAAGTCTAAACACGTTTTTGAAAAAGGATATACGCCTAATTGGTCTACAGAAATTTTTACTATTCATCGTATTTCGAGAACTAAACCTGTAACATATCACCTACTAGATTATCAAGAAAATCCCATTGTTGGTGGTTTTTATGAGCAAGAACTACAGAAAGCTATGTATCCTGATATTTATCTTGTCGAAAAAATTCTCAGAAGACGGGGTAATGAAGTCTATGTAAAATGGCTTGGCTTTGATAATACTCACAATTCTTGGATAAATAAGGAGACTATACAACAATGAACTACAAATATAAATTTATATGTATCTAGCTTGTATTTAAATAAATAATTGTTTTCATTTATAAATATTATATTGTTTTTTTTTATTTTAAGGATAAGAGCCCCAACCTTCGCTCTTACCTGTGAGGTACTTCCATTTTTTATATTCGACACTAGTGAGTCCATTAAGACAAGTCGAAACCTGCTTTAATAGAAACACTAATGACTCATTTACCTCTCCAGAAAATAAATTTATATAATATAATCTTTATTGAGATCTAATAAGATATACAAATACATTTACTGAATATTAAATTGAAATCGATCACATCCATAATATTGAATAAATAATGCATATTTTTGTACTCTATCAGAAAGATAAATAAAAAGATCCAAGTGATGAATTATTGCTCTTGACATTCGCTCCGGTAGAACAATTTCGAACTCACAATCGAGTTCAAGAATAATTCGAGATTCATCTTGTCTCATGAATGTTATTAGATAATTATCATCTTCATGCAATTCATAATGACTTTTATCAGGAAGTATATCGAAAAGCTTCATTCCAATGTTATTCAACATTTCAAAATACATCTTGCTGTAGGTAAAGAGATCTAGAATGTTACGTATTCTTCTTCTAATACTACTTCTACTACTACTACTTCTACTACTGCTCTCACTGCTGTTTGTACTGTTGCTACTGCTGCTGCTGCTGCCGCTGCTACTATTGCTACTACTGCTACTACTGCTACTACTCGATTCTTGAGGCAGAATGAAGCTCTTCGAGGCTCACAGCTCTTTTAAAACCTTTCCCCACTACTTTGGTTTTCGAGCCGCCACAGCCGCCTCCCTCTATTTTAAATTAGATTTCCATTATATTTAACATATATATAGTGTGATGATTTTCTAATATAGGACCAAGCATTCTATTCATCATCAATATACGTTTCTTGAGTAATATTCGTGATATAACTTTATTCAATTCAGCAATACGTCTTTGGAAACGTTCGTGATCTCATGCTATTTGCTCCCAAATACGTTTTCTAGAGTCTTTTTCTTCGTATGGAAGATGATGTATTTTAACATTCTTCGCAAACCATACATGCTTAGAAGAGGAGTGAGATCTCCTGTTGTCTCTTATAGCTGGCATGGCTAAGCTTCTACTACTACTTCTTCTTTTTACCAATGCTTCGAACAGTATGGTATTCCTATTAACATCTTATCGATATTTTAGAATATAACCCCACTACTTCGCTTTTCGAGCCGCCGAAATCGCTCCCCCTTCTCTCTTTCTTATTTTTTTGTTAGGGAATGGTGAGAGCCCCAACCATCGCTCTCAGCTGTGAGGTGCTTCCACTACTAACATGGCTTATGAGACCTTTACACTAAGTCGAAACTCGGCAAAAAGAACGCATAAGTAATTACTTCAACCTCTCCAAAAAAAAAAAAAAGGATTTGAAGGAATAATTAAATTAGGATTAAAGACATAATTAAAATTTTAAATAAAAATTTATTTACTATTTATACATTTACACATTATGCTACATTAATTTTTAAATTCAAAATTCGAGCCTTCTCGATGGTAAATAAACAACTCCTTTTTTTCCATAGTCTCGAATAATTTCTTCAACATATCTTCATCTTTTTCTACCGCTAAGCTTACTCACTTAGGTAGAAAAATTTCAAATTCGTCGTCTACGCTTATAACAACACTGAATCCATAACGAGGATTAAACCATCTTAATTTCGTTATCATGTAGGTGCAGTTATTTTCTAATTGCGCCATCGTTTTTCTTGGTAAGAATGCCGATTTGGCTATTTTATTAATTGATGAAAAGTCCATTCTACAATAAAAAAAATCAATCAATAATTGATACTACTAGGATATATAGTTAGAGAGCTACTAGTATACAAGAAACTTACTTTTAAGAGAAAATCTGGAAGTCGAATAGGAGAACTAGGAAGAAAGACTACTGCTGTTGCTTCAACCTACTGCTGAATAACTGCGACGGACTGAGGTTCGTTCTCCGTTTTGTACCATGCGTCCCCTCCCTGAGAACTCGAGCCGCCGTAATTTCCCTCTCTTTTCGCCTTATCCCCACTTGAGTAATTTGTCATATGATTCCATTGCCCATACTCCTCAGACTTCAGTCGCCATGTCTGCCGCTGTCCCCCACTCTACCGTTGTCCCCACTCTCTCACTATTCTATCCTTAGTCTTTTCCTAACTAAGCCTTCTTCCTCCCCACTATTACTACTCTGTTCTAAGCGACTTCTGTCGGAGGTTGGAGGAAGCTTACAACTTTCTTGAGGATTTTCTTCCATTTCTATGATCTTTCTTTTCCTGCGTTGTTCCGCACTCTTGATTTTAAGCTTTGACGTTTCAATAGTTTTGTAATGACCCCATGTAAGTGTATCAGGATTTTTATCGAATATACATCTTTTATCATCATATGGACTTAGTGCTACTTTCTGCACTCTTTCTGTTCTTACTTGATGCAATACACTTCGTATTGCAACGATTACAGAAAATCGTTCGACTCGCGCGAGGTTAATAAGCGGCTGAACGAGAAAAGCCGCGATCGGTTCGCGAGAGAGAGAGGGCGCGTAGGGGCAATGACCGGGAGGGGAGAGTTCAACAGGCAGTATGACTGTGTTACTCAGTCCGTCTGCATCGAGCTAACCTGTTCCTTCGTGCCGTCATCGCGTTTCTTTTGGTGGTGCGAGATTAGCGTCGAGAACTTGAGTGCGGTGTGCTGAGTGCGGCGAGAGCAGCAGCATCAGCAGCAACAGCAGCAACAGCAGCAGCAGCAACAGCAACAACCGTAGCAGCAACAACAACTACAGCAATAACAGCGGAGTGCAGCGAGTGGCGGAGCAGCAAATTAGCGACGCATGCATCGGATACGGTTGGCCACCGTATCCTCATCGTTCTCGCGGTAGGTGCACCTTCCCTTTTTATTGTTGTCAGCGTGCGATCCCGCGCAGCGTGCGCGAAGAAATTGTTTGTTGCGCGCGAGCGGTTAGTTCGCGGCGATCGCGGTTTTCTCTCTCTCTCCCATCTAGCGTGTATTGTCATTCGCGTTTGCGTGCGCAAGACTCTCGGCAAATCCCCCGTGTACTTGGTTAATTTGAATAAAGCGATCAATCGTTATTTCTAAATCGAGTCATTGCTTTGTCATTCCTTTGTCCGGAGTTCGCGTTTGTTGACGTTCGATTCAAATAAACCGGTATCGTAGCACGGATCACGCGGATATCGGTAGACGAGAATCGCCAACATAGTTTCGAGCAGCAGCCGCAGGAGGGCTGCTAAGCAGGAGCGACAGCGCCGCCAAGTGGCAAGTTGGGGAACCCAACTCGGATTGGCGAGGAGACTCTGCGCAGGCGCACTCCCGGGCAAGGTAGGTTGATGTGCTTCGAGCACATAGATAACTAGGCGTCGTTTGGCCATCATATAGGTACATTCAAGGGATATTATATGTTAAACGGCAGCCTGTTACATGGCGCCCAACTAATATTAGGACTCACACACAAGGGGATTTTGCACAAAAAGGGAGAGCGACGCGCGAGAGAGAGAGAGACGTTTGCGCGCGTGCGTATTAAGGTGCGAGCGGGTAAAATAACGCGTAGCTCGTTCGGCACGTGCTCTGCGGTAGGGAAAAGACGCCTCTCCGACCCAACAACACCTGCTTTTGTGAGCCGAGAGCACACTAACCCCAGGGGTCGAAGAGACGTCCGGAGTCGCTCTAACGCGAATAAAAGAGGTGACAAATCATGTTTTGGTTTACTTTTTGCTTTTTGCGGGTGATTATACACACGTCAAAGTATTTAGGTGGGGGTTAGTCACCGAGCGACAGTACCTACAGAGCGCGCAATTGGGGTGTGTGTAGAGTTAGATTTACTAACCCGGTGGAGCTAGCAAACAGTTAGCCTCCACCTATAGGCAGGTAGTTGCGAAGTGGAAGTTCGTACTTCCTTAGGGTACGCGGCACCTGCACACACCCACGAACCCCGTGGATTGTTGCCTTGTGAGTTAAGGCGTAGAGGAATAGTTGCCGATAAAAATCGCAACACCCCGCTCGCACCTTGGGCGATAGGAGGCGGTAGTGGTCGACTAGGTAAATTAACCTCAACCGTCACCCACGCCCCAGCATAAGCGATATGGAGGATACCGCCGACGCGCTAACCCGGTGGGCATCGGAACTGCCTTCGACACAGCTGGATAGATATCTGACGCAACTGGAGTTGCGTACAGACGGTCCCGAGCTGATGCAGGCAGTTCGGCTAGCGTATTGGTTGTTAGGCGAATATATCGACCTGGACTTCCAAGGAGCGGCGTTGGATAGGGAGGCGACACAACGCAGGCGAAGGAGCCGGGAGAGGTGGCTGGAGTCCAGGCGACAGGAATTAGAAGCAGCCGATGCTGAGGATCTTGTCGCCCACCCACTCATGCTGCTATACAGGGATGAGGTGGTAGAGGCGAACCTGACGCGGACTCTCGCGGTCTACGACAACCTAGAGGAGGAGAGTCAGAGCGAGACGGGGGAGCGAGAGCCCGCAGAGGAAGGGGGGATCGGCGAGGTCAAGGGGCCCTCGGAGGGGGCCAGTAGTGAGCACAAGGGTTCCACCGGATTGCCAGATAGACGAAGAGCTCGTCGTTTCGAGAACGCGGAGCTACAACCTCAAGAAGAAGAGGAAGAGCGGTGCGTGACCGAACGATTAAAGAAAGAGATCGAGCGCAACCGAGTCGGGATTAACCGCATATTAGAGATGCTGGAAAGACACGACCAGATATGCGCGCGGTGGAGTGACCAGCTGACCGCCCTGCAGGTGGAGGTCCAGCAGTTAAGGAACAGGGACCCCACCAATCAACGAACGGTCATACCGGAGCGGCCCAGGAGAACCGTGGACTTCCAATCCACGTATACGTGTCACTACGACCCGAGGGTACCAGGAAGTACCCCGGAACCCCATCGACCGACCCCTGGCGAACCTCGAGACGCTCCCCAAAGGCCTTTACGGACGGAACAGCCACCAAGAAGAGGACCAAGAGACGCCGACATGGGTGAAGAGCAGGCGATCCCGGAAGGATCCGCCTGGTACGATGCCAATGCGGCGTCGGGGTACTACGCGACTCGGGATGCGGGTAGGATAGTCCGAGGATGGAAGCTGCGATACTCAGGCACGGCTTCAGAGTGCGTGGACACCTTCTTGTCAAGACTGGAGGATCTACGCGCGGGCTCAGGGCTAACGGACGGCGAAATCTTGTGCTCGGTATCAGAGCTCCTCGAAGGTGTTGCGAGGACCTGGTACGAGCTTAACAAGTTCAAGTGGAGGAGTTACACCGACTTCGTGGCTGGCGCTCGTCGGTGGTTTGGGTCAAGTGAGTTGCAGCAACAAAGATTGCTGCAAGAGGCCCAAGCCCGGTACCAGGAGAAAG
The DNA here is from genome assembly GCF_024137745.1 of Phymastichus coffea. Lineage (NCBI taxonomy): Eukaryota > Metazoa > Arthropoda > Insecta > Hymenoptera > Eulophidae > Phymastichus > Phymastichus coffea. Next base: position 3,447,356 of record NW_026706832.1, on the reverse strand, counting down.
GAGAGCTGGTGCGAGAATATGCCTACCACCTCCTCTTCATGTTAGCCCAACTACGCCCGCTGTTACCAGAGCAGCGGCAATTAGATTTGTTGTACGCAAATCTCCTACCCGCCATCCGTATGCAGCTGCGGAGGAACGCGTTCTCCAACGTGGACGAATTCCACGCCCGGGCGACCGAAATCGAGACCGCTTTGCGGGACGACGAGCGCCCGAGGACCAGGCTGGAGCCTACGTCCACGTTATACCCCGAGCACATAGGGGTGTCAGCTAAGGCACCACCGCCCCTGGCAGGACCCCGAACGGCGGCCATGTCCAACAAGCCTCGGGGTAGGGAACAGCTGCAACCCGAGTCACCGGTTAAAACACAGACCAGGAAACCCGAGGACCGGCCCACAATCGCTGCAACGCAGGCGACAGACCGCATTGAAGATCTGTCGTCGCAGATTGCGACACTGCGACGCGAGATGGACCGGTACTTTAAGGAGAGGAAGGCTAACTCTCCCAAGTGGCCGAGGGGTCGGCCGCAAGAAAAGGGGAGGAATAAACCCCCCCCCCCCCCCGGGTCTCCTGGCCAGCGACGAGAGGGTCAGCGGAGAAAAATAGATTTCTCCCAACCAATCAAGTGCTCGTCTTGTGGCAAGCTGGGCTTCACCAGGAGGTACTGCCCAGATTGCAACAAGGGAAACGGGCAGGGAAACGGAGGACGGAGGTCCCCTCCGCGTCCCCAGTAAAGGTGACCTCTCGTCGCGGGTCGCTGGAACGTGGCAGGGGCCCGTCAGCGACCCCAGGGTTCAGGAAGGTCTCGCCAGGGATATCGGACCCCACGAGACCCGGCAGTGCGGTGGCGTTGGAAGCGACAGCGACCGAGCAGATGCGTGATCTGGGTAACCGGGCATTTTGTATCGTCGAAGGGTATGGAGGACGGATTCAGGTGGTGGAGCAGGGTAAACTATTACTGTAAACAAAAATACTACCCGGTCTCCGACAGGGTGCGAGACGAAATGCACGCGCTGGTTAAGGCCATGCTGGACAACGACGTCATTGAACCAGCAACCAGCGGGTGGTCAAGTCCAGTGGTAATGGTGAAGAAGGCAGACGGCAAGTATCGGTTCTGCGTAAATTACCAGAAGGTAAACGCGGTAACCAAGCCGGACGCCTATCCATTGCTCTTCATGAGCGACATCCTGCGAAGGATCAGGGATGCTAAGTTCATCTCGACACTGGACTTAAGTAGCGCGTACCACCAGATACCTCTTAAAAAGGAGTCGCGCCCCATTACGGCGTTCACAGTCCCCGGCCTGGGGCATTTTCAGTTCAAGAGAATGCCCTTCGGATTGTCCTACGCCGGCGCGACCTTCCAGAGGTTGATGGACAAAGTGATTGGCCCGGATTTAGATCCTTTCGCTTTTGCTTACCTCGACGACGTGATTATTATCTCGCCGTCCTTTGAGGAGCATAAGCGACACCTGGGATTGGTTTTACAACGAATCCTAGGAGCGGGCCTCACTGTGAATAAGACCAAAAGCCACTTCTGTAAGTCGGAAGTCAAGTACCTGGGGGTCCTTGTGAACCGCGAAGGGGTAAGGCCAGATCCAGAGAAGATCAAGCCAATCATGGAGTACCCAATACCACGGACGATCAGACAGGTGAAGCGATTCATGGGGATGATGTCGTGGTATCGTCGCTTTATACCAGACTTCGCGACAATCACTGAGCCGATAAATCGCCTGACGAAGAAGAGCATCCCGTTTGCTTGGCAGCAGGAACAGGAGCAGGCTTTCGAAAGGCTACGAGACGCAATGGTCTCGGCACCAATCTTGCAGTCGCCAGATCCTAGCGCACAGTTCGTATTACAAACGGACGCGAGCGATAGTGGGATAGGTGCGGTATTGACGCAAGAAATCGATGGACAGGAGCGCGTAATCGAGTACGCTAGTCGCTCCCTAAACAGTGCGGAAAGGAACTATACAGTCTCCGAACGAGAGTGCCTGGCAGTAGTATGGGCTATCGGGAAGTTCCGGCCTTCTGTTGAGGGGCACCACTTCAAAGTCATCACCGATCATAGTTGCCTTAGGTGGCTCCACATTATGAGGAATCCTACAGGAAGGCTAGCGCGTTGGGCGTTAGCACTACAAGGACATGTTTTCGATATAGAGTATCGAAAAGGAGACCTCAACGTGGTGCCAGATGCTTTATCTAAGGCCTATGAGGAGGGGGTGGTAGAAGTGGGTGCCATGACTCATCAGCCGGAAACTGCCGATGCCTGGTACCTTCAAAAATACAGATAAGTATGCCAGGACCCACATTCTCAGCCTACCTGGAAGGTAGTTGGAGGGAGATTGTATCACTACAATCCGACTGAGGAGAGCGAAGGGTCCATCGACAATGAGGAAGCCTGGAAGCTAGTGGTTCCTGCCGAGAAAAGACCTCAAGTGCTCGAGGAGGTACACGATGCGCCAGCAGCGGGACACCAGGGGAGAGAAGGAACGTTCTCCCGGGCTAGGCACCTGTATTTCTGGCCAAAGATGTACGAGCAGGTCAGAGAGTACGTGAGGAGTTGCCCGGTATGTCAGCAGTGCAAGGCGGAACAAAGGCCGCCTTGCGGGCTGATGGGTCGTCGAGAGGTCTCGCGACCCTGGCTGGTGGTGGCCAGTGATATTACTGGCCCTTTCCCAAAGAGCTCGAGAGGGTTTGAGTATATTTTGGTCTTCTTAGACCTATTCACTCGGTGGGTGGAGTGTGTACCCGTACGCAAGGCCAATGGAAAGGCCATCGTGCGGAAATTGCATGAGAGGGTGGTAACCAGGTTCGGCGCGCCCGAGATATTTCTATCGGACAACGGGACCGAATTTAAAAATCAGGAGGTTGATGCCTACTTGCTGAGGAACGGCATGCGGCGCGCCCTTACTCCAGTTTACCACCCACAGGCAAACCCTACGGAGCGAGTGAACAAAACCCTCAAGGCCATGCTCATGTCGTACGTGGAGCGGGACCATAAGAGCTGGGATGAGCACCTGCCAGAGTTCAACTTCGCGTTGAACTCGGCAACTCATAGCGCGACAGGTTATAGCCCGGCTATGCTGGTCTTCGGTAGACAGCCCACTCCCCCCTCGACCTTTAGGAGAGCCCAGGATCAGTTGGCTCGGGAAGCTTCTGAGGGCCAAGAACTGACCAAATGGGGTGAGCACATGCGCCAATTACCCAACTTATGGGAACGCGCTGGCTCTAAGTCCAGGGAGGAGGCGGACCGTCAGGCGGTCTATTATAACCGGAGGAGACGCCAGGCCGACTTTAGGGTTGGGGACCGGGTGTGGAAGCGGAACCGTATCTTGTCTTCTGCAGCTCAGGGCGTTTGGGCGAAGTTGGCGCCGAAGTATGCTGGTCCATACGTCATTCAGGAGGTATGTGGGACTAATACCTACCGCCTCGGTAACCAGCAGGAAGAGTTGCCCGAGCTGATCCACGCCAAGGATCTCAAGCCCTATTTCGGCCCATTCTCGGATCAGGACGACGAGGAACCGGGAGGAGGGGACTCAACACCGTTGGAGGAAGAGGAGGGCGTAGGCGACCCGCCAGCGAAGGTCGAGGAATCCAGCGAGGATCCGATAAGCGAGCGCGTCGCGATTGCAGCCCCCGCGATCGAGTGTGAGGAATCCGTGGCGGCTCCAAAGATACCGATCGAGGCGCCGGCTAAGCGAGGCCGTGGTAGGCCGCGCAAGAACCCTGCGTGCGAACCTCTGGCACTAGGTGGCGATGACCTGAATGGCAATGCGGCAAGGGGAATAGGCAGGTCCCGTAGAACCACCCAGCACTTGCGGGAGGTGGTCCTGCCAGCTACCCCCGCAAATGGGCCATATTCGCGAGGAAAGCGCAGGGGACCGGGACGTCCTCGTAAACAGTAGCGTCGAGCGTGACGCAGCGATGGTTAGGTTAAGGGCTAAACCTGAAATATCCCTTAACTCCCCTCTTCTCTTTTACAGATGGAGAGGAAGCTGGTAGTGAGCTAGGAGGCCTTCGAGACGGCCACCCAGATGCTACTCGACCTTAGGCTGGGTCCGGACGCCGATCGGCCGATCGGCGACGTAAGAAGATTCGTCCGGGCCCAGGTCGAGGTGGCCGCCCGAGAGGGCCGCTCGCGCCAGCGGGTGGACGACTTCCTCCGGGAGGGCATGAGGTCCCAGACCAGGAAACCAGAGACCCGGGAAGCGTCCACCCAGACCGACGGTCCGTCCGAAGAGGGCCGTCGGTCTAAGTCCACGACCGACCAGGGGGTGCAGACCCCAGAGCCGAACAAGCCGGCGATGGCTGACGGCTCGACGCAGTGCCCCAGGCCAAAGGAGGTCTGTGGCCAGGGGCAGTGGGTCTGCAACCACCCCCGGATCCCCCAGCAAGTTGGGCTCGAAAATTCCTGGAGGCACGTGAGGTTGGGCCTCCAGGAATTGGAAAACGCGTGGGAGTTTGTTGGGGAACTTCAGCGCCAGGTACACGCACACCTGGAGGAGTTCCTCGACTTCCGCGGCGCCCAAGAGATGCTGGGGGAGTGGGCTCCAGTGGTCCGGCGGCAGAGGGCCTATGGTGAGGCCCTGCTGTGCGTAGACCGGGGGCCGGAGTTCCCAGCGGCCGCGGGCCCGCCGGCGGTATTACCACCGACGGCATCAGCGGATAGGGCCGCGACCAAGACTCCGGCCAAGCCCCCGACGCAGACTCAGGCCAAGAGAGTCTCGAGGGCCCCCGGTGCCGGGCAGGAGTTCATGGTCCGCGTGGACGGGTCGGTTTCCGACCTTACCGTGGTGGTGCGCACCCAAGGGGGACGCACGTCCGCCACGGTGGGCGGCGTTACTTTTATCGCCGCCCCGGTAACTCCAGCCCACCCGCCCTATCCACCAGCGGGGAGTCAGGGCCAAGGGTCGGAGCCTGGCCCCAGTGGACGGCCGAAGAAGGGCTGCTATATCTGTGGCCATCCCGGGATCACCACGACATCCAAGTGTCCCAACAAGTCGGAGCACTGGCGCTATCCAAGGCATAAGGCGCCAGGAGGCTCCGGCAGATGATGTAGGGGAGTGGTGGCCCGGGATGGGCGAATAAAGTACTGTGTTAATGAGGATGGATTGTGTTAATTTCTCCCCTTTTCCAATCCTGTCCTTAGGGTCGCGAGTCGGTGAAGTAGTTCGGTCCGGTAGGCCTAAGCTAGGAGGGGGCTGCAACGATTACCGAAAATCGTTCGACTCGCGCGAGGTTAATAAGCGTCTGAACGAGAAAAACCGCGATCGGTTCGCGAGAGAGAGAGAGGGCGCGTAGGGGCAATGACCGGGAGGGGAGAGTTCAACAGGCAGTATGACTGTGTTACTCAGTCCGTCTGCATCGAGCTAACCTGTTCCTTCGTGCCGTCATCGCGTTTCTTTTGGTGGTGCGAGATTAGCGTCGAGAACTTGAGTGCGGTGTGTTGAGTGCGGCGAGAGCAGCAGCATCAGCAGCAACAGCAGCAACAGCAGCAGCAGCAACAGCAACAACCGTAGCAGCAACAACAACAACAGCAATAACAGCGGAGTGCAGCGAGTGGCGGAGCAGCAAATTAGCGACGCGTGCATCGGATACGGTTGGCCACCGTATCCTCATCGTTCTCGCGGTAGGTGCACCTTCCCTTTTTATTGTTGTCAGCGTGCGATCCCGCGCAGCGTACGCGAAGAAATTATTGTTGCGCGCGAGCGGTTAGTTCGCGGCGATCGCGGTTTTCTCTCTCTCTCCCATCTAGCGTGTATTGTCATTCGCGTTTGCGTGCGCAAGACTCTCGGCAAATCCCCCGTGTACTTGGTTAATTTGAATAAAGCGATCAATCGTTATTTCTAAATCGATTCATTGCTTTGTCATTCCTTTGTCCGGAGTTCGCGTTTGTTGACGTTCGATTCAAATAAGCCGGTATCGTAGCACGGATCACGCGGATATCGGTAGACGAGAATCGCCAACATAGTTTCGAGCAGCAGCTGCAGGAGCGCTGCTAAGCAGGAGCGACAGCGCCACCAAGTGGCGAGTTGGGGAACCCAACTCGGATTGGCGAGGAGACTCTGCGCAGGCGCACTCCCGGGCAAGGTAGGTTGATGTGCTTCGAGCACATAGATAACTAGGCGTCGTTTGGCCATCATATAGGTACATTCAAGGGATATTATAGGTTAAACGGCAGCCTGTTACAGTATATTAAATACATTGCTCACGCCTAATAATTTCTAAATCCAATAAACGGTTTCGAAAATCTTCATGATCTATTGTTTTTATGACAATATGTGTTTTTACGCCTTTTGCTTTCTTTATTGCTTGATGGTTTTCTATTAGTATACTATACATTTTACTTCGAAGTCTAATGAATTCTCTCATAATATTACCATTGCATTCATCTTTCATAATACCGAGAACATTTTTATTAACTAACGACATATTAAACTGATTATTTTCTGAATAATCTGATGTATCAAATTTATTGATATCTTCTATTATGATTTCATATACGAGGTGTGTTCAAAAAGTAAGGTGACTTTGTATTTTTAAGAAAAAATATTTATTTATTTATCAATATTTATGTTGTCCCCTTCAAAGTAGTCCCCCTCAGATCCAATACACTTATGCCAACGGTTTTTCCAATCCTCAAAGCACTTCTCATAAGCACTTTTCGGTATATCATTGAGCTCTTCCAGCGATGCAGTCTTTATCTCTTCAATCGTTGCAAATCTCCGTCCTTTCATAGGTCTTTTTAGTTTTGGGAACAAGAAAAAATTACATGGCGCCAAATCCGGTGAATATGGTGGCTGAGGTTATGATTGTGGTGTTGTTTTTGGTCAAAAAATCTCTCACAAGCAAAGATGAGTGAGCAGGGGCATTATCGTGATGCAAAAGCCATCAATTGTTTTTCCACAATTCTGAGCGTTTTTTTCGTATTGCTTCTCGCAAACGGCGCATAACTTCAAGATAAAACTGTTTATTGACCGTACGTCCATATGGTAAGAACTTCTGATGCACCACGCCATGGTAATCGAAGAAAACAGTGAGCAAAACTTTGACATTTGATCGAACTTGGCGTACTTTTTTTGGTCTTGGCTCATCTGGGCTCTTCCATTGGGACGATTGGAGTTTGGTTTCGATATCATAACCATATACCCATAATCCGTCACCAGTTATGACCCTTTTGAATAAATCTGGGTCGTCGTTGACGTTATTCAACAGTTCTTGAGCGATCCTCATGTGACGGTTCTTTTGGTCAAAATTAAGCACTTTCGGAACAAACTTCGCTGACACACGTCTCATACCCAAAACATTAGAAAAAATTTCATGGTACGAGCCAAGCGATATACCAACATCCTCAGTAACTTCTCTGATAGTGATTTGACGATTTTCCAGAACAATTTTCTTTACTGCTTGAACGTTTTCATCAGTTGTTGACGTGCTTGGGCGTCCAGAGCGAGGCTCGTCATTGGCATCTTCCCGGCCATCTTGGAAGAGTTTGTACCACTTGTAAACATTTTTTTTACTCAGAACAGTTTCACCGTATACCACCGTCAACATTTCAAGTGTTTCGGAGCACTTTATTTTATTTTTTACACAAAATTTGATGCAAATCCTTTGATCCATATTTTTCGATAGCAAGAAATCGCCGAGCACGCAAAACACTTATAACCTTTACGCCTCTCACAACCAAACAAAAAATGCTATACACTTGAAACTTGGTACAGATGTTCGGGAAGAGTGTACCAACATAACAAAACAAAAAAATCGATAATCGAAAGTACGTTGCCCGTGAAATTTGAAAAGTCACCTTACTTTTTGAACACACCTCGTATATCAACATCTTGAAATTCATATACGAGGCTATCTGTATCAGTATAAAGTAATTTTGCTTCATGAGGTAGTCTTTCTTTTATGTAGCCATAGTGGAAGTCATATACTAATGTTTTTGAAAGATCTAGCACACAAAGTCTAATATATATTGGTTTTTTAATACTAATAGACGTCCATGATAACTGTATTGCTACTAAATTTTCATCAAAGATTGAACTACTATGAAAGTTGGGTTGTGCGATCCGTGCTTCTGCTCCATATCTGCCACTCCATGCACTAATTAATTTAACGTCTTTTCGTTTCCTTTCATCCTCCATAGTCTTTCCGTATACTGCATTAATCATGAGTTTATAGAATAACTTTTCAAATTCATTTTTAGCTTCTTTTCTTTTTTCTGTATTCAAATCTACATAAGTTTTAAGCCACGGATTTTGATTAAACTGAAGTGCTCTGTGTATTTGTTTTATTTTGAGTCCGTATTTAATAGCCTGCTTTAGCGCTCTATAATGAATGACATACCGTTCTTTATTATACAGTGTTGTTAAAAGTTTCTTTTGTCTTGATCCAGGTGGTGTGTTGTGTTCAGGACAAAGTGGAAGGTTCTTATGTTCGTCGTGTAGTTCTTTTGGATACTCTAGATCAACTTCTAAAATATATCCAACTTCATTATTATCGGAAACATTGAAAAAATGAGGCTCATCGATGTTAGAGACTCACTTACAATTTTTATGTGGTAATGATTGCGTCATCGCCCATCCATATAAATTGTTAACGTCAAAATACATCAAAGTCTTGCTAGGTTCTTTTTCATTATATTCTGAGCCCATATATCGATTATTAGCTTTTGAGTATCTATTACAGCATTGACTAATACCTCCTCGAATACCTTTTTGGATGAATAAAACCATGTCTATATCGGTTAAAAGTTCTAGCTCAATTTTTGTACACTTTAACATAGAATCCCATGTTAATTCAGGAGTAGTATAATAATGTGCTGAGTCGAGTTGATACGCATCCATACAAGTTTTACGAAAATTTTCAAAAATATCGGCCAAGAGTAATACGTCAGTTTTTAAATATAAATCAGAATACTGTCCTAAATCAATGATGTCAAATGCATTCCACACTTTTTGAGCATGCTCATAGTCAGCTTCAAAGATGTTGCTATCTATCAATTAACTATGAAAATTTTCGATAGGTGGTATTGACTCTGTTTTAATCTTTCAAAACTGTTAACATACTCATATGGAAAAACGCCTTTTCTCTTCAATAATTCTATTTGTGTTTTTGTATATTTATCTATCTTGAATTCATGCTCTACGATATTTAGTTTGGTTAAGTATGAAGACAGTTTTTCGAGAGATGATGGCATAAAACGAAACGAATCAATAAATCTAAAATTTATAGTACTACCGTCCACGTGTTTTGTGAAAGCTATATATCTTTCCTTGTTTTCAGCTAAGACAGTCACATTTCCCTCAAGATCAGAGCTAGTAGCTATTTATTTAATTATAAAATGAGAATCATATCTAGTAAGGTTATGGAAGACGACTGGTATAAAATAAGGATTCTTATAATTTAATTACAGGATGCGTGAGCAGCACCTCTAAATCGGCCCGTCAAATGACAATGATCTTTAACTCTTGTTTCATCAGGTTGAAAATATTTTCTACGAATATGACACATTTTGCTCATCTGGAAATCCATTTGATTACGCCATGAAAGATTCATTTCTATTGCATTCTTATATATTTGATTCATTTCATCTAACAAAATCTGAAATTGTTTGATAATCCATTGTGCGGGTGATTGTTCTTCATTCAGTTTTTTTCTATACATCTTAAAGACTGATTTAGAATCATCATAACTACATTTTATATAAAGCCCCACACTAAAGGCTTGTGACGAGAGCAAGCAGTACGCTTGCTCCTCGTCTGCCCTCCTTCTCTCTCTCCCTCTTATCGCTCGGCATAGCGACGTGGTCAGCGTTGGGCGCATATATTTATTGCGCCTAACCACTGGCCTTTATGTTTTCCAGCCGCCGAAGATTGCCGAGCAAGATTGAGAGCGCCCGAAGAAGCAAGAGCGCAGCGACTATGAGGTAGAGAGAGACAGAGAGAGGCAGAAAGAGAGAGAGAGAGAGTTAGCGAGCATGCTAGAGTGCGCGCCTATGCACGCACTATGCAGGTTTGGACGCGCGACCAATTAGCGCTTTTGTCGCACGCCGCCTAATGAGTGGGCTTGTTGGGAGAGTCCGGCGAGAGTGCGAACGCTGACCATGCGTAAAAGTCGCGTGAGACAGTTCCCCGAAAAAAGTTAAGGAGAGAAGTCGGAAGTAGCGAAGAAAAGAAGCAGCGCAAAGAGAGAAAAAGAAGTACACGTGCAGCAGTGACCAAACAGGACGAGACGAGGCTACGTGTGGCAACAACACCTGCAGCAGGGCATTCAGTGTCGCCCTCGCCACCGTGTACGGCACGACTACCAGCGGGTTCACCACGGGCTACGCCGAGGAAGACATCCAGCCAGCGGCCAGGTCAACTCTCCGTTGCCAGCTCATCGCCAAGGACAAAGGTCAGGTTATCTCTCTCCCGGTATTTCTCTCTCTAATGGTGATGCGCGGCCGCGTAGGAACGATAGGTAGCCAGGCGATCACTTGCCGGCTACGCTCGTCGTAATGCGGTAGAGAGGTTTCAACGTATTCTTTCCTTTGTAAGGAGGCAAATGGTCAAGGCGATTTAGTCGCCGGGCAATTCATCCTCCCGCGTTAGTTTAAGTTGTTCTGTATATGTGCGCGTGATGTAAACTTTATTATAACCGATTTTGTATTTGTTTGTCTGAATAGATTTAAGTTGTATGTTCTAATTAAAGAAAATCATTTATTCATTCGACTTATCCTCTCGGTTCCCGATTGTTAAAGAGCGAAAGTGCCTCTCTTACTCTCCCCTTAATAAATTGGTGATGTCAGTGCCGAATAAGGCGCTGCACTCGTTACAGGCTTCATGATCTTGGAAGGATCGTCCATTATTACTGGTTTCAATAAGCACTCTAAATCAGCATAGATAATAAACGGAACCATTTCTTTTCGATCATAATGATTAAATTTCAGAAAAGTAAAATTAGGTAGATTAACTCTATATTTATTTAATTTTGAACAATCTATCTCATGAATATTCAATTTTTCTTTATTATTAAAATAGTGGAGACAGCGTTCACAGAGATAAATTTGAGCAGTATGTTACTTGACTTCTAACAAGAGCAGATAAGCTTTTAATCCATACATAGTGGAATTTTAATTTGAAATTATCATTGTTATTTAATCTATTAGATTTTTCTGTTTCATTCTCATCAATATAATCGCTTTGTAGTAACAAAAGATTTACATGCTTATCTTGTTTTAAAGTTGATATATAATATGATGAGACTTCGAATTTAAAACGGCATTTTTTTAGTATGTATAGATTTATTGAAATACTATTTAATTTTTCAAATTTAGGAATATTCTTTACCTCAACAGAAAAGTTTATATCATCGAATTTCAATTCATTCGCAAAGGGCATATAATTTTGAACTCTTTCGCTATGAAATCTAGCTGGATGAAGACAGGCAAGCACACCCCATTTAAAACATTCATTATCTGTATTTTGAACATTGATACAAGCTTTTTTATCTCCTATTAGTTTTGGTGGTTGAATATATGACCCAGGTTTGAAAGGATTAAATTTATTTATATTAACAGTAATACCGATGATAGTTTTTAATGTTCAACCGGAATCTTTTTCTTGAAATTCTTCTAAATTTTTAAGTATAATATCTTCAATATTTTCTGTAAACCATAATTTAAGATCTGTCGTTCTATAAATAGAAACATTTTCGGTATTAAAATACTTTACTTGAATGTCCTCTACATTATCTTTTATTACGGTAAATTAAGCTGACATTTCTATATTTATTTTTAGAGCATTATGAATTGAAAGATATTTTGGTATTTGTAGTTGTAATAGTTTATTTGCTGCTTTTAAGAATGACTTTATATCTCTATGTTCTTGATTGGCTATGAATGCAGTAATGATAGGTTTTTCAAATGCTGAATTTATTTCACGCCAAATAACTCCGTCCCCTTCAATTTGGTTTGGAATGACTCGTAATGAATTAACATTTCCTCCGACTTTATGGAATTATTTAAATTAATTTCGATTGAATTCAAATGAGTAGTGCATGTTTGACATCTCTGTCGTATTGCTCTACTTAAGTTAGGCCGTAACATATATTCTTCAAGAGAATGCAAAGCGGTAATTATTATATTTTTCCATCTAATGAAATCATCCTTATTAGCGTCTGAGTTGTAATAGGCTTTCCATAAATCGCGTACTGTATTTTCAAAATAAGAAATAGAAGCCATTGTACGTAGGATAACTAGTAATACTACTACTACTACTAGTACTACTACTATTACTACTGCTTGTCACTGCTAAGAAAGCTAGTGAAGCGGGCTGTCTCGAAAGACTGCGCTCTTTTCCAATCGAGCACGGCTTTTAAGCACTATGGTGGCGCTGAAAGCAGCGGTTTCGGTGCTGTAGGTTGAAGAGGGAGTAGTCAGACGAAAGGTAGGAGGTGGGTGGGTGGGTGGGTGGTGGCTGCGCCTAGCAAGCTAGAGACGCTACGCCCTCTCCGAGGGCTCACACTGAGCTAGCATAAACTTACTAAGCGCCCTACTATCGAAGGAGAGCGAGAGAGAGAGAGAGAGAACGGCATCCACACTATACGACGTACGCGTCTAGCAAGCTAGAGACGCTACCCCCTGTCTGAGGGCCCACACTCAGCCAGCATAAGCTTACTAAGGAGAGCGAGAGAGAGAGAGAGAGAACAGCATGCACACTATACGGCGTACGCGCCTAGCAAGCTAGAGACGCTACCCCCTCTCCGAGGGTCCACACTCAGCCAGCATAAGCGCCCTACTATCGAAGGAGAGCGAGAGAGAGGGATCGAGAGAGAGAGAGAGAGAGAGAGAGACCATCATATAGTTTACCAAACACCCTACCGACTTCTACAGCATCCTACCTTAACAACCTCTGTGGGTGGGTGGGGGGGGGGCACTGGCCCCCTCGAAGGGGCCCACTGGCACGCGGGAGGTATCAAACGAACATCAAATACAACACTCAGCATGGGGTCTCACCTTATCGCTATTAGAAGGTGTCACTATCGCGACACCTTCATCGGGCGGCCTCTTTGTGTCCCAGAACATACACATATCCCTTATACATTGGCGGCGTGCGCGAGGTGTCAAACCATCATCAAATTCCCTTTAGACACTCAGCATAGGGGCCCACTGGCACGCGGAAGGTGTCAAAGGTACATCAAATGCCTTTTAGACTCAGCATGGGATCTAACCATAAATTAAAAGGTGTTACTACCTTCACACCTTCATCGGGCTGCTCCTTTGTGTCCCTGAACATACACGTATCCTTATACATTGGCGGCATCCTTTGTCGGTTCCTTTGTGTCCCAGAACATACATTGCTTATCTACTAAATGCGTTTTAGACACTCAGCATGGGGTCTCACCTTATTGCGATATAAAGGTGTCGCGGTAGTGTGATACCGCGACACCTTCATCAGGTGGCCTCTTTTTGTCCCAGAACATACACATACCTCTTATACATTGACGGCATTCTTTGTCGGCTCCTTTGTGTCCCAGAACATACATTGCTTATCTACGGAACATATTTAATATTGAATTTTTTAAAACTATTACTACATTTGTAAAAAAACTCATGAATGAACGAAATTGGTAAAATTGTATTACGGTCACATTCATTCTTATTGAAATAATTACGTGTCACAGTATTTATCTGTTTATATCTATGTTATCTGAGTCTATTATCGTCTGTGTAGATATAAAGTATTCCGGATAATTGTTTTCTTTTAGTAGATGCGTGATCAAATTTAAATTAGTATTATGAAAGGACTCATCAGATAAATAAATTGCCTTGTCAACTAAATTGGAAATTATATTTCTCTTTTGTTGGATCGTATGACTGGAATAATAATTTAATAATCGTTTAGAAGCTAAAGGTTTTTGATATTAATTTGTGATGATCCGATTATTACTATTATGAAGCATCACATCTAAAAATACAATTTATTTTATAATACCATTACATTCTACTTGCTAAATGCAAAATCTACGCTAGATAGCGAAAAACTAACTATGCCATTCATAGGCAAATCGAAAAAAAAAATACCCGTGTTTTTTCTTTTGCCATTTGCAATTGTTTCTAAAAAGTTATTTAAACAAATTACCAAAAAAGTAATTTTTTTTGAAATCTGATTGCGGGAATCAATTATACGGGAAAATACATGAAAAAAATATATGTAACATTTGTTTGTCGGGCTTCAATTTGTCATGAAAAACAGCTATCAAACATTGATCATGTAATTCGATTGAATTTTTATTCAGTTTTATTTTCGTGAACTTTTCGGTGTCTTTTGTACAAGGGTATAGCACATTTTTGGCAATAAAATTCAGTTTTCATCTCACACGATAATACCCCACATGTTTTGTACATACCTTGTTTGATTACGTGTTTATGCAATGATGTGTCACTTGATCTCTTTCGCTTGTTAGAACGTTGATTCGCAAATTTCTCAAGATAAAATTCACAAACTTCTTGCACAATATCTTTTGAACCTTTAGGCAAGTCTGGGTGCAGCATATTATAAATCACAGTAGCATTAGTCAATGAAGCCGAAATAAGTCGTAAGAACAGACACCATGTCCATTTTTTACTCCTAATTGAAGGCATCAAAGCATTACAATGTTGATCATGCAAATCAACCCCACCCATGTGTTGGTTATAGGAAGAAAACGCTTGAGGGAAAAGAATGGACCTCTTAGCTTTTTCATGCCATCGCTGCATTTCAATTTTCGGTTCATCCCCAAATTTTGTTGATAACACTGATACAGGTTTGGATCCATCACAGTTATATAATTCAGTTTGGAATTTTGATCGTGAAGAGCGATAGTTGTTCCCCTCTCAGCTTTTTTTGGCATTTCAACTTTTTCTTTGACGCGGTTTTGTCTGACCGTCCCAGTTGCTGATAATCCAAATGTACCATAAGATCTGGATTGGTGAAAAAATTATCAAAATACACATGATACTTAGTAAGATCTTCTTTATTAGTTACTTGTAGTAAAGGCGATAGTAACTTGATAACGACTTTCGATCCCAAACAAACAGCAACTAGAGGGTTCTGTTCATCGAGTCCTGCTTTACCTGTATAAATATCTAGTTCATATAAATATCCATCTGAGGAACAAAGGGTCCATAATTTTATTCCAAATCTGATTGGCTTATTTCTAATACACTGTTTTATGCCAAACTTCCCGAAATATTTTACCATTATCTCATCTATTGATAAAACCGAACTACATACTATTTTCACGAAAATAATCATATAAACTTCTAATTTTCCAAACTTTATCATTTTTATTTTCATCTTGAAGTTTATAAAATCTTATTTTCTTTTTGATTTCAATACATTTATTTCTTGTCATAAGTTCAGAAATAACTGGACATTGTAAGATTTTTTTAGTTAACCAATAGTCACGGAGATTCTTTCTCGAATTGAAAATAGTAATCATTATGATAACAATAAATTTTTCTAGATCATTCATACTTAATTCAAAATTGTTTTCAGTTGTAGCTTCTATGATATAATTTTTCATTGAATTTGAGAAATATACTTCGAATAATTCCAAAGAGATTTTAGAATACAAAGAGGAAATGGATTGAATGTTGAAGGGATCATCGTTATTCACAGTTGAGGTATCATTCAAATCTACTACTTGCCAATCGTAAATATGATTGGGTTATAATAGTTTTTGAGTACTCCTTTATGCGCTTTTTATATATTCATACGAACCAACAGGAATCAATTCAAACGATATATTTTCGTCAACATTGCAATCAGAATCCCCATCTGAGCTTTCGTGATCTCCGGGAATGAACGATATATCGACATGAGCTCGGGAATCATCAATATCATCATCCTCGACAAAATCGGTTAAATCTTTAACCATACGCCTTGTCAATTTTGCTTGGTTCAAAAATAGACAGCAATTTACAAGAAATTATAGATTTTCGCTGTAAGGCAGATAGAAATCAAATTTTCGTATCAAGAAATAAAACCTCTAAATTTTCTGTAAAACTGTTAGCCCGCCACTCAAACGTGATCTCTAACACGGTTTACAAATTTTTACAATCAAAAAAATTTTTTTTCAAATGAACTGAACTCAACCATCAGGTTGAATCACTTGTGACTGTCGGTATCAATTCAATGCTTGATAGCTGTTTTTCATGACAAATTGAAGTCCGACAAAAAAATGTTACATACAATTTTGTCATGTTTTTTCTCGTAGAATCGATTTCCGCAATCAGATTTGTAAAACAATAATTTTTTTGGTAATTTCAAATAACTTTTTATAAACAATTGCAAATGGCAAAAGAAAAAACACGGGTATTTTTTTTTTCGATTTGCCTATGAATGGCATAGTTAGTTTTTCGCTATCTAGCGTAGATTTTGCTTGGGATTTGGCGAAGAAACTGACTGTCGGAGCCGCAATTATTTATTGCCGTTTTACACTAACAAATTGAAGTCCGGTAAAAAAATGTTACATACATTTTTTTCATGTTCTTTCCCGTATAATCGATTTCCGCAATCAGATTCGTAAAACAATAAATTTTTGGTAATTTGTTTAAATAACTTTTTATAAACAATTGCAAATGGCAAAAGAAAAAACACGGGTATTTTTTTTTTCGATTTGCCTATGAATCGCATAGTTAGTTTAACGCTATCTCTTCCAGTTTTGGCCTGTGCCTTATTAGGTTAAAGCTATTAAATGCAAAGGTAGTCGATTCGATCAATCGATGCGTTCGCGATTCGGTAGCACTCGCAATGCTAGAACGAACGTCTAAGAGGGAGAGGGGCGCGCGAGAGTTCAATTTTTTAGTTTAGCCTCAGCTGTTGTTTGTGAAAGTACTGTCAAATAGATTTCCACTCTGTTTTGCCGTTTGATAATCTAAAAGTAGTTTCCCTGGATTTTTGGATACGTGCGCGAGTGATCGCAGACAATAGAAGTAGCAGCAAACCGCAGCAGGAGCGAACAGCAGTATTAATTGCAGCAGTCACCAATCTTCGTAACCGAGGCAGCGCAGCTGGTTTCACAGGACACCACCAGTTATTTCTCTTCGAGAATTACGGCTGATCACCGTAATTGCACCGCGGGGTAGATGCACCTCCCTTTTTCTACGCGACAAAATACTGACGAAAGTACTTTGTCAATCGCGACCGTTTTTTTTTGTATTCGTGCCGAGCGTTAGTTTTCGCGGTAGAATGTTGAATTCTCTCACTCTCTCTCTCTCTCTCTCTCTCTCTCTCTCTCTCCGTATTATTGTAAAAAGTAGATAATTCTATTCGCGTGCCTAAGTCTTTCGGCTCATCGAAGACTGTAGTTTATTAAAGATAAGCGATATTAATTTTATTCGCCGCATTACATTATTTCGTTCCCTTTTCCATTAAAGTTATCGAAACGAATTTTTTTTATATTACGCATAAAAAGGTGTATTTTAATGATATTATGCGAACAATACTTTAATATCAATTTTTCCAAAAGTTATTAATATTTTTTTAAACAATTGCCCATATCTCAAAAAGTATTATTTTTATTTTAAAAATTCTTTTTTTATTGCATTCCTTGACATTTTATTTTTAAGAATCCGTTTTAAAATTCATCGAGCGATCATTAGATGCGACACAGTGAGCTATAATAGTGGACGCTCACAGGCCCTACGACAAGAACTACTAGCAAGAATTTAGTGTTTATATAATTTTAAGTTTTAGGATGGAATGGTTGTTTTCTGATGAAAACATACACAGGATTGTTAGCAAGAAAACATTTAAATCATTGCAAAACAATGTTTACAAAATCTTATTGAATCTTAATGACGAGGAATTATTGGAACAAAAATTTCATGGCGAAACGTTGAAGAATTAGTTTGAAAGTTTTGTAGTTGTGATTTCTTTTTGGAATATTGCTCACACCATTGATTATAATTTCTAATATTACAATATTAATAAATTTCTCAAAACGGTACTATAGCTCATAGACATAGAGAAGGCAAACCAAAAGTGACAACTAAGCAACATGATAAATATATAACACTAACCAGATTACATAATAAGCGATTTGCTGTACCCGAAATTAAGTCTGACATTCAAAAACATTTCTAAAAATCGATAAGCGAATGAACTATCAGAAGAAGACTTCGAGATCAAGGCCTTTTTGGTCGAGTAGCTGTGATGAAACCTTTACTCAAAGAAGTGAACAGAAAAAAAAACGTTTGCTTTGGACCAGAAAGCACAAAAATTGGACTAAAACTGATTGGGAAAAAGTTCTATGGAGTGATGAATCAAAATTCAAAATCTTTGGAACCAAGAGAAAAATTAATGTTCGTCAAAGAGTGAATGAAAAATTTTCAGAAAACTGTATTGTGCCAATAGTTAAACATGGTGGTGGATCGGTAATGGTATGACGATGTTTTGCGGGTTTCCGTGTTGGCGACCGTGTAAAAATAGAAGAGATTTTGAAAAAAGTAGGATATCATAACATCATTCAAAAGCATATAATTCCATCAGAAAGTAAAATAATTGGTGCAAATTTTATATTCCAACAAGATAATGATCTAAAACACACTTCCAACCTTTGTAAGAATTATTTTAAAAATCTTGAAGAAAAGGAGTAACTTAAAATAATGGTTTGACCTCCTCAGTTTCCCGATTTAAACTCAATTGAAATGTTATGGGAAGAGCTCGATCGTGCTGTCCGGAAGGTATGCCCTACATCAAAAACGGATTTATGGAATATATTGCATCAAGAATGGAAGAAAATTTCAGAAGCTACACTGAAGAAACTAGTTAACAAGATGCCTATAGTTTACCGTGCAGTAATAAAAAGTAAAGGTAGACACTTTGATGAAAGTAATGTTTGATTTTTTTAAAGTTTTTGGTTACTTATTATTAATATTTATTTATTATTATGTTACGACGATTTATTATGTAAGTTCGTATGATTGCTATCTATTCGTATGTCAATTTATGATTTCAGTTGAAAAAACTTGTTTTATGAAATAATTCTTATTTTTTTCTTTTGGAAAACTATCGTGATGATTATGAGAATAACAGTTGTAAGAGAAATCTTGTTTCAATAATAAATTTACATGAATATTAAATATTTGTTAATGAATACAATACCTCCAATACTATATTTATCGAGTGAGTACACATATAACTAAATTTCATATACATTAAACAAAATGCAAAGAAATAGAAAAAAATTTGATAAAATTTTATCTTATTCTACTCTAAATAACAAACATTTTCTTTCCAATAAATATTTTTGTATCTCTCATATTTATAGAGATATTTTGAATTGACAAAAATAATCATTTTTTGGTGAAAATCCGATTGCACGCAATATACTTGAGGAATTCAAATTTCCCAGCCCTTGGAAAGAGCTAAAAAATAGTGTACTTCAAATTTTTTTACGACTTTTCCTTCCGGTACAAGCAGGAGTGAAAGGTGGGTAAAAAAATCGATTTTCAACGACGAATTATCGTTAGAAACAATTAGAGAATGAACTAATCATATTTGCTATACATACCATACCGAGTGGTCTCTGTACATCAATTTTTCACTGAGATATTAAACTTTAAAGTTTTGAGAAATCTCTGGGTGGGCAAAAGCAATTGACGGGCACTGTATATTTAAGAAACAAAAAAAGAAATAATACATATTTACAAAATTTATATATATGATAAGTGAGTGAAAAAACAAGGGTTATTCGATACATTAATTTTGTTTTTTATTTACTTCAAACTTACATATAAAAAACAAAATTACATATCATCACGACTTTTGCGAGCGAGCATTCATCTGCTGATAGCCAGAGCATTTGTAAAGATACATGGTGGATTTGATAGATACGCATTGTGTTTGCTGCATACGGAAATACTATCGTTTGAGAGATATTTGAGTGATGGACAACCCACGTCTTCAACGTTTATCACAGTCGTTCTGTAAAAAAAAGAAGTAAAAATAATAATTAGATATCATTTTTTTACGACGATACGTGACAAAAAGAAACTTACTGTGCATTGGTCAACAAATTTCTTAACCATCTTGTATTTTCAAGGCCCTTGACAAAAATGGTTACTGCTAAAGTGTTTATTTCATTATATTTCCAAGGTCATCGTACAGCAAATCGCCAAATTCACACAGAATACCATGAAAATTTCTCGCTAACCACCGGTTTTCCTACTGATTTTTCTTTAATAACCACTCCCATAGGTAAGGTGGTTTAAAGAGAAGCACCGATGGAGTTGGATCTTCTTCCGGAGGACAAACAACAGTCTTCTTGAACACAAATTCGTTCAAGGAAGTTTTGAATCCCTATACATCTATAACAAAATAACTAAGGAATTGACGACTGCGTAAATACACTCAAATAAATGCCTTTTATGCTGAGCTTGCACTTGTTGCTTCCTCACTAGCTTTTTTTTCTAACTCGTTAGATTATCTTCTACTTGAAACAACATTTTTTTTACCACAATTATAATTTTTCGATCAATCACAATCGTTCACCCCCTCCATACTTTTGCCAACCAATTAACATTGACGAGTACTGGATATAAGGTGATGAATTTGTCAAACCTGTTCAGTTAAGCAATTATCATCATGGCTCAGTATTTTAAGAACACGGCATTGTTGCCTTTTCGTGCACATCGTCTGGCGACGGCTGGTCATACTAGTGTCGAAGACATTGAAAGATAGTTGACATTGGATTCATTGGCTTTGCGCAAAGCGAATGAGCTTTCGTGGTCGCCTAACTTTATCGTGGCTGGCAGACAGAAGTTGTAGGTAGCTATATGCATGATTAGAAGCGTTTTACATCTGCTAAACAAATATAAGAGTAGGAATTATACAAATATAAGTACAAATATAAGAGTAGTATGGCACAGCCCTCTCATTGCCACTTCATCGACTGCTGAACCTGTTGTGAGCAAGCATAGTGAAAAATCGATATACAAACCTCTCGTTATTTTAGATGTAGTTGATGCAGGTCTCGAACCGACTAGTACTCCACCGGCTGTTGTCAATCCAGCTCAAGACTCAACAATTCGCTGCAACGACATCAATAGTACGTTCAGAGACAAAATAAAGACCGGTATAATAACAAATCTAAAACATCTGCATTTGAATATGCTTTTGAGGCATTCTGAACCATTATTTCATCCTCAAATTAAGGAGACCTTGAAGAAACATAGTTCTTTAAAAAGTGAATGCTGCACTAGATGCCGAGTATACAGTCTGAAAGAATAATTACGATGAAACGCTCGATATGAACCATTTCAATACTAAGATGGCACCGGTTACCTAACTACAGACATAGACGAGTGATTCATTGAAAAAGTTTTAGGACCTATCTGTAAGAGCATGGAAGAATTTCAAGAGCAAGACTCGGGATGGTCTCTTCGTTTTATATTACACTTAACCGTATATATCAGCAAGAAAATCCTATGAGCCCTGATTCTTACGTTGAATTGCTCGAACCTAGTAGAAGAAAGAGAGCCTGTGTGAATGTGCAGAACAACGAAAACAAAAGTTGTGCGCGATTATTGTCACTTTACTGGAAAGTATTCTGGAGCTGTTCACAGCACGTGTAACATTATTTACCAAGAATCGAGGAACATACCCGTGTTTTTTCATAATCTCAGTGGATATAATGCGCATTTATTTATTCGAGAAATTACGAACGAATTTCCCGGTTGACTGACCCTCATTCCTCAAACCAAAGAAAAATACATATCTTTTACCAAGTACGTGGAAGGTACCGATATAAATCTACGTTTCGTCGATTGGTTTCAATTTATGGCGACTTCTATCGACAAACTGTAGTTTGTTTTTGAAAACTTTAGGGCCAAATGTCGAACGGCATATCATTTGGATCGACATGCTCATGTCTATCTATCACGCTATTCGCGGTAGAATCAGCCAGTGTTGTAGTAGGTACGCTACCACGAACAATCCATACATGGAGAATGATCCACAGAAAGATGACAAAGATTTGAGTTCATTACGGCATCCCATTGGTGGAAAGTGTTGAAAAATACAACGAGATGCAAGCTCAGCGTCTACAGACTACACTTTGGTTCTTCTTCAGTAGAGTGCAGTTTATTCCTACAACTAGATTTTATTGCACCCCGTCTACGAACTCCAGCGGAGAGGGCTATAAGGCCCAGACATCAGTCCGGCAAAGATCACCGACCAGAGCAGTTCGCTACCCACGCTCTATCTTCGCATATTTGCTTCTTTAGTATTTTACTCTTTTGTTCACATTCATCTCAATAACTTTTACCTTTCTCACTAGTGTACTGTAAACTATGTATTTGTGTATTGTGTGTTTCATTTAAATAAAGTACATTAGATAAATATACATTATATTCAATATAATAAATCTAACAGAAATAAAGGGGATAGCAACGTTAGGGATGGGCGCAGTCGAGGTGTCAACCGTCCTCGAGCAGCCAACCACTGCCGCCGTTGAGCCGCCGAAAATGACTGGAGTAGAAAACGGGCTATATCAATTAAATTTCCAAGCTACAGAGCTCATTCTAATTCAGAAAAAGTTACGTGCAACGAGAAGTAATCAACAGCAGCAGCAGCAGTCTTCTAATTTCATTCTCAGTCAACTTGCTCCAAGGAAAAGAATGTTACTGGAAGCTTGTTTTGTCGATAAAATGAAGAAAAAAAGTTCCATGATTGAAATTACTCAAGGTAATTGTGATGTGGTGAAGTTTTTGTTTATTTTAAGTCAACTGAGCTTAAATATCATTTTTTCAGAAGATGGATCTTGCGCAGCTGAATAATATAACTTGTAATCAATTCAAACCAACTAAGAAGATTCGTGAATTGGGGACAGAATCCAAGTATATGATCAGCAGACTGGAACGAATTAAAACAGGATTCGGTACGAAAGTCGTAATTGAAGTGAACAACGAGTTGCAGCTGTTTCTACCAAACAAAGTATCGACTGCATTGATCGTGAATGAAAAGCTGCTGAATAATATGACAGATCACGCTAATAAACTTAAATTATATCTCACCTACAAAGGTGATGGCTGTATAGAATTTAATACTGCATAAATATGTATCAATGTACGTATAAGAAAAAAAATACACTATTCTTACATTTTTCAAATCAAACGCGTGACTATTTCTTAATTTTTCAATCGACATAGTTTTCTTTTTAACAATTCGATTCTATTTATCCAACTATTATGCGAATCATCAAATCCTAACGACTTTACCAAACTTGATTACCACGCCTTCAAATAACTTTTTCTACTAGATAGATATCAGGACACTTAGTTTTCTGCAGTTTCTGTTCGTAAAAGCCACCTGGGATGGGCTAATTTTGATAATATTTCAAATGATAAGTAGTTGGATTTGTTGGTGCCATGCGTAAAATTGTAAATATTTTCGTTGACAAATTTGGTATATATCCTTTTTCAAATATTTGCTTCGCCTTGCTTACTCTGATTTTGTTACCAACTTTGAACTTTGACTTTCTTTTTCTTCTTCTTTTTCTTCTTTCAACGTCCTATACAAAAATGTTTAATATTTGTGCTTGATTCACCGTTGTAACTTGGATAGGTTTCATACCAATAGTTCTGTGTTTGCGATTATTGTAAGCAGCTCTGGGCTCTGGTAGTATGCCCAACCATTTGTAGCTCCCATGGAGACTAAACTTCTTCCACATAGCGTTCTTCAACGTACGATTAAATCATACGGATATCGAAGCTTTGCGTGAACTATAAGTAGAGTATAGATTAATATTATATTTTTTCACAAGAGCTCTAAAATCTGCATTGTAGAATTCCTTGCCTCTATCCGTATGAAGATTCTTTGGCAGTCTACCTTTCGCTAAAATAGATTTCATGGCCGCTGTCACATCGCTACCGGTTTTCTTTTTCACTGGCACAGTCCACGCGTACATGGAAAAATTATCAATTATCGTGAGAAGCCAATTGTAGCTACGATTTTGCCTAGAGTAGGCCTGCATATCGACGATATATATATATATATATATATATATATATATATATACCCTTACGTAATTCTTCGATTACATAGGCCGACAACCCAACCCAGATATTGACAAGGTATACCCGAAGGCCTTTGATGCGCTAAATCCAAATTTGGCGTCATAATTCGTCCATCATCTCTGGTATTGATTTTATGATGTATCTTGGCGATATCAAGATGAAATGTAATACGATAAGATATCAAGATTTCAATTTCGACGTAAGCGGTCATCTTTGCTTACAGTTTCTTTGCAAGGGTATAAAAGTAAAGGCAACGTGAAAATATCGGTAATCATGTTCGGACAGTCATGGAGGATTCATTAACTCTGACTCGCTCAGGTAATTCTTCACTGTTGGAAGCACATTATTTCCCATCAATTGAACTATCACAGCATAAACATTTCAAGTTGGGCTTAGTCGAGTTCCTAACGTTCTACTGGATACCTAATATCGACGTACATAATAATAAATTTTACGTCACTGACAAATCAAATTATCGACATACGTGTCGGGACCTACGAGATCGACGACATTGATAAATTTCTTCGCATAGCGGTGCAGCGTCTCCGCACTATTAATAATAATATAACATTAAGTTTGAAAACGAAACAACAACACCTTGCATTGTACAATCAAGTGTTCCGAACCTATCGATTTTCGTCCGCAGAATTCTATCGGACGATTGTTGGGTTTTTCACAACGTACATTAGAGGCAAAAGTTTTTCACAACTCTGATCTGCCCATCAGTATTCTTAAGGTGAACACTGTAAGAGTCCAGTGTAACATAACCGCTGGCGCTTACTGGAACGGAAACACCGTTCACGATATTCACGAATTTTTTCCAGCAGTACCGCCTGGATATAAAATTATTGAAATTCCCTCTCACGTGATTTATCTTCCAGTTACGAAAAAGTCTATAGATTATTTACAATGACGCATCGTTGGTCAAGACGGAAATTTAATTAATTTTCGCGGTGAAGTCATAACTATCAGATTACACCTGAAAAGAATATGATGGGAATTGTTTACGATTCAAAGAGTGGTAGGGGCTTTATAACCACTGAAAAATGCAAACCCACCATCAGTCGTCGACTGAAATTGAAAACGTCAACACGGCGAACTCCAGTCATCAATCATCATAGGAAAGCGAAAGCTTTAACACATCAAAGCATAAAGTTCCTAAAAAGACTTGGGTTAAGAGTAGTTCTTGGTGCAAAATAAATTACCTATTTTTTTTTGCTGCTTTCAACGAAACAATGGAGAACATTCCAGAAATACAGTAACTTGTCGTCTTCGATGAATATTTGGCACATTACGAGATCCACGCTCATCAATCTTACACCAATTCATCGTTCAAAAATAGTGACGAGATTCGTATATCAATTGAACATCAAGACTTGTGTCTTTTACCATCTCGCAGCTCTTTACACATTTGTGGACGATTATGTAGCAATAATAATACTTTGTTAACGAATACTGATTTTGTTAATAATGCCATTTGTCACATGTTTGAAGAATTTATGTATGAGCTGAACGCTATCGAAATAGATAAATGTAAGAACGTTGGTCTCACAATAGTTATGAAGAACTGGTTTCTCTCACTGTAGGTCAAACTTTGATGGCCGAAAATACCGAATGGATAAATATAGAACAAGAGGACCATAAAATAACTAATGCGACTGGCGACTTTGATATTTCGATTCCACTGAGCTTCATACTTGGATTCGCTGAGGATTATCGCTAAGTGCTAGTGAATATAGAACATGAATTTATTTTCATAAAATCGAAAACTGATGTAAATACAGTTTATCAAGCGAAGAAGACTGTCAATGACGTTGAAGATTACGAAGAATTCAAGATTGATGTAACACGTCTTGAATGGCTTACACCCTATGTGACTGCATCGAATGCAAAGAAAATACGTCTACTCGACTTTTTAAAAAGCGAAAGAAGTATTTCAATAAGTTTTCGTAGTTAGGAACTGTACGAATATCCAGCGCTGCCTACAAACACAAATCACGTCTGGACA
The DNA here is from genome assembly GCF_024137745.1 of Phymastichus coffea. Taxonomy (NCBI): domain Eukaryota; kingdom Metazoa; phylum Arthropoda; class Insecta; order Hymenoptera; family Eulophidae; genus Phymastichus; species Phymastichus coffea. The sequence continues at coordinate 3,421,302 of NW_026706832.1, read as the reverse complement.
GTTAAAACAAAAAATCAGTTGGAGAAGCCACGCTACGTCATCTTAGCCTTCCAAACTAATCGAAAAAAGTAACCAAACTCTAACAATAGTATATTTAATTATTGTAACATCAGAAATGTAAAACTGTACTTCAACTCTTAGTGCTTTCTATATGGAAATCTCAACATTGATTTCAGTAAAAGTCAGTACGCAATGTTGTACGATAGATATGCCAATTTCCAAAACGTATACTACGGTAAAGATGCCGAACGGATGCTTAAAAAACTCGAATATAAAAATTACATGCCACTTATAGTGATTAACTGTTCAAGACAAAACGACTCAGTAAAGACTGCTCCCGTAGATGTGCGCTTGGAGTTCGAAACTAGAGAAAATATTTCCGAAGGAACTCTAGCGTTTGTTTTATTCTATACGATCGAATAAATGGAGATATGAAAAAACTTATTTAGGAGGGGAGAGAGGTATTAAAGAATTGACTATTTCCTTAAGCAGCTCAGTAGTAGCTTTTTATCGCAATGTAGTACGTGGTGGATATGTAAGGCTTCATGATGCCTAGCAAAACTTATGCTGTAAAAGAGTTAGAGATACTTCCACTTAACTACAACGAAGAACCGCTTATACGCTTGTTAAAAATCTCCCTTTCCATGGCGAAGATTAACGGAGAAATATAAGCGAGAAAATCTCTGGTTAGAACTCTACTATCATGGATTAACATGGAACTCTGGCGATTATAAATACGAAGAGCATAAATTCATCATCACAGATATACTCAAAGATACCACAAAAATGTTCGTTTCCGGAGATCTGAAATAGAGTGGTTAGAACGATATGGCCTGAAAGTTTTCGATTTGAATTATTGAGGTTATTCACCTTTCGAAAAATTAAAATCAGTTACCGTGTGCGCTAATCATAAAGACAAATACGTAACGACATGTGCACATCAAAACGTTAAATTAATGAAAAAGTTTTACATCGATGGCTGTTGTATGGATTGGTAAGAAAGCGTTGAAGTCGTTGGAGGATTTCTATAGTGACTTTGTTTTTGAAGTAGATAATTTGTAGAATAAGATATATTTTTAAGAACATGTAGAATAAGTGTTAAGCTTCTTGTGCGCATGTGCGCGCACGCATATCACGCCACCTTCGCTGAGTTCATCTGCCGCGGAAACTAGCGCGGCATTCCAACAGTAAACGCCTTTGGTGTTAGAGCTCTCGAAACAATTAGAGGATTATTATTATTACTATTAGAGCATCATTAGAGTACAACTATTGTAATAGACTTTTCCATAGCATAACAACATACGGTATTATAGCATGGGGTGGAGCATACATTGGAAGACTCAAATATATACAAACTCTACAAACACGACTATTACAAATAATAAATAAAAACAAGTTTATAAATGAAAAAAATCCACTAAACATAGATCAAACATTCACCATGGAATCTCTAGTGTATCACTATGTCAACCTGCAAGATATGTTCCTGAAGAAAAATTCCGTAACAAGGAAAAAAACTATACAGCCCCTTAAAAGAAAATTAACAATCAGCATTAAAGATAGCTATACAAGAGCTTTAGCCACCTTCAATCAACTACCTTCTCACCTCAAAACTTTAAATAGCAATACAAAAACAATAAAGGACAAAATAAAAAAATGGATAAAAGGCCATCCATTCTAGATACAGAAATACAATGAACCACAAAATACATTGCAACAATTTACAACAAATATATTACAAACTAAAGCAACAAGGGAACTTTGATAATAGTCTACATTCAGCATTGGAAGTCCATGTGGATGTGGATAAGGATAAGTTTCTCTTGGATGTAAGGACATATTTGTGTTCACAAGGCACTTGTACACTTCATCACAATCGTTCTCATCGTCGAATGTCTGAATATAACATGAAAAAAATTAATGTATCAGATAACTGCAGAAAAATAATAGAAAAAATTGCAAATATGATTAACATAGCATGGAACTCACAACGGATAACTATTAATACCAAAACAAAAAACGGACTCAAAGAGGGAAAAAGAAACGAAACTTACATTCTAACAAAAACAGATACAACCAACATAAATTTCATTAATAAATGTGAATATTGCACATACAAACAATTAATTGTTAAAAAACATATACATTTCATAAAAGAAGAAAACAAAGAAGATCACAAAGAACCAAATACAGATAAAGTAAGATATAAACCCATAGAAACAGTATTTAAACAAATAGATGACATTGCAGACAATAATAGTATGCAAATAGAAACAAGTAAACCAAAAAATACACCAGGAAAACCGATTCTACAAACAAATAATATTCGAATGACCTATGGAGACATCAATTATCTTGGAAACAATAAAGCATTATTATACTTTTATAGAGGTATCAGAGGATATCAAACTTTCACTAATTCATTGTACTCACTTGAACAACAACCTAAATATAAAGATTTGATAGTCTTAGATGACATAGTATTCACAGCAACATGTAAATGTGATTCACATAGACAGCATACTGAAATGTTCCCTCACTATAGAGTCACGTGTGCTTCAGGACTTACTTGTCCTGTTAGGCTAAATACATACGAAAGAATATCATATGCAAGAAAAATGAAAGCATCAATGACGACAATCGTAACGGCCAGATAAATGTTAATCAGATATTGGAGATAGAAGAACAAAATCGAAGATATTTGGTGAAGTAAGCTTTTATAGGAAGCATTCTTGCTACCAATATTAAGCCATACTTCATCTGTGAAATATTATAATCTATTATATAAACCGACTCTTAGTTTTAAGTTTTTTGTTTTTTTTTTTTTATATTTTTTCCTTAATTTTCTTTGTTTTTTTTTTTATTTTTTTCTTAATTTTCTTTAAGTGTTTAGTAGTTTTAAAATACCAGACCAGCGAACAGGTTTATCCTCTGCCGGGTTACAAATTTGTAATGTAAAATTGTATAATTATTACTACTTGTTGTAATATTTTGTACTATACTCTGGTTAATAATAATAATAATAATAAATAAAATTACTTTGTATTTTCTATTTTAACTTAAAGCTAGTATTTAAATTAATTCATTCGATCCAAAATCCAATTCGATCCAACAATAAGATATATTTTTATCAATAAAAAATTGTTTTCAATTGATAAAAAAATTATTCTTTTATTTTTTATTAAACCATCCAAAAAAGAAGACTGTGACAACGACAGCAGCAGCAGCAGCAGTTTATCTTTTTATAATAAATTTTGTATTTTTATCAATAAAAAAAATTTATATAACATACAAAATAGATGAAAAAAAATGTTTATTTATTGTAGTTGAGGTGGTGTATAATGATGACATATGATTATTACTCCGTCTTTTCGGTTTTGAGCTACTGATAGCCTTCTTTTTCCAGGAAAATTATTATTATTGCTCAAAAATTTCAAAATAGTTTGTTTTCATATCGATGATTGTTTGTTCTTCTTTTCGTCCAAGTCTTCGTATGGAAGACGAGAATATTTTATTTTAGGGTAGCGATCCATTTTATTGGAATACTGGTTGATGAATGATTCGATAATTCTTACGCTGTGTTATCTATAGTAGCTTACAACCATGAAAGTTACATTTAAATGAAAGTAAGAAAGATTTTGTATTGCATATTTTTATCATCTTGGTCTTCATAGGTACTTCTACTTTTTTTTATTAAACTATCTTCTGTAGATGAGGCACATACACACGCAAACACACGTTGAACTAGAAAAAATTCATTTTATACTAATTATAATAAATAAATAAATAAATAAATAAATAAATAAATAAATAAATAAATAAATAAATAAATAAATAAATAAATAAATAAATATATATATATATATATATATATATATATATATATATATATATATATATAAGATGTTCTATCTGAGGACTAGAGAGTTGATGGGTAATCACTTGAATTTGTTTCCCTAAAAATAGAGTTCATTTTATTCGCTGAAAAACAGAGCTATTTACAATTATTTACAGTACGCTTACCTAAAAATAGAGAAACGACAATTACAAGTCAATGTTCCCTATCCCTCTTCTACTTACATCTTTTGTATAACTTACTAATTATAAATTTAGTATAACTCGCTAATTATATTATTTTGATTGCACATGTGTTCTCTCTGCTTAGTGCTCTCTCTGTCGATAATCGACGTTCTCATCGATATCGCATTAATGTGACATCTAGCAGGTCAAATTTAAATTAAAGAAAGCGCCAATGAAGAAAGCGTTTCTTTACATCTCCCCTCCTAGGGTGAAAATACCTGGAATTTTCAGTCATCACTCTCGTCCATCGCCGTAAGTAACTTTGTAACGTGGAAAATACTGGTGTCTTATTTTCTTCTCCCAGTTTTAATTGTGTAGATTGAATTCGATATCTTGTTTTCTATTTTAAACGGTCCAATTCTCAGTCCATCTAGTTTTTTCCTATTAAGCTTATTTCCGTTTTCTATGTAAACCATATCTCCCTCGTTGAATTCATGATGTTTCCTGGTTTTATCAAATATTCTTTTATTGTAATCATGAGATCTTTTTGTTCTGTCTAGAGCTAATTGCCTATTTTTCTTCCAATCTTCTTTCTTCATGTTTTTATCTTTTATTTCTTTCGGTAAAACGTTCGTATCTGTGCCATCTAACAGATATCTTGGTGAGAAACTCGTGACTGTATGTTCCGTTTCGTTATATTTGATAATACATTCTCTAACAATAGTTGTCCAAGCTTTTCTTCCCCCTTCTTTTTCGTTTATTTTACATCGTATCTTATTTGTTAGGGTCTGGTTCAGTCTTTCATTTAGACCATTCGAAAATGGTGCATTTACCGCTGTAAAAACTAGTTTAACGTTATTTTCTTTTAGAAATTCTTTAAATTCTTTCGAATTTATTCCCGGGTATTGGTCTGTGAGAATCGTATTAACTTTTTCTGATTTTATTATATCTGTTACTAGTTTTATGAAGTCCGTAGCATTTTGCGTTCTTGATGTGGCAATGTAGGCATACCTTGTGAAGTGGTCAACCAGTAGGTGTAGATATTTCTTTGTTGATCTGGCACCGCCGAATCCTCTGATTGTATTTTCGCGACGTGTTCGGGGGAAAAAATGAAGGCGACAACCAGCGGCGTAGCAATAAATAATTATTTTATTAATCTGATTAGTATCGTCTAACTATCGGAAGGCTCGAGCGGGACGCAAGTTCTTGGCGGGCGAGTATTGCGTCCATCTTGCTCGAACTGAACGACGACGAGCACGTCCGTGGCGCTAGCTGTTGCTTTCGCCGATGCTGCCGCGATGCGTCATCCGGACGCGACTGTGTAGTCCCCACAGGTACTTCCCCTTTAGAGAGCTTCGTAGGATCCGCTGGACACGAAGGGAACGATACCCTCTTCTTCAGGATGGACGGCCTTGTCCTGGACTGGGGCGAGCTCTGCTGCGTTGACTCCGTCGGGTTATGCGGGGAAGTGTGTTGCGATGCGTTAGGTTGTTGTTGCTCGGCGCGAGCGCGGGGTGCTGACTGCGGAGCGGGTTGCTGTTGTGGGGTATCGTCGACATGGATCTCGTCAGCGAGTAGCGAAGGATCGGCTGCGTTCGTAGCTGAAAGCTCGACGTCGGCTGCGTTCGTAGCTGTGAGCTCGACGTCGGCTGCGTCGAGAAAGGCGGGCTTGAGAGCGTCGGTCGACACAGTTTTCTCCTGACCGTTGACCTTTATCACGTAGACCTTCTCATCTATGCGACGGCATACTTCGTGAGGGCCGGAGTACGGCGGTTGCAGAGGCTTGCGCACCGAGTCGATCCGCTGGAAAACGTGTGAGCACGTGCGCAGGTCCTTGTGCTGGAAGGCCTTGTAGTTCGAGTGGCGTGAAGCTGGTACGGCTCGCAGATCCCGCATCAGGTTTCTGAGCCCGGCAACGAAGGCTGGCTGGCTACCAGGAACGCTCTCGGGAACGAAGAATTCTCCTGGCAGGCGAAGCGTGGTCCCGTACAGTAGCTCTGCTGGCGAGGCTTCAAGGTCCTCCTTGTAGCAGGTGCGAAGGCCTAGCAGGACGATCGGCAGACGGGCAGGCCAGGGGGTCTGTGGCTCGCACATGAGCGCGGCCTTGAGCGTGCGATGGAATCTCTCCACCAGGCCGTTGGCCTGTGGGTGGTAGGGCGTCGTGTGTATGCGCTGCGAGCCGGTCAAGTGAGCCAACGCCGTGAAGAGCGCCGACTCGAATTGCGTGCCCTGGTCCGAGGTGATGGTCAGTGGGCAGCCGTAGTGGGCGATCCAGTCCCTCACGAAGGCCGACGCTACCGTCTCGGCGGCAATATCCGACAGGGGTACGGCCACCGGCCATCGGCTGAAACGGTCCACGATGGTAAGACAGTAACGGAGGCTTCCCACCTGCGGGAGCGTGATGAGGTCCAGGTGCACATGCTCGAAGCGGTTGTCCGGTACAGCGAACGATCCGAGCTTCGCCCTGTTGTGACGCCCGACCTTGGCTCGCTGACACGCGACGCATGTACGGGCCCAACGATGGGCATCCTTCTTGATGCCCGGCCACACGAATTTGTCGGTGAGGAGTCGCACTGTACCTCGTGCACTGGGGTGGGCCGGAGAGTGCAGCACGTTGAAAGCCTTGCGCCGCAGCGGGTACGGCAGGAACGGCTTCACTACGCCAGCAGTGACGTTGCAGGCTAATGTAACCCCGTCGACCTCCAGCGTTTGGAGCTCCAACATGCCGTTATTGAGGAGCTGTGGAAGCTCGCTGTCCTCCTGTTGCGCTGCTGCGATGTCCTGCGCGAGCAGGCCGGACGGCATGCCGATGACGCAGGCGTAAGGCGGGTGCTCACTGTTTTGGCCTAGTGGGGTTGGCGACGCATCGACAATACAGGCGCGCGACAAGTTGTCGGCTACAGTGTTGTCCTCGCCCTTGACGTGGCCGAAGCTGACGTTGAATTGTAGCAAGAAGTCGAGGTGTCTCTGCTGCCGCGGCGAAGCTTTGTGTGACGACTGCTTGCTGGCAAAAATCAGCGGCTTGTGGTCCGTCCGGAGCTCGAACGTACGACCCTCCAGGTAGCGCTGGAAATACTTCACGGCCGCGTAGGCGGCGAGCAGCTCCCTGTCGTAGGCGCTGTAGTTCCTCTCGGTGGTGGTTAGTTTTCTGGAAAAGAAAGCTACGGGTATTTGAACTCCTCCGATGGACTGCTCCAGTGCTGCGCCGATGGCCAAATCCGAAGCATCCGTGAACAACGTGAGCGGTGCGTCCGGGTCCAGGAACGCATTGGTCACAGCGTCGTGGAGGGCTCGCTTGCACGCGAGAAAGGCAGCTTCCTGCTCTGGGGTCCATGGTGGCAGCTTGGCCCTCTTGCGCTTGGGGGCTCCGACGAGGATGTTGTCCAGTGGGACCTGCAGATGCGCGGCGTTAGGGATGCAGCGCCTGTAATAGTTGATGGTTCCGAGGAAACTACGCAGCTCTTGGAATGTCGTTGGCCTGAGGATGCGCTCAATGGCATCGACCTTCTTCGGCGGGGGTCGGAATCCGTTTCGAGAGACTCGGTAGCCCAGGAAAGTGACCTCTGCAAGAGCGATCTGGCACTTACTCAGGTTGACAGAAAGTCCCGCCGCGTCGAGGCGCCCGAACAACGAGCGCAGGTGGTTCTGGTGTTCCTCATGTGTTTTGGAGTAGACGATAATGTCGTCGAGGTACCACCGGATGAAAGGCATGTCTCTGAACAGCGAGTCCAGGAACCGCTGGAATGTTTGAGCGGAGTTGCGCAGACCAAGCGGCATGACCAAGAACTCCACTAGTCCAAAGGAGCTAGTTATGGCTGTTTTGGCGATGTCTTCCTCTGCCATTGGGACTTGGTAGAATGCCTTCTCCAGGTCGACGACGGAGAACACGATGCCGCCCTGGCATTCGTGCAGCAGGTCCTCGATTACCGGTAGGGGGTAGCGGTCGGGCTCGCTGTTGGCGTTGAGGCGTCGGTAGTCGCCCGTCACACGGTAGTTGCCGTCCGCCTTCTTGACCAAGTGCATCGGGCTAGCGTACTGGCTGGATGAGGGTCGAACGATTCCACGATCCAGCAGCTCCTGTACGGCTAGCTTGGCTCCCCTAAGACGCTCACCGTGCAGTTGCCGTGGGCGCTCGTACACCGGTGGTCCCGTCGTATGTATGTGGTGCCTCACGGTAGTGCCGTTGAGGTTAGCCCGTCGCTTGTTGGGCTTGGTCAAGTGTGCGAACTCGGCGAGCAAAGCGTCGTACTGCCTCCTGATCCCGGGGTCGTCTGAGGGGCTCTCGAGGATGGCCACGGAGTGTCCGGCGGCGGCGCAGGGGCGAGCCTGCACGCTGAGAGTGGTGGCCGTGTCAACGAGGCGAAGGCACTGCACGTCGACGAGGAGTCCGGCATGCGCTAGGAAGTCCGCACCGATGATGGCAGTCTGAACGTCGGCTATGATGAACGGCCAGGAGAAATCCCGACGGAGTCCAAGGTCGAGGCTCAGCATCCTGCGGCCGTAGGTGGCGATCGGCGACGTGTTCGCCGCGGTGAGGCAGAGGTCATGCTTCGCTAGGGACTCTGAGGTTATGCACGTCGCTGAGCGGGGTAGCAACGAGACCACTGAGCCGGAGTCGATCAGGAACGACAGGCCTGAGTTCCTGTCAACGATGTACAGGCGGTTCTCTGAAGGTAGCCCGCTGCCGCTGGCCGCCTGGATTGTCGGCAGCGAGGCTAGTTTTTTCTTGACTCGTTGAAAGTGCACGGCTGTCGGCACTTCTCTGCACTGGTTCCAAATCGATGATGGTAGTAGCAGTACCCGTCCCGTGCCGCTGGCGATGGTCCTCGGCTCTCGCCACGTCCTCGGCCGCGGCTGCGACTGCGGCCTCCTCCGCCGTTGCCCTGCGTGACGGCGTCCACAAGCAGCCTCGTCGTTGCGACCAGCTGCGTGACCGCAGCTGTCAGACCGTCAATGTCCCTGGACGTGCTGGACTCCGAGCGACGCGGTGAGCCGCTGCGCGAGTTCGCTGTGCGGAGCGCTGCGACCGTGGCTGGCGGTGTCGCTGAAGCGGCTGGAGCGAGGTCAGCCATGCGATCGGCGGCCCTTGCCATCTCGTCCAGCGATGTGTTGTTGCCCAGGACGCTCAGAACGCCTCGCGTGTTCTCCGGCAGCAGGTCGAGCCATTTGACCTTGAGGCCGTTGTCGCCGATGTGGGCACCTGCAAGATTTTGCATCTCGCGCAGAAGTTGCGAGGGCTTCTTGCCTTCACACGTGAGGCCGGTGAAAAGGATGCGGAGCTGCTGCTCTGGCGACTTGGCGAAGCGCTCGAGGATTTTTGTTTTCAGGTTAAGGTACTTCCCGTCGGTTGGCGGCTGCCGGGTGACGTCGAGGAGCTCCTTGAGGTGGGCCGACTTTAGCGCCGTGATGACGAGGTTGTAGCGTTTCGCATCGTCCTGCACCTCGTGGCAATCGAATAACGACTCCACCTGCACGAACCAGGCTTCCGGCGAGAATTCCCAGAACTCCGGCATCTTGAAGTTGGTGTGCTTTTGACTGTTGGCCATGAGTTGCTGCTGCTGCAGCTGCAGGTGCTGGACCTGTTGCGCTAGAGCCGTGGCGTCGACTGTACCTCCGGCGCCGGCAGGCGGCATGTCGTCCATGTCGTTGACCTCTTTTTTTAGCACCGCACTCGCACTTATAACCTCACTTCCTTTCTTCGCTTCAGCTTCTTGCTGCTTTGCGAAAGCGCGCGTGACAGGCCTCGGTCGGTCGGGCGATACGCGTTGCGGCCGTGGCACCGCTACCCGGGGTAGTGGCAAGCGTGAAGCTCGAGAAAGTTTTTTCGCCGGCAACGCCGTTCCTTGTAATGGCGGCGGCGTGGTGATTCTCCTAACCGCGTGTCGCGAGGGTAATCCGCCCAGATCACGTCGGGGTCACCACTTTCGCGACGTGTTCGGGGGAAAAAATGAAGGCGACAACCAGCGGCGTAGCAATAAATAATTATTTTATTAATCTGATTAGTATCGTCTAACTATCGGAAGGCTCGAGCGGGACGCAAGTTCTTGGCGGGCGAGTATTGCGTCCATCTTGCTCGAACTGAACGACGACGAGCACGTCCGTGGCGCTAGCTGTTGCTTTCGCCGATGCTGCCGCGATGCGTCATCCGGACGCGACTGTGTAGTCCCCACAGTATCAATCGACATTATTTCAAACGGTTTAGTCGCTGGTCCCAATTGTGACATCCAACCGAACTTATTTTGGCCTCTTGTTTTATTTTTTATACATATTTCACACTCTTTACATATTTTCCTAATGTTCTCTGTTAGATTTTTAGCAGTGTAGTATGGGCAAATTTTGCTCATCATTTGTCTCATACCTATATGGCACCAATCCGAGTGAATTTCTTTCATTAATTTCACGCTGGCCTTTTCTGAAAGAATTATCTTTTTTTTGTTTCTGATTATTTTGTACAATATTCCATCATTTTTTATTAGTTTATCTTTTAGTCTTTCTATTTCTTTATTATTTTTTTTCTGATCTAATTTTATCTCTTCTATTTTTATCAAATTTACTATTTTTAGTATTTCCTCTGTGTTTGTTTCTGGCTCCAGCACAGGATTTCTACTCAGGCAGTCTGCTTCTGTGTTATCTTTTCCGGGCACATACTTAATCGTAAAGTCATACTGGGATAAATAGTACGTTAAATCGCCTAATTCCTCGTCTGTTCTAGCTTTTATTTTCATATTCTCTAGCGGTTTGTGGTCAGAATATACCTCAAAATGTCTTCCTATTAGCCAGTGCTGCCAGTATTTCACTGCTTCTTTAATAGCCAAACACTCTAAATAGATTGCTTTTTTTCTTTTCTGTGCCTCATTCAACTTTTTCGAAAAGTATGCGACAGGTTTTTCGTTGCCATTATCTTGTGTTTGTTTCAATACTGCGCCTATGCCTTCTAGCGACGCATCTGTGTATATTTTTATAAGCAGGTTTCTATCGAAAATTTCCAGCACTGGTTGAGAACATAATAGTTGTTTGATTTTCGTAAACGCTTTTTCACAGTCATCTGTCCATATAAATTTCTCATTTTTCCGCAATAATTTATGCAGAGGATCCAGTAATATCGAGCTTTTTGGTATGTACTCGTTATAGAAATTTATTTTTCCGAGAAATTGTCTCACGTTCTTTTGTGTTGTTGGGGTTGGAAATTTTTGGATTGATATGACATTATCTTTCAGTGGTTGAACCGTATTATTACCTATTATATGTCCAAGATATCTAACTGTGCTAGCTGCGAACGTACATTTTCTGAATTTTAATCTAAAGCCTTCTTTCTTTATAGCTTCTAAAACTTGTACTATGTGTTTTAGATGTTCTTCAAACGATGGCGAGCGTATCAATATGTCATCTATGTAGTTCACTGCATACTCCGTTAGTCCATGTTTCCTTAATATGTTGCTGAAAATTCGTTGGAATATTGCCGGAGATGTCTTCAGACCAAATGGTAGACAAGTCCACTGGAAGTGTCCCTCTTGAGTTATAAATCCTGTCTTGTTTTTGTCTTCTATTCTCAGTGGTATCGACCAGAACGCTGAATTTATATCTAATGTTGTGTAGTATTTGCAATCTCTAGCTCTTAATATAATATCATCTATCAGTGGGAATGGTTGTGCTTGAGGTATTATATTTTTGTTTAAATCTTGAAAATCAATGCAAAGGCGTGATTTCTTTCCTTCGTCTCTTTTATATGCCAGCGTGACAGGAGCAGCAAAGGGACTATAAGATTCTTCAATCAGATTTTTCTCCAGTAACTTTGCTACTTGTTTTTCAATTTCCTTTTTGTCATCTATATTACATCTGTACGGTCTCCTGCTACAGTATCTGTCCACTAGCAGATAAATTCGAGCTTCATAGTCTTTAACCGTTCCCACGTCATACTTGTCTTTGGCAAATACTGATTTGTGTTTATCTATTAGTTCTTCTATTTCATTCTTTTTCATTTTATCTAAATGTTCTAGCTTTATCTGGAATTCATCTTCTTCTACATGTTCGTTGAAGTTCACTGAACATTGTCTACTGTTTTTCTTTTCTTTTTCCGTGGTATCTATCTTAATTTTATTGCTTTCATTTGTTTTATCTACCTTTTTCTGTAATATATTTAATTTTTCATCTTGGGTTAGCTTAAATTTTTTTATCATATCTAATTCCACTAAGAAATCTTCGAAATTTTCTCTATCTACTATAAATACATCTACTTCATCTTCGATGTCAAAAATTTTTATTTTGATTGTTACTAGACCATTTGTCTTTTTCACACCATTAACTGTTTTTATGAGTATTTTGTTTTTATTTTCGTTTTGGTTCATTACTCTGACTAATTTTGCATTTATCAGGGATATCTGGGATCCTGAATCGTAGGTCCCATACAGTTCTAATTTTTCGTCTAGTAACATGTTTATTCTTATTAATGGTGTGATTACAAGTTTTTTTCTTGGTTGTTTAATTGCACCTCTAGCACTGACGTATTTCCTATAATTCCAGATTTGTTTTTGCTCTTTTCATGTTCTTTGAACCAGCATTTTTCTTCCGGATGATATCTTGTTCCTTTTCCTAAAGCCTCGCATGTACTGCATGGTTTCTTTTCAAAAATCTTCTTTTTATTATCTAGCTTGTAATTTTTAGGATTTTTTTTGTTGGTCAGGCTTTCATATTTTCTTATTTCATTAAATAAGGTAGTTGAATCTTTAACATTGTCTTGATCTATTTTATCTGCTATAAAGTCTGGAATTCCTGCGATTATAATAACCACTAATGATGCTGGATCCATCTTTTTATTCACCTCTAATAATAATCTTTTTTTTTGTGGCGTAGTTAATCAAAGCACCTTCTTTGTATCTAAATGCAAGGGCATATCTCCATGAATTCCATCCTTTATCTGCAAATGTTTCCAAAAATCTCTTTCTCCATTCTGACCAGTTATCATTTATCTCCAGCTGTGAAAGTGTTGCCTGATATCAGTCTATACAAGATTTATCTAAGAACAACCTCAATGTCTCAATTTTTACATTATCATCTTCTATTTCGAATCTTGCACATTATTTTTCAAACATTCTCATCCATTGCTGGGTGTTTGTTGTCTTATGTGCATATTTCTCCAGTACAAATTTTTCTGTGATCTTTTTCAGATTTATCTCGTTATCCTTTTTTTTGTTGGACATAACTAGCTGTTCTAACAGCTTATTTAATGTGCTATCTTGATTTTTGTCCCTTTCACCGATGACGTTTAGCAATTGATCTTTGAATTGTATATTACCCATTTTATCAAAGTATACAGATTTTAATTCTTCTGTTAGTTGCACCCATCCTATTCTTCTATCATGTCTTTTGGCATTAGCCTTTACTTTATTGTATAGGTCTGTTTTCTTCAGTTCACTGTGGTGGGCTGTGTTTCTGTACTCTTCGGGTAGCTCATACTTCTCTCCTTCTTCTGTTGTAATTGAGGTTATGTATAATGTATTCTACTTCGGGTCTTTTTCCGACGCTGCTACAACGAATTCAAACCTCAATTTCTCCATCGTGTATTTGTAGACTAATTGTCGTTTTATAAGACGTTCTATCTGAGGACTAGAGGGTTGATGGGTAATCACTTGAATTTGTTTCCCTAAAAATAGAGTTCATTTTATTCGCTGAAAAACAGAGCTATTTACAACTATTTACAGTACGCTTACCTAAAAATAGAGAAACGACAATTACAAGTCAATGTTCCCTATCCCTCTTCTACTTACAGCTTTTGTATAACTCACTAATTATAAATTTAGTATAACTCGCTAATTATATTATTTTGATTGCACATGTGCTCTCTCTGCTTAGTGCTCTCTCTGTCGATAATCGACGTTCTCATCGATATCGCATTAATGTGACATCTAGCAGGTCAAATTTAAATTAAAGAAAGCGCCAATGAAGAAAGCGTTTCTTTACATATATATATATATATATATATATATATATATATATATATATATATATATATATTGTGATGTTCGTATCACTTATAAATAAAAATAATTCGAACTCTTGTAATGTAGCTAATGAGTAAGAATTTGTTTCCGATGATTTTACTCTAATTTCAAGATAATAAATAAATGAAACAAATATAATCATTAAGTAAATCAAATATATATAAGTAATTGCAAAATATCGAGGAAAGTCAGACAATGCCCTAGTTTCTTATGGTGCGAGTTGTCCCATAAGCAGAGCTAAAGTCTTTCTTGGATAGGATATAATTCGGCCCAAGTTTCTTATAGTGCGAGATGTTCTATAAGTCGAGCTCAAATTATAGGGAAAGGTTAGTCTTGCTTAGTAAATCACAATGAGAGAAAGAACTTAGGTGTTAATCCAAGTTTATTCAAACTCATGCGCTCACTTTGCAAGGCTAGAAGTGAATGCCATTAGCCTGTGCAAAGGTGGGCCTATTTATACACAGATTTTCCCGCTTATTATTGCAGGAGAGATTTCATAGAAAATTCGAGAGACATTCGCGAATTTTGAGAAATGGTTTTTCTTAATTTACAAGTAAATAGCCATTAATATTAAGTTTTTAACACGTGTAAATTTTACAGAATTAGTTATTTGTTGATTTTATACAATATACAATTATCGCCAATAGTGTTGTCAAAAGTTATTAACTAATAAAGTTAATTAACGTGATATTACATTATTTACAATAGAAAATTGTTAAAATTTCATATAACCTTAAAGTTGATTAATTTTGGAAGTATTTTTCAAAATTAATTATTTAAATTAATTAATAACATTTGAATTATGACTAATTTTTCATATTTGTAACGGTTTTCTTCTAATCTTAATATGCGATTATTAGATTAATTATCTAAGATTTCTAAATCATAAAATTGTCATTATCAAGTTGTAATGAGGCGTGCAGCAGAAGCTCGCACCTTCTGCTACCCGTGCGCGCCCTTGCCCTATGCCCACCCGTCTCGCGACCGGCCGCATTAATCGCGGCAAGGCCCACCCTCTAATGCGCGCCCCTTTTCTTCTCCCTGCAACGCCCACGACCGGAGATACGGGCGTTGCAAGGACACAGACGGCGTCCGACGGCAGACGCGAGGAGGCTGCACCAGAAAGACGAAGGTATCTGACTACAGACCCGATACCGATACAACAGACCGGCGCCAGACCAAGAGAAATTCAAAACAATGCGCCGCAACAAACAGAAACCATGAGCAGAGAAGCTTGCAGGAAAAAGCTGTCTCCCGTACTCAGACAACAGATAGATCCAGAAGATACGACAGAGAGACGTCAACCACGGCTAGTCCCACATGAAATCGAGGATAACCAAAACAGACGACGGTATCCAACGCCGGAAAAGAATAGATCACTAGAGCGACATTCCAACCGACCAACATACCGAGAAGAAATCAGCCACAGACAAAATAACAGCAGCCCTCACAGATACCGACACATCAGCCCGTACCAAAGCTACCCAGACAGACAGCAAAATAGACGCCAGGATCGCAGCGTGAGCCCGAACAGATACCAATACGCTAGCTCACACAGGTCTCGCTATATTAGCCCACCTAGGTATCGCCACAACAGCCCACCCAGGTATCACTACAATAGCCCGCCCAGGTCTCGATATGTAAGCCCACATAGACCTAGCTACGCCAGTCCGGACAGAACTCGCTACGCAAGCCCGTACCGACGCCGCTATACCAGTCCCGACAAAAACCGTTATGCCAGCTCATACGGCCCTCGAGATGCAAACTCATATAGACCTCACTATACGAGCCCACATAGACCTCGCTATGAGAGCCCACGCAGACCTCGCTATGAGAGCCCACGCAGACCTCGCTATGAGAGCCCACGCAGACCTCGCTACGAGAACCCACACCGACCACAACACGAAAGCACATACAGGCCTCAGTCGGAAAACCCAGCCAGAATTCGCTATGTAAGTCCTCGCCGACGAGAAGACGAAAGCCCCAGCAGACATCATGAAGAAGGCCCTCGTAGACAAACCGACGCTAACCATAGCATACCAAGGCAAGCCTCGAACCCGCCAGAGCATGACGTCAGAAATCGTTGGAGAGAACCAGACCCATACCGCTCGAACTCCAGCGACTCAGACAGACCCGGCAATATACCTCCGAGAACACACTTTCCTGACGGACTCGGAACAACAGCAGAAGAAATAAACAGACGGGACATGAAGAACATCAAGATGTTGGAATGCCGGAAGTTAAAATTCAATGGCAATGACGAACCAGACGAGTTTATCTACGAAGTAGACGAACTGAAATACCAGGCACAGCTATCGAGCGAGGACTTACTACGGATCATCACAGTAACCTTCTCCAAGGAGGTGAAATCCTGGTACCGTGGAATCGCAAGAGAAATCCACAACTGGCAAGACCTGGCACGAGCATTGCGAGAAAACTACGGCAAAAGACTTGACGACGAGGACATAGAGGAAGAGCTGAGAGCGAGAACGCAGGCCCGAGGAGAATCTATCACGGACTACCTCTACGCGTTCCGCTACATCGCCAGCCACCTCAGAAGACCGATGCCAAAGACATCCAGGTAATGATCGCTAAACGAGGACTGGTACCGGAGTGTCGCAAGTTCATGTAGGACAAGAACATATATAACTTCAGCGACATGATATATTACGGCCACAAATGGGAAGGTTTGGAAGAGATGGAAGAACAATACCATCCACCACCAGAGAAAACCCGTTTCCCGACAGTAGCACCAAAACTGACCAAGAAAAGGAACAGTAAGGTATCCAGCGCCCAACAAACACAGCCAACAGACGAAGCGAGGAATGAAAAACAAAAAGACACCTCGCGAAAGGGCAAAAATAAGAAACAAGAGCCAGCCCAGTCACAACAAACAACACAACAAGCTCCATACCAGCAACAAATGATGGCGCAAGTGGCGACATACCAAAGCCCGCAACAGTTCATTGGCTTGCCACCAATGAACCAGGCCAACAGACAAACCAACACCGACCATAATCAGACATTAGCTGCACATAAAGCCGACGTGGGGTCAAGATGGAACATGCCATCATTGGTCCCACTAAGGAATGAAAACCGACGATCTGACATAGATACCGACCAGTCAGACCACGAACAAGGGCCCTGTAAATGCTGTCAAGGTAACCACAGTTACAGAAAATGTCCTCGGAATCCATGTTTCTTCTGTTACGAACCAGGACACTACGCTGCAAACTGCGAGAAGAAAGAAGCGTTATTCCCCAAAGACCGCTCGAAAACGCGAAGACAGACTCACTGCCAGGTCTGTAAAAACATCGGCGCACCATTCGACTTCTGCAAAACTTGCCTGCCAATTCGCACAGAACTGTTGGGAAACGGGTCGGGCGGGGAGCAAATGAGGCCGATGCTCTCCACCAACAACCGTCAATAGGCCTAAACAATGGAAAATGGGAAATAGCAGCCAACAACGCATCCCAATTCCTTTCAGACACAGACGAAGAAGCAAATCACCGAAACATATGGGAGCTTTCATCGTGCGAAGAGGCGAAAGATACGTCCGCAAGCTCAGACGAAGAGGACCCGAAACAAGCTGACCAGACATTAGAAATGCCACCACAGCCAATGACCTGGGTCGATGATGAACCACTGAGCAAACTATTAAGAGGCCTGAAGAACCACGAGACAATCCTCCTTGATATCAACGGCGAAAGTCAAAAGGAAAACCGACTGGTAGAGAACACAACATTTCCGCCTATGGAATGGCTACAACCAGAGGAGACAAATTCAGACCTTCAGACCAAATCAGACAACAACGAAGATGGAAATTGCACAAATCTTCAAAATGAAATAGACAAAGTAGAAGAAATAACAACAGACATCGAAGGAATACAACCGAAACCAAGGAAAACAGTACAGTTCTCCGACCATGAGGAAAAGTATTCTGACAAATCAGACACTAACTCAGACAGCCCCACGCTCCCTCAACCGATGCAGAGGAACGTAGGTTTGGAGGTGAAACCTGTTCTGAGAGTGACCGACCTTCATCACCCGATTGACATGCCTCGTAGCAAGAAAAATCAGGCAGAGACGTATGAGAAAACAGAAACAGAACCTAGTACAAACAAATTAAACTCCGACTCGGAAAATCCCACGCTCCCTCAACCGATGCAGAGGAACGTAGGTTTAGAGGTTGAGCCTGTCCTAATTACAGACAAACAAACCGAGATTGCGGATCAAGAAGACACGGAAAATGACCAGACGACCGACGACGCACCACAAACCAACTCAATTGCAAGTGCAAACTCGGACACAAGATGCTTTATACCTATCGTGATAGATGGCATAGTGTATGACGCACTGGTAGACTCGGGAGCAGAATTATCGCTGATTGGACCAAAAATAGTAAATAAGTACAGAGACCGACTCATACCAAATTATACGAACATTCAGGGCATCACGGGAAAGGCAGAGAAAACTGTAGGTGAAGTGCCTTTACAAATAGATTTCGACGGCCACACAGACAAATTTCACTTCAAAGCAATGGAAAACCTGCCAGGTCCGCCGATATTACTAGGTTTAGACTTTCTGGAACAATGGAACATGCTGGTATTGTTCCGAGAACGAAAATGGCGTGTACATAATGGAAAATGGCACCATTTAAACCCCAGACAAAGCTCCAAACAGACTGCTTTCTTCGCTCAATGCGCTGGATTGACCGAAATCACCGAAGAACAGACCAAACAGATTCAAGAGATCACAGACCGACTAATACCGCCATTATCTGACAAGTTAGGAAGAACTCCTTTAGTTAAACATCTTATAGACGTAGGAGATTCAAAACCCATCAGACAAGGCTTACGTAGAATGTCACCAGCAGTCCAAAAGATCATAAGGGAAGAAATAGACAAAATGTATCAACTAGGCATTATCAGACCTTCAAAAAGTGCGTGGCGCAGCGCGCCAGTAATGATACGCAAACCTGACGGTTCATGGAGATTCTGCATCGACTTCAGAGATCTTAATAAAGTAACCAGAAAAGATGCATACCCCCTACCAAACATGGACTCGATTCTAGACAAACTCAGACATGCAAAGTATATAAGCAAGATCGACCTGAAGCAAGCTTATTTTCAAGTAGCACTCGAGGAAGGCAGCTGCGAATATACAGCGTTCGCAAGCCCAGGTGAAGGCCTATGGGAATTCGTAGTCATGCCGTTCGGACTAGTAAATGCTCCTGCGACATTCCAAAGACTAGCCGACGCATTATTCGGACCAGACTGGGAATCACAAGTATTCCCATACCTGGACGACATCATAATAGCCACTGACAACTTTACAAACCACACGAAGTACCTCGAACTCGTGTTAAGACGCATAAATGAAGCTGGGCTACAGATAAATGCGAAAAAGTGAAAAGTGCGAATTTGGCTGTACAAGACTGACATATTTAGGATTCCTACTAGACCAAGAAGGCTTAAGACCAGACCCTGATCGTACGAAGGCAGTACTTGGATTCCCAGTACCAAAAACAGTCAAACAAGTGCGCAGTTTCCTAGGTATGGTCGAGTGGTATTTTAGATTTATAAAGAATTGTTCAGACATTAAGATACCACTACAGAAGCTGCTAAAGAAACACCAGGTATTTAACTGGGGACCTGACCAACAAGAAGCGTTCGAGAAACTCAAACGATCACTGACAGAAGCTCCAGTACTTGCCAGACCAGACTTTAGCAGACCATTCACCGTACAAACAGACGCAAGCGATTTTGCAATAGGAGCAGTACTGACACAAGAATTTGACGATGGCGAACACCCCATCGCTTATATAAGCAGAACACTGACCGGGCCAGAGAGAAACTACTCAGTAACCGAGAAGGAGCTTCTAGCAGTCATGTACGCAATAACTAAACTCCGACCATACCTAGAAGGATACGACTACACCGTTATCACTGACCACTCAGCCTTAGTATATTTATTTAACATAAAAGAACCGAAAGGCAGACTAGGACGATGGACTTGTGATCTGATGCAAGAGAGAGTGACCTTCAAACACAGAAAGGGTAGACTACACCAGGTACCAGACGCGCTATCCCGCATGGACGAGGAAATCAAACAGATAGCAGCATTTCAGACTATACAAGACAGCTGGTATGTAAAAAGGCGAACGGAGGTTAAAGAAAAGCCCGACAAATACCCCGACTGGAAAATAAAAGACAACATGCTATATCATAGACGCTTTGACCCGCTTTTAGACCCAGTAACAGGCGGCGAAACAACCTGGAAATTAGTAGTACCCGACGAACATCAGACGCAAGTCATGAAAGACGCACATTGTTTGACATCTACAGGCCACCTGGGCGTAGAAAAGACGTATATGAGGATAGCCCATGAGTATTATTGGCGAGGAATTTATTCAGACACATACCATTTCGTCACGAAATGCCCTCTCTGCCAAAAGTTTAAATCCAGCCAACAAGGCCCACAAGGACTCATGGGCAAACGCAATATTGACCGACCATGGGCAGTGGTAGCAGCAGACACTATGGAATTTCCACGAAGTAAAAATCAGTACAAATACCTGATCGTGTTCCAAGACCTCTTCACACGATGGATAGAAATCAAGCCAGTACGATCAGCTGACGGAAAAGCCGTCGCTAAAGCCCTGGAAGAACTGATATTATTCCGTTGGGAAACACCAGACTACTTGCTAACAGACAATGGAAAGGAGTACGTGAACAAGCACCTAGACACTATGCTGACAGAATATGGAATCAGACATACAACTACAGTGCCCTACCACCCGCAAGCCAACCCAGTAGAAAGGAGCAACAGAACGTTAAAGACCATGATAGCGACCTTCATAGGCAACGACCATCGCAACTGGGACAAAAATTTGAACGCGTTCAGACATGCCATCAATACCGCAGTCCAATCAGCCACCCGAGTCTCACCAGCATTCCTAAACTATGGCAGATAACCCAGACCAGTGAAAAGCCTAAGACGCGAGGTAGAATCGACAGAACCAAAACTGACACCAGACCCAAAAGAATGGCCCGACAGACTACAAAAGCTCCATGACCTACAAGAAATGGTTCAACGAAATATAGAAAAGAGCCACGACAAAATGGTTGAAAACTACAATGCGGGTAGGAAAGACGTACAATTCGAGGTTGGCGACCTAGTCCTCCGAGAAACCCACCACCTGTCTAATGCAGCAAACCAATTCTCAGCCAAACTAGCAGGCAAGTACGACGGACCATTCAAGATCATAGAGAAACTGACACCGACGGTATACAGGTTGGAAACGACAAACAAGAAGCAGACTGGAAAAGCGCACATCAGACAACTGAAGCTATTCAAAGAAGCAGACGCAGCCGATTATGAAATTCAGACATGAGCAGACTATAATCAGACATCTGGACTAATTCCGACATCTGACTAAATCTGACAAATTCTGACAATTCTAACAAATTCTGACAAATTCAGACAATTTTATTTCAGGCAGATAATCAAGGATCAGATTACAACGCGTTTTCTTCCTTTCTCTTTCTGACATAACCAACAACTAACATAGAGTAGATTCTGACCAACTAACCGCTAACAGTCCGCATGTCCCCGTATTTGTGCCGTCGTAGACGCCTGGACAGGCTAGCCTCTCCAGGCTAGTGGGGGGTGGAAACCTTCGGTTTGGCCATACCAAGGACCACCACCAGCATGCACCGTGCCGTCAAGTAACGTCCCGTGATGTCCGACAACAGACCATTTCAGACAATAACCACTGACAAATTTCAGACAATGGCACCAAGGATCACCATCGCCAAGAGGAAGGACAGGAGCCTGATGGTCAGGATTCCCTTGTCGGCCGTTCCCAAAACCATCACTGGGACGTCGGCAAGGGTTCCAAAACCATCACTGGACCTGACCATCGAGGAGGAGTCCGAGGCGAGCCTGCGCCTGCGGGCCCTCGCGACCATGCCGAATTGCCAGCGGGGTATGGGGGCTCTATCCATCAAGCCCAGTCCCTCCCTGGAGGACAAACCAGGGAAGGGAAAACCCCATACCCAGGAGGAGACGTGCTGGTTTATCCAGGACATGGTACGCGAGATCGAGCAGGAGAAAGCTCGTCTCGAGGCGGAGGCCACCACCACCATGCAACCTCCAGCCCCACTCCCAACTGGCCCGGAGAGCGAACGCCTCATCCGCTGGGGCAAAACATTCCAGGCCCGGGTCCCAGAGGACCAATGGAACCCGGCCGAGCGCCAGCGGATGGAGGTAGTACGGGCCATCATCGCCCGGGACAGTTCACCTGCCCTTCCTCAAGCCGGGCCACAGACCACCGAGTGGGCCGGCCAGCCATCCACCGACCAGCAGACCACCGACCAGCAGCCCGGGGGTCAGCAAGAGGTCGCGAGCGGAGGAGGTCTGGCGGAATTGGAGCACACCAACACCTATAGCTCCGCCGCCAGCATGTCCGACTCGCGACTGACCCTCGACGGCCAGGCGGAGGAGGAGCTGGATAAATACCTGGGGCCCAAGAACGTCGCGCTGCCGTTCGGAGTGGCATGGGCGGACGATGTCAGCAGCGAAGAGCCGTCCACACCCATGGCACCACCACCAACACTGCGACGCCCCAGGATGAACACCAGTTCCCCTCCGCCAGCTAATCATGAACCACCAAGGAGCCGCCAGTCCATCCAAGAGGTGCGACAGACCACCGTCGCACCCGAAAATTCCGCCGGACCCACACCACCAAGGTCCATAGTGGCACCCAGAGTGGACCCGGTCGACCGATCGGAGGTCCAAGGCCTCCACTACCGCACGGCGAGCGGCAAACGCCGTAAATACAACCCCCGCCGTCACCTCGAGCTGGACGACTTAGTGGCGGCGGGGGACCCATCCGAGACATCTTCGGATGGGGAGGCCGGACCTCCGATCCGTCGGACCGTGGTGAACCACCCTCCAGCCGTGGTTCCAGCAACACCATTCTGGGGCCACACTCCAAGAACAACTGGAGCGGGATTCGGAGGACTGGCGAAGATCCCGACGGACCCAGCGGTGGACCCGCCTCCCCGGAGCTGCTTTAACTGCTGGCAGTCCGACCACAAGCGCGCAGACTGCCCGCGACCCAAGAGGGACACGTACTGCGGCAACTGTGGTCGGCGAGGGACCGAGGTTTTCCGCTGCCCACGATGTGCCGACGCGTATTACCGTCGGCATGATACTCAGGGCAGGGAAAACTCGGCGACAACATCACCACCGCCGCCGAGACCTCGATCCCGCAACCAGCGGAGACAGCAGCCGGAGAGGCCAACAACACCCACGGGCCACTGCCAAAACCACCAAGTCCGTCGGGAATTGGAGACGGCGCACCCACCACCTCGCAGCCGTCCATCCAGGTGGGAACCGTCCGGCGAGACCACCACCTCGGTGACCCGGCTCGACCAGCCAGCACCCCGCAGTCGTCCGTCCAGGTGGGAGCCGCCCCGCGAGACCGCCGTTCCGGTGACCCGGCCCGACCAACCACCACCATCATACCGGGAGGCCACCGAGGGGCGACACTCGCGGCGAGACGGACCCGCCGACCTTCACCGCCGGCCGCGGGACGAGCCCGCCAACAATCAAAACCCTCGGCGGGACGGACCCGACCACCGCCACCATCCAGGCCGGCGGGAAAGGTCCCACAGCCGCCACCACCACCACTCCAGCCGTGGAACCAGCCCTCTCCGGTGGCCATCACACCACGGGTCCCGGAGGTCGGCCCGCCACTCTACACCATCCGAGGACGACTATACGGTCAGCCCAGCCGACCTCCGGGAGTTTGATCGGATGCTGCGGGCCATGGAGGAGGTCAAGCGTCAGGAGAGCCACCACCACCACGATCGACAGCAACAACGCCGCCGCCGATAGACGGCTTATGTATCGGGGCCAATAAACGGCAGGGCGAACCCTGACAAAAATAACCTTCCGCCCTGTCATTTATTGACCTTCCCGAACTGACACCCTGACACAGCCAAACCCTGGACACCGGAACTGATTTGCCGACCATCTGACCGTGGAAAGGACCAGGCTGACCCAACCGACGTTGCTGACTAAACTGACATCCTGACCTGGCGGACAACTTGACACCGGAGCTGACCTCGCTGATTCATCTGACATTGCCGACCATCTGATTTCTGACAGCTGACTCTGAATTTTTTTTATATTTAGCAAACTTGTAGTGGACACCGACAGCTGACCAGAACCAGACCTCGGACCAAGACCTACCCTACCGTGGGGACCGCCGAATAGGCCAAAAATTGGTAAGACCCCACGATACCTCTGAAGGCCGGCGCAAGACGGCGGGAGGAGCCTACCATGGAACCCTCCAGCTCGGCACGCTGGTAACGTGCCGGCTAGTGGGGGGTATTGTAATGAGGCGTGCAGCAGAAGCTCGCACCTTCTGCTACCCGTGCGCGCCCTTGCCCTATGCCCACCCGTCTCGCGACCGGCCGCATAAATCGCGGCAAGGCCCACCCTCTAATGCGCGCCCCTTTTCTTCTCCCTGCAACGCCCACGACCGGAGATACGGGCGTTGCAAGGACACAGACGGCGTCCGATGGCAGACGCGAGGAGGCTGCACCAAAAAACATACAAAACGTGCAGCTTCCTGAGGCACGTACCCGAGAAGCTGCCACACGTGGCCTTCCAGCCACACACATACACCGATGTAGCTCGCCCTTGGCCAGGACGAGGCTGACACCGCCGACGAAGACAGTCCACCGGGAGCCGGCGATCAGCTGATCGGCCGGCTACTACCGGTGGCGCGCACACACACTGACACTACTGAGGATGATGACACCTGTGGCCACAGGTGTCGTCGACGAAGGACAACCGCACACACACACGCGGACCTGGACGGCGAGCGAGCGCTCCAGGAGACGCCGAGAACGACGGACGCGAGGCGCGACGAGCACGTGTGCGAGCGGGCGCGGCCATTTTGGACGCCGCACATGTGCCGCGATAGCGTGTATGAGAGCGAGAGATAGAGTAGGAGAGAGCGCGCGTATGCGAGACCGACAAGGAGGGGAGCGCGCGAGATAGCACTAGAGAGAGGGAGCGAGAGAGAGATAGAGAGAGATAAAGGATAATATTAATTAAAGGCGCTAGCGGCGCGAAGTTTCCGACGACTATTCAAATTACTGACCATGCGCACTACCGAGAATACCGATAAAACAGACACACTGACTCATACATGCAAATCAATTACAGGGGCGCTACTGACGAAAATTTGAATGAGCTGACAACTTGAATAAATTATTGCGAGCGAATTTATTGTTAATTCAGGCAAAATAAATGGACAATTGGACAAAAACATTGTAACTGACCTGCGGAAAATATAATAAATCACGAACTGCGAAATAATGATGTATAGCGAAACGTACAACTATTAGACAAATGATTCAGACTATGCGAAATTTTATACTTAGACCGAGCGCCGCTGACTTAAGTGAAAATTTGTACATGACGAGAGGGCGTTGAAACTTGTTTGTTCCGCTCTCTCTGATAAAGGACCCGCGGTAGGGGTAGGCTAATTTGCATAGCCTCTTATGAGTAACAGACGATAGCGGGGGAAAATCAGCGATTTTGGAAGAGATTTCCGGGAAGGACGAGTAGCAAAGAGACTCGTCCATTTTGTCACCCGCCGTAGCAGCAGCAACAGCACGACAGAGCTCTCTCTCTCTCTTTATCAATCCACCGAGGAATAAGAGATCTTGTAAGTTGCCGACATATTTTTTTTTGCAGGGCTGACTTTGCGGTGACGAGTGCCGCCTAATTGGGTAACGCGAGTGTGGTTTTGGTGCGTTGCGCGCGTTACTTATCGGTTCGCGAGGCGTGCGAATTCCGTCGTCGCGACTGTTATAAATTCGCGCGAACGCGGGGCCGCCATCACCCCTCGCGTATTTAGGCGTTAACCGTCGCGCCGGTTTGAAGGAAACGCAAGTTGAATAAAGAGTTTTCTGACAAAAGTGCCGTGATTTTGTTGCCAACCTTCCCCTTTTTTTTCGACTTTAGCAGGACTAGGAAGGAGCCCAAACCACAGACGACCGGCGGACATCTTGTGTGCGTGCGCTAATATTTCCGACATCACTTTTCGCGATTTATAGCCGAGGCCGATACCTACCCCTGGATCAAGGTACATGCGTGGAGCTAGCCGTGGACCAAGGATAAGGGTTTGTGGTGAATTTTTGGCTGTGGTGGAAGAGTGGAGCGTACCACTCACGCCGGTTGGCTTGAGCTGCGAAAAGCTCGCCTTGCCGACGTTTTCCCCGACGACTACCGATTTTCGGCTGTCTGGCGCCCTTCACAAAGTCGGGGAAACGCTCTCACTCGTTGGCCGAGGAGCCCGGAAGCCGAAGAAATTCCCCCGAGTCTCCTCTATCCAACAAAGTATTAACTTAATATTTTCGTTCTATATATAGCTTATTGTTTAAATAAATTATTATTTATTTATTTATTAATAACAGTTGTTATTTAGCTGTTATTAATGAAACCAATTCTTACTCATGTTCTATGCTTATTCATTTTAAATTATTTATATTTTTCTAATATTTCATATGTTAATAAATAAATTAACTTTACATATCGATATTCATTATAAATTTATAATTAAATGAGATATTGTGAATCTGTATGTTAAAATCTATATAGTTGATACTTTGTTATATTCAAATTATCTATGATTAACATATTTTTCTCAATATTATGGTTCAGTATATCTATGTCTATTATTTGTGACGTCACGCTATTTGTTTTGACTAAACTCTTATTTGTATACAGTCGCGTAAACAGTGAGGTAGCGCCGCTTAATGTATTGTTTTGACTAACAGATAAATACGTTAGACTAGTAGCAGTCATTTAATAAACAGCTCATAAATAGGACCGTTACTAGCCCCCTCTTGAGACTGAATGATTTTTGATAAGAAGTCTCATGAATGAGTTCCTTATGAGCTTTTTATTGATATTTTCGTTTGTTTTTTATATGTTTTTTCTTTATTAATATAATCATACAAAGTTTCCAGGTGTTTGAGGTCGTTCTGGTTTATTATTTTTCATTTGATTTCTTATTTCCTCAATTTTTTCTTTGGTCTTTGTGATTCTTGCCGCCAGTTTCTTGATTTTCTTCTGGATCCTGCGCTTTTGCTTTCTTGATGTTGTAGGTAAAGCTGCAGAGGGCACAGGAGCAGATGGACGTGGTACGTTTGAAGGCAAGAAAGATATCGTGGTTTCTTTTTGCGTTTTTGCCTTTGCCATCCAAGTAGGCTGGGATGGTGTCTGTGTGCTTTTGCACAAGGACCAAGGCACCATATTCATTGATGGTACAAAACTTTTAGCTGATGGGAATGGGATGTAGTGTCTTAGATCAGACGTATTAGTCTGAGTACTTTGACTCTTTCCCACCATCTTTCGAAGTTGATAGTGTACTCTCTCCAGTGTTTACATATATCAGATCAATATGCAAATTTGATTGGAGAGAGAATATATCCCCTAGTGGCTAAATTTGGTACGGCTTTAGTAGAGAAGTATGAAATACACCTCTATCTTTACCATTTTTATATTTCAATAAGTATGTATCTAAACCGATTATGGATTTAATTATATACGGGCCTTCGTATAATTTTAAGAATTTTTTAATAATTTCTTCTTCTTTATTACTTATATTTTGACTCCGTAATAATACATAATCATTAACTTTATATTGATAATGATGTATATTTTTATTGAAATTATTTGCACGTTTTATAAGTTTATTGTGCATTTTTTTCTTAATATCTTCTACCTGATTATAATTTTTTGGTACCTTTGTTTTGGTGTCAGGTATCCACCGATGCCAAAATCTATCTGGTTTTATATGTAGATGAGCTTCTATAGGAGTTGTTTCAATTGTTTCATGATATACACAATTCATTATTTGTTGTATTTTGGGAATTAGTGGAGCCCAACCTTTATGATTGTCGTTAGCATATGCTCTTAAAAATCTTCCCAGTTCTCTATGTATTCTTTCTACAATATTGCTTTGTGGATGTCGAATACTAGAAAATACTAATTTTATGTTATTGGCTAAAAGCTTTTCTTTCCATGCTTTAGCTGTGAACTGTGTTCCATGATCACATATGATTGCTGATGGTTTACCATAATTTGGTATATAATGTACAAATATCTTTTTAATAGTAGTATATGTAGTTGATTTTTTTATAGGATACATTACTACAAATTTACTAAAGCAATCTATTGTGGTTAAAATGTATTTAAGCCCTCCTCGTGAAGTTGGCAATGGTCCATAAAAATCTAAAGACAATAAATCATTTGGTTTTTCAACTAATATAGGCTGCATTATAGATGATATCTTCTTCGTATAATATTTTGTACGTTGACAGAGATCGCAGCGATTTATAATTTTAGCTACTTTTTTGCGAAGCTTATAAATATAGAAATTTTCTTGCAACATTTTTGTGATTTTCCTAGATCCAATATGACCATATATTTCATGTATCTCTTGGACCAATTCTTGAATAATTATTTCTGGTAGTAATAATTTATTGTTAATTTTATCTTTTTTATAGACTAAATTGTTATAAACTATATATCTATGGTTGAAATTTTCTTTATTTCTTAAATTTTGTGTATAACCATCATTTTGTTGTAATAACTCCATATTCTTGAAGTATTTTATTAAATTACGTGAAGGTTCTTTCATCAATATAGCAATTTCAATTTCATCTGTATAATTATTACTGCAGTCTGTAATATATCTAGATAGAAAATCGGCAGCTTTATTCTTATTTCCTTGTAGATACTCATACGTAATGTTGTAGTCTTGAAGAAACAAGCACCACCTCACTAATCTCGCATTTGTAAACTTACAAGTTGTTAAAAATTTCAATGCTTCGTGATCAGTACGAATAATTATTTGTTTCGCACCTCTTAGATACGTTTCTAATTTTAAACATGACCAAGCTACAGCTAATAATTCTTTTTCAGTAGTAAAATAATTTAATTCTGCTCCTTTTAGAGTTCTAGATATAAATGTTATAACTTCTTCATCACCTTCATTATTTAATTGTGACAAAGCAGCGGCTATAGTATGATAACTGGCATCAGTAGTTAATATATAAGGTTTATTAGGATCAGGAAATTTTAAAGTGATTGTTTCAATAAATATTTTTTTCACATTATTAAAAGCTGTTTCATGCTCAGGTAACCATTGATAGCCTTTACTTTGTTGCAATAAATTCATTAAAGGTCTACATATTTCAGCATAATTTTTTGCAAATTTTGTATAGAAATTAATAAACCAAGAAAGCTTTGCAAGCTTTTCAAATTTTTTGGAGCTTTATAATTTTGAATTATTTCTAATTTGCTTTTTTGAGCTTTTATACCTTGTGGAGTTATAATATGTCCCAAAAATTCAATTTCTTCTTGAACTAATTTAGACTTTGAAAATTTCAATGTATAATTATCTCTTCGACAACATGTAAATAATGTTCTTAAATGATAAATATGTTCATTGAAGGTTTTAGAAATACATAGTATATCATCCACAAATGGTATAATAAATTGTTTTAAATCGCCAATTGACAAATTTAAAGCTCTCACTAAAGCTGCTGTACTAGTACATGTACCGAAAGGAACTACATTAAATTCGTAGGTATTGCCCTCGATAATAAATGCTGTATATTTTTTACTTTCTTCTTCGAGAGGAATCTGCCAAAAACTACTTGTCAAATCAAAACTAGAAATAAACTTTACTCCAAAACAATGTTGAAAGATATCATCTATATGTAGTGGGGCTTCATAATCTTTAACTAATTTTTTATTCAATTTTCGAGCATCTAAACAAAATCGCACTGATCCGTCTTTTTTAATGCTTATAACAATTGGATTAATATAATTACTAATTGATCGACGAATAACGCCATCTTTTAGCATTTCTTTGATTGCAATTCGAACATTTTCTCGATAATTTAACGGTATAGGATACTGTTTTGAGAAATATGGCTCTTTATTTTTCAAAATCAATTTATGAGTATATACTTTCAATAAACCTAATTTTTTACGAAATACATCTTTAAATTCGTACACAAGCGAAGCTATCTCATTTTTTTGAGCATCGGTAAGGTTAGAGCTTTCATCAACTTTCTCATTAATTTCCCCTCGAGTTAGATTATCAGAATCATTATTTGTGATGCCTGCATCTATTTCATTTCGAGTTAGATCAATGAGTGATGGTATGTCATTCCCAAAATCCGAGACAGTATCATACTGAATAGTTAAGCTTTGATATGTACTTTCATCTATAAATGCATCGTTATATTTCATGTTTTCCAAAGTATTATTAATTTCAAAATATATTTGCACTTTAAATGTGTCAAGTTCGAGCTTTATATTTTTCATAGTATCATAACCGATAATACAATCTTTTATTAATCTAGGAATAATTATGAAGATAATATCAATGTATTGACTACACCATTTTACATTCAAATAAATTTGTTTTTTCAATCTCACCGATTTTTGGCCTGTAGCTACCTTAATAACGTGTCCACTAATCGGCAAAGTAGGTTTATCTTTAAAATTACTTAAGTTTTGATTGTAAAATTCTTCTGAAATAGCAGAAACTTCACTACCCGAATCAAGTAGAGCTTTTACTGGAATTTTTTCTAATAAAAGAAATATTTCAGGACAAATTCTGCCCCCATTGCTATTATCGTTATTTGATAATTCACCGTTAATTTCATGTCTAGGATCTTCAAAAATAGTTAATAATTCTTTTGATAATAAATCGTTACTTGATTTTATTGTTGCAACTCGTTGCAAGCTTTTGCATTTATCCGATTTCCGAGAAGCAACATTTACTCGTTTCCCGAAGAAGTACTAGGTACATCTTGTAAAATCGGTTTTGCAATATTCTTATTTTTATTTGCTTTATTATTTCTATTATTCGACTTACTATTTTCAATTGTTATGCTATTAATTTGTTGTTCTCCGCCGCTATCTTTTTGAGCATGACGTGAACTAATATAATCATCATTATCCAAAGAAGATAAAACTTTAATAAATTCTGAAATCTTTTTTATATGTCTAGCTTGAACTAATAAACGCACATCTCTATCAAAATGTCGAGATAATTTATCTATTAAATCTTCTTCATCTAGATTTTCATTTATATCAAAAGCTAAATTAATCTTACGTATAGCATAATTATAACGTGATAATTTTCCACCAAAATATTTTCCAAATTCTATTTCGCGAGTAATATTTCTATGTATTTCAGCGTTCCAAAATTTCTCTTTAAATAACATTTCAAAATCTTCCAAATTTCTAATTTCCCGCTGTACTAAATCATACCAAGAAGAATTTACTCCCGTCATAGATTGAGATAACAAACATAACAATTGAGCAGCATTATAATTACTTGCTTGCAAATAACGTTTGAGATCATTTAAATATTTTACTGGTCGATATTTATAACTATCGTCAAAAACTGGACACGTTAAAGCAGGTTGCTTAATAGTTTCAATAATAGTTTCATTAACAATTGATCTATTTTGTTCATTATTCTTAATTTTATCAATATTTTCACGAAGTACTGAAAATGTTTCATTCATTTCCATAGTAACATTATTTTTCGCTCGAACAATATCATTAAAATTATCTTCACATCTATCTTTTAAAATAGCAATAATTTCATTTGACTTTTCTAAATTTGATTCTAAACTCTTAATTATTTGATCCTGTTCAACCATTTTATTCGTTAATCTATCAATTTTATTACTTAAATTGTTAATAGTTTCACAAATTGTCTTAAAATCATTTTGTAATTTAAATTGATCAGTATGAAATGTCTTTAATTCATCTACTACGGCTTTTTCCCATTCGTGCGTTCTTTTTTGTTGCACGGTCAATTCTTCACCAATTAGTGATTCACTAAGTTCGTTAAGAATTGTTTCGGGAGCACATTCAGTAGAATTATACATTGAACGTTTTTCGTTTGACATTGTAATATCAACAAAAAAAATCCAAAGCATACAATTAATTCAACACCAATAATAAATAATATATATATAGATGATACTAATTAATCAATTTTCAATAATATATAGGATTTAACAAATAATTGAACAAATTCAAATTATATATCGTAGTAATCAAATTTATTATAAATAACAATACAATTTATGCGCCTGGAGCAGGCCTAGATACTAACATATGTTCTACAGTGTCAGCCAAATGATTTAAATCAGAGCTCATATTTCTCAAACTAGTATCAAACAATTTCATGTTCTTTTTGTAATTATTGCCTAAATTAACAAACGATTCCGCAAGTTCCATATACAATGTACGTAGTTCATTTATTTCTTTTTCTAATGACGCATTCTTACATAGTACTGCTCGCATATGTTTGTTTCTTTTCGGCATAATAAAAATTTACAATTAAATTACAAACTAATATAAACAAAATAACAAATACTTAACAATAACTAATGTAACAAGAGTCCTGTCACGGTCGCCAAATGTGATGTTCGTATCACTTATAAATAAAAATAATTCGAACTCTTGTAATGTAGCTAATGAGTAAGAATTTGTTTCCGATGATTTTACTCTAATTTCAAGATAATAAAGAAATGAAACAAATATAATCATTAAGTAAATCAAATATATATAAGTAATTGCAAAATATCGAGGAAAGTCAGACAATGCCCTAGTTTCTTATGGTGCGAGTTGTCCCATAAGCAGAGCTAAAGTTTTTCTTGGATAGGATATAATTCGGCCCAAGTTTCTTATAGTGCGAGATATTCTATAAGTCGAGCTCAAATTATAGGGAAAGGTTAGTCTTGCTTAGTAAATCACAATGAGAGAAAGAACTTAGGTGTTAATCCAAGTTTATTCAAACTCATGCGCTCACTTTGCAAGGCTAGAAGTGAATGCCATTAGCCTGTGCAAAGGTGGGCCTATTTATACACAGATTTTCCCGCTTATTATTGCAGGAGAGATTTCATCGAAAATTCGAGAGACATTCGCGAATTTTGAGAAATGGTTTTTCTTAATTTACAAGTAAATAGCCATTAATATTAAGTTTTTAACACGTGTAAATTTTACAGAATTAGTTATTTGTTGATTTTATACAATATACAATTATCGCCAATAGTGTTGTCAAAAGTTATTAACTAATAAAGTTAATTAACGTGATATTACATTATTTACAATAGAAAATTGTTAAAATTTCATATAACCTTAAAGTTGATTAATTTTGGAAGTATTTTTCAAAATTAATTATTTAAATTAATTAATAACATTTGAATTATGACTAATTTTTCATATTTGTAACGGTTTTCTTCTAATCTTAATATGCGATTATTAGATTAATTATCTAAGATTTCTAAATCATAAAATTGTCATTATCAAGTATTAACTTAATATTTTCGTTCTATATATAGCTTATTGTTTAAATAAATTATTATATGTTTATTTATTAATAACAGTTGTTATTTAGCTGTTATTAATGAAACCAATTCTTACTCATGTTCTATGCTTATTCATTTTAAATTATTTATATTTTTCTAATATTTCATATGTTAATAAATAAATTAACTTTACATATCGATATTCATTATAAATTTATAATTAAATGAGATATTGTGAATCTGTATGTTAAAATCTATATAGTTGATACTTTGTTATATTCAAATTATCTATGATTAACATATTTTTCTCAATATTATGGTTCAGTATATCTATGTCTATTATTTGTGACGTCACGCTATTTGTTTTGACTAAACTCTTATTTGTATACAGTCGCGTAAACAGTGAGGTAGCGCCGCTTAATGTATTGTTTTGACTAACAGATAAATACGTTAGACTAGTAGCAGTCATTTAATAAACAGCTCATAAATAGGACCGTTACAATATATATATATATATAGCATTATTAGCTTACTGATAACAAAAATAAATTATTTGTTGAATGTTAAAACTGCAGAGTTTGCGACGTCATCAATATTATTTCATGCTATAAAAATTCAAGATTTGGCTATAATGGCAAAAAATGCACTAAATGTGTCTTAAATATGCTGGCAAACTTACTGCAGATAAATGTAATGAAAATAAAAATTATTGTCCTAATGGTACTTTCAGCAATAATATATACAAAAATGATTACAATGCAAATCATAATGGCAACAAAAACAGAAAAACAAATTATATTACTTATCAATAGCAGAAGCATAAATGCTAATTATAACAAGTTATTAGTACTTATAAATAGCTTTGACAATAAACTTAGTATGTATAGAATAGTATGTACAGAAATTTGGAACCTAGAGCGCAACCAATATACCGATATAAATTGATATAAATATATATGATAACAATAGTAAAATTAGTACGTCTCATAGAGTAGTAATGATGATGAATAGTAATCAGTGATGATATAATATGCTACAGATATAATACAAATAAACAAACGGCAGATAATATATTCAAAACTCACTCTAGAAAATAAAAAAAAGAACTAATAATCACTACAATATATAAGTAACAAGATTACAAAAAAACATAATTCACATTAAACATAACAAACTTTTGAAGTAAAACAAAAAAATTAAAAGTGGTATAATTGTCGGAGATAAGCCTGTCGATAAGTACATAAATACTTTAGATAAAAGTGACTCTAGTTTTTTGGATTTGATTTATGGTGTAAGCAAAGATAAAAGTGGAGCTTATGTGCTTTGCAACTCCACAGTAACTTTTGATGAGAATACCGTAAGCGTTGAAGATTTCAAGATTCCGAAAACAAATGATTCAATGGAGTTACTTGTGAGAAAGCAACCTGACAGAAAAATAATAACGCAAGACGATCTCAAGAGATATCGAAAAATTTTGTTAACGTTTAGCGTTTATAGAAAAAGCATGAATCCAAATGAGCCTATACGAGCACATAATAATCATAAATTTAATAACATCATTGGTCTATTATTTAATAAGACTAAAAAACCTAAGATAGAAGAGAAGGAATTAAAAATTGGTGCATCTTTACCTAGTTATAAGGTTGCACGAAACAACAACAACATTAATATGGATTATGTGTCTTGGGATGATTCAAATGAGCTCGTAGATCGTCTTCAATTACTTGTAGCTGAACAATCAGCAGGTAACAATAGTCATATCAACAAAATCCATACGATCATTCAGGAACTACGCGAGGGTGGATATATATAAATTGAGAGCATTACTACCATCCATTCATTATCAAAATGAGCGTTGACGTATTCGGACGTAAACTTAGACATCGAGTTAACGACCGTTGTGGTCCACCAAGTCTTGTATTCAAGCTCACGTCAGAAGAACATTTTATTCTGCAAAATAAAAGATTAGAGAATGTTGCTCCACCACTAAATTCTGACGATGCTATTAATTTGCAAACTGGTTGGAGTCGGAAGTCAAAACTATTACAGACACCATCACAGCATACTTAAAAATTAATTTGAGTGACTTGGTTGAAATAAATAAATCAGCGATAAAAATAGATAATCAAAATAGAGAAGTAGACGTGTCGTTCCATGGAGTATCAAAAAGTGGTATTCTGCCACTTTTTGATGCCGTCGCAACGAATTGTTGGCGACGACATATCTGTTGCAGCATTGGCTGATCCATCAACGAATACCTCGTTCAATAAACATGAGCATATCGATATCCGTCAGAAGCTCCAATTTTAGGCGGAAGCGGAAGGTCGTCTATGTTACGACAGGTGCAAACACTTCGATTCCATATTTTTGCGTAGTCCAAATGTATTTACAATCTAATTGATGTAATTAGACTACTGCAAACAGTAAAAACCGCCTTCATTTCTTCTTATTTCGATGCCTAGATTAGCCTCGGCCTTAGACAGCCGAGATCCTTGAGATGAAACTTCAGAGATAAGCATTTTGCGATTTCGTCGATTTTGCTCATACTTTTGCAGGCTATAAGAAAAAGATATGTTTTCTCGCCGCCGTTTTCCTTGATGAATAGGCATAAATCTGATTTGCTCTGTACGAATCCGTATTCCGCTAAATACTTACTTAAATGATCATACCAAACTTTTGCCGCTTGCTTTAGGCCGTAGATTCCCTTTTTCAGCTTGCAGACCATTTCTTTTCCTCCTTGAACGTAGCCGTCGGGTTGTTGCATGTAGATGACTTCCTTTAATTTTCCATTGAGAAAAGCAGTCTTCACATCAAAATGTTTCACGTGCATACCTGTATATCCTGCTACTGTTATAAATGTGCGGAAGGTCGTCTGTTTTACGACAGGCGCAAACACTTCATCGTAGTCGATTCCATATTTTTACAAGAAACCGCGTGCGACAAATATGGTTTGATGTCTTTCTACCCGCCCCTCAGCATTTGTTTTCGTCTTGAAGAGCCATTTGCAGGTCACAATGTCTCTGCCGTCCGGCCGTGGCATGATTTCCCATGTGCCATTGTCGTTGAGTGAGTTGATTTCCTCGTCCATAGCTTTTTGCCAGCTATTGTTGTCGGGCATATACCTCCTGGGCGGCACGCCCCTGTTGGACCTTTTGAAGTGCCTGGACGCCGCTTCTTTGTTCACTTCAGGTATATTTTCATTTTCGCTGCTGCTGCTTTCCGAATCCGATGAACTGCTGTCTTCATGATTGCTGTCCCTTTCACTTGATGGTGCAATCGAGCCGTTATCATCTTGCTGATTATCGAGAGCTTTTTGTTCACTCAAAATTTCTCGCTGTTTATTGAGAGCTTCTTGTTGATTCCAAATTACTTCGCATTCTCCATGTAGTGAAAAGTTTTGCTTTATGCCTCGCTTGTCGAGAAATATCAGGTAGCAAGAAGTGTTTTTCGTCATGTGAATTGAGTGCTATCTCTGTCTGTCGCTGTACAACTGATGATGACATGATCTGATAGACTTTTACTATTGGCTTAGAATCATATTTTCTCGGAGACATTTGACGTAGTCCTCGAATATAATCGTAGCATTCAACACAGAATCCCTTATCCCTTTTGCCATCTTTATTGGATTTTCATTCTGAACTCTCACGCTATGTATAGACTCAACAGTTTGCTTGAACGACATCAATAGTGCGGTCAAAAACAGAATAAAGACTGATGGAATAACCAATCTAAAAAATCTGTATTTGAATACGTTTTTGAGGCATGCTAAAACATTATTCCATGCTCAAATGAAGGAGACCTTAAAGAAACATATTTCTTTAAAAATAAATGCTGTACTAGATACATGTACAGGGTGTCCAAAAAGTAACGATACACCTGAAAAATTTTCTAAGCCGGTTATTTTTTTAACCGGGTGAAGGTTGTTCTTGAAGTAACTTTTTACGAGGAATCCGATGGTAACCTTGGATTTGACCTTGAACCTCATTTTCAAGGGTATTTTGAGGTCAACCTCATTTTTTTAAATGGAAACCCCTATTTTTTATGGCTGAATCGGAAAGAGCGGAAAATTTTTAGATATGTATTGAGGTATGAGGTTGAGGTAACCCCTAGAGGTCAACTGGAGGTCAAAGTATGAATTCTTAAAAATCTCGCGAATTCACTGGTTAAATAAAACAAACAAAAGGATAACCCCAGGTAACTTTCAACGGTGTTCTTTAATTTGTTCTTGAACCTCATTTTCAAGGTTATTTTGAGGTCAACCTCATTTTTTTTAATGGGTACCCCTATTTTTTATGGCGGAATCGAAAAAAGTGATGAAGACTCTCACGTATGGATGAGTTGAGGTTTGAGGTTAATGTGACCTCTAGGGGTCAGATGAAGGTCAAACTGTGGCTTTGTAATAGTACCGGGATTTTAGTGGTACAAGGAAGCAAATAAAGGTCATGGAAACCCCCATTTTCGACAGCGGCAATCGAAAGAGCGGAAAATTTCACATCCAAATATCTACTTAGATCATAAGTCAAGGGCGAACTTCAAGTTTAAGGTCAGTCGAAGGTCATCCAAACTTAAAGACGCCCTAAAATTTTTTAAAGTTTTTTTCATAATGGAGAAGGGTATTTATTTAGTAATTGCCCATCGGAGATCCGTGACCTTGAATTTAACCTTCAACCTCATTATCAAGGTTTTTTCAAGATCAATTTTTTTTACTTTTAGCGTTACCCAGGAACAACGACGTGGACGTCGTAAAATCTGTCCCCTTGGGGTGCTTTATTTTCGTGAGTTCCCCTCGCCTCTCACGATCGGGGTGCTTGATTTTCGTGAGTTCCCCTGGCCTCTCACGTATGATTTATCTTACATCAGCACATCTTATTTTAAGTGCTCGAATTGTTCATCGTTCACTTCTTGACAGTAAGCTAATCGGTGGTAAAAAGCATCAACAGCATTTTGGATCATTTCAGTGGGAATGAGAGCTGATTCGTCTATGATCCTTTGACGTAATTCGTCCAAGTTTTGGGGTTTAGTTTTGTATACCCGATCCTTTAGATAACCCCAATAAAAATAATCTAAAGGCGTCAAATCGGGGGACCTAGCTGGCCATTCAATTGTGCCTCTCCTTCCTATCCACCGATTATCAAACACCTCATCTAAGTAAATTCGAACGTCTCGTCCATAGTGAGCTGCAGCACCATCCTGCTGATACCATGTATTTTCGAAATTGTCTCCGACTATTTCTCTAATTGCTGGAACTATTTGATTACGAAGCATCTCTTCATAATTTTGAGCGTTTAAGTTACCATCAATAAAGAATGGCCCTATGATTCGATTATTCACTATTCCAGCCCAAACATTCAACTTCTGCGGATATTGCGATTTATCTTCTCGCATCCAGTGTAGATTTTCCGCAGCCCAGTACCTGCAATTATGTCGATTTAATGTTCCGTCAAGTTGAAAAGTTGCTTCATCAGAGAAAACTATGTTTGATGGAAGATTTGGATTTTCAATTATGCGTGCCATCATATCTTCACAAAACTCAACACGACGATCGAAATCGTCTTCATTCAACTTGTGAACCAGGTGTACTTTAAACGGATGGAATTTTGCTGTTTTTAAAATGATATGTACGGACGATGTACTTATGTCATGCTCTTGAGCAACTCTGCGGATGGAATTATGTGGATTTTCAGTGAATGATAATAGAACATTTAATAAATTCTCTTCATTTGTTGCTGAGCGTGGTCTGCCTGACTTAGGTAGATTTCTGACATTGCCAAAATTTACAAACCTTGAAATAGTATTCTGAACAGTAGACACAGCAATTGGAGTTCTATTAACCCGAAATGTCTCATTAAAAAGATTTCTCACTGCCCTGTAAGATCTTTCTACTCCACCCCAGCCTCTCATCATAAGAAGTAATATTCTTTCTCGTTCAGTGAGGCGTTCCATTTTAAGTCAGCGAATCGAAATTTACTCAAAAATCAATCAGAATTAAAAACAAAAAGTTTGCAACCCAAATAAATGTTTTCAAAAAATGAAAATTATAATTTGAGTACTTTTACAAAAAAGTTCTACTACAGTCCGACTAATGCACTAATGCTTTATGGAGATTTTCGAATGGTGAAATCTTTTCAAATATGTTGCTTTTTTAAATATTAATTTTTGAAAATGCAATTGTCCCGAAGAATAAGCTCAAAACGATAAAGTTAGGCATAGTACATTTCCTAAGGATAGAATCAAGTGAAATTGTTAGTGGATTTTCAATGAATAGGTCCATACCTATAGTAACCTTAAAAAGATTAACCGGCTAATCAAGTTATTAAGAAAATAAGCGTAAAACATCATTGTTGATAGGCGATGGGAACTCACGAAAATCAAGCACCCCGATCGTGAGAGGCGAGGGGAACTCACGAAAATAAAGCACCCCAAGGGGACAGATTTTACGACGTCCACGTCGTTGTTCCCGGGTAACGCTAAAAGTAAAAAAAATTGTTCTTGAAAAAACCTTGATAATGAGCTTGAAGGTTAAATTCAAGGTCACGGATCTCCGATGGGCAATTACTAAATAAATACCCTTCTCCATTATGAAAAAAACTTTAAAAAATTTTAGGGCGTCTTTAAGTTTGGATGACCTTCGACTGACCTTAAACTTGAAGTTCGCCCTTGACTTATGATCTAAGTAGATATTTGGATGTGAAATTTTCCGCTCTTTCGATTGCCGCTGTCGAAAATGGGGGTTTCCATGACCTTTATTTGCTTCCTTGTACCACTAAAATCCCGGTACTATTACAAAGCCACAGTTTGACCTTCATCTGACCGCTAGAGGTCACATTAACCTCAAACCTCAACTCATCCATACGTGAGAGTCTTCACTTTTTTCGATTCCGCCATAAAAAATAGGGGTACCCATTAAAAAAAATGAGGTTGACCTCAAAATAACCTTGAAAATGAGGTTCAAGAACAAATTAAAGAGCACCGTTGAAAGTTACCTGGGGTTATCCTTTTGTTTGTTTTATTTAACCAGTGAATTCGCGAGATTTTTAAGAATTCATACTTTGACCTCCAGTTGACCTCTAGGGGTTACCTCAACCTCATACCTCAATACATATCTGGACGTAAAATTTTCCGCTCTTTCCGATTCCGCCATAAAAAATAGGCGTTTCCATTTAAAAAAATGAGGTTGACCTCAAAATAACCTTGAAAATGAGGTTCAAGGTCAAATCCAAGGTTACCATCGGATTCCTCGTAAAAAGTTACTTCAAGAACAACCTTCACCCGGTTAAAAAAATAACCGGCTTAGAAAATTTCTCAGGTGTATCGTTACTTTTTGGACACCCTGTATACATTTTGCTTTTGGGTCCAGCAAACTATAGCATGAGCATTCCAGCGTTCTCTTCGTTCATCTTACCAACCACTTTTTTATTGTCTCTTGTAATATTGAACTAATTTGGTTCTGGAAAATCTGATGTTTTGAATTCATGAATATCTCGACGTATGAGGTCATACATGGCTACATTGGTGATCTCATACACTAGACTGTCCGTGTCGGTGTATAGAAGCTTGCAACGTTCACCAACAGCACTGCCATATAGTCGTAGTGAAATCGATCCACGAGAGTCTTGGACAAGTCGAGAACAGCAAGACCTATGCAAATGGATATTCTCACTGTGATTTTCGTCCGTAATAGTTGAAACGCCACCAGTTCGTCGTGGAAAATATCACTACTGTGAAAATTTGGTCGAGCTATCAGAGCTTCGTCACCGTATCGCCCCTCCTACTTATTTACCAACTTAACATCGATGTGTTTCTTTTCGTTCTTCATAGTCTTGCCGTGCACTGCATCGTTGAACAGTTTGTATAGCATTTTTTTAATGCATTTTTCGCTTGTTTACACATCTCACTATTCTAATCAATGTATATCTTGAGCCATGGGCTCTGCTTAAACTTTAAAGTCCGATGTATCTTGCCGATGTGTAAGCCATACATTATTGCTTGTTTCAGAGTTCTATAGTGGATTACGTAACGCTTCTTATCATCGAGAGTTGTCATGACCTTCTTCTGTTTGGATTCCGGAGCAATTTTGTGCTCCGGTCAAAATGGCAAATCTTTGTGCGCATCGTGAATTTTTTTTGGATACTCCAATTCACGTCAAGTATGTATCCAAAGGGTGAATCATCGTGAATATCAAAAGAAAAGTTTAAGTCAATGTCGCACCATTCAAAATCACCGTATGAAAAAGAATCAATCATACTCCATCCGTAAAGGTTTTTGACGTCGAAATACATCAAATCTTTGTCATCTTTCTGTGGATCATAGTCATTCCCCATGTATGGATTGTTCGTGGTAGCGTACCTGCTACAACACTGGCTGATTCTACCGCGAATACCGTGCTGGATATACATGAGCATGTCGATCCAAATGATACGCCGTTCGACATTTGGCCCTTAAGTTTTCAAATACTTCAGCCAATAAGAGAACATTAGTCGTAAATTATAGATCCGAATAGCTGCCAAGATCTGTGATATTGAATGTTCTCCAAACCTCTTCCACGTGAGCCTACTCCTCGTTGCTGATATACGAAGCATAAAGACTGATGTAAAAATCTTGTTTTTATGGAAGAGATATCTGCTCAAGTTTCATTAATGATATAATCATAGAAAAAGAAACCTTTTCTCTTCAATAAAGCGATCTGTTGCATGATGTATCTAGCTTCTAGTTGGAAGTGGCGCTTTAGAATATTATGTTTTTCTAAGAGCGATGACAGTTTGTCGAGAGATGAAGCCATAAATCGGAATGAATCAACGAATCGTAGATTAATGTCACTACATTCCACATATTTAAATAAAG
The DNA here is from genome assembly GCF_024137745.1 of Phymastichus coffea. Taxonomy (NCBI): domain Eukaryota; kingdom Metazoa; phylum Arthropoda; class Insecta; order Hymenoptera; family Eulophidae; genus Phymastichus; species Phymastichus coffea. Next base: position 3,379,001 of record NW_026706832.1, on the reverse strand, counting down.
ATATATAATTTTTCTTTGTCGAAGAAGACTAACTCGATCAGAGAACTCATTAGTAATCTCTTTAATGAAAAGGTGTGCATTGTATCCGCTGAAATTATGAAAAAATACGGATATAGTTCTTGATTCTTGATAAGTAATGTTATATGAGCTATGAGCAGGTCTTCGATATTTTCCCATAAAGTGACAATGATTGCGATCTTTTGTATCCTATTCAGGGTCGAAGAGCTTTTTACATATATGGCATATTGTAGTATGAAGAAAGCTGAATGTCTCATAAAAAGATAAATTTCTCATAGGCTGTGGATTTTTGTATAACTTGTGTAGGTACATATCTAAGTCGTAGAGATTATGTACGAACTTGGCTGGACTAATATTATCAATAGTTTTCTGTCTGTACCTTCGGTAAATTTCTACATTATCACTGCTCTTCTCATAATCATCAAGATCTTTTACTATCTCATCGAGTTTCTTTCTTTCCGGGCTTATTTTATTACACTTTCTATTATAAGATTCACAAAGCCGGTCATTTTCATAAAGATACAAACTAAACTTTGATAAAATACTTTTTGGAAGTACGGTAAAACGTCCTTCATAAAACTTATGACCGAAAATATTTTTGCGAATTTGATTGCCACTATTTGTAAATTTAATAATAAAGTAAATTTAATAACTTTCAATTAATATTTAAGTACGGATTATTGTAATGATCAAGAAAAAGCGACCTTTCTATGAACTTTTAAAATCTAAACTACATGTCAATCAACTATTTACTTTTGTTGAAATCCGAAACAGAAAATTCGTGACGTATACATTTCGAAGGTTCAAAGTCAATTGTCAATTTTCATAGATACTGTAACTTCATAGATAGATCTGTATCCTTAGTTTTTTTATATTACTACTGTAACGTCGGGCCGTTTACTATCAACAAAATTTGTTTTTTTTTTCCCGTGTGCTTTTGCGTGTATATGCATTTAATACGTTACTTAAATTTTAGCTCTGTGAGTGAGAAAAGGGAAAATATTCAGCTGAAGCGGCAGGAGAACAAGTGAAAATACCCGTCCCTTTGCCGCGCACTTTCCGAATTTTACTCCGAAAGATCGTAAAGTTTTTTTGAGTAGGTTTAGATATAGAGTAAAGAAGCCGCGGAATTCTGCCTGCATCCTGTTACACGATAGCTCCCAAAAGTTCCCACTTTTGGAAGCTAAAACTTTTACCATAGAAAAAAAATTTAATAATTATCTTTGTATAAATGAATTGAGAAAATAATAGCATGATAGGAGAATTTCGCAGCTTCCTAAAACCTCCCGCACACTTTTTGATTAAAAACGTAGTTTCCGCACAATCAACGAAAATATCCAAAAGTTTTGAAGCTATAAGTTGAAAAATTGGATAAATATTCAAAAAACAATTACATAAATGCGACATAAATTAAAATTATGTTTATAATAAATAAAATTGAATTCCATTAGATAAAATAATAAATCAATTAGATAGTCCACAATTAACTATTTATTAAGCTTTATGTAAACGAATACGATTCCTAAATAATGCATAATCACTCCTTTCTCATTCCATATTATTTAAACAACAAATTTAGTTAATTATTTCAGTTACTCATTGTAAACACGTAGGATTAGAGATTTTCGCGTAAAATATGTTTAAATATTAAGAAAACTGCGTTATTATTAAGAATTAATTACAACAATTTATATAACAAAATAAATTAATAGTTATAAGAAAATTTGTAACGAAAATGGTACTTGGAGAGCCATCTAACGAGATAGGGCCCATTAAACGCACGCCCCCGATTTTCACCACGCCCCTGAACCAATTAGGGCCCGAAAATTGAAAGAGAAAAGGGAGGAAATCTCAGTCAGCCAATTAAAACCTGCTGCCATTTCCACTCTTTCCAAATTTTGAGGGACTGAAAGAGGGATTTTCCTCCCAACCACCTTTAAAAGGTTTTAAAAGGACGTGCGCGAGCGAAAAAAGTCTCACACTCTCTCGCTCCTCGCCAGGTTTCCAGTTTTACCTTGTTCTACAAAGTTCGACCAAGTGCCAGGTCCAGTAAGATACCACTCTCCAAGTACCAGACAATTACGTTGAATAAAAGGAAAAAGTAAGTCAAAACTAAATTTTTTTTTATTGCTATCTCTCTTTTTGCTCTTCTGATTAGAGTAGCCAAATCGAAACTCGAGAGAATAAGACTTCGAAAAGTATTTCAGCAGGAATTGGGATACTTTTCTATAAGAAAATCGCGCCGTTAGAAAATAAATTAAATTCTTTTTATGTGAAAATTCCAGCAAGGTCTAGGATATTCACATCCGAGTCCCGATTCCATTGGATCCTGGTGTTTGATGGAAGACTTGCAGTCCAAACTTTTTTTTTCCTCTTTTAACGCGAAATGCGAAATAGAAAGCTCTGATTCTTCAATTGCTCATCCCGGTTTAGACGTACGCACGCAAACCAAAAAGAGCACCTGAGATAACGTCCGCCTCAGACGTACCTGAGATAGTGACCCGGACGTCACACTACCATGGAAATAGCTAACTGAAGGTGTTCAGATGAAGTGAATGGCGATGAAGAAAAAACTTTGGTGGCAGCAGTCATCTTTGTTTCTGACAAACTGATATTTTCCTTGACGATTTTTGATTTCACCAACAATCTAGCGCCTTTCTACATAATCGGGGAAATCGCCTACCACTATGTGTCAGAGATTTAGTCACATGATTTTTTTCCCACATTCCTTTTCATCAAGGGTCACTTGTGCTATTGGCCTCCCTCCCATGTCTGACGAAATTCACAATTAGTAACATAGATAAGATCTCATATGTAAGAAGTAATAAAGCATCAATGGAGTACATGAGTACAGTTAGACAATATCTAACCAGATTCTGGTGAAGAAAGAAGATTTAAGATAAATATACTTTATTAAGTATATTGCATATTTTGGACAAAATTTATCTTAGTTTTTAGGTTAGTTAGAAATAATCCAGTTCAATGTACCAATTTTGAGACCAGGTCATGCATTTTTGACTCTGGAAATAAATAAATAAGCAAATATAGTAATACCGTCTATTATATGAATATATACGTTGTAACGATCCTATCTATGAGCTCCTAGATGATTTTTTCATTTTTACTGTGTTACAGCAACCTGCTAAACAAGCCTTCTTTCTCCTATTGTTATTTACGCTCGACTAATAGCACACTTCACGCTATGAAAAACTTTGGCTGAATCATATCTTTCCTTCAAGAGAGACTTATGCTCTATCCATGGGACCCATCGGACAATTGAGGAAACACTAAGGCAGAGCCTGTATTTCCTCAATTTAATTTCAAATAGTTATATATACTTTATTTGATAAATTTAATTTTTAATTGAAATTATACTTTATAAATAACTTTAGATATATATCTATATACTTACTTCGTTCAATTTCAAATGAATTCTAACTTAATAATGCAAGAAACCTCGAGAGTATGAACTAAATATAAATAATAAGTGATGAGCGACATCACAAAGTAGAATAATATATTTTGCTTATTATAAATAAATTCCTTTTCTTACTGAATGTAAAAAAAAGTTGTTTATTATTTTTCCCCTTGAAAAAGCAAAAACGGGATATTGGACAGGTATATGTTTAAAATTATTGGTATACCAAATATATGAAAAAAATATAAGCCAAAAAGTAGATTACCATTTTGAAATATATTGATTTTTTGAACAAGTTCACTTTTCTTAAAAAGTGCATAATTTTCCAAAAAATGCAAATATCCATATGCTTGATCATATTGATTTGTAGAGTTTGCATTCCTCTATAATCAAGGTATCATTTGATTGCGTCTAATATTAAATAAGCTGAACAGAGTCTAAATTAATTTTTTTAAATCATTTTCATTTTCAATTTTATAAGTCAAATTCTTTCAGTCAGCGTTTAATCTCTGATGTGACGTCGGTTGACAAGACATATTTCTCAGGCGCACTTTGGTCTATCCCGTCGGACAATAACCGGGACGTGCGTTGCCACTATCGCCGGAAATTCTTTTTTCGGCGACGGAGGATTGAAGCTTTACTATATTACACGCTTGGCAATATAGATGTGCTGCGCGTTATTTTACCACACTCTTCGCAATAAAATAACGTAACAGGGAGCCTATATAATATGCACCCGAAGACACGCTTGGCAATCGAGTGTAACTATCTAAAATAAAAAAAACCGTACGCGAAACTAAGAAAGAAAAGAATGAGGAAAGAAATGAATCGAATTAGAGTTTTGGATTTTTTATGAAATTCGTTTGCTTACTTTTTTGTACTTATTTTCCACACACACGGAGGTTCTTTTCATGAAATACCGAACTGGAACGAACTGGGATAAAAACTGCCTATTTTTTTTCAAGAGCTTCCTTTTATGCTATTTGCAAGAGAGTCTAAATTCCTTGTCATTTTTGGGCAGAACGAACTCAAATTTTCCTGATTTAATTGGTTGGAAAATTTGGGGAGTGTCTTAAGCGTAAGCGAAATTCGAACACTAATTGGTCGGGGGCTGTGTGTAAGGGAGTAGCCTCATTCAAGTGTTTTAGGCCCTCTTCACACAGATGGCCCTCTATGTACTATTTTTATCTTTAATTATTTAAATTAATTTTATTTAAATGGAAATGTGTGTGTGGTACTCTAATCTTCATAAAATTTTTGGAGGCCCCGGAGGGATATGTTGGAGAAAAAGAGCTTTTTAGAATACTAACAACCTCACACTTTCCTATCTTCTTTTTTTTTTTAAATTAAATAATGGAATTGAAAAATATAACAAATTTGAAATAAAGTAACGAAATCAGAAAAATAACGAATTTAATATAAAATAACAAAATTGAAAAAAATATAACGAATTTGAAAAAAAATAACGAATTTGAAAAAGAAAAACGGGGCAACAAAATTGAGAAGTTGCAAAGATTTAATTAATAAAATTGAAACAGTTAAAATTAAAAAAAAAACATTAGAATCTAAAATAAATCAAATGCAGAAACTAGAGAAAATTATTACATATCAAATACAATAAAATTGAAAATCAATAAAATTGGAAAAGATATTATTAGAAATTATCTGAAAAAAATATATATAAATGCTAAAAGAAAGCGGAGATATTGTTTAATGATAATTTTATTTCTGTAACGAAATAAATAAAAAAGAAAAAATAAGTATTGTGAAATGAAGAATTAATCAAATAGATTAGAATTAATAATAATTAAATCAATAATTATACTAAAAATAAGAATTGTGCGGTAAAAATTAGTGAAATCTAACCCTTTTTTTTCTACTTTCTGTTATGCCTCCTTTCGTAGAATTTAGCAGTGTTTCATACGACTTAATAGAGACGGTAGACCAGGTTGTAGAGGATATTGTAATAATAAGAGAAAGTCAGGACTCGGTAATAGGTCGGGTAGATAATCATAGTCACGATATTACAAAAATTAATCAGAACGGTCGTAGTCTAAGTGCACGTGTTACAGAATTAGAGTTAGAAAATAAGGACAGAATTAACCAGATATCTAGTTTAGGACATCTCTGCGTTAACCTGATCGAAGCTAATACAGCTTTAAAAAAGGAAATAAAAAAACTTAGGAAGCGATCAGGAATTAAGGAAAAATTATTCTCCAAAAACGCAATTTCAAATAAAGTTTTAACTGCAAAAATCGCGAAATTAACTTTAAAATTAGAGAATTTAAAATTGTAAATTAATTAATTAAAAATATTTTTAGGATAGTAATTTTATTAGTTTAAAGCTAAAAAGCTTAAGATAGTGTTAGTTTTTCATTTGTATTTTGATCAAACATGATACTTAACAATTTTTTTTCCTCCTTCCCTTCTCATCTATTCGATTTTAGTGAACTCAGAAAATCGGTCCATTAGGAAGAATTTGACTAAGTGTCAACGTAGGAGATTAGCAAGGGAGATCCAGAAGCATCCCGACGCTCTACCCAAACACATTTATGAGGCTGAAAGAAAAAAACAGTTCCAAATAAATAGGGAACGAAGGGATTTAGATTTACGTATAAAAAATTTATTAGCTAATAACAAGGCCTTCAATTGTAAGCACGGCAACGACCCGTACTACTGCAGATCTTGCGTACAGACATTTGAGAAATTGGCGCCTATACCGAAGAAAATGCTGACCCCAACAAGTACGCGAGAGCCTGTAAAAGAGGCACAACAGAAAATAAAAAAATATTGCAGCAAAAAGGACCTAAAGAGGCTGCGTGAAGAATTGTTTGCTCCGGATGAAAGAATATTAAGGAAAATAAAATGAAGTAAAGAAGAAAAGAGGAAAATAGAGGAGGACAGACTAAGGACAAAGGAGATAGAAGATTTAGATAGAAAAATAAAATTGAAGGAAAAAGAAATTCAAGAAATCTTGCAAAAATTATAACTTATTTTGTTTTTTTTCTTAATAAATCTCAATTAAAAGATTAAATACATATTATTTTTTTCCTGAATTATACACTTACCAAAAAAAAAAAAAAAAGAGAATAAACTAATAATCCAACAATAAACGCCTCTGCTTCCCTATAAATATATAAAAATATTTTTTCCTCTTTTTCGTTCTCTTAATGAATAATAAAGAACTGGGTGATAAACGATTAACGCGTAGCCAAGCCCGAAATCCATCTACATCTTGGACGGTAGGTATTAGTTCTGGACGGCTTAGGCATTCCGACGAATTTATACAGAAAAAATCTGACGAGAAAAAAACTATAACCCCAAAATCCGATATTAGCGATAATTTATACCCTGACCTAGATAAATTGAAAAGATTTAACGAAGAATTAGATAATCTAAAAATAAATAACGGATCGGAAGGGCTAATAGGGAGGTCAGCTCTAAATAGCTGATTAGGTTCTAGAGAAGATTTAGACGACGTCACTATAGATATCAGTGACGAAGTTTTAAATAAGTCCATATGCGAAAACCACGTTAGAAAATCAAATTTTACTAAAATGGATCAAGAAATCCAAAGACCGTAAAGCAAACCATCCAACTAAAAGATGCCTTAAATGTTGTACCCAACTTCAATGGAAACCCTAACCAATGGGTACCATTTACAGAAGGTTGTAGGGAAGCCTTAATTATGTTGCCTTCAAAATGTGAAGAAGATCTCGTGAAACTAATAAAAGGAAAATTAGAAGAAGAGGCAAGATCAACAATTGTTGGCATCAATTTCAAAACTATTAACGGATTTATATCCCATTTAGCTGATATTTTTGCGCCACCTCAAACCATGAATCAATTGTTAGGAGAACTGGGAAATGAATACCAGAAAGACAATGAAAAGGTCTTAACATACACTAATAGAATTCGTCTATTAACCACTTGGATAATAGATCCAAAAAAGAGACAAGACAATACCGATTCCATAGACATCGATGAGAAAAATGCTTTAGAAGAAAATGCATTTGTATGCTTTAAACGTGGATTAAAACCAGAAATAAAAATAAATCTCCCACCAGGAATCACTGCCACTAATGCCTTAAAAGCAGAGATTAGTAGGGAGATTGCGGACAGCAATACTTCCGAGCGTGCCCGACAAATGTTACTGGTTCGAGCGCCCCGTAGTGGCCAAAGCCCCGAATCTGACGCACATTTTCGTTCGGCGCGAGAGGGGAATACCAAACGTGCGTCTAATATACAGAGGAGAAGAAGAGAATGTGCGTCTGACCAATCACGTTAGCCGATGGGCGGGGCGAAGCAAGAGTGCGAGTTTGAGCACTGGAAGAGAATTTCGTCTCGGCAAATCTTTTCTCTTCGACCAGAATAGAGGCTTCGATTCCCACTCGATGCAATTTTTTTTTTTTTTATTGTGCATATCGAAATATCTTAATTATTACAGCAAATATCTACAACTTAAGCCCCTTTTTTAATCACAAACCCTCGTACATTTCTATCAACATATGTAACTTTCGTACTACACGATACTAGTGCGTTGATAGCCGAGATGGCTAACGCGTGCTGCTTGGTTTCATTTTTGTCGTCCCGGGTTCCAGTCCACGTAGATACCATAGATAAAATTTCTTTTTCTCACAATTAATTTGTATGATGACGAGATTAATAAAAAGTACAATCATAAGTTTTCTTATTATTTGCCATTTATCCCGTTCTTGCCATTGCATTAAGTGAATGAATATACTTTAATAAAAGTTAATTCAACTTTAATAAACTAATATATTATCATATACATCATAATTTTTATATTTATAATTTCAATATAAATTCTAACTTCATTAAGTATGAAGTTAGACCGACGTCTCGAGTTGGGTTCAATTCCTACTCAATGTTATGTTTTTCCTTTGGTTTTAACTTTTTTTTAGATATAATTTATAACGGTTCTTTTCAGAAAATAACTCATGTCTATTTATACAGCTCTTATTAATTATCTGGGTATGAGGATGCAGTTCCTTTTGACAGGGTATTATCACACAAAAGTGTAAATTTATACTACCGACTGATCTTTTTCAGGTACATAATCGTAATGAGAAATAATATTTATTTCTTGAACGGTTATAATATTGATTTTATGTCCAGAGAACACATTGGTACACGTGTTTTGACTTCAAATTTCGAACGTAGAAAGCATCTGACATTGACGTTAATATTTTAAAGATCACACGTCTTTTTATAGTCAATAGCGTTTCGATAATTACTAGAATTGATACTTTGCAAATCGAGCATTCTTCTGTTAATCTGCGTGCTTTAACATAATACACGCGTTAATATTAATGATTTAATAAACAAATCAATTTAATAAGCAACTTCATAAATTATAGCTTTTATAGTATCCCCTTATAAGAAAAAGACCCGAGCGAAAGTGAAGCCAATCTATTCGTGATGTGATTGGTTAAGAGGTAGTCACGTGATGCGTTAGTGAGACGGAGATAGAGGGAGTGAGATGCGAAGTAGGAAGAGTGAAATATAGTTTTAGAACAATAGAGGTCGCATTCAACATTCATCAGTGTCAGCGTACCGTGAGCAGTTATTCGTGGTCCTCCATCTTTAGTGAGCTGTTGAGAGTTGAGAGCAAGACAGGCCACGTTCCCCGAGGTAAGTTGAAAAAATATTTAATCCATCGTAATCACGGTAAACACATTCGTTGTGCATAATCGCGTTGTAGCGTGAAAGGTTATGTCTGCAAAAAATGTTATTTTCAAATTGCTTTTATAACATACGTATGTGTTATTTAACGATTATAATAATATTTGCAGTTGAAGTTAATTATGAAATGCGTTCATTGTATTTTTTATGAATTTTTAAGTTGAAGTTAACATAGAAAAAAAATTGTCATATCCGACACACCACGTGGTTAAATTGCATTTCTCATGAATCTGAGTAAGATGCTGAAACCTCCTTTCATTTAAAAATAATATTTTTTTCAGTTTCTATCCACTAACAATGGACCCTTCAAATAATCTTCAATACCAGCTGACTGACGATGATGGCTTTGACGAGTTAGTGGACAAAGACAAGACCACGTAAGTGTCATAAATGTATAACTTCAATATTTTTTTGGAAATTTTTGTAATATATTTTGTAATTCGATTGTTCGCAGCGAGATTATTGGATATGTTGACGAAATAACTGCTGCACGTGACGTTGGAAAGCAAGGACAATTTCGTTTATTCAAATTCGTGTTGAGCAACAGAACAAAAAAGGTTTTATGCTGTGTGTGGCAGCGAGAGCTGATAGCAAAGTACGAGCCTGAGATACAAATCAATAGAGTAAATAGAAAAAAAAAAGAATAAATTATTTATTTTATAATTGCATGACTATAATACCATTCTTTTTGCAGGTACTACACATCATCGGCAGGCTTACTAAAGCTCAAGGCCAAAAGTACGCCAAGAAAGAAAGTGAAGGATATGTGCCTTATGAAATCATTATCCAAGCAGGCACTGACATTGAATACTAGGATTTCGCAACGTAAATGTTCCGTTCAATGAGGTACCACTTGACGTTGGGTTTGACACTATTGCAGAGCACACTTCTGGATTGATTAGTGAGTACTTTTTAATTTTTCAAGTTAATTTCTCTTTAGTTGTAAAAATTATCGCAGTTCAATGAAATTTTATTGTTTCGCTAAAATCATATTCAAGTGTATATCTATAATATGTAAATATTGTATTGTGAATGCATGATTTTTACAATTTTTAATCTGATCTGATTATTAAAAAGTTGTGTTTGTATGTAACTCAATTTGTATATAATGTAATATCTGAAATTCTTACAGAGTTAACTGGTTACTTGAAGCAGAAATTTCGATTGGTAGAGAATCATTACGGAGCAAGATCAAGCTACGGTAGCTCAGCAATAACTGACGGAACTTTGAAGGTGAACTTGGAAGTAACCAACTTCAACCCGACAGAGGAACTTCCTATTGGTGTTTTCGTGACTGTTACAGGACGAATCACTGAAAGTGGTACGTTTATTTTTGTCCCATTACTTCAGATAAAATATTGATTTTACTATTTTATATTTCTCAAATAAATTATCGTATTTTTTATTCACAGGTTCATTGACAACTATTACCTGCCCAAACATGACCGACATCGTTGCTGACTTCGATCATCAGCGTTTAACTCCACAGGAGTGTATGAACGTCAGAAAATTTCCCAAGCGCAGGGCTCCAGAATGAGGTTGTTTTCTTTTTCTTTTATAAGAAACAATAGCTTATATGCTATTTTCTTTTAATCAAAATAAGTATTGAGAATATTTTTACTTTTCATTTTTTTTATAATGCATTTACGTTCAAATTCGCTTCTTTTCTAATTTTCTACTATTTCTTAATACAATTACAACTAATTTTTTTGGTACGACTTTATATCTATTTAACGTTCAGTGCTCATTGTCCTCATTGACTAAATGCAAGCTCCATTTTTTACTGCATTATATACATAAGTCTGATTGATTGAGTTTCCTTGAAAAAAAGATGATAAGTAAAGTGAGATAGGAGTCATATACACGCTCATGAATATATTCTTTAAAAAACTCGCGAATTTATAGTACAAAAAATTGAAATAACGTTTTGTTAATATTAACATTATCAAGTATTTCCTTTGTCATAGTTTAAAATGTAACAATTAAAATAACTTTTTATAACAGTTTATATATGTAACGATTAAATAATACAAATTACGCGTTTGTAGTAGGAGTAAAAAAATTTTTATGACGTTTTTACATCGATTTTCGTACAAAACTTATCAGTCAATGACTGAAGTTTATACACAACTTTAATTTAACAAAATGCAAGCTCAAGTTCTCTTTAAGTAATACAGTACTGAAAAAACTGACTGAATAGCTTTTAGAATAGTGTTAACGCGGTCGAGTATGACCTTAGTCATTATTCATAATGAAAAAAGATATATAACGTTTCGTATATATTAATGCATATAAAGATAATCTCTCATCTCTCACACTATTTATTAGCTATTTTCGTACCCTACTTATCAGTCACAGACTGGAGTTTGTACACGACTGATGTTTAAAAAAATGTAAACTCAAGTTCCTATTCGGAAGTGATAAAAATAAGCTTTAAGCGAATGTAAGATGAGTGAGCATGTTGAGATACAATGAATGTTAACGCGATCGAGTATGGCCTTAGTCAATATTTATAATGAAAAATAAAAAAATAAATAACGTTCCGTATGTCTTTATGCATGTAAAAATAGAATATAAGAGCTTCAAATTTGTTTATTGTGTGTACATCGGTCGAACTGTTTGTGTAAGAAGTATATCGCATTTTTTGTATAAGAAGTAAAGTAAATAATGCTATAAGCATAATATTTTAGCTGTAATAACCGATACTTTGAAATAAAAACACATTTGTAAGTTCGTTTTAATAAAATAAATAATTTATTATGCCTGTAAGAAAATTATCAAATTACCTAGAGAATAAAATGTTTCATTGGATTAAACTTTTGTATTCAAGACTCAAGTAATGTGTTAATTGATACTTATCAATAATTAAACTGTAATTTGCCAGGAATGTGATTGAAACATTTTTTTTCTCCGGTAATCATCAATGTGATGAAAATAACATTTGTAATGAACGTGATTCTAATAAAACTTTTCCTATCCCTCATGTGTCTTAAAAATAAAATTGTTTTAATATCAAAACATTTTCCTATATTTTCTTTTACAGAATTCATTTTTGAGAAGGTAAGTAATTAGTATTATTTTATTCTACAATATTTAGGGCAAACTAGGGAGTGAACTAACGTTTAATATTGCTACTAATTATTATTGCAAATGTTATTAATCGTTATTGCAAATATATTTTCAATAAAAAGATATACTCTATAAATTACATTGATTGAACGTTTAAAAAATGTTATATGGATTATCCGAAAGCACTAAATTTATATTTTTTGATATGTACATTCTTCAACTGTGCAGTTTTGCTTAAAATATAAATAGTACTTTACTCTGTACTTGGCGATATTGGGTCTCCAATCGAGACGGTCATAAGACAATACGCGAACTCGGGCATGCGCATATGGTCATTGAAATCTATAGCAACCGTAATGTCCATGGTAATGGAACGGTCGTCACAGAAACCACGTTTTTTTTTTAAAGCAGTAGTTGCTGTGCACTGTTGTGTAATCTTTGCATATAAGCATAATAAAATTATCGACATAGCTTTCAATTCATTCTTCTTCTGCAAAGCTGCATATTGCTGTTTTTAACAGCAGTAAAATATTACCTTAGGTAAGTTAATATAATACATTATTGGAAACAAAAATATTTAGAAGTTCTAACCTTATTCATGCACAGATATGATTTGATATTTTTGCTACTTGAAAATATACTAATATTGGTAGCATTTATAATAACATAATAAGGCATTTTTAGTTTAACATTTTAGCATGCCATGTTATATTGATGAACAGTTGAAGCAATTCCAATGTAATGACATTTCATTTGATAGAAAGTATCAGTGATCGCTTTAAAATTGTTAAAAACAATTACTCAATTACTTACTTATTCTTGGAATAATTTGACTATTTTATTACTATTTCTTACATCCATCTCATAAATATTTTGATTACATGATTGTTTAGACTATAAATTGTGTATTGATAGCGAAAAATATGGCAATGTCTTGAAATTATTTAAAAAATCTCAGATGGATAAATGTTAGCCTAACGATCACTATAATGAGCTTTTCTACTTATATCCATCTTTTGTTATTGAGAAGAGATGTTTCATTTATTGATGAATATATTTCTTTCATTTCAGGTTCCTCAAGAGAAATTGATGCACTTATATAGGCACATTCAATTTGATCTGTTACGGTATAACGACATGCATAAGATTAGCCACAAAAATACATCTAATTTAGTTTTCTTTTCATATGTTACTGGACAGAAATAAAGTCATATATCGCTCATAGTGATTTGATTGGAATGTTTAATTTATGAAAATAAAAAATAGCTTATAAATTGTTAACTTACATCATATATAGTTGTCGTTATTATTATTCATAAGTGCTTTCTATTTTATTGTTTTTATTCACACCTGCTTACTTAACAAAAAAATTAATTTCTTAAGAAAGAGATGCTTGAAAGAAATTGCAATATTCAAATATTGCTTTCTAGATAGACTTTTGAACACAATAGAAAATTTATGTAAGAATAACCAGAAGAAAGTATACTGACTGTTTGAAAGAAATTTTGAAAAACAAAGATTAAGAAAAAAACGAAACTGGATAATGAAATAAAGAAACAAAGAACACAGAAAAACGAAAATTGATTGAAAAAATAAAAAAGATAACGAACTTCAAGTAAAACAAAACCAAATTTGATAGTAGAATATGCACTAAGCCAAAAAAGTACATTTGTACTTGGCGTGTATTTGTACTATATCATTCTACTTTTCGGAACAGATTTTAACTGTTTTTTATTTTATACGAGAGAGACATTGAATATACTATTATTTTAATAACATCGAATACCTTATTATTTATACTTTGATTATTAAACAGTAAAATATTTATTTACCATTATTATCGTATTTTACTTTGTACATTCAAATTCATTTTTTTTTTTTTTATAATGGGGAGAACAAAAAAAAAACGCACTCCAGAGGAAGAAGAAGTGTATCAAGCTCAAAGACGTTTGAGAAATGCTGAATGTCAGAGAATTAGGCGTCAAGTTGCGCGTAATCTTATAAATGATGAACGTAGAAATTCTACAATTGCACAAGATTATTTAGGAAAAATGAATGTTTTATGTAAGCATTGTAAAGCAAAACATTTTGAATCGGAAAAAGTTGATAAAAAAGGCTTATCTTTCAATGATTGTTGTTCCCATGGAGCAGTAGTTCTAGATGCTGCCCCTGACTTTCCTCAAGAATTATCATCTTTGTTTGATGGAACTCATGCAAATTCAAATGATTTTTTTGATAACATTCGTTATTATAATAATTCGCTTTCGTTTGCTTCTTTTAATGCCAATTTAGTTAACTTTCAACAGCGCCGTCCAGGGCCATATTGTTTCAAAATTCATGGGCAGATATATTATCAAATCAATACAGCACTATATCCCTGCCTGAATGAAAGTCCTGCTTATGGACAGCTCTTTTTTGTTGATCAAGAAGAGGCTCTTCATGTACGATTATCACAAAACCCGCATCTTAGACAAGAAACACTTACGACGTTAGACAGAATAATAAGAGAGAACAATATATTTGCACAGTCATACGCAATGATGAAACAAGAAATAAATGAGCAGAGATCTCGAATGAATGTCGAAGAGGAACTTGAATTGCAATTATTATTTACCTTGAAACCAGGAAATGATAGACGACGATTTAATTTTCAAAGAACAAACGAGGTTGCTGCTATTTTTTCAACGACAGCTGATGGTGAAATTCCAGAGTCGTATGTCACTATTAGAAACAAAAATACAAAGGTATTGCAATATGTTAGTACTATGGATCCTAACGTGGAGCCATGGATATATCCTTTGTTTTATCCTTATGGTTCACGAGGATGGCATAGAAATTTAGAACGTATCAAGGTAAATGATAATGATTCAAGTAGACGAGTAACGCGAATGGCCTATACTAAATATAAAATGGCTATAAGGCAGGATGAATTTAATTCCATTTTACTAGGTCGTCGATTGTTTCAACAATGGGTTGTAGATTCATATGTTAAAATCGAAAAAGATAGAATTCAATGGTGTAAAGATCATCAAAGAGAGTTAAAAGCAGATACATACCAAGGATTACATGATTATTTGCAAAATTCTGCAAATGACATTAATGGTGAAGTAGGGAAAACAGTTATTTTACCATCGACTTTTTTGGGTTCACCACGTCACATGCAACAAAGTTATCAAGATGCCATGTCTTTAGTTGGTAAAATTGGGAAACCGGATATTTTTCTTACGATGACTTGCAACCCAAGGTGGAAAGAGATCCAAGAAAACCTTTTACCAGGCCAACAGGCATGTGATCGACCAGATATTGTTGCTCGTGTATTTCATTTGAAAAAAAATCGATTACTCGACGTTGTTATAAAAAAAAATGTTTTTGGAGAAGTAGAATCGTACGTATATGTTATAGAATTTCAAAAACGTGGGCTACCTCATATGCATTTATTAATTACCTTAAAATATGCTCATAAAATAACCACACCTGATTTGGTTAACAAATTTATATCCGCTGAATTACCTGATAAAGATATTGATCCTGATTTATTGAATATCGTTGTAAAAAATATGACGCATGGACCTTGCGGTGATTGGTGTATGGTAAATAACAAATGTTCAAAAAAATTCCCAAAAGAATTTCAAAATGAAACAATTATGGATGAAACTGGATATCCTCATTATCAAAGAAGAGATGATGGTGTTTCACATGAACAACCTAATGGCCATATTATTGATAATCGATGGGTTGTACCACATTGCCGTAACTTATTAAAAATGTTTGATCGTCATATGAATGTGGAAATTGTTTCAAGTGTTCGAGCTGTAAAATATTTATATAAATACATTTATAAAGGACATGACGCAGCTACTGTCGTTATTGGGACCGAAAATACATCTAAAGATGTTATCAACCATGATGAAGTTTCTAATTTCATAGAAACTCGGTATGTTGAACCTGTTGAAGCATGCTATCGAATTTTGAGTAAAAGTCTACAAGACAAAAATCATACTATAGAGCGATTACCAGTTCATTTACAAAATCAACAGTGCGTTATCATTTCTACTGATGCAAACAATTCTGTAAACAATCTCAATGAAGTAAGTAGTAAACTGCTTGATTATTTCAAGTTGAATATTGAAAATGAAAATGCACGGCAATATCTGTACAGTGATATTCCAAGGTTTTTTACGTATAAAAAAGAAAAAACAAATGGCATCAAAGTAACCAAATGGGTAGCACGTAAATCGCATTTCAACTGTTTTGGAAGGATGTTTTCGATCAGTCCTACACGAATCGAGTTATTCCACTTGCGATTACTACTATTGCATGTACGAGGAGCTACAAGCTTCGATTCATTAAAAACAGTTAACGGCATATTACAACCTTCATTCATAGCAGCATGTCTTGAATTGGGATTAATAGAAGATGACCAAGAGTGGGCTAAAGCTTTACAAGAAGCAACATTATGGATGATGCCACGAAGACTTAGACAATTATTTGTTCGCATTTTAATACATTGTCAACCAATTCATCCAGAAAAATTATGGGATGATTTTAAAGATGCATTATCCGAAGATTTTTCAAGGACAAACAATACTGATATAAGTCATCAAATGGCATACGCTGACATAAGTAATATGTTAAATCATGAAGGTAAAAGTTTGTCTGATTTTCCTGCTATGAATCAAACAGTAATTACTCATTTATTAGTTGAAAGTAGCGATCAGTTATCACAAACACATTTGGCAGATATCGGAGAACAACAATATAATTTATTGAATGAACAACAAAAAGAAATTGTTGATGTTATTTTGGATTTAGCAACTGCTACTAATGATAAGGTGAATAATAATAATTGTTTATATATTGATGACCCAGGAGGCTCGGGGAAAACTTTTATCTATACAACTATTTATAATTTATTATGTTCAAAAAATATTAAAGTTACTTCAATGGCTTTTACAGGGATTGCTGCAATTTTGCTTCCAAAAGGAAAAACAGTGCATAAAACATTTGGCCTTCCAATTCCTATGTATAGCGATTCATCTTCAAGCATTACGGCGCAATCTAAAGAAGGTCTTTTGTTAAAAGAAACAAGAGTTTTCATTTGGGATGGCTCCAAGATATGCACTGGAAATAGTTAACAGAACGCTTAAAGATATTATGAACAATGATTTACCTTTCGGTGGTAAAGTTATGGTTTTAGGTGGTGATTTTCGACAGCTTTTACCAATTAGACTTCATGGAACAAGAAGTGAAACATTGAATCTTTCAATAAAATATAGTGAATTATGGAGGCACTTCATCAAATATAATCTTACAACGAATATAAGAGTTTTACCTCACGAAGTTGATTTTGCAAAATTTTTAATATTAGTTGGCGATGGAACATTAAATGACCAACACGATAATTTGACGTTGCCTGATCATTGCATTCTCGATATCAATAATGATGTTGTTCAGACTGTATTTGGTAAACTAATCTTAGAAAAGAAATTTGATAACATGAGTAAATGTGCTATTCTAGCTGCAAGAAATGCTGATGTCGATGAGATAAATAAATTAACTACTAATTTGCTAGATATCAGCACGGAACACATTTACACAGCAATCGACAGTACTGATGGATGTGATAATGGGGAATTTGATGAAGTACTTTTACCTGAATATTTAAATTCCTTAAACCCTTCCAGTTTACCTCCATATGAATTACGATTAAGAAAAAATTGTATCGTTATGCTTATTAGAAATATTAGTATTCATGAAGGTTTATGTAATGGTACACGTTTACGGATACTAGATTTTTCACATCATTTATTGAAATGTCAAGTTTTAACAGGAGATAAATCTAATGATATAATATTTTTAAATCGCATCTCATTGTTTTGTACTAACGAGTATCCATTTTCTTTTAAAAGACGTCAATTTCCTGTTAAATTAGCATTTGCAATGACGATTAATAAAGCTCAAGGGCAAACATTTGATAATATTGCATTTGATTTACGTAGAGACGTTTTCAATCATGGACAATTGTATGTAGCAATGTCTAGGGTACGGTCATGGGATACCATTAAAATTTTTCTTGGAAGCCATCGACAAAATAGTTTCAAGGTTAAAAATTATGTTTACAAAGAGCTTTACTCATAAAAAACATATTCGACTGTTAAAAATTTGTTGTATATAACATCATATAATTATTTAATAACTTTCCTAACAAAAACTATAATTACAATGTTTATTCTACAACAATATGTTATGTCATGTTACTCCAAGGAAAATCGTATGAACGTTGCAGAGGTAAAGTAGGTACCGGTACGCATTTGGTAACATATTATAATGATGAAAGGCATATAGGCAATCCCCCTCCCGCGCCTCTTTTCAAAGGGTAACATAGGCTGAGTTTTTTTACATACATCATAAGTGAACGTTCAGTTTAAGGTGGAATCCGAACCACCAATTATGTTACAAATTATATCACGTAACAACGACAGCTTGAGGCGCGCGTAGCGCGCTGCGTGACTCTAGTACATATAAAGTTAAGCTTAATAAATTGTAGCTTTTATAGTATACATATACAGATGTTACATCCAAATAATATAAATGGGTAACGTAGATATATCAATATACTTTTGTTTATATAGAAAACTAAACAATACTATCGCATAACAGGTAACAGCCATTGCCTTATTTCACGTATACGCCACTCCTATAAATTATTTTCTCCTTTATTAATAATATTACTTTGATTATTTGCATAATTATGTAAAAAAACGAAAAAATTCCATTATATCCGTCTTGTAGATTTTACAAAATTAAAAGACACGTATTTTTTCTTTTTTCGATTAATAGAAAATTGACTGATTTACGGCGTGCCAAAGGTACCCACGATTATTCGGATATATGCAAATGCTATGTTATCGTGACGTCACGGAAAGCTTTATCGCGCTCTTTCTCGGCCAGTTTTTGATTGATTAAATAAACAAAAAATACGTGTCTTTAATTTTTTAAACATCTACAAGACGGATATAATAGATTTTTTTCGTTTTTATACATAATTTGGCTCACTATCGAATGTATTATCATTAATTAATACTAATCATTTAAATGTTTCAACATTTTAGAAATACTTGTTATTCAAGCTCCCATTCATATTGTCATTTGAATTGTCATATTAACCGCCTTTTTAAATGCCCTTTTCTTTTGTTTTGGCGGTTATTAATGTGACCGAGTATCGGCTGTCAATTCGCGCTCGAATCTATCATTGTCGTTCTGGCACCTACGTGCGCATACTAAGGGCCAGTGATAAGTTTTCTTGATAATAGTTTTGTGATAAAAGTTTCCTTGATAATAGTTTTCTTAAGGTGCTATAAGTGAAAATAGTGAGTGAAAAGTGAAAAAAGTGAGTGAACAGTGATAACAGTGCGTGAAAAGTGATTAAGTGAACGTGCAATCAATCGTACATGATGGCGAAAACGTACGATTTCTGCCAGTACAGACGTTGTAACAATTCAAGGCTCAGCGGTCATCAACTTTTTCGCTTCCCCGATGCATCGACTCAGGAAAACCGCCACAAGCAATGGATTGACAACGCAGGTAAGTTAAAATTAATTAGATTTAATAAAATTGCTTTCCTTTTGTCTCTGTTCTCTCTCTCTCTCTCTGTCTCTTAACCATGCCATTTGTTGCACTCTCTCTTTCTTTCTCTCATTCTTATTCCGCGATGTTTGGTACTTTCTTTCTATTTTTTTACGCTATTTGTTGGGCTCTTTAATTTTTTTTACAACTTCTGGAACTCTCTCTCTCTCTCTCTCTCTCTCTCGTGTTGGCGATCGTTATATCCGGATTACGCGCGCTCGCGGGAGCTTGCACGAAAATCACGCGCTCCCCCCGACGCGCGCGTATACGCGTATTATTGTGATATCCCCGCAGCGTGTAAATAGATTAGCGGCCGAAACGCGCCTCTCTCTCTCTCTCACTCTCTCATTTGCTATATCTACGTTTAGGAGATTTAAATAAAAAATTGGTGACTGAAGACAAGATGAATAGTGATTGTCAATTATAAATTTATTAAAAAAGAATTTTTACGCGTTTCACGCATGTTCCTCCGATTGTTGAGAGCAGTTTTTTCAATTTAAGTAGGAATCATACGTTTGAAACGACTGTGATTTGATACTTTCTTACGATCTTAAAAAAATGAATTAAAACAATTAATAAATTCAAAATTGCACACGCGTCGAGCTTTTGTTGACATACGACGTTTAAAAATCAAACGTATTAATGATGCATTCAGCGATTGACCACTGTAGTGTTCATTCAGCGATTGACCACTGTAGTGTACAGACGTGCAAATACAGCGCTCTAGCCGAAAAGCGAAAGTATAAACCGATCTAAGTGAGGTGACAGTGAATTTACAAAAATTGATTGTAATCAAGAAGTTAAGGAATGTAATTAACAAAGTTCACAAAAGAAACGGCAGAAATGGCCACTCAGTCGGGAGATATTACTCCCAATAAAAACACCAAGGACTAGAAAATAGCAAGCGTCAAAAGAAAAAGAGTTAGCCCTGACAACCAAACCCAAGATAGGGAAAGACAATCAAAATTACCTGAGTATTGGCTAAGTAACACGAAAAACAGGTACGAGCTTCTACAGGAAAATAATGAAAAAGGAAATGAAGAAGAAAACGGAGTAAGTAAAGATTTAAATACACCTAAAGTCAAATCACCTCCGATCTTCGTATATAATGTAGAGGATATTCGCCCGTTAGAAAAACTGCTAAATGAGATAGCAAAAGACAGCTATACCTTAAAGATAACCGGGCAAAACAAAATAAAAATACAACCGTTAATAACTGAAAAATACTTGCCAATTGTTAGCGCTTTGAAAAAAAAACACACGCAGTTTTACACATATCAACGCAAAGAAGAAACAGGATTTAGAGTAATTTTAAGAAGTATACACCCTTCAGTAGACATAAAAGAACTGAAAGAGGCTATAGAGGAACACGGTCATAAAGTGATGAACATCAGCAACATTCGACATCGTACCACAAAAATACCGTTACCATTATTTTCGGTGGAAATAGAACACGATTACAAAAGTCAAGAAATTTATAAAATAAACAGGCTATTAAATACAGTAATCAAATTCGAACCACCGAACGTTAAGAGAGAAATACCGCAATGTCATAACTGTCAAGAGTTCGGACACACAAAAAATTACTGTTTTAAGAGCGCAGTATGTGTTGAATGTGGTAAACATCACTTAACCAAAGATTGCCCAATAAAAGAAAAAATCAAAGAAATAGTATGTGCAAATTGCCTAGGAAATCACACTGCTAGCTATAAAGGATGCCCTACACGAAAACAATTACAGCAAAAATTATATCCTAGACTCCGAGAAAAAATATTACATCGAAATCAAAACAATACTCAAATTCAGTTAAATTCAAATTTAAATCTCGACAACAATAGTATCAGACCAAACACATCATATGCTCAAGCTGTTTCAAAATCAAAACATAACGATCAGAGAGAGACAGACATACCAAAACAAATAGATGTACAAACAGACTCAAATAATTACTCACAAGACCAAACAAATAACAAACTTGTACGCATGATGGAACATCTAACGCAAAAAATGGACAAAATGGTAAACTTACTAACAATACTAGTAAATAATATGGCAAAACAATGGAATATCTAAAAATTGTAATCTGGAACGCAAACGGTCTTATGCAAAGGCATCAGGAATTACGAGCATTTCTAACGTACGAAAACATTGATATCATGCTGATTTCAGAGACTCACTTCACAAGCAAAAATTTTTTACACATACCAAAATATTCAGTATACAAAACAAATCATCCACACGACAAAGCACACGGAGGTACCGCAATCATCATCAAAACAAAAATAAACCATTACGTCAATGTACACATTAGTGAAATAAATATACAAGCAACTAGCGTAACCATCAACGACAACAACGGTCCTATAACTGTAACAGCTGTTTACTGCCCCCCAAATAAAGCAATAACAAAAGAAAACTGGACGTACTTTTTCCACTCATTAGGAAATCGCTTCATAGCAGGAGGCGACTACAATGCCAAACATCCGTGGTGGGGTTCGAGATCATCAACTCCAACATTCAGAGGCAAAGTGCTATACGAGATAATACAAACAAACAATTACACCCCAATATCCACTGGAGAACCAAAATATTGGCCAACTGACATGACAAAAAAACCAGATTTGATCGACTTCGCAATAGTTAAGGGTATTAATAAATCACACATTACAGCTTCCTCATGCTTAGACCTTACTTCAGATCACTCGCCGATAATAGTCACTTTAAACTCCACAGTAAACAGAACAGTAAATAATCTCACAATAACAAAATGGAAAAAATATACAAGCTTCATTGAGAAACGTATCAAATGTAATGTCCCTCTTAAAACAACAAGGGATATAGATAACAGTATACAAACACTCAATTCTCTTCTAACAGAAGCCATCAATAAATGCTCTACTACTGTAACAAGGAGAGAATCTCAACTAAGTATCTCCTCAATAGTAGAGAAAAAAATCAAAGAAAAAAGACTACTGAGGAAAAGGTATCAGATTACAAGATCGAGCCGTGACAAAACAAATTTAAATAGAGCAGTAAAAGAACTGAAGCAAGTATTGATTATAGAGAAAAATGCAGAGATACAGAAAAAACTCAGAACACTTAGCCCAACTGATGCAACGGACTACTCACTGTGGAAAGCAACAAAAAGGCTAAAGAGACCAACCTCATTCATTCCACCCATACGTAGAGACTGTGGAACTTGGGCCAGATCGGACGAAGAGAAAACGGAAACTTTTGCTAAACATCTAAGTGAAGTATTCAAACCATATAAACGGAAAATCACAAAACAAGAAGAGGAAATATTACTCGAAGAACATAATGCACAGGACAGCACTTCATTTAAACCAGTTAAACTAAAGGAAGTATACAAAATCATCAATAACATAAATAATAAAAAAGCCCCCGGTTATGATAGTATTACAGGAAAAATGATTAAAAAGCTTCCAATGATAGCAACTCGATACATAACAATAATATTAAATGCATGCTTCCGTCTTTGCTACTTTCCATCACAATGGAAAAAAGCTAAGATCATCGTAATACCAAAACCAGATAAAGAAAATGAACTTGTAACACATACAGGCCAATCAGTCTACTGCCTGTACTTTCTAAAATCTATGAAAAATCCATACTCGCACGAATAAATCCAATCATAACAGAAAAAAAACTCATCCCGGACCACCAATTTAGATTCAGGAGCCAACATTCTACGATCGAACAAGTCAACAGAATCGTATCAATAGCAAGGAAATCAATAGAAAATAAACAATTCTGTACAGGCATATTTCTTGACGTCGCGCAGGCGTTCGATAAAGTCTGGCACAAGGGGCTAATACACAAACTGAAGGGGTCTTTTCCAAAATGCTATAGTGATTTGCTAGAATCTTATCTGCAGGATAGAACATTTCAAGTAAAGATCAACAAAAAAGTGTCAACATGGCAAGAAATCAAAGCAGGAGTACCACAGGGCAGTGTCTTAGGCCCAACACTATATCTGCTATACACATCCGACCTACCAGAATCTTCAAATATATCGACAGCAACATATGCAGACGATACAGCAATACTCACAACACACCAAGAAGCAAAAATAGCATCGGAAACAATTCAAAACTATGTAAATAACTATCTTCAAAATTGGCTAAATTCATGGAGAATAATAGTAAACGAGGGGAAATCAATTCACATCACATTCACTCTGCGTAAAGATACCTGTCCATCTATTTCGCTGAACGAAAAACAAATACCACAGAAGGACCATGTTAAGTACCTAGGTATACACTTGGATAGAAGACTGACATGGAAAGAACACATATTCACCAAGAGGAAACAATTAGGATTAAAATGGAGGAAAATGTACTGGCTAATTGGAGGAAAATCGGAGCTACAAATTGAAAATAAACTTTTACTGTACAAAGCTGTACTCAAGCCAGTCTGGACCTACGGCATCCAACTATGGGGAGCCGCTTCGAACTCGAACATTGAAATTTTAGAAAGATTTCAAGCGAAAGTCCTACGCAATATAACACGCGCACCGTGGTTTGTTCCCAACGATATCATTAGAAATGATTTACAAATTGCATCAGTGAAAGAAGAAATTCAAACCTTCTACGCAAAATATTACACAAGACTACAAAACCACACAAACAAACTCATTAGCACACTTCTGGAGGAATCGATTACAAATACAAGACTAAAGAAACACAAGATAATGAAACCATGACATAACTCAAGATAAAAAATAGAACCTTTTTTAATTCATGAACCTTTTAATTCAAAAAAAAAACAAGATAGAATACTTATTGGAGCACTCTGCTGATATCTAGTAAAATTCTCTGTATTAAATAATTTACTTATTGTCATTTAGTCTTACTTGGTCGACAGATTGTAAATATACTTAGGAAATAAAAAAAAAAAAATTAATGATGCGAATATTAAAATATGAAATATAGCCAGCGTAATTAGTATAATTTCTCGTTGTTTGAACTATGCTTGACTGTGATATTTTTAAGTCAGACTTCCTTTTGCTTGAGTACTTTTTATTTATATTTATCTAACGATTTTTCATAGATGATAAATAAGTTAATATAATTAGATTTATGGTTTTACATTGTAAGTTAATTACCTTTTAATTTTTGTGGCTGACTTTCCAAATCATTTAACGATGTTTGATGAAGAATGGTTTAATTAACGAAAGTTAACATTCGTGAAAAATCAAGAATTTATTTATTTCAAAATACTAATTGCTATTCTATTATTTTAAAGTTGAAAAATTGTTATTAATAATCATAAAGGCGTCATTAAAATCATACTTACATCAGATTTCTTAATTACTTTTTTTGACAGTGAAAAATAATTATTAATCAATCTTGCCTAAACAATTAATGAAACTAAACTTCAATTAAATCTTTGTTCTTCTTAACATTGAATTGTTATATTTAAATTTATGAATCACATTCTTAGTAAGTGGGACAATGTACGAGAAAGTAATCAGTATGATAACACAGGCCTGCAAGGTTTTGTTCTTTTGCAACTGAGGGTCATTTCCGAAGTAATTTTTTGGCGTAGAATTCGAATCCGTCATCAGAATTTCTCCATCACGTCAGGTTTTTGAGTAATCGTCCCCTAAAGGTCGAAAAAACACGTTTTTTGGCCATATTCAAGGCTTGATTACATCGTGAGTTTATATTCTTTTCAAAAACGGTTGACGGCATCTTAAAGAAGCACTCTTACCCTTCAAAACCCATTTTTCAAATTTAAGATATCATTTTTTTTCATCAAGATATCATCAATGGAAATTTGCCATTTTTGAGGTTTCACCATGAGCTTAAAAATTCGGCCAATTGTCGTGGAAGAATACGATATATTTCTTAGTATTTTTTGGATAATGATTCTAGAATCTATACTCGCTCAACTAATAATCCGCGGCGTTGTACCGGGCGAGAGCTGGTACGTGAGAGAGAGATCCGCAAAATAGTGAGGGAACAAACCCACCGGGTGGCTCCTCCCGCGGCTCGCTGGTGGAAAGCCGACGACGGCGAAATCGCAGTCCGGCTGGCAGCGGGGCTCGCTGGATCACCGGCGGCGGCTGGTTGGCAGCTAGCGGCCGGGATTGGCTCCTCGATCGCCTTATGATGATCGCCGGGGGCTGCCCAAACAGCAGCCGGAGACTTGCTTCACAAAGCCTTCTCTCGTCCTCGGGATTCCTCTCCCCTGGCGCGTCGTCTCTGACTTCTCTCGCGCAGTGACCTCTTTAACGTACGGTCACTCTCCAACTGTCCTCAATTTCTCCCGCTCTCATAATTCTCGCGGCGCGAGCCGCGCTTTCCGCGTTCTCGCTTATTCTTCTTCCTCTCTCGCTCTCTCTCACGCTCTTCGCGCTCTCGCTTCTTCTCGCACCGTCTTCTCCGCCAGTCGCGCTCTCCCCTCTCCAGGCCCTGCAACGACACGAGCGCGTGAATGCTATGTCAACCATAGCTACGCTCAGCCGCTACATCCGTGCGAGGAGAGTGCCGCACACAGGGTTAGCGAGCATCGCTATCAGCCCTGTCGCAGCCCCCCGCTAAGCCACGGGAGCCGGAGGCACCCGAGGGTTACCCCACGCAACTCCCCTCGCCCGGACACTAGGCCGAGGTTTTGACCAAAACACATATATAAGTACAAGTACATAAAACAAAATAAAACAAACAACGGTTCGCCAATGCTAAAAGAAGAGAAACCAAATATAACACAATCGCGAAAATAAAA
The DNA here is from genome assembly GCF_024137745.1 of Phymastichus coffea. Lineage (NCBI taxonomy): Eukaryota > Metazoa > Arthropoda > Insecta > Hymenoptera > Eulophidae > Phymastichus > Phymastichus coffea. The sequence goes on along the minus strand of NW_026706832.1, from coordinate 3,352,417 downwards.
TCAAAATAGCTAAAAAAAATAAAATGAATATAATTATAAGTGTCTTCCATGCTGGTACCTTAATCACCCTGCGCGTCTTCCTGAGCTGCGCTACGGCTTAACGCCCAGGCTCGCGCGCCTGGCGTTCCGCCCTCGCAACTTCTTCGCGCTGGGATGGTGTGAGTCTCGCCATCTCAGCCAGAATTGCCGCGACAGGATCACGTTCTCGTGTACCATGCTCAACCTGACGCTGTCCATGCGTCGGCTCGCTTGCGCGACGATCGACGCTCTGAGGCCGTGGCTGCGATCTCGCTGACGCTGCCTCAGCCCCTCTCGCCTCGCGCATCTCGCGGCGACGGCGCACCCTAACTCCTGCTCGCGGAGCAGGCACGCGTGTTCCATCAGGGAACACACGATACCTGTCCTTGCCCTTTCCCACGTTATATGGCTTAGCCGGCCGCTCAGCCACCACTTCCGAAGGTCCTGGAGTCAGCAATTGCTCCGCTACCTGCGAGTCCGCCGACACCGCATCCTCCACGGTCATCCCGCCATCTTCGCTCTGCGAACCGGCAACCGAACCCGGCGCGTTGTGACTATCAGTCACCTCCGCTATCGGAGACAGATTTTGGGGCTCGTGGGAGTTACCAGTAGCACTGGTAACTCCCACGTCACGTCCCGCTCCATAGGGGTACTATGAGCCACCGGAGCAACGGTTAGGAACCCGGGCTCATAACCCCCGAAATCCGGCGTCTTCTTATTGCGACGTCGCTTTTTGGAAGTACCATAGCATTCCGCCGCTTCCTCCTTCCGGAGCTCCTGCAGGTACTTCGGCGGCGGCGCCCCGCTCGAGCCAGCGCGAGCCGCCGTACTCGGCGGCATCCGGGCCCCCGAATCCTGGCGATCAGATGTGGACGAGGTCTCCGCTACCCCGAATCGCAGCGGACGCTGCGGCAGCAGGTCTCGCGGCGTTATGAGCTCGTCCACCACCTACCCGAATCGTCCGCGCAACTCATCTCGCCGTTCCCGAGTCGGGACTCCGCGTCGGACCTCTGCGATAACCAACGGCGAAATCGTCTCGCGACCCTCCCACACACTCGGCGAACTCGCCCCTCTGGTGAGTGGTCGCGTATCCACCGGCAGGATCTGGCCCCGCGGCTCCGCCATCGCGACTTCATTGCTAAATCCGCGCCTCACCGACGGCTTTACCATATTGACACAGGGATCCAGCGCGAGCTCCGCATCTCTCGCCCTCGCATCGGTGGCCGCGGCGGCAGCAGCGACAGCGGCACTACGACCCGACACACGGACAGCGCTGTCCGTGTTCGACTACCCCACCGCGATTCGCGTATCCGCGACGACCTCTACCTCGGTCCCCGTGTCGGGCAGGAGTTCGGCGACTTCGCCCTCACTCCGCCTCGACGTATCCTCACTCGCGGTTTTACCAGCGTCTACCAACGCGATCTCTGGCCGAGCCATTTCCACTGATTCCGGCGCCACACCTTCCAGCGTATGCATCGCTGTGTCCTCTGTAATAAAATTCCATATAAAATTAGTAAATAATTCCGGAAACGAATGACTATTGTTTCGTATCGCCATGATAGTCCCGTCATCAATAGTCCTGTCTTCAGCTAATCACACTCACACACAACAATCACTCCACACAGTAACATCTACTTCCGGCTGTCCCTACCCGCATTACGCGGAGGTATGTACCTCTTAAGTTCGGACACATGAACCATTGGTACCTGTTTCTTATTGTCCGTGGTTAAAATATACACTCCTGGTGAAACCACACGCAAGATTTTGTACGGGCCTATGAACTTCGGATCTAACTTAGCATTTCTCCCCGCGCTCGCATTTGATAACGTATGCGCACGTCTCAAAACCAAGTCCCCGACCGAAAATTCCGCTTCACGCCGTTTCCTATCATAATGCTTCTTCTGCCGGGTCTGCGCTTCCTCAATATGCTTGATAACCAAGTCGCGCAGCGCGTCGAGCCTCGCCATTCGCTCGCTCCAATCTTTGATTGACGAGCGGATGATCGGCGCTCGCGCTTCCACTTCGCGTCGCAGACTCTTAGCTTGCTGCGGCTCACGCCCGAAGTTTAGGAACGCCGGCGAGACTTTCGTACTCGCCTGGATTGTTGTGTTCATTGCTTGTCTGAATTCATGCAAATATTTATCCCAATTTCTGTGGTCCTGATCCACGAAAATCGCCACCATCAGCTTCAACGTCTTAATCGCTCGTTCGGCGAAGTTCGCCTGCTGATGGTATGGCGGACAGAGTACCTGTTCGATTTTGTACTCATCTAGCGTCGCTCGAAATTCGTTTCCACAGAAATTCTTTCCATTATCCGTGACTAAGTAGCTCGGGACCTCCCATCTAAATAAAATCAGTTCCTCAAGAGCTTGCGCAAGAGCTTTCCCTGTAGCCGACACGAGAGGTTTAAACTCCACGTATTTCGTAAATAAATCCTGAAATACGACTAGATACTTAAACCTATTCTTGCTTCTTGGCAGTTCAATTACATCCGCCGCTACCACTAGCCATGGTCGTTCGACTACACGTCTGCTCATCAATCCCATCGGTAGCTTCTGTTCGATCTTGTACTTCTGGCATTCCTCACACGAACGCACGAACTCCGTGATATCGTGATACATCCCATGCTAGGAGTACTCCCTCGCAACCCTATCATACGTTTTATCCCTACCGAAATGTCCTGCCGATGGCTCGCAGTGTGCGTCTCGCATCACTCGAGCCCTATGCTCTAGCGGTACTGTTAGTGTTTGTGTGTTGTCACACTTTTCCGATTTGAGGGTGGCACAGCGTAATCAAACATTACCACCCTTCTCGCTGGGCACCAATCAGGTTGGCATAGCCCACTGTCTTTCACTCCTTCGCTTTCAAACATTTTGGAGATCCGGAAGTCAAGTTTGCTGCGACATCCCTGACGCACACAGCGAGGCGGAACCTTTTTCATCTAAGGCGGCGACCTCCTCGAGAGGAGTACCGATCTTTTCAAGGTTCAACGCTCAAGGAGAGCGGAACTAAAGGTTTGACCCTCGGTTTGGGCGCGACGGGACTCTAGTTGCCCCAACGTCTACTGCGTCGGAAGCACGCAGCGTACAAATCTTACGAGATTTGCTTGACCTGGTACCACTACCCCGCAGAGGCAAACCTAAATTGGGATGTCAGAAGAGAGACTCAGCCAGGACAGCCAAAGGAAATTCCTAAGACGATCAACTAACTAAGCCTCCCCTCCTGGGCTCGCGTTCGAAAAACATCCCACCCTGCGTACCTGTATTAAGAGATTTCTCCCACGACTCACAGGTCCATCGTTTCGACATACCGAGGTACGTCTCCCCATTGCGTTTCGGTCATCCCCGCTCACGCTGGTGGGTATCCGTCATTCGAAAGGTTGTTGTTACCTCGTTTGTCCCAAAGTCAGGTCTTGCTTTCTAAAGAATGGTTTTATGGCTTGGCTGATACTGATGTTTGCTCTTTCGATTTGGTTTTGACTGTTGTGTCAGGACGGGGTCTCGCCTAGCCGTCAAGGCGACTCCCCAGGCATTTTCAGTATTCTTGCCTGTTTTGCCACGCATTCGGTTCAAATTTCTGTCTTTGGGTCATAACGGGGTTCATCGCGTTCAAATAATCAAACTTCAGAATTTAATTCTGAAGTTGATGTTCAAAAATTATCGCTCAAAGTTTTCAAGCTTTATGAGCTAGTTTGCGTTCAAAGTTTCAAAAATTAGATTGTTGTGGGAGTTTTTGTCCTTTACTTAGGGACCTTGTAAGAGGCGGCGTCTTTCTACCATAGTTCGTTACTATTTTTCTACGCTTTCTCTTTGTTATAGGTGCTCCTTCTCTGGGCTCTATGACTTTTCTAGCAAAGTCTTCAAAGACTTTGTAGATTTTCCTGCTAGATACTAGGGCCGTTTCCGGGCAAGGCCATGTATGACCCTCCTTTTCAACAGCCTCTATTAATGGCTTCCTTAGTTCCCTTATATCTTCGCAGTTAAAGAGAATATGACTTTCGCTTTCTATCTCCCCACAGTTACACAGTTGGTCTTCGCATAGTCCTCTTTTGTGGAGGTATGACTTAAAAGCGCCATGTCCGGTCATAAACTGGACTGTGTAGTGATTGGGGTTTAGCCACCTCTTCTTTAATCTGTCCTTGATAACTGGGAAGTAGCAGTACGTTCTCCTGCCATTTGTGGTTGACTGCCATCTCTCCTGCCATACCCTTTCGATTTCATCGTTGATGAGTTGTATGGCTTTCGAGATTTTTAGTCTGCCCGATCGAAGTTCTTCGGATTCAATTTGGATGCCGTGCATTTTAATCGATTTCCCTTTCCTGACGCAGTACTTTGCAACTCTCGCGTCGAGCTCTAGAGCTATTGGTCGGGAGGCTGCCAGCACATGCGCCGCTTCGTGAGAGATCGATTTGTAGGCTTTGAGTGTTCTGCAAAGAACTGATCGTTGCAATCTTTCTAAAGCAGATTGTTGTTTGATATTAGTTCTTTGCCACCAGCCTGCAGCGGCATATGTAACTTTCGATAGTAGGAAGCCATTATATATCTTTTTCATGGAATTGAATTTTAGGCCCCAGTTCGCTTTTGCTATTTTGCTTAGCTTGAAGTAGGTGTTGTTACAGTCTTGAACCACGTTTCGAATATGTTCTTCCAATCGGAAGCCCTTCGAGATCGTGATTCCCAGGTACTTGACTGATTTGTGCGTTCTAATGTTGTCTTTCCCAATTTTGACTGTAGGGTTCCTACTCTTGCTTAGCTGGCCTTTAAGCCATATTAGTGCTGACTTTTCCACTGCCAGTTTCATCTTGTCAGACTTGCACCAGTTCATCATTATATTAATGATTTCTTGGGCTTGCCTTTCAAGATCAATGCGTGTCTTTGCCTTAATGATAGGAAGTACGTCGTCTGCGTAGGCTAGTACCTCATATCCTGCATCCCTGATTGCCCGAAGTGGTTTGTCGAAGACGACATTCCAGCCGACCGGTCCGAATACTGAACCCTGTGGGCACCCCTTCGTTACTGTTTTCAGTGTTTCTTCGAAGTGAGCATATATGCCCACCTCTCGATCACTGAAGTAGCTCTGGAGGAGCTTGTAGATGTTCTTCGGGCAATTTCTTTCTTTCAATTGGGATAGCAGGCTTGGCCACCATAAGGCGTCGAATGCTCCTGAGACGTCCAGTGGAATAGCGGCTACGTACTTGATCGACGGGTCAGATTCTGCCTCTTCTACTATTTCATGTAGTTTTCTAATGGCGTCCTCTGTAGATCTATTTGCTTTAAAGCCAAATTGATCTTCCGAAGACCAGTCCGAGCTGTTAAGAATGTTGGATATTCTTTGAATCACAAGCCTCTCGAGTGTCTTCCCTGCAATAGGGAGTAAACATACGGGTCTATATGATTTAATCTCGTTCTCGGGTTTTTCAACCCCTTTGAGTAACGTGATTAGCATTCCACTTTTCCATCTTCTGGGGAACACTCCGCATTCTAAGCAGGCGTTGAAAAGTCGCGTCAGTTCCTGGTGTAATGGTTTTGCTTTAACAAGCATTTCGGACTCTATTCTATCTTTGCCTGGTGATTTCCCTGCCTTGTTCGCTTTAAGGGCCATTTCGACTTCCCTTGTTAGGAAAGGCATTGCGTCGTCGGTTATTGGAACCTCCCGCATGTATTTGCGAATTTCTGCATGTGCATCATTTTCGCAGCTTGGGTCGTCATCAGGCATTAATCCTTCTAGTAGAGCCATGCTTGTTTCTTTCCAGTCTTTTGTAACTGAACCATTACGGTTAACCGTGCACATTGCTTTTGAGATTCTGACCTTGTTGGATGCTTGTTTGTACGGATACGCCCAAGCGTTCTTTTTGCTTTCGATAGTGCAGAAGTCTCGCCAGCTTTTGCTTTTGGCTCTTTTAATAGCCGTTGCATATTGGGAATTCATTTGACTCAATTTTTCAAGTGTTCTCTGGAGGGATTTCCTTTGTTTTATATTCGGTCCTTCCTTGTTTTTCAGAGCAGCGATTTTTTGCTGTCTTTGTATCGCTCGCTTCTTACTTCGCAAGTCAGGGTTCCACCAGGGTTGAGAGCGCGTTCTTCTCGTTTTTGGTGGAATAGAGTCCTTTGCTGCCCTTATCAGAACCTCTTCAAATTTTGAAACATAAGTTTCAATGTCTTCAGCGGTTCTTAAAGGGAGTTTAGCTAGGTTCTCTTTCTCGAATCTACAAAGTTTCCCGAATTTCTCCCAATCAGCTTTTCTCATGTTAAACCTTGGTTCTAATCTTTCTTCGGTTTGTATGAGTCTGGCTGGTTGTGAGGCAAAATCCAGTTCAATCACTATGGGCCTGTGGTCACTGGTGGTCCATTCTTTCACCGCCCAGCTAGCTAAGAGGTTTGACAGGTTTGACGTGTGTAGAGTTACGTCGATATCCGTCTCGCCTCTCGTGCTACGGCACGTTGGAAGTTGGTCCCTTCTATTGGCCACTGTTAGCCCAAATTGGTCTATGAATTCTTCAATGATTGTTCCATTCTTGTCCTGTGTGTTAGACCAGATCTTTGACTTGGCATTTGCATCCATTCCAACTAAGACTCTTTTGCCTTTCAATTGCTTCAGAGTCTCAGCTAGTTTGTCAAGATAGGTCTTCCTGCTGTGGCTGAACTGGCAGTAGATGCTTACGAGGTATATTTCGCCAAAGGCTCCGACCACTTGTGCGCAAACACAATGGGAGTCGCACAGATTAGAGATCTTGACAGCGGTGACCTTGTGCGGATTGTAAAGTATCGCAGCTTGAATCTTTTCACCCTTTTTGGATCCGTGAATAGCTGCGATGCTGCCCATACCTGAAATCGCGTTATTCCAGTGATATGGTTCTTGCACCAGTGCCACCTGTATGTCAAGATTTCTGTCCGTCATGATGACTCCCAGCTCATCGTTGGCTACTTGCCTTTTGTTGAGGTTCAATTGTATGATCCTCAACTTCTGGCCCAGTTCGGGGTTTTGGTGTGCGTTCAAACAAACCCTCTTAACTGGTGGGCAATCGTCTTTGCTTTCTTCTGTTTTGATTGATTGCGAAGGAAACTGAGTTGATACCGGAGTGTTAGAGCAATGCTCTGGTTTCTCGACGGTCATCTCCTGCTTACGTTTCCTCGCCTTGTTATACCTAGAGTGGTTGACCATGTCGCTTTCAAGGTACAACGCAATTTCTAGTTATATTTTTCCTCCTTTGGGATCGCTGCTGGCGGTCTGGAGGGTGGCTTTCAACTTTAGTCCTGGCGTTAACTTTCGCGTTCAACTAAGCAAGTGGCGTTCGAGTGGCGTTCAAGTGCGAGCAGTGAGTACTTGTGCGTGTGCGTGTATACTTGGGCTTGAGCTTGGTTACCTTATCGGGTTTCTCCATGGGTTCGGGGTCCCATGGCTCTTTTATTTACATTTTGATTTTTGAGCTAGTTATTTTTCTAGCTTTTGATCTGTTTTTAGTTTTGATTTTGATTTTGATTTTTGTTTTGATTTGATTTTCTTTTGTTTGATTTTTGATTTCTGATTGATTTTTGATTTTGATTTTTGATTTATGATTCATTTTTAATTTTTAATCGGTAACTTTCTTTAACGCATCTTAATACTAATTTTCTACTTACTGTACTACTGCTTATTCTATTGCTTAAATTTTAGTTAATTGCTTAGGACTAATCTTATTATAATATAACTTAAACTAATTACGAGTGTACCAGCGTGTTTTTATTTCACGCTGGGTTTGATTTTCAATCAAACCTCGTTTGGTCAAGTCCGGGTTAGTTTAGGTGTTAGACGAGTTGCAACCAAAGTAGCATTTGACTGAGCATGTCGGGTTTTCGCCTTTACTATCATCTTAGCCTGTGTTTGCCATTAGCAGCACTGGATCTGATGGACTTTCAGTGCATGGTTTTCGCTTTCAAAAGGAGCTGACAGCCACTAATTTCGCTTTCAATTGCAAAATTGCTTTAGTTATTAGGGCTCAAAAACAATTCCTTTGCAGGAAGGATGCTGCCCTTCTGTGGAAACATTTTCCTAAGGGTTTGGCATCCGTAGTGCGTTCTAGTCATCGAGAGTTACTCGGCCCAGTGGACTGTTCTCTCGCACAACTGGTGTCGGGCCTTACTCCGGGAGCTCGAGGCAAAGAACTTTGGGTGGCTGCTATGACCACGGCCGCGACTCTTTACCCACAGTAGTGGCACCTACCAATTGCCAGTCGGTAGGGGGAAATTTGTTATCTACCCGAATTAAATTCGGATTGCCGGGACCATTGGCCCTCTGCAACTAGCTCCCGGAGCGGTCTCCCGTCCTCTAAGAGGGCGCGCGGTACCACAATCCCAAGAGATTTCCCCTCAAGTGACTCCCGGATTTTGGCTTTTCTGGGCTCGAGTTGAGCTCTTGAGGTGTGGTAGACTCCGCGATGAATGTTTGGGCGTTTGCAGGCCGCACCTCACCACGTGTTGTTATGGTCCGTGTTGTTATATCTTGTTTGGCCGGTTGGCCTGTAGCCCTGAGGGCAAGCGTTGTGTGTTTTGCCTACTGTTTCTTTGCAGAAACAGCGTTTTCAGCCCCACCACGTGAAGGTACACACATCCGCACTTGTGATTGCAAGTCTTCGTTCAAATATACATTGCATTCACTTCGGGTCGACTAGCATTAGTTGCTTGTCGAGGGCAATCGGTGACGCATTTTGTACTTCAGCATTTGTATATGCCCGTACACAAAAGAGAGAAGTTTCGACGTCCTCGCCTAAAACATCGAGTTGTTTATTTGAGGAGTCTCCGTTCTCTGCTAAGGAAGACAATTGTCGTCCGCCGCTTTGACAAAAGATTTTGCACAAAGTGACCTGGCCAGCCTCGCGGCTGGCCATATGGTGCACTATATGCATCATCCATGTATTTGCTAAGCGGATTATAATCGAGCTTCCTGAGAGCGTCGTGATTGCAACCGCCGCTCTAGCGGTACTACTAAGCGCCAACATTGTTCGCGATTTGTGACTGGATCGAGTAGTTTATCGGAAGAGAATCTATACAACATTCCGTCCTCTACTCGCCAATTTCGGAATTTATCCGGTCTCGCAAGAACATCTCTCATGCGCTGTAAGTAGTCTGGGTCCGTAATGGTTGCGAATGACGCTACCTCCTCGCCGTCCTCATACGCGCGCGATAACGCGTCCGGCGTATGATGTAGGTATCCGGAGTATGATGTATGATGTACCCTTCCTATACACGATCTCAAAATCGTATTGCTGAAGCTCTAGAATCCATCTCGCAAGTCTACCTACGGGCTCTTTCTTATTCCGCAGCCACGTGAGCGCTGTGTGATCAGTAACCACCACGAAATGCGTTCCCTCAACGTACGGGCGGAATTTCTTTATACCCATTATTACTGCCGCGCACTTCAGTTCTGATACCGAGTAATTTCGCTCATGCGTATTGAGCATCCTGCTCGCGTAGCAGATGGGGTGCTCGAAACCGTCCGCGTCCTTCTGCATCAAACACGCTCCCAGCGCATATGACGACGCATCGCAATGGATATAGAACGTTTTCGCAAAGTCGGGTCTCGCCAGCACTGGGGCTTCCGTTAGCGCCTTCTTCAGTTTTTCAAATGCTTCGGCCTGCTCCGATCCCCAATGCCAGCGTTCGCTTTTGCGCGTGAGCTTCGTTAGCGGCACCTTCATTTCGCTCTCGTGCTCAATAAATCGCGCATACCATCCGCACATGCCGAGGAAGCGTCGCAGTTGTTTGACATTTCTGGGCTGAGGAAACTCAACTACCGGCTGAATCCGGTCAGCGTCAGGTCGCAGCCGCTGGCTATCCAGACGGTATCCCAAAAATGTCACCTCCGAGCATCTGAATTCACATTTCCCTACGTTTACCTCGAGTCCCGCGTTAACCAGTCTTTCCAATGCCCGCTCGAGCCACACCAGATGATCGCTAAAAGTCTCGGTCACGACTATCACGTCGTCGAGATATTTAAATACAAACGGCTCAAATTCCGGACCGAATAGCGCATCCATCAGACGCATGAATGTTGCCGGCGCGTTTATCAACCCGAAGATCATATAATTGCATTCAAACAGGCCCATCCCTGGAACCGCGAATGCCGTATACTTCTTACTTTCTTCGCTCAACGGTACCTGTAGGTATGCATTTTTCAAATCGATCTTCGAAATAAATCGCGCCCCTCGCCAACGATCAAGGATCGCATCGATACTCGGCATCGGGTATGCGTCTGCCCTTGTCGCTTTATACACCGGTCTCAGATCGATACACATTCGATTTGTGCCGTCCTGCTTCTTCACGATCACTGGCGCGCTGCTCTAATCGCTAGTCGACCTTCGAATCAACCCGGATTCCAACCACCTTTTCGTTTCGCAGCGCATGAAGTCCATTACCTGCGGCGAGTATCGCCTCAAAGGGGTCTTCACCGGCCGCGCACCCTGCACGTCTATTTCGTGCCGAATTAAATGCGTGCATGTCGGCGATTTCTCGGGCACAATCCGCCGCACTAGCTGCTCTATCACCTCGCGCTGCGAAGGTCGCAACTCAGAAAGTCCAGCGACCTCGGCCCTGACACGAGCACGCGTGAATCCCGAATCGCTCGGAAATTCCACCCTCTCGCGTTTCAACTCTGCAAACGAGTGCCACGGGCCATTCCTTATATACCAACGCCTTTCCGCATGCTCCGTGCCAATACCGAAGCCCTCGATGATGTCCATCCCGACTATCATATCATACTGTATTGGCGCGTCCACGACTCGCGTTTCTACCTCGCGCACTACTCCGTCAATTTCAATTCTAAGACGAAGTTTCCCTATAATTTTCGCTTTTGCTCCCGCGAAACCAAACAATGCCACATCGCACGGCTCTATGTGGTCCACAAACTCTCTTCGTACGCGCGATCCTACGATGGTCAGCATTGCACCAGAATCGTAAAGCGCACTATACGGTCTCCCGGCGATGTGCACTACCAAAAGCGCGCGGTTTTCCACGGCGTCCGCCTTCGGTTCACCCATGTACACGCGCACGCATAAGCGCGAGACTTCCTCGCCGGCTCCAGTATGCGCGTTTCCCACCGATTCCTTACGCATCGGTTCACGCCCTGGTCCGCCTAACGTTCCCGGCAAAGATGCTTTCACCGTAATCGTACCGCTCAGCACCATGAATTCGTTCGACGAGGTGACAGATCGCGACGACGTCTCGTCTACACTGCCAGGGTCGTCTACCTCTTGTCTCATGCCGTGCTGACCTGGTTTCCCGGCCTGAGCCTGCTCCGGGGCCTGTAGTACGCGCTTCGCACCTACTCCCGGACTGCTCACAGACCGCGTGGTTTCCACGGTTTCCCCCGAGTTTCGAATACCATCGTCCGGTACTGGCGCTCCCGTCAAATCCTTCCCGATTGACCCGCGCCCATCCCTCGGACACCCTTGGATATTCTCTCGGTCTGCATTCAGCGTTTGCGCAGCCTGTCTCTCATTCTCGCGCGTCGACTCGGTCTCACGCATCCTCAGCCACTGCTCATTAAACCCAGTCCAATCGAACTTCTTCCTTACACTCTCCGTTTCGCGTCCTGTGTACTCGTGATATTCTGAAGTACTTGGCCGCGCGCCGCTCGCGTCCTCACCTCCCGGATGCTCTGATCGACGTGTTTCAGTCAGTCTGCGGTACTCCGCGAGTCCGCCCTCTAACAATCTATTAAACGCGATCTCACCCGGATGAAGTGCCCTATCATGCGACACTACACGGGGCCTGCTGGGCGCGCGGAGCCCGCGTTGGAGTTTCCCATTGCCCTGATCCATCCTTGGCATTCTGGGCATATTTCAAGGGTTCCACTATCCGAACCGCAACCTTGGCACCTTCTCGAGGCTCGCGTCCCCAACGTACACTTATTGGCATAGTGACCAAGCCGCTGGCATTTATAGCAGCGCACTGGGCCCTTATCCTCGCCGCGTCTCGCAGCTTAGTTAACACCCGCGCTACCGCTTGCCTCAGCGGTTGCTGGCCCACCCGCGGCCTGTTGCGGAATCCGCGCATCCTGCGGGCTCGCGCACTCAGATTTACGGTGTCCGCGCCCCCCGCATTTATAGCATACGCCCTGGAACGCTGCTCCGCCGGCTGCGTTACTCGCCGCCGGGGCTGCACTTCCCGATGGCGTCCGCAGCAGCCGCGACAACGCAGCCACTACATCTGTCGGCAACATGTCTGGCGAAGCCGCCGGATCCTGTTGTGAAGGGCTTTCCTTGCTCGGACCTCCGTTGTCGCTTCCAGACTTCGACGCCGGCCTTGCCGTCCTGCCGCGTTGACCTTTCCCACTCGCAGACTGGACAGATGCGACAGACTCTCTTACCGCAGGGCCCGCGTTTCCGATACCCGGTTTCGCAATCTCGTTCGCCGTATTTCTTCGGTACGCTACTTCCGGCATCAATGATTCTTGCGGCGTAGGAGGCGGCCGATACACATAATCGATGTCGCGCCGACGTTCAAATTTCTCTCCCTACGCACGCAGCTCTGCCAACGTTTTAACCTTCTTCGACCTGATAAACTTCCGCAGCGTCGGATATGGATTAATTTTTATCAGCTCGAACTGTCGCCGCTCCGAGAGTCCCGGCTCCAGCCTACCCGCGATATACAGAAAAGCTGTAAGATACTGGCCCAGCGGCTCACCCTCGCCTTGAGTACGGCGGCGCAGCGCGTCATATACGGCCTCGCGCGAGCGTCGCGGGCAAAACTGTCGTCGAAACTCATCCTTGAATTCGCGCAGCGTTCGCCAACTCGGACGATTTGTCTCCCACCAGAGCATCATTTCCGAGCTTACGAACGCGGTCATCCAAGCCGACAACATCTCCGCGTCGCGAAATCTATAAAAAGCTTGCACTTCGTGCAGTCGCTGGAGGAATTGTTCCGCCGTCAGCCCGCCCTTTTTAGTGAATACCACCGACCAGTTTTTCAACGCTGACACCGCGTCTGCCGGCCGGCCATTGATATAAAGAGCTTTTGGCCTTCCTACGCACCTATCGTCATCGGAGTCATACTTCCACGCCTCATCGTCCTCGAGCGCTGAGTCATAACTCGCTTCGTCGGACTCTGAGTGCTCTGACTCCTCCTCTAAGTCTTTGTACTGGCGCATTTTCATCGCGGCATTTCTCATCGGTGCCGGGCGCTCATTCTCGCGCGCCCGGGCGGTCAGCCGCGTAGACTCGCGCCTCGCCACGGGCCTCGTGTTGAGCGTTCCACGCGCCGAAGTACTGGTGTCTTTTGGGCCGCGCGCCCCCTCATACTCTAGTGCGTTATTCATCTCGCCCTGGCCCACGATGTTTCGCGCTTCGCGCGCCGGCAATGTCTCTCGCACTGGCCAAATTAGGCTAACCGCGCGCCGCCATATCGACGGCTCCTGCCCATGAAAGCTCGTCGGTCGCTGCTGTCCGCGCACCCGCGCCGACTCGGTCTGTCCGTCGGCGAGACCCTCTGGTCGCGAGTGGCCCACCGGTGCCGACCGATTCAGCGCCGACCTCACATTTGTTCCCAGCGGCTTCTCATTCGCAGTGATACCGTCGGTTACGCGAATACGCGTTTCCGACGGCTCCGCGTCGCCGCGTTGTGAGTGCTCGTCCATCGTCCGCCGCGCGATCACCGCTGCGCGCACCACCGCCTCCCAAGCTTCCAACAACGCGCTATCCCGCGCCGCTGACGCGAGCGTCGCGTCAACGGTAGTCGGGATTTCACCCGCTACGTAGTCCTCTGCTTTTACTGGGGGCTCCGATTCGTGGTTCGCGCTAAATAGAAATACGCGAAATGCCCTATCCTGCACGGTCGCTGTTGTCCCTTCCGTCGCGAGACTCTGGGCCGCCATCCATACTAGCAGGTCGCTTAAACGTGTCTCGCGCACGCGCTCCCATAGTTCCTTTATCTCCGGCGTTTTCATAACTCGTCGCCTAAAGGTTTCCGGTCGCGCGCGCGACTCGCCTGGCTTCGGCCGTTTCGGCGACCTTGCCAGAGGCATCGTCTTACACGCCTAGTCCGGCGTAAACAAACAGACCCGCTAAGAATTGCTCTGCGACTCGCAACAGTTATCCGTGCGCGCGCTAAGTCTCTTAACAGCGATGACTTTGGTGCGAACACGCAACACAAAGTCTTAATCGCTTAATCCCTACAAACTTAAATTCAAACAGCCAGAAGTGATAATACCAATCACACCCTTCAATCACACAACACACATTACAAATCAATCACGCACATTAGCCAAAACACCAGGCTCGCCTCGTCACTCCGAACTCCAGGCTATATTCCAAATTACCAGCGCTAATCGCGCAATGTAAACAAAGCGGCTCTCGCTGTTGCCCTTCTTGGAACGTTCGGACTCTGGCGTAACTCGAGCGACATAGCAACAAAGAAATTTTAATTTCAAAATACAATTCTGGCCTCTCTCAGCGTCTCACCGGTACTTACCCGCAACTCAGCGAACTCGCCGAAAACGCACAAGTCGACCAAAATACCGCACTACCTCTGACACAATGAAAACGCGATTTTCCCAACCGCACTCGCGATCACCTTCACCTCCCGTCAAACAAAGCGATGCGAAAGGTTCTCCCGCCGAAAGAACACAAGAGATGCCATGCAAGGGGGGGGGGATTTATCCTCGAAACATAGCGAAGTGCGCCACTGCTATAACCCCTGCGAGTTATTAAGGGTTCTTTTCCGGTGAAGGAAGCCGGCGCTGACTTCCACAGGAGCAAACCTACCGCGATGACGGGAAAGGTGAACAGACAGAATCGAAATGAGTACAAAGAGGCGATCCCTTTTATTTACGCCAATAAAAGTTATAGCTACGGTTTCTTACAAACGCAATGGTGAGCGCGCTCGCTCAATCCCCAGAACGCGACAACAGACGGCGATTAGGAGCGTGATCGCTCAACTATTATACGCGACAAATGTACAATGATTAGGAGCAGATTCGCTCAACTAATAATCGCGACAACTCAATCCGCGGCGTTGTACCGGGCGAGAGCTGGTACGTGAGAGAGAGATCCGCAAAATAGTGAGGGAACAAACCCACCGGGTGGCTCCTCCCGCGGCTCGCTGGTTGAAGGCCGACGACGGCGAAATCGCAGTCCGGCTGGCAGCGGGGCTCGCTGAATCACCGGCGGCAGCTGGTTGGTATCTAGCGGCCGGGATCGGCTCCTCGATCGCCTTATGATGATCGCCGGGGGCTGCCCAAACAGCAGCCGGAGACTTGCTTCACAAAGCCTTCTCTCGTCCTCGGGATTCCTCTCCCCTGGCGCGTCGTCTCTGACTTCTCTCGCGCCGTGACCTCTTTAACGTACGGTCACTCTCCAACTGTCCTCAATTACTCCCGCTCTCATAATTCTCGCGGCGCGAGCCGCGCTTTCCGCGTTCTCGCTTATTCTTCTTCCTCTCTCGCTCTCTCTCACGCTCTTCGCGCTCTCGCTTCTTCTCGCACCGTCTTCTCCGCCAGTCGCGCTCTCCCCTCTCCAGGCCCTGCAACGACACGAGCGCGTGAATGCTATGTCAACCATAGTCACGCTCGGCCGCTACATCCGTGCGAGGAGAGTGCCGCACACAGGGTTAGCGAGCATCGCTATCAGCCCTGTCACACCGGAAAATAGACAAAAGTTCACACTTGCCGAACAAAATTTATGTAAAGTTATGTACTACCACTCAGCTGCTGGTTACAGTCAATTGCTCAAATTAGGAATTAGATTAGCCGGAGAATCTACAGTAAGAAGTTGGATAGCACAATTAGATCTTGAACCGGGTTTAAATAACAATCTTTTGGAAAAAATACAAGATAATTTGAGCAAATTACCCGTAGAGCAGCGTTATTGTGCGTTAAAGTTTGATGAGATGAGTATAAAAAGCATGGAGGAATATTCTAAAAAATACGATCAGATTGAGGGTCTTGAAGATATGGGGGATAATGTTAGAAGTTCAAAAATAGCTAGATATGCTTTATTAATTTTTTTTTGATAGCATTAATGCTGTTAATCCTTGGCGCCAAATACTTTCATTCAGATTTAATTCAAGTGGGGCTAGTGCTGATGATTTATTAGAAATTTTACATAAAATTTTAACTGCTTTGTTCAGAATAGGAGCTTTAGTCAAAATTATCGTGTGCGATCAAGGTTCAAATAACGTAAAATTGTTTTATAAAAATTTAAAAGTATCTGTAGATAAGCCTTTTTTTTATTATAAAGGAAAATTAGTTTTCGCAGCTTTGGATTGGCCTCAGCTCATAAAACGATTACTTTATCAACTAAGAGTTCATAGATATATTTATATTGATAATAATATCATTATGGCTTTTAGTGATATAGTAAGAACGTACGAAATCGATAAAACGAACGAATCGTCGAATTTATTAGCTTTTTTAAAAGACAAGCACTTTAATCCTAGTACCTTTGAGAGTATGAAAGTCAGTTTAGCTTTTCAACTTTTGAGTAAAAGAGTAGCAGTTGCGATAAAAACTGCTGGTAAAGCTGGTGAGCAAGGCATTGGAAATGGACTAATATCGGAAACATGGAGACAATTAGCAGATTTTGTGAGGAAAATGGACACTGTTATTGATGCCTGCAATTCGTATAAAATAAATAATGTTAATACTCAAAAGCGTCCACTCTCAAATCTCAATCCAGAAATTGAAAAGTGTCTTGTAGATTTTATAGAATCGTCGAAACAGTGGACAACGCGAACTGTACACGCGAATAAAAGTAATAAATCGGAAAAAAAAACGAGACCACCGTGTTTTACGGGTTTATCTTTGACCGCGACGGCTTTATTAGAATTGTATAGAAACGTAAATAGCGAATGTCCATCTTTTGAATTAGCAACTGGCCTCTGTAATCAAGATAGCGTTGAGCATACTCATTCGAAGATTCGAGGAAGAAATGGATTCAATCCAAATCCGACATGTAGAGCTTATCGTTTAACAATTAGACACATTGTGTGCACTTCATTAATTCATACTAGACAACGGGGGAATGTTAAAATAGATGAAACTATTTCTTTAATCAATCCGGATGAGAAGGACTCACACAATGAAAGTACCGAATCGTTAGCCGCTGCCGCATTGTATATACCCGGTATAGAAACTGTACAAAAAGACTTAGAAATAGATCAAGAAATGTTCGAACTTTTAGAAGCCGCGGAACTTATAGACATTTCAACCCGTAAATTCGAGTACATTCATTGACTTTGAAAAAAAAGACTTGTAGGAGAAAAATGCTATAAATTTTTTCAGTGGTTATACGGCTAAAAAATCTATTCAAAAAAGTAAATGTTGTAAGTGTAAAAAAGTATTTATGGAACCGGTAGAAAATGAAATAACTGATTATGAATATTACCTTCAATGTAGAGAATATGAGCATTCCGATAAAAATCTTCCTGAAATTTCGTATTTAACAAGATCGAGTTTAATATTTAATAAAATTATAACTTGCCAGCTTTTTGGTTTTCAACAACACTGTACAAGTCATTGGCATCAAAAAAAAATTAGTTGCTAACTTAACCGACGTAGTGAAAAAAATAACAAATGATCACTTTCCAGATTGGTTTGACAAAAATAATACTTGTTACAAACATAGAGTAGAAGCTTTGCAATTTTTAATGAGATTGAAAGTAATTAACACTACGAAGGTTAATAATCAAAAGCGTCAAATAGAGGCCAAAGCCAAAGTAAAAACAAATAATAGAAAATTAAAAATTATACAAAGTACTTAGGTTTTTTTAAATATTTAGGGAAAATATTTACTTTAATTTAATTCATTTTAATTTAATGCATTTTTAATTCGCTTCACGTGATTAATAAATTAAAATTTCTTTTATTGCATTAGTTAGAAATCATGCTAAAAATAATTTTTCTATTGTTCCTGTTTTATTGGCTATTAATAATATAATGCTTTTTAACTTTTAGTCTTATTATTTATATTATAATAATTATTATTATAATTTTATTTTTGACAATTACACATTAATAGCTTACTTCACCACAACATATAACACAACCTCATTACATCAACTGTCCTACTTTCGTACATAAATTTCCGCGAGCTAATATTAATATTATTCTTTGGTCCGCAATACTTCCTTTAAACTGTCCTCATACTCTTCTTTTTTAACTTTCTTCTCCCCGTCAATTTCCCTTGTTCCCTGTCTTGACCTGTAAACTATTAATCTCTCATTTATTTCTTATTCTCAGATTTCTTGTTTCTTTCAATTGTCTTCTCGAAAACCCTTACATACTGTCTCGTACCATGATCTATCTTTCCCTCAAGCACTTTTTCCAGTTTTTTTATTAACTCTTCTCCCCTAGTCTCTCCTCTCCAGTCGTCCAGAGCCTTTACCCATTCTTTTCTTATAATCTTCCTCGTCGCCTCGCATATCCAGATGTACTGTAGGTCCTCTTCCTCATTACCACACACTCTTCATGTTTAATTGATGTAACCTTTGTTACCTTCCTTTCCTATACTTCCGCACCTTATTCTCGCCCATTCCCCTTTCAGATAACCCTCACTTCCACGTTCACTCCAATAGTGAATTGATTTTTTCCATTTCTTGTAATACTTCCAATATTTCGATTCATCTATTTTGTTTCATCTTGCTTTTAGGTCTTGCTCTGCTCTTATTTTTAAGGTTCTGTGATTTCCATAAGTTTTTCTTTCTCTAATCCATTTTCCATTAATATTTTTAGCTCGCTGTTTCCTGCCTTCATAGCTGATTCCAACCATTTCCTTCCACATCTTGTAGGATTATTATTCCTTATCCCTCTCATTTCTTTCTTTAAACACTAGGGACATCAGACGCACTTCGCGCACTTTCACCTTCCATTTCATTTCTTGTCATATTGATTAACATATTTAACGCAATAAATCCCTTTTTTTAAAGGTGGATTTTTCAATTTTTGTTACGAAACACACATTACAGTGGAAAACTTGTATTAGTAAAACAGTTCCGCGTATTCTAAATTCATGTTCTAAATCATCGTATTCTAAATTATCATATCGAAAACTGATATAAGCAATCCCTTTAGTTCTTTTCAACTATACGGGTCAAATTACTATCAAACTTTTATTCTACTCTTTTAATAAAAATTACAATATTGCAACAGTTTTTCAATCTTACACATTCAAATATATCAGATTATCATAATAATTCCAAGCACAATAACCTCTCGCTTTGACCAAATGATTTAATCGTTGCTAATGTCATAAAATGAGTGTAAAAATATTAACATTGCCACATACTTTTTTATTTTCATTATTTTTAAAATTCTCCGTGTCAATTATGATAAAATGAGTTTTTATTAATAAAATCTCCACTCGAAACCACATCACACGCATATTTGCTGCCATAACAGGATATCACGTGACTATATTCCAACCAATTAGAACACGAATAAAATGCTTCATAATGGCATCCATCACCTATTTATAAGGGATATTTTCGGGAGTCTTTTGTCATCCATTTCAACGATTTTTGCCCTATGTATGTAGTTTGTCGCCCTCTTTATTGTTTCCAAATATAAGCCTTCTATCCCTGCCTCTATTTTCCATATATAATCTGGTATTCATATTGCTACCTAGTGCCATCTTGACTACCTTTGCTTGAATTTTTTCCATTTCTTCTTGCGGTGTCCAGCTCCATAACTCCGAATCATATAGACATCCCGCTCTCCCTATTGAATTTAGTATTAGCAGTATTCTTTCCAGTGTATTGAGTCTTGCTCTCTTCATTAGACCCCATGTGCTATTCATCGACCTCTGCGCTTTTTGCTTCATCTTCTTTAAATGTGTTTCATATCCACCCTTCATAGTAAACCGAAATCCTAAATATTTGTATTCCTTTACTACCTCCAGTCTTTCTCTTTTATCTATTATTTATATTATATTATACTTGCGTTAATTTTATATAACTTTTATATATATGTTTAATTATGTTCATATTGTTCATTTAATATCGTATATATGTTTATATAGCGTTTATATTGTTTGTATATTTTAATTTGTAAATTAAATTGTATTTATTTATTTATTCTTGTACATTTATAACTTTTTTGGTCTTTTAAATATTTAAATTCTTTAACTATTCCTAATTCCGCACCCTTGTATACAAATTTTTCATTCTTCTTCACTCTCCCTCGTGCAGATTAATATCTTGCTTAGGAAAGAGACTCTCGTGGTTACAGTAGGGCTCTAGGCGAGTTTTCCACGGTTTTATTTCAAATATTTTCATGAAAAAGTATTTAATAATTTTATTATTGCAGCATACCATGCAATTAATTGAATTATTAATTTATATTTTTTTATGCAATGTTTTGAAGTCAAACAAAAAAAAAACAACGCGCCGAGTGTGTTATAAGGAACAACGAGAGAAAAAAACTGAAAAACTAAAAAAGATACAAATATTATGTATAATTTTATTCAAATTTAATTTTAACGTGTTAAACAGTCTCGCCTTCTTGTAATATGCTAATTGACAGTACCTCTGTGGTGGTGTGGAAACCTGTCAAAATTAGAAAAAAATTTAAATAATATGCTGTAAACTGCTCTGTCTGAACGTATCATTGGAGCAAAAAAGATTATTGTACATGTACTATTTCTACCGATATTTTTATGTATTTCAAATATTATTTAGAATGAACATTCATGCTTATAATATAAAAAAAATGTATTTGTGTAATTTATTGTCTGATAAATATACAGCGTCCCATTTTAACTTGGACAGTAATATAATTTAAAACTTTGCAAAGTATTCGAAAAAGTGGAAAAAATGACTTATATCACATTCTGCAGCTCGGAAACAAAACTGCCCTTGAAATGACCTTCAAATTATCTTGAAAGTCAAAGTGGATGCCCCTCTTAAAGTATAGTAACTTTTGTCTTTAACATTTTTCATGAATCTTTAAAGTTCTTATGTAATTTAGGTAGAGAATGAGTCAAAAAATAAGATTGAACTTCTATTACCTCGAAATGACCTTGCAGGTTCTCTGGGATACATTATATAAACATAGAATTTTCCACTCTATGGAATCCTGGGTAAAAATATCGGGTTCTTACTTAAAAAAAGTTAACCTTGTAGTAACCTTGAAAATAAAGTTCAAGTAAATCCCTTCATAACTTACAATTTTTTATTGAAAAATTTTTCGAATACTTTGCAAAGTTCGGAGTTCTCTTATAACCCAAATTAAAGTGGGATGCCCTGTACAGGGTGTCCAAGAAGTAAAATGTAAATAATAAAATACCAAATCATTTATTTATGCCACTGTTATAAACAATTTTTTCAAAAAATCGACGATATCTCAAAAAACGATATTTTTTTTTTTTAATTTTTTTACCATCGTGTTCCTTGTCATTTTTTACACAAGAAACCGTTGAGAAAATCGAGTGCCCGCTATTAGGATTAAGATAGCACTAAAATGAAACGAACCACGCGCTAGCCGCTCGGCCGCTCGGCCGTCTGCTACTCGTGCGGTTCCAACGTTGCTTGCTGCAATTGCCTTCTTTAAATAATAAATAATTTCATATTCTAACAGTCTATATGTATTTATTTAAATAATATATAGATGTATTAATTAAGTAAGTAATGTAAATGAACTATTTTTTTATACCACCTGATATAATATTGAAATTAAATATTCACTCTCTGCGTTTGAGCGGGCTTGAGACCGACGCATATTTAGGATGCGGCCGCATTAAAAATGTTTTTTTATCGGACCTACACCATAATACTCTTAATAAGTAATTTACAAGTAATTTTACAAAAAAAAAACCTTTAAATTATGCGTCTTATTTCAAATTCAGAAGAGTATGAAGTTTTTTTTACTTTAATTTCCGTTGTATTGTCATCACTAACTGGAATGAATGCATGCAGTGATTGTGTTCCTTGTATAGTAAGAGCATCTTTTAATTGACTATACACGCTACTTTCAAAAATTTCATATTCTTCTTGACTACAGTAAATAAACGTTATTTTAGGCATAACTTGCTTCGCCCATTTGTAAAATTCTGCAGAATTACTTATGATTTTACCGAGCAAGCTTTCTCGTCGAGCTAATCTTTTTATACCTCCACTAATTCCATCACATGATAACTTGCAAAAAAATGCCACTCTGCTCTAAATAGAATAAATGCCGTAATATCGAACTAAGTTTAGAAAATTCATTCTATTTTTATATTGGCTTCCGGCACCATCACTAACATAAATAATTTTTTTTACAGTATTTTGAAATGTATTTTTGATGAATTCAATTAAATTTTTTTGATATTTAGCATAAATTCTTTTTCGTAAAAAATTCAAAGACTTTTAAAGATTTCTAGAAGCTATTACAAATTGGTGTTTATATTTTCTACCATATATTTTTGCATATACGTCATTCTCACGCCCGATCTAACGCACAGAGCAAATGTTTCATTCAATGTTGTTTCAGATTTATATTACTTATATTACTTTACTTATATTACTTTATATAACGTTATATTAAGTAAATAAGTCATCAAAATTTAATTTAAATTTAATTACTTATTTAATTAATTAATTTATATATTATTTAAATAAATACATATAAACTGTTAGAATATGAAATTATTTATTCTTTAAAGAAGGCAATTGCAGCAAGCAACGTTGGAACCGCACGAGTAGCAGATGGCCGAGCGGCTAGCGCGCGGTTCGTTTCATTTTAGTGCTATCTTAATCCTAATAGCGGGCACTCGATTTTCTCACCGGTTTCTTATGTAAAAAATGACAAGGAACACGATGGTGCAAAAATTAAAAAAAAAAATATTGTTTTTTGAGATATCGTCGATTTTGTGCAAAAATTGTTTATAACAATGGCATAAATAAATGATTTGGTATTTTATTATTTACATTTTAAAAGTGAAACTCTTTCCGCGTCTTTTACAAAAAGAATCATGTCCATATCTTTATTAGTCTCCGAGAAATCGAATTAATAAAAAAAAGTCCAATATTTTTTCAACAGTTGATAAGTCGGCCCCTTATCAATATTTTGATCTAAAACTCTGCACAGATGTTGACCTCTGTATAGATAACAAGTCTACCAACTTTGAACAAAATTGATGATTTGAAGTTTTAAACTGTTTGAAATAGCCTTGAATTGCCCTATTACAAACATAATTTTAATTTATGTCTCATTCATGTAATTGTTTTTTGAATATTTATCCAATTTTCCAACTTATAGCTTCAAAACTTTTGGATATTTTCGTTGATTGTGCAGAAACTACGTTTTTAATCAAAAAGTGTTCGGGAGGTTTTAAGAAGCTGCGAAATTCTCCTATCATGCTATTATTTTCTCAATTCATTTATACAAAAATAATTATTAAATTTTTTTTCTATGGTAAAAGTTTTAGCTTCCAAAAGTGGAAACTTTTGGGAGCCATCGTGTAACAGGATGCAGGCACAATTCCGCGGCTCCTTTGCTCTATATCTAAACCTACTCAAAAAAACTTTACGATCTTTCGGAGTAGAATTCGGAAAGTGCGCGGCAAAGGGACTGGTATTTTCACTTGTTCTCCTGCCGCTTCAGCTGAATGCTTTCCCTTTTCTCACTCACAGAGTTAAAATTTAAGTCATGTATTAAATGCATACGATATACACGCAAAAGCAGACGGGAAAAAAAAAAATTTTGTTGATAGTAAACGGCCCGACGTTACACCCCCCCCCCCCCCACTTCAACGGTTACTTAAGGAGCGCAGCGAGACAAAGTAATCGCTAATTAAGATGTAATTGTAGAGCATGGCAACCAAGATTTATTGACATTCATTATCGAGAAAAGAAACTATTGTTAGTTTGAATTGAGGACACTGGATTTTACTTTAGTACGTTGGCATCTGTTTCTTGAGTCTTAACTGGTATATAATGGGGTATCTGCATTGGTATAGGTAGTCGACTTATTTCTTCCTGGGATTTTTCATTTTCTTTCTGCATTGAATGGCCTAGGTGGATAAGGAAAGTTGTGAGACTATTCCATATGGCTCCAAAAAGTTGGTAGGACCACCCATAAATATTATGTAAAGCCATACCATTGATGAAGATTTCTATCACCTTTTTAATTATTTGTATAATAAAAAGGATAGCTATGACTCCTGCACTGAACGTTCCAAACGTCATGAATTTGCCCAACATTCGATTCCAAGTGGTATGAACTAAGCGTTCTAAAGTGTTTTCATTGAGCAATTTATTAATTACTCCTTCTTGATCTCTCAAACTTGATTCGAAAACGTTTATGTTTATTCAAAGTCCCTCAATCAACCAAAGTATAAGTTTTTAAAAGATTTATTGGAACCGAATCCAAATTCCATCATGATTTTTGACGATATAGCCACTAAAAAACAGGACAACATGAGAGCATTCTTCTGTATGGGAAGACATAAAAAAGTAGATAGTTTCTATCTCTGTCAATCATACGCTCGCATACCGAAGCATCTCATTCGAGATAATGTGAATTTACTAGTTTTTTTCGACAAGATAACGTGAATATTAAGCACATTTACAATGATCATGTTAACTCAGATATGTCTTTTGAGAAGTTTAAAGCAATTTGTTCAAAATGTTGGAGAGACGATAATCATGGGTTTTTGATTATCGAAAGAGACAGACCAATAAATCATGGCCGATATAGAAGGGGATTTGATTCTTTTGCTATAAATATAGCGGAGTGAGTGGATGAAGATTATTTAACTTCAGAACTTACAAGCGTAAACATGGCTGACTATGAAAAAGAAGAAAAGGTGCTCGAGCAATTATCCATGGCTCGTGATACTATAAGACGCAACTATCAACTAATAAAACGTGGTAAAGCTGATTTAGAAAATATATTGAATGAAACTTTTAAACCTATGGTTAATCCATTGAAGAAACTTGTGGAGGTAGCTATTGATAAAACTAACGATAATACTGAACAGGAAACGAACAAGGAGAAGAAAATTACGTTCGATAAAGTTTTCAAGTCAAAAACAACAGCTGACACTCTCTATAAACCTGGATATTTTAATAGTACTGTTTATGACTTAAATTCTACATTATATCCGCTTGATTCTACATTTGAATCCGCTATGTCTATTGCTGATGCTGCTGATGATGGTGATAATAATGCTGATGAAGACGAATTTAGTAAGACTATTGAATCATCACTTGATAGAACTGCAATAAATTTAAACAATGTTAGTTCAAATGTAACACAAAACAACAAAAACAGCTATTGGATGACTTGATTGTAGGAAACTATATTCGACTATTGCATGAACCGCAATAGAAAAGTAATTTAGACAAAACATTTGGCGTTCGCTTGCATGAAAATACATATGTCATAGGCAATTCTCCAATTTCTTTTCAAAACGATAATGTGACTGTGAATGATAAAGCATTCAGCAAGACGCCTGGATTAATGGAACTTCTCTTTCGTAAAGAACCTAATTCTAAATTAATCAGTTCATCGGATATTGAAAATTGTATAAAAATTCTTGAAATCACTAACGCTCATCGTAAGAGATATGAAGCAAATGGAGACTATCTCAATAAGCGTGTGAATAAATTCAAAAAGTATATTGGTCCAAATTTATCTTTAAGTGGTAGTGCTAAGAAGCGAAAATTGACTATTGATGGAAGAGGTCTTTTTCCTAACTATAAAAGAGCTAGAAAAGGAACATTATTTGATTATGTATATTGGGATGATCCAAACGAGCTCGTTGATCGATTGCTTATCGCCGAACAAACTGCTGGTAATCATAGTCATATTAATGAAATTTATTCAATCATTGAAGAATTACCTGAAGCTGGCTATATTTATTAAGAGAATCCTAAATATTTCTCAGTAATAAAATGAGTGTTGATGTGTTTGGACGTATATTCAATAAAAAGGAGGGTAATCGAGGTCCTCCTGGTGTAGGGTATAACATTACTAAAGACGGACAATACGACGTGGATAACAAAAGAATTTCTAATACAGCTGATCCTCAGGAGAGTAACGATGATGTAAACTTACGAACGTTGCAAAAAACTAGTGAAGCTAACGTCGCTATGCTTACGACTACAATAAATAATCTGCAAAAAACTAGTGAAGCTAACGTCGATACGCTTACGACTACAATAAATAATCTTAAAAAATCTTCAAATATAATAAAAATACAATTTAAATAAGAATACAATTACGGTCGTATGGAGAAGCGATTTAATATTTACAAACAAATAATAATAATGATAATAAAGAGAAAGAAATAAGGATTAAGCCGTCTGACTTTTCATTCATTCAATTATAACAAATTGATTGAAATAATGAAACATCACAGAGTGGTGGATGAGTTACACAAACCAGCACGTCGAAACTATCGTCATCGAAAAGTCGATATACGCGGAATAGATGAGACGTGGCAAGCTGATCTTGTAGAGATGCAATGCTATTCTAGAGAGAATAATGATTTTCGCTATCTATTAACTATTATAGATACGTTCTCAAAATATGCTTGGGGAGTTCCAGTAAAACAGAAAACTGCTACAGATGTCACTAACGCAATGGAGTCTGTATTAAAAAAGGAACGCATTCCTAAAAATCTCCAAGTGGATAGAGGCAAAGAGTTTTACAATACAAAATTTCAAAGTTTAATGAGAAAATATAAAATAAACCTTTATTCTACTTATAGCAATCTTAAAGCATCAATTTGTGAACGTTTCAATCGAACACTAAAAAATATTATGTGGAAAAAATTCAGTTTAATAGGAAATTATAAATGGATTAACTTTCTCCCCAGTTTAATAGAATCTTATAATAATCGAAAACATCGCACAATAAATATGAAGCCTAAAGATGTGACTAAAAAAAATGAAATGCAGGTCTTGACACGATTCTCTTACGATCATCGTCTTTTCAAAAAACCGAAATTCCAGGTAGGAGATAAAGTGCGAGTAAGCAAGTCTAAACACGTTTTTGAAAAAGGATATACGTCTAATTGGTCTACAGAAATTTTTACTATTCATCGTATTTAAAGAACTAAACCTGTAACATATCACCCACTAGATTAATAAGAAAATCCCATTGTTGGTGGTTTTTATGAGCAAGAACTACAGAAAGCTATGTATCCTGATATTTATCTTGTCGAAAAAATTCTCAGAAGACGGGGTAATGAAGTCTATGTAAAATGGCTTGGCTTTGATAATACTCACAATTCTTGGATAAATAAGGAGACTATACAACAATGAATTACAAATATAAATTTATATGTATCTAGCTTGTATTTAAATAAATAATTGTTTTCATTTATAAATATTACATTGTTTTTTTTTTATTTTAAGGATAAGAGCCCCAACCTTCGCTCTTACCTGTGAGGTACTTCCATTTTTTATATTCGACACTAGTGAGTCCATTAAGACAAGTCGAAACCTGCTTTAATAGAAACACTAATGACTCATTTACCTCTCCAGAAAATAAATTTATATAATATAATCTTTATTGAGATCTAATAAGATATACAAATACATTTACTTAATATTAAATTGAAATCGATCACATCCATAATATTAAATAAATAATGCATATTTTTGTACTCTATCAGAAAGATAAATAAAAAGATCCAAGTGATGAATTATCGCTCTTGACATTCGATCCGGTAGAACAATTTCGAACTCACAATCGAGTTCAAGAATAATTCGAGATTCATCTTGTCTCATGAATGTTATTAGATAATTCTCACCTTCATGCAATTCATAATGACTTTTTTCAGAAAGTATATCGAAAAGCTTCATTCCATCGTTATTCAACATTTCAAAAATTCATCTTGTTGTAGGTAAAGAGATCTAGAATGTTACGTATTCTTCTTCTAATACTACTTCTACTACTACTTCTACTATTACTTCTACTACTCCTCTTACAGCTGTTGGTACTGATGCTGCTGTTGCTGCTGCTGCTACTACTACTCGATTCTTGAGACAGAATGAAGCTCTTCGAGGCTCACAGCTCTTTTAAAACCTTCCCCACTACTTTAGTTTTCGAGCCGCTACAACCGCCTCCCTCTACTTTAAATTAGATTTACATTTTATTTAACATATATATAGTGTGATGATTTTCTAATATAGGACCAAGCATTCGATTCATCATCAATATACGTTTCTTGAGTAATACTCGTGATATAACTTTATTCAATTCAGCAATACGTCTTTGGAAACGTTCGTGATCTCGTGCTATCTGCTCCCAAATACCTTTTCTAGAGTCTTTTTCTTCGTATGGAAGATGATGTATTTTAACTTTCTTCGCAAACCATACATGTTTAGAAGAGGAGTGAGATCTCCTATTGTCTCTTATAGCCAGCATGGCTAAGCTTCTACTACTACTTCTTCTTCTTACCACTGCTTCGAATAGAATGGGCTTCCTATTAACATCTTATCGCTATTTTAGAATATAACCCCACTACTTCGCTTTCGAGCCGCCGAAATCGCCCCTTCTCTCTTTCTTATTTTTTTTTCTTTTTGTTAGGGAATGGTGAGAGCCCCAACCATCGCTCTCACCTGTGAGGTGCTTCCACTACTAACATTGCTTATGAGACCTTTAAACTAAGTCGAATTTTTATTTCTCCGTTAGTCTTCGCCATGGAAAGGGAGGTTTGAACAAGCGTACGAGTGGGTCTTTATTGTAGTTAAGTGGAAGTATCGCTAACTCTTTCACAGCATAAGTTTTGCCAGGCATCATGAAGCCTTGCATATCCGCTACGTACTCCATTGCGATAGAAAGCTACTACTGAGCTGCTTAAGCAAAGAGTTAAATCATTAATACCCTTCCCCCCTCTCCTAAATAAGTATCTTCACATCTCCATTTATCGGATTATACTGAACGATGCTGTCGTGTAGAATAAGACAATACGCTGTAGTTCCTTCGGGAATATTTTCTCTGGTTTCGAACTCCAAGCGCACACCTACTGGAGCAGTCTTTAATGATTTATTTTGTTTCGAACAGTCAATCACTACGAGTGGCATGTAATTTTTATATTCGAGTTTTTTGAGCATCGGTTTGGCATCCTTACCGTAGTATACGTTTTGAAAATTGGCATACATATCGTATAACATTGCATACTGGTTTTTACTGAAATAAATGTTCAGATTACCGTATGAATAGCACTAAGCGTTAACGTACAGTTTTACATTTTTGATGTTACAATGATCAAATATACTAGCGTTAAAGTTTGGTTCATTTTTTGGTTACATTAATCTTGAATTCTTCGTAAGCTTCAGCGTCGGCCACGGTCTTCTTCGTTTGATAAACTGCATTTAAATCGGTACTCGATCTTATGAGGATTAATTCATGTTTCATATTCACTAGCAATGTGCGATAGTCCTCAGTAAATCTAAGTATGAAGCTCAGAGGAATCAAAATATCAAAGTCGCCACTCGTAATAGGTATTTTACGGTCCTCTAGTTCTATATTTATCCATTCGGCATTTTCGGCAATCCAAGTTTGACTTAGAGTGAGAGATAACCAGTTCTTCGTAACTGTTGTGAGACCAACGTTCTTACATTTATCTATTTCTATAGCGTTCAGCACATACATAATTTCTTCAAACATGTGACAAATGGCATTATTAACAAAATCAGTATTCGTTAACAAAGTATTACTATTGCTACATAATCGTCCACAAATGTGTAACGAGCTGCGAGATGATAAAAGACAAGTCTTGATGTTCAATTGATATACGAATCTCGTCACTATTTTTAAACGATGAATTGGTGTAAGATTGATGAGCGTGGATCTTGTAATATGCCAAAGATTCATCGAAGACGTCAGGTGACTGTATTTCTAGAATGTTCTCCATTGTTTCGTTGAAAGCAGCAAAAAAAGTAGGTAATTTATTTTGCACCAGGTACTACTCTTAACCCAAGACTTTTTAGGAACTTTATGCTTTGTGATTGATTACTGGAGTTCGCCGTGTTGATCTTTTCAATTTCAGTCGACGACTGATGGTGGGTTTGCATTTTTCAGTGGTCATATAGCCCCTACCACTCTTTGAATCGTAAACAATTCTCATCATATGCTTTTAGGGTGTAATGTGATAGTTACGAGTGACTTCATCGCGAAAATTAATTTAATTTCCGTCTTGACCAACGATGCGTAATTAAAAATAATCTACAACTTTTTCGTAACTGGAAGATAAATTACGTGAGAGGGAAGTTCAATAATTTTATATCCAGGCGGTACTGCTGGATAAATATTGTGAACAGTGTTTCCGTTCCAGTAACCGCCAGCGGTTATGTTACATTGGACTCTTACAGCGTTCACCTTGAGAATACTGATGGGCAGATCAGAGTTGTGAGAAACGTTTGCCTCTAATGTACATTGTGAAAAACCCAATAATCATCCAATAGAATTCTGCGGACGAAAGTCGATAGATTCAGAACACTTGATTGTACAATGCAAGGTGTTGTTGCTTGGTTTCAAACTTAATGTTATATTATTATTATCAGTGCGGAGACGCTGCACCGCTATGCGACGAAATTTATCAATGTCGTCGATCTCGTAGGTCCCGACAGGTATGTCGATAATTTGATTTGTCAGTAACGTAAAATTTATTATTATGTACGTCAATATGAGGTATCGAGTTGAACGTTAGAAATAGTGCGCTTCAAACAGTGAAGAATTACCCGAGAGTCGGAATTATCGAATCCTCCATGACTGTCCGAACATGACTACCGACATTTTCACGTTGCCTTTACTTTTATACCTTTGTACGAAAACTGTAAGCAAAGATGACCGCTTACTTGAGAATTGAAATCTTGATATCTTATCGTATTATATTTCATCTTGATATCGCCAAGATACATCATTAAATCAATATCAGAGGTGATGGACGAATATATTTGATCTCGATATCACCAATATACATCATTAAATCAATAGGTGGCCTAAAATCTTCAAAGCTATCAAAATATATGACGTTTTTTCCGATTTTCCGATAAGCCACCCAGTCCGTCCCTGTTCCTTTGACGTCATCAAGATTGACTATAGCTTATTCGTGATAATATGGTCCAGAACTTGGTAAGTTATTTCTCATGAAGACTCCGCGAAAATTTGGTATATTCAAAATTGTTGCATACTTATCAAGTCGGTTGTTTGTGAGGGCTCTATCAGGTAAATTTAATTCGAACGTTTTTTTTCAAACCCGATCCCAGATAAGGTTGACATAAAGTACATAGCCTTTTTTATAAGGTTTAGATACAAGCCTTTTCCCAGAATAATGGTCTCCATCGTTTTGTTGTATCGCTTGTTCTCTTTTAATTGCTGTTTTGCAGCCTTTGCATCGTTCACAGCTTTTGCGATTTCCGCGGCGCCATCAGCTAGAGCACCAGTTGCACTCAAGCCTGCCAAAAGTAGTATCAGGAAGGGCAAAGCTCCACCCATCTTAGTTGATATTGGCAGACTAAGAGATGGCGCTCATCACGCTTAAATTATCATGTTTTTGGCAAGCAATACTACTAACTAGATATCGTACAAAGTTTTAGCTTGATTTATTAAGTCGTTTTTTTGTGAGCGTTGGTTGAACAAAAAGTTATTGGGTTATTTGAAAAATGGAAAAAACAGAGTTTCGAGCGGTGATAAAACATTTTCATTTGAAAGGCCTTACACCAAAAGCAATCACAGTCAAGTTGAACACCGTTCATGGCAAGTCTACTCCTGTGTTTAAGACTGTTTATAACTGGGTAAATAAATTTAAACGCGGTCGTGCAACAAAAAAAGATGAATCTCGCTCAGGATGCTCCGTAGAAGTGAGTACGCCCGAATTGGTGAACAAAATCCACGATATGGTGTTGAGTGATAGAAGATTAAAATTGCGAGAATTAGTTGAGGCCACTGGGATATCAAAGTGTACAATCATTTCAATTTTGCATGAAAAATTGGGGATGAAAAAAATATCAGCAAGATCGGTGCCGCGTTTGCTCAATGTTGAAAACAAACAAACTCGCGTGGACACCTCTGAGGCTCTTTTGGCACGCATACGTCGTAATCCGGAAGACTTTTGGCGTCGACTCGTAAGTGTAGACGAAAAATGGGTATACCACTACACTCCTAAAACTAAAGAACAGTCCAAACAATGAATTACCGCAGGAGAACCAGCCCCAAAGAAGGCAAAGATAGTAAACTTAGCTGGCAAGATTATGGCCACGGTGTTCTGGGATGCATATGGAATCATCTATATCGACTACTTGGAAAAGGGCCAGACGATCACTGGACAATATTATGCGTCATTATTAGATTAGCTGAAAGAAAAAATCAGAGAAAAACGTCCTCACTTGAACAAAAAAAAATGCCTCTTTCTTCAAGACAATGCTCGAGTTCACACGTGTGCAGTTTCGATGGCAAAAATTAACGATTTAAGGTTCGAATTAATTGACCATCCACCATATTCTCCTCATTTGGATCCCAGTGACTTTTTCTTATTTTCTAACCTCAAAAAATGGCTTGACGGACAACTGTTTACGTCGAATGAAGAAGTCATCGACGAAACAAATACCTATTTTGAGGGTTTACAGAAATCATATTTTTCTGGTGGTTTAAAAAAACTGGAAGGCCGTTTAATAAAATGTATCGACTTTCAAGGATATTATTTTGAAAAATAAAAAAAAAATTACGTACGCAAAACTTTTTTTTTCTTCTTTTTGTAAAGACTTATTGACCGCCTCTCGTATGCTTTTCCACCAACTTTGTTAACGGTTGTACGAGCTTGTTTCAAAGCAGAACCGATGATTTTGCGCTCACATTTACCCTTGGACCATTTGAATGTCGCCGCTTTGATCACGCTTTTCAAATTAACTAATTTTTTAGTTTTCTTTTGTCCTTTCGGTTTGGTCCTTTTTTTCTCCTCTTGAGACCCATACCAAACTTTGATTTTAATTTCATGGCGCTAGATACAGCGTAAACAACTGCTTTTTCACCAAAACTGGAATCTTTAGCGAAGACTTTATTGAACGCTTTTTCAGATAAAATGTTGGCTGCGATATTTCTAGCCTATATATTTGTTTGATTTTTCGAGTACGCTATATCGTGTTGCTTGCGAGCTGCATCAAGAGGATTGATTCATGGATCGACGAGAGCTAAACGTGTCTGTAACTTAGTTCCTGGTCCGCAATATTGATAGCCAGGAATAAGGAGTTCAAATAGAAGTTTATTGATGGTATCATTGACCAATCCTCGTCCTTTCTTTGCTCTTTGACGTTTGCATATGATCATCACTCGATCAAGTCCAACACACGACTAACGTTTCAAACTATAAATCAGGTGTATATATATAGCCATGAGGCCAGTTATCGTTCGAACTTTGTCTCGTGAGTATGAATTTGAAAGAACAAACTGTGAAACTTCCCGTAGAACATTTTGACGTTATCGTGTCTGAGGATAAGCAACCAAAGCGTTACGGAGATTTACTGCCGAATATAATCAGAGCTATTTTTTGTGGTCCGTCTAACTGTGGCAAGACCAACAGTCTTTTGGCTCTTATCACTCACCCCAATGGCGTTAGATTCGAAAATATTTACATGTACTCGAAATCGCTCGATCAGCCAAATTATAAGTTATTGGAAGAAATATTAAAGCCGATAGATGCAGTAAAGTATTTTCCGTTAAAGGATCACGAATCCGTGATCGATCCCGACCATGCACTGCCTAAATCAATTATGATATGATGACATCGTCTGTGAGAAACAGTGCAACGTGCCTGCTTTTATTTGTATGGGCAGACATAGGAGCCTAGACTGTTTCTATCTCTCGCAAACGTATGCACGTATTCCTAAACATCTCGTGAGAGATAACGTCAATTTATTGGCAATTTTTCGACAAGACGAAGCAAATATGAAACATATACGATGATCATGTGAATTCAAATATGACTTACAATCAATTTAAAGAACTTTGTGCAAAATGCTGGTTGGATGATAAATATGGGTTTTTAGTGATCGACAAAGACAGAGCTATAAACTGTGGAAGATATCGAAAAGGCTTTGATTGTTTTGTTATAAATATATCATGATGGTAATGCGGTATACAGTCTCTCGATGATCGTCGAAGCGTTAACATGGCTGATCATCAAAGAGAGAAACATATGCTTTCTCATCTCGAAAAAGCGCAAAACGCGATAACGCGAAAATATAGTTTATTGAAGCATAGCCGGGAGTATACCGACGAAGTCTTACATAAGAAATTCAAACCAATACTCGATCCTCTTAAAGCCATAATAAGCGAAGTGGATCCAATCAAAAATTTAATAAGTGAGAAGGAAAAGAATCTTTTCGAAGCTGTTGTTACAGTTAAAAAGCCGAAATTTCTAAATAAAAATAATCAAAATACGAAATCAATTATTTTGTTAATAATGTCGACAAATATGAAATAGCTTAGTCTAGTGGCGGAGATAGCGATGCTACAGTTACACACAATACTACACAGTTTTATAACAGTTTATCCGACAAGCCGAGCGAGAATGAGCATTTAGCTGTTGACAAGTACACGAATGCATTGGATAAAAGTGATTCATATTTTGTGGACTTGTTTTATGAAGTATGTAAAAATGAAATGGATTATACACGCTTGATAAATCTACTGTGATTTTTAACAAAAATAACGTAGACGTCGATGGTTTCAAGAATCCAAAAACACAGGGTCTAATGGAGTTACTGGTTGCAAAGCAACCTGATCAAAGTTTAATCACTTCCAATGATCTCAAGAGCTACAAAGATATCTTGGAGATATCTAATATTCATAGGAAAAAAAATAATGCAAACGAGGTTATACGAGCGCACAATAGTAAAAAATTCAATATCAAAATTGGTCCGTTATTTGGTTTGACTAAAAAAAATATGGAGGTGAGGGGTTGCTACAGACGACTGGTATGTCTTTGC
Organism: Phymastichus coffea; assembly: GCF_024137745.1. Classification (NCBI taxonomy): domain Eukaryota; kingdom Metazoa; phylum Arthropoda; class Insecta; order Hymenoptera; family Eulophidae; genus Phymastichus; species Phymastichus coffea. The sequence goes on along the minus strand of NW_026706832.1, from coordinate 3,317,513 downwards.
CTATCTACAAGGTTGCGCGAAACAATACTTCTATGGATTAAGGATACTGGGATGATCCGAATGAGCTCGTTGATCGTCTCCGATTGTTAGGTAACAATAATCACATCAATGAAATTCATTCGATAATCGAAGAATTACGCGAGGGTGGTTATATATACTAAGAGCACACCTATCGTTTGAGCATTATCAAAATGAACGTCAACATATTCGGATGTAAATATAAAGAACAAGGAGTCCACGGTCTTCGCGGTCAGTGTTGAAGTCAAATGTTGAAAATTTAGAAAACAGTCGATTAGATGGAAGTGGTGGTGAAGGAGTTGCACAAACCAACGAGACGTAATTATCCAAGACGAAAGTACGATGTTCGAGGTATCGATGAGACGTGGCAAGCTGATTTCCTCGATATGCAGGCCTATTCTAGACAAAATCGCGGCTACAGTTGGCTTCTCACGATAATTGATAATTTTTCTAAGCACGCGTGGACTATGCCAGTGAAAAGGAAAACCGGTCGCTATGTGACAGTGGCCTTGAAATCTATTTTAGCGAAATGTAGACGGTCAAAGAATCTTTATACCGATAGAGCGAAGGAATTCTACAATGCAGATTTGAGAGCTTTTGTGAAAAAATGTAATATTAATCTATACTATACCTATAGATCACGCAAAGCTTTGATATGCGAATGATTTAATCGCACGATGAAGAACGCTATGTGAAAAAAGATTAGTCTCCGTGGGAACTACAAATGGTTTGACGTACTACTGGAGCTCACAGCTGCTCACAATAATCGCAAACACAAAACTATTGGCATGAAACCTATCCAAGTTACAGCGGCGAATCAAGGTCAAGTATTAAAAAAATTTATAGAATACGTTGGAAGAAGAAGACAAAAAAGAAAGCCAAAGTTCAAAGTTGGCAACAAAGTCAGAGTGAGTAAAGCGAAACAAATATTTGAAAAAAGATATATACCAAATTGGTCAACGGAAATATTTACAATTGTGGACCAACAAATTCAACTACTTATCATTTCAAAGATTATCAAAATAAGCCCATGTTAGGTGGCTTCTACGAACAGGAATTTCAGAAAACAAAATATCCCGACATCTATCCAGTGGAAAAGGTTATTAAGAGGCGTGGTAATCAAGTTTTCGTTAAGTGGTTAGGATTTGATGATTCGCATAATAGTTGGATAAATAGAAAAAAAGAAAACTATGTAGATTGAAGAATTAATAAATAAACACACACACACACACTCATATTCTGATTTGAAAAAATATAAAGAAAGTTTCTTTTTTTCTTTTTTTTTGTTTGTTATGCGTACATTGATATACATATATATTTATGCAGTTGTAAATTCTATACAACCATCACCCTTATGGGTGAGAAATAATTTAAGTTTATTAGCGTAATCTGCCATATCGTTTAGCAGCTTTTCATTCAAGATCAGTGCACTCGATAACTTGTTTGGTAGAAACAGCTAAAACTGATTTTTGCACCGAATCGTGTTTCAACTTGTTTGAGTCTCGTGATCATACTCGTATACTTGGATTCTGTTCCCAATTCACGAATCTACTTACAAGGATATTACAGCTATTACAAGGAACCCCAACCCTCCGCCTCCGATTTTTCTGCAATTGAGATATGTTATAGTACGTAAAATAATAAAAGACCGCTATTTTTTTTATCGGCGGAAAAATCTAAGGGATGAAACACAACAAAAAACAGCCCCAAAAGCAGTTCTATAGCAATATCTTTAGTTGTAATGAATATTTTTTTACGCAACAAAAAAACACAAGATACTTATAATAAAAGTAACAAACACCCATCAATTTGGTCCCCGGGGGTTGCAACCCCTACGTTGTATAGAGTCAAAACTGAATTTTTAATTCAATTTTTACCTTACAAAATAAAAAATTTAGGTTAAAAAATTTAAAAAATGATATTTTAGTAGAAAATGATAAAACCAAATTGAAGTGTTTCGGGGTTTTCCTATTATCTATTATTTTGAGGGTGGACTACCGCTTAATGTTATTGATACAATATAAGCAGTTGTTAATCGCAGATTATGCTGATTATTTCATGTTCTATGATGATCAAAAAAGCCAAACACATGTATACTTTTGTTCTGCCGAATAAACTATGTAGAGGGTGAAAGCTACCCCCGAAAGCTACCACTCAACATCATTTTGTAGCGAAATTTTCGTATTTTATGCAAAGATTTCGACGAAACAGACTCTAAAAAATACTTTAAGAAAATTTTAGGTAAATATATGGATTTCGTCTACAGGGGTTGCAACTTAACCCCCTAAGTCGCCTGAAAGAAAAGCAATGTCTTCAAATATTTTCTTGAAAACTTTTTTCAGAAGAAATGAAGACACAAGGGGCTGTTACCCCTTCATTGAAGAATGAACAGAGCACTCATTTTTTACCCTGATCCCCTACCACCCCGAATCAAATTTCCATAAACCTCGAGCTAGTTACCCCGCCACGCTATAACCCGTAACTCATACACTCCCATTTCATCAACCCCCGAACTAGTTACCCAGCTACGCTGTAACACCAAACTCTTAACAACAATTTCCTTAACCCACGAGCTGGTTACCAGGCCTCACTCTAACCCCGAACTCCTGCACTCCAATTTTATCAACCCTCGGGCTGGTTACCCTGCGGCTCTGTAACCCGAAAGTTCTACACCCCAATTTCTTCAACTCTCGAACAGTTTGCCCTGCCACGCTGTAAACCCAAACTCTTAACCCCAATTTCTTTAACCCACGAGCTGCTTACCCTGCCGCGCTGTAACCCGTATGTTCTACACCCCAATTTCATCAACTCTCGAACTGGTTACCCTGCAACGCTGTAACCCCAAACTCTTAACCACAATTTCCTTAACCCTTGAGCTGGTTACCCTGCATCACTCCAACCCCAAACTCCTACACACGAATTTCATAAATCCTCCAACTGGTTACCCTGCCACGCTATAACCCCGAACTCCTACAGACGAATTTCATCAATCCTCGAGCTGGTTACCCTGCCACGCTCTAACCCCGAACTCCTACAGACGAAATTCATCAACCCACGAACTGGTTACCCTGCCACGCTGTAAACCCAAACTCTTAACCCCAATTTTCTTAACCCACGAGCTGCTTACCCTGCCGCGCTGTAACCCGTAAGTTCTACACCCCAATTTCATCAACCCTCGAGCTGGTTACCCTCCAACGCTGTAACCCGTAACTTCTATGCCCCAATTTCATCAACCATCGAGCTGGTTAGCCTGCAACGCTGTAACCCTAAACTTTTACATCAATTTCTTCAACTCTCGAGTTCGTTACCCTGCCACGCTTTAACCCCGAACTCCTACAGACGAATTTCATCAACTCTCGAGTTCGTTACCCTGCCAATCTGTAACTCGTAAGTTCTACACTCCAATTTCATCAACTCTCGAGTTCGTTACCCTGCCACGCTTTAACCCCGAACTCCTACAGACGAATTTCATCAACCCTCGAGCTGGTTATCCTGCCACGCTGTAAACCCAAACTCTTAACCCCAATTTCGTCAACCCACGAGCTGCTTACCCTGCCGCGCTGTAACCCGAAAGTTCTACACCCCAAATTCATCAACCCTAGAGCTGGTTAGCCTGCAACGCTGTAACCCCAAAACTTTTACCCCAATTTCTTCAACCCTCGAGCTAGTTACCCTGCAACGCTATAACCCGTAACACCTACAACCGAATTTCATCAACCCTCGAGCTGGTTACCCTGCCACGCCCTAACCCCGAATTCCTACCAACGAATTTCATCAACCCTCGAGCTGGTTACCCTGCCACGCTCTAACCCCGAAATCCTACAGACGAATTTCATCAACCTACAAGCTGGTCACCCTGCCACGCCGTAAACCCCGAACTCCTACAGACGAATTTCATCAACCCTCGAGCTGGTTACCCTGCCACGCTCTAACCCCGAAATCCTACAGACGAATTTCATCAACCTACAAGCTGGTCACCCTGCCACGCCCTAACCCCGAACTCCTACAGACGAATTTCATCAATTCTTGAACTGGTTACCCTGCCACGCTCTAACCCCGAAATCCTACAGACGAATTTCATCAACCTACAAGCTGGTCACCCTGCCACGCCGTAAACCCCGAACTCCTACAGACGAATTTCATCAACTCTCGAGTTCGTTACCATGCCAATCTGTAATTCGTAAGTTCTACACTCCAATTTCATCAACTCTCGAGTTCGTTACCCTGCCACGCTTTAACCCCGAACTCCTACAGACGAATTTCATCAACCCTCGAGCTGGTTATCCTGCCACGCTGTAAACCCAAACTCTTAACCCCAATTTCGTCAACCCACGACCTGCTTACCCTGCCGCATTGTAACCCGTAAGTTCTACAACCGAATTTCAGAAACCCTCGAGCTGGTAACCCTGCCACGCTCTAACCCCGAACACCTACAGACGAATTTCATCAATTCTTGAACTGGTTACCCTGCCACGCTGTAACCCCAAACGCTTAACCACAATTTCCTTAACCCTCGAGCTGGTTACCCTGCCACGCTGTTATCCGGAAGTTCTACACCCCAATTTCATCAACTCTCTAGTTGGTTACCCTGCCACGCTCTAACCCCGAACACCTACAGACGAATTTCATCAACCCTCGAGCTGGTTACCCTGCCACGCTGTAACCCGTAATTCCTACACCCGAATTTCATCAATCCTCCAACTAGTTACCCTGCCACTCTGTAACCCGTAAGTTCTACACCCCAATTTCATCAACTCGCGAGCTGGTTACCCTGCCACGCTGTAAACGCAAACTCTTAACCCCAATTTTCTTAACCCACGAGCTGCTTACCCTGCCGCGCTGTAACCCGTAAGTTCTACACCCCAATTTCATCAACCCTCGAGCTGGTTACCCTCCAACGCTGTAACCCGTAACTTCTATGCCCCAATTTCATCAACCATCGAGCTGGTTAGCCTGCAACGCTGTAACCCTAAACTTTTACATCAATTTCTTCAACTCTCGAGTTCGTTACCCTGCCACGCTTTAACCCCGAACTCCTACAGACGAATTTCATCAACTCTCGAGTTCGTTACCCTGCCAATCTGTAACTCGTAAGTTCTACACTCCAATTTCATCAACTCTCGAGTTCGTTACCCTGCCACGCTTTAACCCCGAACTCCTACAGACGAATTTCATCAACCCTCGAGCTGGTTATCCTGCCACGCTGTAAACCCAAACTCTTAACCCCAATTTCGTCAACCCACGAGCTGCTTACCCTGCCGCGCTGTAACCCGAAAGTTCTACACCCCAAATTCATCAACCCTAGAGCTGGTTAGCCTGCAACGCTGTAACCCCAAAACTTTTACCCCAATTTCTTCAACCCTCGAGCTAGTTACCCTGCAACGCCCTAACCCCGAATTCCTACCAACGAATTTCATCAACCCTCGAGCTGGTTACCCTGCCACGCTCTAACCCCGAAATCCTACAGACGAATTTCATCAACCTACAAGCTGGTCACCCTGCCACGCCGTAAACCCCGAACTCCTACAGACGAATTTCATCAACCCTCGAGCTGGTTACCCTGCCACGCTCTAACCCCGAAATCCTACAGACGAATTTCATCAACCTACAAGCTGGTCACCCTGCCACGCCCTAACCCCGAACTCCTACAGACGAATTTCATCAATTCTTGAACTGGTTACCCTGCCACGCTCTAACCCCGAAATCCTACAGACGAATTTCATCAACCTACAAGCTGGTCACCCTGCCACGCCGTAAACCCCGAACTCCTACAGACGAATTTCATCAACTCTCGAGTTCGTTACCCTGCCACGCTTTAACCCCGAACTCCTACAGACGAATTTCATCAACCCTCGAGCTGGTTATCCTGCCACGCTGTAAACCCAAACTCTTAACCCCAATTTCGTCAACCCACGACCTGCTTACCCTGCCGCATTGTAACCCGTAAGTTCTACAACCGAATTTCAGAAACCCTCGAGCTGGTAACCCTGCCACGCTCTAACCCCGAACACCTACAGACGAATTTCATCAATTCTTGAACTGGTTACCCTGCCACGCTGTAACCCCAAACGCTTAACCACAATTTCCTTAACCCTCGAGCTGGTTACCCTGCCACGCTGTAATCCGGAAGTTCTACACCCCAATTTCATCAACTCTCTAGTTGGTTACCCTGCCACGCTCTAACCCCGAACACCTACAGACGAATTTCATCAACCCTCGAGCTGGTTACCCTGCCACGCTGTAACCCGTAACTCCTACACCCGAATTTCATCAATCCTCCAACTGGTTACCCTGCCTCGCTGTAACCCGGAAGTTCTACACCCCAATTTCAACAACTCGCGAGTTGGTTACCCTGCCACGCTCTAACCCCGAACACCTACAGACGAATTTCATCAACCCGCGAGCTGGTTACCCTGCAACGCTGTAACCCGTAACTTCTACACCCCAATTTTATCAACCCTCGAGCTGGTTACCCTGCCACGCTGTCAACCCACACTCTTAACGACAATTTCCTCAATTCTCGAGCTGGTTACCCTGCCACGCTGTAATCCGGAAGTTCTACACCCCAATTTCATCAATCCTCCAACTAGTTACCCTGCCACTCTGTAACCCGTAAGTTCTACACCCCAATTTCATCAACTCGCGAGTTGGTTACCCTGCCACGCTCTAACCATGAACACCTACAGACGAATTTCATCAACCAGCGAGCTGGTTACCCTGCAACGCTGTAACCCGTAACTTCTACACCCCAATTTTATCAACCCTCGAGCTGGTTACCCTGCCACGCTGTAACCCGTAACTCCTACACCCGAATTTCATCAACCCTCGAGCTGGTTACCCTGCCACGCTCTAACCCCGAACACCTACAGACGAATTTCATCAACCAGCGAGCTGGTTACCCTGCAACGCTGTAACCCGTAACTTCTACACCCCAATTTTATCAACCCTCGAGCTGGTTACCCTGCCACGCTGTAACCCGTAACTCCTACACCCGAATTTCATCAACCCTCGAGCTGGTTACCCTGCCACGCTCTAACCCCGAACACCTACAGACGAATTTCATCTACCCACGAGCTGGTTACCATGCCACGCTGTAACCCCGAACTCCTACACCCGAATTTCATCGACCCTCGAGCTGGTTACCCTGCCACGCTGTAAATCGTATGTTCTACACCCCGATTTCATCATCCCTCGAGCTGGTTACCCTGCCACGCTGTAACCCGTAACTCCTACACCCGAATTTCATCAACCCTCGAGCTGGTTACCCTGCCTCACTCCAACCCCGAACTCCTACACCCGAATTTCATCAATCCTCCAACTGGTTACCCTGCCTCGCTGTAACCCGGAAGTTCTACACCCCAATTTCATCAACTCGCGAGTTGGTTACCCTGCCACGCTCTAACCCCGAACATCTACAGACGAATTTCATCAACCCGCGAGCTGATTACCCTATCACGCTGTAAACCGTAAGTTCTACACCCGAATTTCATCAATCCTCCAACTGGTTACCCTGCCTCGCTGTAACCCGGAAGTTCTACACCCCAATTTCATCAACTCTCGAGTTGGGAACCCTGCCACGCTGTAACCCCGAACTCCTACACCCCAATTTCATCAATCATCGAACTGGTTACCCTGCCACGCTGTACCCGTAACACCTACACTCCCATTTCATCAACCCCCGAAATAGTTTCCTAGCTACGCTGTAACCCCAAACTCTTAACCACTATTTCCTTAACCCTCGAGCTGGTTACCCTGCCTAACTCCAACCCCGAACTCCTGCACCCGAATTTAATCAATCCTCCAACTGGTTACCCTGCCACGCTGTCAACCCACACTCTTAACCTCAATTTATATAACCCACGATCTGGTTACCCTGCCACGCTGTAACCCGTAACTTCTACACCCCAATTTCATCAACTCTCGAGTTGGTTACCCTGCCACGCTCTAACCCCGAACACCTACAGACGAATTTCATCTACCCTCGAGCTGTATACCCTGCCACGCTGTAACCTGTAACACCTACACCCGAATTTCATCAATTCTCGAGCAGGTTACCCTGCCACGCTTTAACCCCGAACACCTACAGACGAATTTCATCAACCCTCGAGCTGTTTACCCTGCCTTACTCCAACCCCGAACGCCTACACCCGAATTTCATCAATCCTCCAACTGGTTACCCTGCCTCGCTGTAACCCGGAAGTTCTACACCCCAATTTCATCAACTCGCGAGTTGGTTACCCTGCCACGCTCTAACCCCGAACACCTACAGACGAATTTCATCAACCCGCGAGCTGGTTACCCTGCAACGCTGTAACCCGTAACTTCTACACCCCAATTTTATCAACCCTCGAGCTGGTTACCCTGCCACGCTGTCAACCCACACTCTTAACGACAATTTCCTCAATTCTCGAGCTGGTTACCCTGCCACGCTGTAATCCGGAAGTTCTACACCCCAATTTCATCAACTCTCTAGTTGGTTACCCTGCCACGCTCTAACCCCGAACACCTACAGACGAATTTCATCAACCCTCGAGCTGGTTACCCTGCCACGCTGTAACCCGTAACTCCTACACCCGAATTTCATCAATCCTCCAACTAGTTACCCTGCCACTCTGTAACCCGTAAGTTCTACACCCCAATTTCATCAACTCGCGAGTTGGTTACCCTGCCACGCTCTAACCATGAACACGTACAGACGAATTTCATCAACCAGCGAGCTGGTTACCCTGCAACGCTGTAACCCGTAACTTCTACACCCCAATTTTATCAACCCTCGAGCTGGTTACCCTGCCACGCTGTAACCCGTAACTCCTACACCCGAATTTCATCAACCCTCGAGCTGGTTACCCTGCCACGCTCCAACCCCGAACACCTACAGACGAATTTCATCTACCCACGAGCTGGTTACCATGCCACGCTGTAACCCCGAACTCCTATACCCGAATTTCATCAACCCTCGAGCTGGTTACCCTGCCACGCTGTAAATCGTATGTTCTACACCCCGATTTCATCATCCCTCGAGCTGGTTACCCTGCCACGCTCTAACCCGTAACTCCTACACCCGAATTTCATCAACCCTCGAGCTGGTTACCCTGCCTCACTCCAACCCCGAACTCCTACACCCGAATTTCATCAATCCTCCAACTGGTTACCCTGCCTCGCTGTAACCCGGAAGTTCTACACCCCGATTTCATCAACTCGCGAGTTGGTTACCCTGCCACGCTCTAACCCCGAACACCTACAGACGAATTTCATCAACCCGCGAGCTGGTTACCCTGCCACACTCTAACCCCGAACATCTACAGACGAATTTCATCAACCCGCGAGCTGGTTACCCTGCCTCGCTGTAGCCCGGAAGTTCTACACCCCAATTTCATCTACTCACGAGTTGGTTACCCTGCCACGCTCTAACCCCGAACACCTACAGACGAATTTCATCTACCCTCGAGCTGGTTACCCTGCCGCGCTGTAACCCATAACTCCTACACCCGAATTTCATCAACCCTCGAGCTGGTTACACTGCCACGCTGTAACCCCGAACTCCTACACCCGAATTTCATCAACCCTCGAGCTGATTACCCTATCACGCTGTAAACCGTAAGTTCTACACCCCAATTTCATCAACTCTCGAGTTGGTTACCCTGCCACTCTCTAACCCCGAACACCTACAGACGAATTTCATTAACACTCGAGCTGGTTACCCTGCCACGCTGTAACCCGTAACTCCTACACCCGAATTTCATCAATCCTCGAGTTGGTTGCCCTGCCCCGCTCTAACCCCGAACACCTACAGACGAATTTCATCAACCCTCGAGCTGGTTACCCTGCCACGCTGTAACCCGTAACTCCTACACCCGAATTTCATCAACCCTCGAGCCAGTTATCCTGCCTCACTCCGACCCCGAACTCCTACACCCGAATTTCATCAATCCTCCAACTGGTTACCCTGCCACGCTGTAACCCGTCAGTTCTACACCCCAATTTCATCAACTCTCGAGTTGGTTACCCTGCCACGCTCTAACCCCGAACACCTACAGACGAATTTCATTAACCCTCGAGCTGGTTACCCTTCCTCTCGGTAACCTGTAACTCCTACACCCGAATTTAATCAATCCTCCAACTGGTTGCCCTGCCACGCTGTAACCTGTAAGTTCTACACCACGATTTCATCAACTCTCGAGTTGGTTACCCTGCCACTCTCTAACCCCGAACTCCTACACCCCAATTTCATCAATCATCGAACTGGTTACCCTGCCACGCTGTACCCGTAACTCCTACACTCCCATTTCATCAACCCCCGAACTAGTTTCCTAGCTACGCTGTAACCCCAAACTCTTAACCACTATTTCCTTACCCCTCGAACTGGTTACCCTGCCTAACTCCAACCCCGAACTCCTGCACCCGAATTTAATCAATCCTCCAACTGGTTACCCTGCCACGCTGTAACCCGTAACTTCTACACCCCAATTTCATCAACTCTCGAGTTGGTTACCCTGCCACGCTCTAACCCCGAACACCTACAGACGAATTTCATCAACCCTCGAGCTGGTTACCCTGCCACGCTGTAACCCGTAACTCCTACACCCTAATTTCATCAACCCTCGAGCTGGTTACCCGGCCTCACTTTAACCCCGAACTCCTACACCCGAATTTCATCAATCCTCCAACTGGTTACCCTGCCTCGCTGTAACCCGGAAGTTCTACACCCGAATTTCATCAACCCTCGAGCTGGTTACACTGCCACGCTGTAACCCCGAACTCCTACACCCGAATTTCATCAATCATCGAACTGGTTACCCTGCCACGCTGTACCCGTAACTCCTACACTCCCATTTCATCAACCCCCGAACTAGTTTCCTAGCTACGCTGTAACCCCAAACACTTAACCACTATTTCCTTACCCCTCGAACTGGTTACCCTGCCTAACTCCAACCCCGAACTCCTGCACCCGAATTTAATCAATCCTCCAACTGGTTACCCTGCCACGCTGTCAACCCAAACTCTTAACCTCAATTTATATAACCCACGATCTGGTTACCCTGCCACGCTGTAACCCGTAACTTCTACACCCCAATTTCTTCAACTCTCGAGTTGGTTACCCTGCCACGCTCTAACCCCGAACACCTACAGACGAATTTCATCAACCCTCGAGCTGTTTACCCTGCCTTACTCCAACCCCGAACTCCTACACCCGAATTTCATCAATCCTCCAACTGGTTACCCTGCCTCGCTGTAACCCGGAAGTTCTACACCCAAATTTCATCAACTCTCGAGCTGGTTATCCTGCCACGCTGTCAACCCACACTCTTAACCCCAATTTTCTTAACCCACGAGCTGGTTACCCTGCCATGCTGTAACCCGTAACTTCTACACCCGAATTTCATCAATCATCGAGCCACGCTGTTACCCGTAACTCCTACACCCGCATTTCATTAACCCTCAAGTTGGTTATCCAGCCACGCTGTAACCCCGATCTCCTACATCGGAATTTCATCAACTCTCGAGTTGGTTACCCTGCCACGCTGTAACCCGTATGTTCTACACCCCAATTTCATCAACTCTCGAGTTGGTTACCCTGCCACGCTCTAACCCCGATCTCCTACATCGGAATTTCATCAACTCTCGAGTTGGTTACCCTGCCACGCTGTAACCCGTATGTTCTACACCCCAATTTCATCAACTCTCGAGTTGGTTACCCTGCCACGCTCTAACCCCGATCTCCTACATCGGAATTTCATCAACTCTCGAGTTGGTTACCCTGCCACGCTGTAACCCGTATGTTCTACACCCCAATTTCATCAACTCTCGAGTTGGTTACCCTGCCACGCTGTAACCCCGAACTCCTACACCCGAATTTCATCAACCAGCGAGCTGGTTACCCTGCAACGCTGTAACCCGTAACTTCTACACCCCAATTTTATCAACCCTCGAGCTGGTTACCCTGCCACGCTGTAACCCGTAACTCCTACACCCGAATTTCATCAACCCTCGAGCTGGTTACCCTGCCACGCTGTAACCCGTAACTCCTACACCCGAATTTCATCAATCCTCCAACTGGTTACCCTGCCTCGCTGTAACCCGGAAGTTCTACACCCCAATTTCATCAACTCTCGAGTTGGTTACCCTGCCACGCTGTAACCCCGAACTCCTACACCCGAATTTCATCAACCAGCGAGCTGGTTACCCTGCAACGCTGTAACCCGTAACTTCTACACCCCAATTTTATCAACCCTCGAGCTGGTTACCCTGCCACGCTGTAACCCGTAACTCCTACACCCGAATTTCATCAACCCTCGAGCTGGTTACCCTGCCACGCTGTAACCCGTAACTCCTACACCCGAATTTCATCAATCCTCCAACTGGTTACCCTGCCTCGCTGTAACCCGGAAGTTCTACACCCCAATTTCAACAACTCGCGAGTTGGTTACCCTGCCACGCTCTAACCCCGAACACCTACAGACGAATTTCATCAACCCGCGAGCTGGTTACCCTGCAACGCTGTAACCCGTAACTTCTACACCCCAATTTTATCAACCCTCGAGCTGGTTACCCTGCCACGCTGTCAACCCACACTCTTAACGACAATTTCCTCAATTCTCGAGCTGGTTACCCTGCCACGCTGTAATCCGGAAGTTCTACACCCCAATTTCATCAATCCTCCAACTAGTTACCCTGCCACTCTGTAACCCGTAAGTTCTACACCCCAATTTCATCAACTCGCGAGTTGGTTACCCTGCCACGCTCTAACCATGAACACCTACAGACGAATTTCATCAACCAGCGAGCTGGTTACCCTGCAACGCTGTAACCCGTAACTTCTACACCCCAATTTTATCAACCCTCGAGCTGGTTACCCTGCCACGCTGTAACCCGTAACTCCTACACCCGAATTTCATCAACCCTCGAGCTGGTTACCCTGCCACGCTCTAACCCCGAACACCTACAGACGAATTTCATCAACCCTCGAGCTGGTTACCCTGCCACGCTGTAACCCGTAAGTTCTACACCCCAATTTCATCAACTCGCGAGTTGGTTACCCTGCCACGCTCTAACCATGAACACCTACAGACGAATTTCATCAACCAGCGAGCTGGTTACCCTGCAACGCTGTAACCCGTAACTTCTACACCCCAATTTTATCAACCCTCGAGCTGGTTACCCTGCCACGCTGTAACCCGTAACTCCTACACCCGAATTTCATCAACCCTCGAGCTGGTTACCCTGCCACGCTCTAACCCCGAACACCTACAGACGAATTTCATCTACCCACGAGCTGGTTACCATGCCACGCTGTAACCCCGAACTCCTACACCCGAATTTCATCGACCCTCGAGCTGGTTACCCTGCCACGCTGTAAATCGTATGTTCTACACCCCGATTTCATCATCCCTCGAGCTGGTTACCCTGCCACGCTGTAACCCGTAACTCCTACACCCGAATTTCATCAACCCTCGAGCTGGTTACCCTGCCTCACTCCAACCCCGAACTCCTACACCCGAATTTCATCAATCCTCCAACTGGTTACCCTGCCTCGCTGTAACCCGGAAGTTCTACACCCCAATTTCATCAACTCGCGAGTTGGTTACCCTGCCACGCTCTAACCCCGAACATCTACAGACGAATTTCATCAACCCGCGAGCTGATTACCCTATCACGCTGTAAACCGTAAGTTCTACACCCGAATTTCATCAATCCTCCAACTGGTTACCCTGCCTCGCTGTAACCCGGAAGTTCTACACCCCAATTTCATCAACTCTCGAGTTGGGAACCCTGCCACGCTGTAACCCCGAACTCCTACACCCCAATTTCATCAATCATCGAACTGGTTACCCTGCCACGCTGTACCCGTAACACCTACACTCCCATTTCATCAACCCCCGAAATAGTTTCCTAGCTACGCTGTAACCCCAAACTCTTAACCACTATTTCCTTAACCCTCGAGCTGGTTACCCTGCCTAACTCCAACCCCGAACTCCTGCACCCGAATTTAATCAATCCTCCAACTGGTTACCCTGCCACGCTGTCAACCCACACTCTTAACCTCAATTTATATAACCCACGATCTGGTTACCCTGCCACGCTGTAACCCGTAACTTCTACACCCCAATTTCATCAACTCTCGAGTTGGTTACCCTGCCACGCTCTAACCCCGAACACCTACAGACGAATTTCATCTACCCTCGAGCTGTATACCCTGCCACGCTGTAACCTGTAACACCTACACCCGAATTTCATCAATTCTCGAGCAGGTTACCCTGCCACGCTTTAACCCCGAACACCTACAGACGAATTTCATCAACCCTCGAGCTGTTTACCCTGCCTTACTCCAACCCCGAACGCCTACACCCGAATTTCATCAATCCTCCAACTGGTTACCCTGCCTCGCTGTAACCCGGAAGTTCTACACCCCAATTTCATCAACTCGCGAGTTGGTTACCCTGCCACGCTCTAACCCCGAACACCTACAGACGAATTTCATCAACCAGCGAGCTGGTTACCCTGCAACGCTGTAACCCGTAACTTCTACACCCCAATTTTATCAACCCTCGAGCTGGTTACCCTGCCACGCTGTAACCCGTAACTCCTACACCCGAATTTCATCAACCCTCGAGCTGGTTACCCTGCCACGCTCCAACCCCGAACACCTACAGACGAATTTCATCTACCCACGAGCTGGTTACCATGCCACGCTGTAACCCGTAACTCCTACACCCGAATTTCATCAATCCTCCAACTAGTTACCCTGCCACTCTGTAACCCGTAAGTTCTACACCCCAATTTCATCAACTCGCGAGTTGGTTACCCTGCCACGCTCTAACCATGAACACGTACAGACGAATTTCATCAACCAGCGAGCTGGTTACCCTGCAACGCTGTAACCCGGAAGTTCTACACCCCAATTTCATCAACTCTCTAGTTGGTTACCCTGCCACGCTCTAACCCCGAACACCTACAGACGAATTTCATCAACCCTCGAGCTGGTTACCCTGCCACGCTGTAACCCGTAACTCCTACACCCGAATTTCATCAATCCTCCAACTAGTTACCCTGCCACTCTGTAACCCGTAAGTTCTACACCCCAATTTCATCAACTCGCGAGTTGGTTACCCTGCCACGCTCTAACCATGAACACGTACAGACGAATTTCATCAACCAGCGAGCTGGTTACCCTGCAACGCTGTAACCCGTAACTTCTACACCCCAATTTTATCAACCCTCGAGCTGGTTACCCTGCCACGCTGTAACCCGTAACTCCTACACCCGAATTTCATCAACCCTCGAGCTGGTTACCCTGCCACGCTCCAACCCCGAACACCTACAGACGAATTTCATCTACCCACGAGCTGGTTACCATGCCACGCTGTAACCCCGAACTCCTATACCCGAATTTCATCAACCCTCGAGCTGGTTACCCTGCCACGCTGTAAATCGTATGTTCTACACCCCGATTTCATCATCCCTCGAGCTGGTTACCCTGCCACGCTCTAACCCGTAACTCCTACACCCGAATTTCATCAACCCTCGAGCTGGTTACCCTGCCTCACTCCAACCCCGAACTCCTACACCCGAATTTCATCAATCCTCCAACTGGTTACCCTGCCTCGCTGTAACCCGGAAGTTCTACACCCCGATTTCATCAACTCGCGAGTTGGTTACCCTGCCACGCTCTAACCCCGAACACCTACAGACGAATTTCATCAACCCGCGAGCTGGTTACCCTGCCACACTCTAACCCCGAACATCTACAGACGAATTTCATCAACCCGCGAGCTGGTTACCCTGCCTCGCTGTAGCCCGGAAGTTCTACACCCCAATTTCATCTACTCACGAGTTGGTTACCCTGCCACGCTCTAACCCCGAACACCTACAGACGAATTTCATCTACCCTCGAGCTGGTTACCCTGCCGCGCTGTAACCCATAACTCCTACACCCGAATTTCATCAACCCTCGAGCTGGTTACACTGCCACGCTGTAACCCCGAACTCCTACACCCGAATTTCATCAACCCTCGAGCTGATTACCCTATCACGCTGTAAACCGTAAGTTCTACACCCCAATTTCATCAACTCTCGAGTTGGTTACCCTGCCACTCTCTAACCCCGAACACCTACAGACGAATTTCATTAACACTCGAGCTGGTTACCCTGCCACGCTGTAACCCGTAACTCCTACACCCGAATTTCATCAATCCTCGAGTTGGTTGCCCTGCCCCGCTCTAACCCCGAACACCTACAGACGAATTTCATCAACCCTCGAGCTGGTTACCCTGCCACGCTGTAACCCGTAACTCCTACACCCGAATTTCATCAACCCTCGAGCTGGTTACCCTGCCACGCTCTAACCCCGAACACCTACAGACGAATTTCATCTACCCACGAGCTGGTTACCCTGCCACGCTTTAACCCCGAACACCTACAGACGAATTTCATCAACCCTCGAGCTGTTTACCCTGCCTTACTCCAACCCCGAACTCCTACACCCGAATTTCATCAATCCTCCAACTGGTTACCCTGCCTCGCTGTAACCCGGAAGTTCTACACCCAAATTTCATCAACTCTCGAGTTGGTTACCCTGCTACGCTCTAACCCCGAACACCTACAGACGAATTTCATCAACCCGCGAGCTGGTTACCCTGCAACGCTGTAACCCGTAACTCCTACACCCCAATTTCATCAACCCTCGAGCTGGTTACCCTGCCACGCTGTCAACCCACACTCTTAACCCCAATTTTCTTAACCCACGAGCTGGTTACCCTGCCATGCTGTAACCCGTAACTTCTACACCCGAATTTCATCAATCATCGAGCCACGCTGTTACCCGTAACTCCTACACCCGCATTTCATCAACCCTCAAGTTGGTTATCCAGCCACGCTGTAACCCCAAACTCTTAACGACAATTTCCTCAACTCTCGAGCTGGTTACCCTGCCACGCTCTAACCCCGATCTCCTACATCGGAATTTCATCAACTCTCGAGTTGGTTACCCTGCCACGCTGTAACCCCGAACTCCTACACCCGAATTTCATCAACCAGCGAGCTGGTTACCCTGCCACGCTGTAACCCGTAACTCCTACACCCGAATTTCATCAACCCTCGAGCTGGTTACCCTGCCACGCTGTAACCCGTAACTCCTACACCCGAATTTCATCAATCCTCCAACTAGTTACCCTGCCACTCTGTAACCCGTAAGTTCTACACCCCAATTTCATCAACTCGCGAGTTGGTTACCCTGCCACGCTCTAACCATGAACACCTACAGACGAATTTCATCAACCAGCGAGCTGGTTACCCTGCCACGCTGTAACCCGTAACTCCTACACCCGAATTTCATCAACCCTCGAGCTGGTTACCCTGCCACGCTCTAACCCCGAACACCTACAGACGAATTTCATCTACCCACGAGCTGGTTACCCTGCCACGCTTTAACCCCGAACACCTACAGACGAATTTCATCAACCCTCGAGCTGTTTACCCTGCCTTACTCCAACCCCGAACTCCTACACCCGAATTTCATCAATCCTCCAACTGGTTACCCTGCCTCGCTGTAACCCGGAAGTTCTACACCCAAATTTCATCAACTCTCGAGTTGGTTACCCTGCGACGCTCTAACCCCGAACACCTACAGACGAATTTCATCAACCCGCGAGCTGGTTACCCTGCAACGCTGTAACCCGTAACTTCTACACCCCAATTTTATCAACCCTCGAGCTGGTTACCCTGCCACGCTGTAACCCGTAACTCCTACACCCGAATTTCATCAACCCTCGAGCTGGTTACCCTGCCACGCTCCAACCCCGAACACCTACAGACGAATTTCATCTACCCACGAGCTGGTTACCATGCCACGCTGTAACCCCGAACTCCTATACCCGAATTTCATCAACCCTCGAGCTGGTTACCCTGCCACGCTGTAAATCGTAACTCCTACACCCAAATTTCATCAACTCTCGAGTTGGTTACCCTGCGACGCTCTAACCCCGAACACCTACAGACGAATTTCATCAACCCTCGAGCTGGTTACCCTGCCACGCTGTAACCCGTAACTCCTACACCCGAATTTCATCAACCCTCGAGCTGGTTACCCTGCCACGCTCTAACCCCGAACACCTACAGACGAATTTCATCTACCCACGAGCTGGTTACCCTGCCACGCTTTAACCCCGAACACCTACAGACGAATTTCATCAACCCTCGAGCTGTTTACCCTGCCTTACTCCAACCCCGAACTCCTACACCCGAATTTCATCAATCCTCCAACTGGTTACCCTGCCTCGCTGTAACCCGGAAGTTCTACACCCAAATTTCATCAACTCTCGAGTTGGTTACCCTGCTACGCTCTAACCCCGAACACCTACAGACGAATTTCATCAACCCGCGAGCTGGTTACCCTGCAACGCTGTAACCCGTAACTCCTACACCCCAATTTCATCAACCCTCGAGCTGGTTACCCTGCCACGCTGTCAACCCACACTCTTAACCCCAATTTTCTTAACCCACGAGCTGGTTACCCTGCCATGCTGTAACCCGTAACTTCTACACCCGAATTTCATCAATCATCGAGCCACGCTGTTACCCGTAACTCCTACACCCGCATTTCATCAACCCTCAAGTTGGTTATCCAGCCACGCTGTAACCCCAAACTCTTAACGACAATTTCCTCAACTCTCGAGCTGGTTACCCTGCCACGCTCTAACCCCGATCTCCTACATCGGAATTTCATCAACTCTCGAGTTGGTTACCCTGCCACGCTGTAACCCCGAACTCCTACACCCGAATTTCATCAACCAGCGAGCTGGTTACCCTGCCACGCTGTAACCCGTAACTCCTACACCCGAATTTCATCAACCCTCGAGCTGGTTACCCTGCCACGCTGTAACCCGTAACTCCTACACCCGAATTTCATCAATCCTCCAACTAGTTACCCTGCCACTCTGTAACCCGTAAGTTCTACACCCCAATTTCATCAACTCGCGAGTTGGTTACCCTGCCACGCTCTAACCATGAACACCTACAGACGAATTTCATCAACCAGCGAGCTGGTTACCCTGCCACGCTGTAACCCGTAACTCCTACACCCGAATTTCATCAACCCTCGAGCTGGTTACCCTGCCACGCTCTAACCCCGAACACCTACAGACGAATTTCATCTACCCACGAGCTGGTTACCCTGCCACGCTTTAACCCCGAACACCTACAGACGAATTTCATCAACCCTCGAGCTGTTTACCCTGCCTTACTCCAACCCCGAACTCCTACACCCGAATTTCATCAATCCTCCAACTGGTTACCCTGCCTCGCTGTAACCCGGAAGTTCTACACCCAAATTTCATCAACTCTCGAGTTGGTTACCCTGCGACGCTCTAACCCCGAACACCTACAGACGAATTTCATCAACCCGCGAGCTGGTTACCCTGCAACGCTGTAACCCGTAACTCCTACACCCCAATTTCATCAACCCTCGAGCTGGTTACCCTGCCACGCTGTCAACCCACACTCTTAACCCCAATTTTCTTAACCCACGAGCTGGTTACCCTGCCATGCTGTAACCCGTAACTTCTACACCCGAATTTCATCAATCATCGAGCCACGCTGTTACCCGTAACTCCTACACCCGCATTTCATCAACCCTCAAGTTGGTTATCCAGCCACGCTGTAACCCCAAACTCTTAACGACAATTTCCTCAACTCTCGAGCTGGTTACCCTGCCACGCTCTAACCCCGATCTCCTACATCGGAATTTCATCAACTCTCGAGTTGGTTACCCTGCCTCGCTGTAACCCGGAAGTTCTACACCCCAATTTCATCAACTCGCGAGTTGGTTATCCTGCCACTCTCTAACCCCGAACACCTACAGACGAATTTCATCAACCCGCGAGCTGGTTACCCTGCCACGCTGTAATCCGGAAGTTCTACACCCCAATTTCATCAACTCTCTAGTTGGTTACCCTGCCACGCTCTAACCCCGAACACCTACAGACGAATTTCATCAACCCTCGAGCTGGTTACCCTGCCACGCTGTAACCCGTAACTCCTACACCCGAATTTCATCAATCCTCCAACTAGTTACCCTGCCACTCTGTAACCCATAACTTCTACACCCCAATTTTATCAACCCTCGAGCTGGTTACCCTGCCACGCTGTAAATCGTATGTTCTACACCCCGATTTCATCATCCCTCGAGCTGGTTACCCTGCCACGCTGTAACCCGTAACTCCTACACCCGAATTTCATCAACCCTCGAGCTGGTTACCCTGCCTCACTCCAACCCCGAACTCCTACACCCGAATTACATCAATCCTCCAACTGGTTACCCTGCCTCGCTGTAACCCGGAAGTTCTACACCCCAATTTCATCAACTCGCGAGTTGGTTACCCTGCCACGCTCTAACCCCGAACACCTACAGACGAATTTCATCAACCCGCGAGCTGGTTACCCTGCCACACTCTAACCCCGAACATCTACAGACGAATTTCATCAACCCTCGAGCTGATTACCCTATCACGCTGTAAACCGTAAGTTCTACACCCCGATTTCATCATCCCTCGAGCTGGTTACCCTGCCTCACTCCAACCCCGAACTCCTACACCCGAATTTCATCAATCCTCCAACTGGTTACCCTGCCTCACTCCAACCCCGAACTCCTACACCCGAATTTCATCAACCCTCGAGCTGGTTACCCTGCCACGCTGTAACTCCAACCTCTTAACCACTATTTCCTTAACCCTCGAGCTGGTTACCATGCCTAACTCCAACCCCGAACACCTACAGACGAATTTCATAAACCCTCGAGCTGTTTACCCTGCCTCACTCCAACCCCGAACTCCTACACCCGAATTTCATCAATCCTCCATCTGGTTAGGCTGCCTCGCTGTAACCCGGAAGTTCTACACCCCAATTTCATCAACCAGCGAGCTGGTTACCCTGCCACGCTGTAACCCGTAACTCCTACACCCGAATTTCATCAACCCTCGAGCTGGTTACCCTGCCACGCTGTAACCCGTAACTCCTACACCCGAATTTCATCAATCCTCCAACTAGTTACCCTGCCACTCTGTAACCCGTAAGTTCTACACCCCAATTTCATCAACTCGCGAGTTGGTTACCCTGCCACGCTCTAACCATGAACACCTACAGACGAATTTCATCAACCAGCGAGCTGGTTACCCTGCAACGCTGTAACCCGTAACTTCTACACCCCAATTTTATCAACCCTCGAGCTGGTTACCCTGCCACGCTGTAACCCGTAACTCCTACACCCGAATTTCATCAACCCTCGAGCTGGTTACCCTGCCACGCTCTAACCCCGAACACCTACAGACGAATTTCATCTACCCACGAGCTGGTTACCCTGCCACGCTTTAACCCCGAACACCTACAGACGAATTTCATCAACCCTCGAGCTGTTTACCCTGCCTTACTCCAACCCCGAACTCCTACACCCGAATTTCATCAATCCTCCAACTGGTTACCCTGCCTCGCTGTAACCCGGAAGTTCTACACCCAAATTTCATCAACTCTCGAGTTGGTTACCCTGCTACGCTCTAACCCCGAACACCTACAGACGAATTTCATCAACCCGCGAGCTGGTTACCCTGCAACGCTGTAACCCGTAACTCCTACACCCCAATTTCATCAACCCTCGAGCTGGTTACCCTGCCACGCTGTCAACCCACACTCTTAACCCCAATTTTCTTAACCCACGAGCTGGTTACCCTGCCATGCTGTAACCCGTAACTTCTACACCCGAATTTCATCAATCATCGAGCCACGCTGTTACCCGTAACTCCTACACCCGCATTTCATCAACCCTCAAGTTGGTTATCCAGCCACGCTGTAACCCCAAACTCTTAACGACAATTTCCTCAACTCTCGAGCTGGTTACCCTGCCACGCTGTAACCCGGAAGTTCTACACCCCAATTTCATCAACTCGCGAGTTGGTTATCCTGCCACTCTCTAACCCCGAACACCTACAGACGAATTTCATCAACCCGCGAGCTGGTTACCCTGCCACGCTGTAATCCGGAAGTTCTACACCCCAATTTCATCAACTCTCTAGTTGGTTACCCTGCCACGCTCTAACCCCGAACACCTACAGACGAATTTCATCAACCCTCGAGCTGGTTACCCTGCCACGCTGTAACCCGTAACTCCTACACCCGAATTTCATCAATCCTCCAACTAGTTACCCTGCCACTCTGTAACCCATAACTTCTACACCCCAATTTTATCAACCCTCGAGCTGGTTACCCTGACACGCTGTAAATCGTATGTTCTACACCCCGATTTCATCATCCCTCGAGCTGGTTACCCTGCCACGCTGTAACCCGTAACTCCTACACCCGAATTTCATCAACCCTCGAGCTGGTTACCCTGCCTCGCTGTAACCCGGAAGTTCTACACCCCAATTTCATCAACTCGCGAGTTGGTTATCCTGCCACTCTCTAACCCCGAACACCTACAGACGAATTTCATCAACCCGCGAGCTGGTTACCCTGCCACGCTGTCATCCGGAAGTTCTACACCCCAATTTCATCAACTCTCTAGTTGGTTACCCTGCCACGCTCTAACCCCGAACACCTACAGACGAATTTCATCAACCCTCGAGCTGGTTACCCTGCCACGCTGTAACCCGTAACTCCTACACCCGAATTTCATCAATCCTCCAACTAGTTACCCTGCCACTCTGTAACCCATAACTTCTACACCCCAATTTTATCAACCCTCGAGCTGGTTACCCTGCCACGCTGTAAATCGTATGTTCTACACCCCGATTTCATCATCCCTCGAGCTGGTTACCCTGCCACGCTGTAACCCGTAACTCCTACACCCGAATTTCATCAACCCTCGAGCTGGTTACCCTGCCTCACTCCAACCCCGAACTCCTACACCCGAATTACATCAATCCTCCAACTGGTTACCCTGCCTCGCTGTAACCCGGAAGTTCTACACCCCAATTTCATCAACTCTCGAGTTGGTTACCCTGCCACGCTCTAACCCCGAACACCTACAGACGAATTTCATCAACCCTCGAGCTGTTTACCCTGCCTCACTCCAACCCCGAACTCCTACACCCGAATTTCATCAACCCACGAGCTGGTTACCCTGCCACGCTGTAACCCGTAACTCCTACACCCGAATTTAATCAATCCTCCAACTGGTTGCCCTGCCACGCTGTAACCTGTAAGTTCTACACCACGATTTCATCAACTCTCGAGTTGGTTACCCTGCCACTCTCTAACCCCGAACACCTACAGACGAATTTCATTAACCCACGAGCTGGTTACCCTGCCACGCTGTAACCCGTAACTCCTACACGGCAATTTCATCAACTCTCGAGTTGGTTACCCTGCCACGCTCTAACCCCGAACACCTAGAGACGAATTTCATCTACCCTCGAGCTGGTTACCCTGCCACGCTGTAACCCGTAACTCCTACACTCCCATTTCATCAACCCCCGTACTAGTTACCCAGCTACACTGTAACCCCAAACTCTTAACCACTATTTCCTTAACCCTCGAGCTGGTTACCCTGCCTAACTCCAACCCCGAACACCTGCACCCGAATTTAATCAATCCTCCAACTGGTTACCCTGCCACGCTGTCAACCCACACTCTTAACCTCAATTTATATAACCCACGATCTGGTTACCCTGCCACGCTGTAACCCGTAACTTCTACACCCGCATTTCATCAACCCTCAAGCTGGTTACCTTGCCACGCTGTAACCCGTAACTCCTACACCCGAATTTCATATATCCTTCAACTGGTTATCCTGCCACTCTGTAACCCGTAAGTTCTACACCCCACTTTCATCAACTCTCGTGTTGATTACCCTGCCACTCTCTAACCCCGAACTCCTACAGACGAATATCATCAACCCACGAGCTGGTTACCCTGCCACGCTATAACCTGTAACTCCTACACCCGAATTTCATCAATTCTCGAGCTGGTTACCCTGCCACGCTCTAACCCCGAGCACCTATAAACGAATTTCATCAACCCTCGAGCTGGTTACCCTGCCACACTGAAATCCGTCACTCCTAAACCCGAATTTCATCAACCCTCGAGCTGGTTACCCTGCCACGCTGTCAACCCACACTCTTAACCCCAATTTTCTTAACCCACGAGCTGGTTACCCTGCCATGCTGTAACCCGTAACTCTTAACGATAATTTCCTCAACTTTCGAGCTGGTTACCCTGCCACGCTCTAACCCCGATCTCCTACACCCCAATTTCATCAACTCGCGAGTTGGTTACCCTGCCACGCTCTAACCCCGAACATCTACAGACGAATTTCATCAACCCTCGAGCTGATTACCCTATCACGCTGTAAACCGTAAGTTCTACACCCCAATTTCATCAACTCTCGAGTTGGTTACCCTGCTACGCTCTAACCCCGAACACCTACAGACGAATTTCATCAACCCGCGAGCTGGTTACCCTGCAACGCTGTAACCCGTAACTCCTACACCCCAATTTCATCAACCCTCGAGCTGGTTACCCTGCCACTCTGTAACCCCGAACATCTACAGACGAATTTCATCAACCCTCGAGCTGATTACCCTATCACGCTGTAAACCGTAAGTTCTACACCCCAATTTCATCAACTCTCGAGTTGGTTACCCTGCTACGCTCTATCCCCGAACACCTACAGACGAATTTCATCAACCCGCGAGCTGGTTACCCTGCAACGCTGTAAACCGTAAGTTCTACACCCCAATTTCATCAACTCTCGAGTTGGTTACCCTGCTACGCTCTAACCCCGAACACCTACAGACGAATTTCATCAACCCGCGAGCTGGTTACCCTGCAACGCTGTAACCCGTAACTCCTACACCCGAATTTAATCAATCCTCCATCTGGTTACCCTGCCACTCTGTAACCTGTAAGTTCTACACCACGATTTCATCAACTCTCGAGTTGGTTACCCTGCCACTCTCTAACCACAAACTCCTACAGACGAATATCATCAACCCACGAGCTGATTACCCTGCCACGCTGTAACCCGTAACTCCTACACCCGAATTTCATCAACCCTCGAGCTGGTTACCCTGCCACGCTGTAACCCCAAACTCTTAACCACTATTTCCTTAACCCTCGAGCTGGTTACCCTGCCTAACTCCAACCCCGAACTCCTGCACCCGAATTTAATCAATCCTCCAACTAGTTACCCTGTCACTCTGTAACCCGTAAGTTCTACACCCCACTTTCACCAACTCTCAAGTTGATTACCCAGCCACTCTCTAACCCCGAACTCCTACACCCCAATTTCATCAATCCTCCAACTGGTTACCCTGCCACGCTGTAACCCGTAAGTTCTACACCCTAATTTCATCAACCCTCGAGCTTGTTACCCTGCCACGCTGTCAACCCACACTCTTAACCTCATTTTACTCTACCCACGAGCTGGTTACCCTGCCACGCTGTAACCCGTAAGTTCTACACCCCAATTTCATCAACTCTCGAGTTGGTTACCCTGCCACGCTGTAACCCGTAACTCCTACACCCGAATTTCATCTACCCTCGAGCTGGTTACACTGCCACGCTGTAAACCGTAAGTTCTACACCCCAATTTCATCAACTCTCGAGTTGGTTACCCTGCTACGCTCTAACCCCGAACACCTACAGACGAATTTCATCAACCCGCGAGCTGGTTACCCTGCAACGCTGTAAACCGTAAGTTCTACACCCCAATTTCATCAACTCTCGAGTTGGTTACCCTGCTACGCTCTAACCCCGAACACCTACAGACGAATTTCATCAACCCGCGAGCTGGTTACCCTGCAACGCTGTAACCCGTAACTCCTACACCCGAATTTAATCAATCCTCCAACTGGTTACCCTGCCACTCTGTAACCTGTAAGTTCTACACCACGATTTTATCAACTCTCGAGTTGGTTACCCTGCCACTCTCTAACCACAAACTCCTACAGACGAATATCATCAACCCACGAGCTGATTACCCTGCCACGCTGTAACCCGTAACTCCTACACCCGAATTTCATCAACCCTCGAGCTGGTTACCCTGCCACGCTGTAACCCCAAACTCTTAACCACTATTTCCTTAACCCTCGAGCTGGTTACCCTGCCTAACTCCAACCCCGAACTCCTGCACCCGAATTTAATCAATCCTCCAACTAGTTACCCTGCCACTCTGTAACCCGTAAGTTCTACACCCCACTTTCACCAACTCTCAAGTTGATTACCCAGCCACTCTCTAACCCCGAACTCCTACACCCCAATTTCATCAATCCTCCAACTGGTTACCCTGCCACGCTGTAACCCGTAAGTTCTACACCCTAATTTCATCAACCGTCGA
The DNA here is from genome assembly GCF_024137745.1 of Phymastichus coffea. Lineage (NCBI taxonomy): Eukaryota > Metazoa > Arthropoda > Insecta > Hymenoptera > Eulophidae > Phymastichus > Phymastichus coffea. The sequence continues at coordinate 3,291,175 of NW_026706832.1, read as the reverse complement.
GCTTGTTACCCTGCCACGCTGTCAACCCACACTCTTAACCTCATTTTACTCTACCCACGAGCTGGTTACCCTGCCACGCTGTAACCCGTAAGTTCTACACCCCAATTTCATCAACTCTCGAGTTGGTTACCCTGCCACGCTGTAACCCGTAACTCCTACACCCGAATTTCATCTACCCTCGAGCTGGTTACACTGCCACGCTGTAACTCGTAACTCCTACACCCGAATTTCTTCAACCCTCGAGCTGGTTACCCTGCCACGCTGTAACCCCAAACTCTTAACCACTATTTCCTTAACTCTCGAGCTGGTTACCCTGCCTCACTCCAACCCCGAACTCCTACACCCGAATTTCATATATCCTTCAACTGGTTATCCTGCCACTCTGTAACCCGTAAGTTCTACACCCCACTTTCATCAACTCTCGTGTTGATTACCCTGCCACTCTCTAACCCCGAACTCCTACAGACGAATATCATCAACCCACGAGCTGGTTACCCTGCCACGCTGTAACCCCGAACTCCTACACCCGAATTTCATCATTCATCGAACTGGTTACCCTGCCACGCTGTACCCGTAACTCCTACACTCCCATTTCATCAACCCCCGAACTAGTTTCCTAGCTACGCTGTAACCCCAAACTCTTAACCACTATTTCCTTACCCCTCGAACTGGTTACCCTGCCTAACTCCAACCCCGAACTCCTGCACCCGAATTTAATCAATCCTCCAACTGGTTACCCTACCACGCTGTCAACCCACACTCTTAACCTCAATTTATATAACCCACGATCTGGTTACCCTGCCACGCTGTAACCCGTAACTTCTACACCCCAATTTCATCAACTCTCGAGTTGGTTACCCTGCCACGCTCTAACCCCGAACACCTACAGACGAATTTCATCAACCCTCGAGCTGTTTACCCTGCCTTACTCCAACCCCGAACTCCTACACCCGAATTTCATCAATCCTCCAACTGGTTACCCTGCCTCGCTGTAACCCGGAAGTTCTACACCCAAATTTCATCAACTCTCGAGTTGGTTACCCTGCTACGCTCTAACCCCGAACACCTACAGACGAATTTCATCAACCCGCGAGCTGGTTACCCTGCAACGCTGTAACCCGTAACTCCTACACCCCAATTTTCTTAACCCACGAGCTGGTTACCCTGCCATGCTTTAACCCGTAACTTCTACACCCGAATTTCATCAATCATCGAGCCACGCTGTTACCCGTAACTCCTACACCCGCATTTCATCAACCCTCAAGTTGGATATCCAGCCACGCTGTAACCCCAAACTCTTTACGACAATTTCCTCAACTCTCGAGCTGGTTACCCTGCCACGCTCTAACCCCGATCTCCTACATCGGAATTTCATCAACTCTCGAGTTGGTTACCCTGCCACGCTGTAACCCGTATGTTCTACACCCCAATTTCATCAACTCTCGAGTTGGTTACCCTGCCACGCTGTAACCCCGAACTCCTACACCCGAATTTCATCAACCAGCGAGCTGGTTACCCTGCAACGCTGTAACCCGTAACTTCTACACCCCAATTTTATCAACCCTCGAGCTGGTTACCCTGCGACGCTGTAACCCGTAACTCCTACACCCGAATTTCATCAACACCTACAGACGAATTTCATCTACCCACGAGCTGGTTACCCTGCCACGCTTTAACCCCGAACACCTACAGACGAATTTCATCAACCCTCGAGCTGTTTACCCTGCCTTACTCCAACCCCGATCTCCTACACCCGAATTTCATCAATCCTCCAACTGGTTACCCTGCCTCGCTGTAACCCGGAAGTTCTACACCCAAATTTCATCAACTCTCGAGTTGGTTACCCTGCTACGCTCTAACCCCGAACACCTACAGACGAATTTCATCAACCCGCGAGCTGGTTACCCTGCAACGCTGTAACCCGTAACTCCTACACCCCAATTTCATCAACCCTCGAGCTGGTTACCCTGCCACGCTGTCAACCCACACTCTTAACCCCAATTTTCTTAACCCACGAGCTGGTTACCCTGCCATGCTGTAACCCGTAACTTCTACACCCGAATTTCATCAATCATCGAGCCACGCTGTTACCCGTAACACCTACACCCGCATTTCATCAACCCTCAAGTTGGTTATCCAGCCACGCTGTAACCCCAAACTCTTAACGACAATTTCCTCAACTCTCGAGCTGGTTACCCTGCCACGCTCTAACCCCGATCTCCTACATCGGAATTTCATCAACTCTCGAGTTGGTTACCCTGCCTCGCTGTAACCCGGAAGTTCTACACCCCAATTTCATCAACTCGCGAGTTGGTTATCCTGCCACTCTCTAACCCCGAACACCTACAGACGAATTTCATCAACCCGCGAGCTGGTTACCCTGCCACGCTCTAACCCCGAACACCTACACACGAATTTCATCAACCCTCGAGCTGGTTACCCTGCCACGCTGTAACCCGTAACTCCTACACCCGAATTTCATCAATCCTCCAACTAGTTACCCTGCCACTCTGTAACACGTAAGTTCTACACCCCAATTTCATCAACTCGCGAGTTGGTTACCCTGCCACGCTCTAACCATGAACACCTACAGACGAATTTCATCAACCAGCGAGCTGGTTACCCTGCAACGCTGTAACCCGTAACTTCTACACCCCAATTTTATCAACCCTCGAGCTGGTTACCCTGCCACGCTGTAAATCGTATGTTCTACACCCCGATTTCATCATCCCTCGAGCTGGTTACCCTGCTACGCTCTAACCCCGAACACCTACAGACGAATTTCATCAACCCGCGAGCTGGTTACCCTGCAACGCTGTAACCCGTAACTCCTACACCCGAATTTAATCAATCCTCCATCTGGTTACCCTGCCACTCTGTAACCTGTAAGTTCTACACCACGATTTCATCAACTCTCGAGTTGGTTACCCTGCCACTCTCTAACCACAAACTCCTACAGACGAATATCATCAACCCACGAGCTGATTACCCTGCCACGCTGTAACCCGTAACTCCTACACCCGAATTTCATCAACCCTCGAGCTGGTTACCCTGCCACGCTGTAACCCCAAACTCTTAACCACTATTTCCTTAACCCTCGAGCTGGTTACCCTGCCTAACTCCAACCCCGAACTCCTGCACCCGAATTTAATCAATCCTCCAACTAGTTACCCTGTCACTCTGTAACCCGTAAGTTCTACACCCCACTTTCACCAACTCTCAAGTTGATTACCCAGCCACTCTCTAACCCCGAACTCCTACACCCCAATTTCATCAATCCTCCAACTGGTTACCCTGCCACGCTGTAACCCGTAAGTTCTACACCCTAATTTCATCAACCCTCGAGCTTGTTACCCTGCCACGCTGTCAACCCACACTCTTAACCTCATTTTACTCTACCCACGAGCTGGTTACCCTGCCACGCTGTAACCCGTAAGTTCTACACCCCAATTTCATCAACTCTCGAGTTGGTTACCCTGCCACGCTGTAACCCGTAACTCCTACACCCGAATTTCATCTACCCTCGAGCTGGTTACACTGCCACGCTGTAAACCGTAAGTTCTACACCCCAATTTCATCAACTCTCGAGTTGGTTACCCTGCTACGCTCTAACCCCGAACACCTACAGACGAATTTCATCAACCCGCGAGCTGGTTACCCTGCAACGCTGTAAACCGTAAGTTCTACACCCCAATTTCATCAACTCTCGAGTTGGTTACCCTGCTACGCTCTAACCCCGAACACCTACAGACGAATTTCATCAACCCGCGAGCTGGTTACCCTGCAACGCTGTAACCCGTAACTCCTACACCCGAATTTAATCAATCCTCCAACTGGTTACCCTGCCACTCTGTAACCTGTAAGTTCTACACCACGATTTTATCAACTCTCGAGTTGGTTACCCTGCCACTCTCTAACCACAAACTCCTACAGACGAATATCATCAACCCACGAGCTGATTACCCTGCCACGCTGTAACCCGTAACTCCTACACCCGAATTTCATCAACCCTCGAGCTGGTTACCCTGCCACGCTGTAACCCCAAACTCTTAACCACTATTTCCTTAACCCTCGAGCTGGTTACCCTGCCTAACTCCAACCCCGAACTCCTGCACCCGAATTTAATCAATCCTCCAACTAGTTACCCTGCCACTCTGTAACCCGTAAGTTCTACACCCCACTTTCACCAACTCTCAAGTTGATTACCCAGCCACTCTCTAACCCCGAACTCCTACACCCCAATTTCATCAATCCTCCAACTGGTTACCCTGCCACGCTGTAACCCGTAAGTTCTACACCCTAATTTCATCAACCGTCGAGCTTGTTACCCTGCCACGCTGTCAACCCACACTCTTAACCTCATTTTACTCTACCCACGAGCTGGTTACCCTGCCACGCTGTAACCCGTAAGTTCTACACCCCAATTTCATCAACTCTCGAGTTGGTTACCCTGCCACGCTGTAACCCGTAACTCCTACACCCGAATTTCATCTACCCTCGAGCTGGTTACACTGCCACGCTGTAACTCGTAACTCCTACACCCGAATTTCTTCAACCCTCGAGCTGGTTACCCTGCCACGCTGTAACCCCAAACTCTTAACCACTATTTCCTTAACTCTCGAGCTGGTTACCCTGCCTCACTCCAACCCCGAACTCCTACACCCGAATTTCATATATCCTTCAACTGGTTATCCTGCCACTCTGTAACCCGTAAGTTCTACACCCCACTTTCATCAACTCTCGTGTTGATTACCCTGCCACTCTCTAACCCCGAACTCCTACAGACGAATATCATCAACCCACGAGCTGGTTACCCTGCCACGCTGTAACCCCGAACTCCTACACCCGAATTTCATCATTCATCGAACTGGTTACCCTGCCACGCTGTACCCGTAACTCCTACACTCCCATTTCATCAACCCCCGAACTAGTTTCCTAGCTACGCTGTAACCCCAAACTCTTAACCACTATTTCCTTACCCCTCGAACTGGTTACCCTGCCTAACTCCAACCCCGAACTCCTGCACCCGAATTTAATCAATCCTCCAACTGGTTACCCTACCACGCTGTCAACCCACACTCTTAACCTCAATTTATATAACCCACGATCTGGTTACCCTGCCACGCTGTAACCCGTAACTTCTACACCCCAATTTCATCAACTCTCGAGTTGGTTACCCTGCCACGCTCTAACCCCGAACACCTACAGACGAATTTCATCAACCCTCGAGCTGTTTACCCTGCCTTACTCCAACCCCGAACTCCTACACCCGAATTTCATCAATCCTCCAACTGGTTACCCTGCCTCGCTGTAACCCGGAAGTTCTACACCCAAATTTCATCAACTCTCGAGTTGGTTACCCTGCTACGCTCTAACCCCGAACACCTACAGACGAATTTCATCAACCCGCGAGCTGGTTACCCTGCAACGCTGTAACCCGTAACTCCTACACCCCAATTTTCTTAACCCACGAGCTGGTTACCCTGCCATGCTTTAACCCGTAACTTCTACACCCGAATTTCATCAATCATCGAGCCACGCTGTTACCCGTAACTCCTACACCCGCATTTCATCAACCCTCAAGTTGGATATCCAGCCACGCTGTAACCCCAAACTCTTAACGACAATTTCCTCAACTCTCGAGCTGGTTACCCTGCCACGCTCTAACCCCGATCTCCTACATCGGAATTTCATCAACTCTCGAGTTGGTTACCCTGCCACGCTGTAACCCGTATGTTCTACACCCCAATTTCATCAACTCTCGAGTTGGTTACCCTGCCACGCTGTAACCCCGAACTCCTACACCCGAATTTCATCAACCAGCGAGCTGGTTACCCTGCAACGCTGTAACCCGTAACTTCTACACCCCAATTTTATCAACCCTCGAGCTGGTTACCCTGCGACGCTGTAACCCGTAACTCCTACACCCGAATTTCATCAACACCTACAGACGAATTTCATCTACCCACGAGCTGGTTACCCTGCCACGCTTTAACCCCGAACACCTACAGACGAATTTCATCAACCCTCGAGCTGTTTACCCTGCCTTACTCCAACCCCGATCTCCTACACCCGAATTTCATCAATCCTCCAACTGGTTACCCTGCCTCGCTGTAACCCGGAAGTTCTACACCCAAATTTCATCAACTCTCGAGTTGGTTACCCTGCTACGCTCTAACCCCGAACACCTACAGACGAATTTCATCAACCCGCGAGCTGGTTACCCTGCAACGCTGTAACCCGTAACTCCTACACCCCAATTTCATCAACCCTCGAGCTGGTTACCCTGCCACGCTGTCAACCCACACTCTTAACCCCAATTTTCTTAACCCACGAGCTGGTTACCCTGCCATGCTGTAACCCGTAACTTCTACACCCGAATTTCATCAATCATCGAGCCACGCTGTTACCCGTAACACCTACACCCGCATTTCATCAACCCTCAAGTTGGTTATCCAGCCACGCTGTAACCCCAAACTCTTAACGACAATTTCCTCAACTCTCGAGCTGGTTACCCTGCCACGCTCTAACCCCGATCTCCTACATCGGAATTTCATCAACTCTCGAGTTGGTTACCCTGCCTCGCTGTAACCCGGAAGTTCTACACCCCAATTTCATCAACTCGCGAGTTGGTTATCCTGCCACTCTCTAACCCCGAACACCTACAGACGAATTTCATCAACCCGCGAGCTGGTTACCCTGCCACGCTCTAACCCCGAATACCTACACACGAATTTCATCAACCCTCGAGCTGGTTACCCTGCCACGCTGTAACCCGTAACTCCTACACCCGAATTTCATCAATCCTCCAACTAGTTACCCTGCCACTCTGTAACACGTAAGTTCTACACCCCAATTTCATCAACTCGCGAGTTGGTTACCCTGCCACGCTCTAACCATGAACACCTACAGACGAATTTCATCAACCAGCGAGCTGGTTACCCTGCAACGCTGTAACCCGTAACTTCTACACCCCAATTTTATCAACCCTCGAGCTGGTTACCCTGCCACGCTGTAAATCGTATGTTCTACACCCCGATTTCATCATCCCTCGAGCTGGTTACCCTGCCACGCTGTAACCCGTAACTCCTACACCCGAATTTCATCAACCCTCGAGCTGGTTACCCTGCCTCACTCCAACCCCGAACTCCTACACCCGAATTTCATCAATCCTCCAACTGGTTACCCTGCCTCGCTGTAACCCGGAAGTTCTACACCCCAATTTCATCAACTCGCGAGTTGGTTACCCTGCCACTCTCTAACCCCGAACTCCTACACCCCAATTTCATCAATCCTCCAACTGGTTACCCTGCCACGCTGTAACCCGTAAGTTCTACACCCTAATTTCATCAACCGTCGAGCTTGTTACCCTGCCACGCTGTCAACCCACACTCTTAACCTCATTTTACTCTACCCACGAGCTGGTTACCCTGCCACGCTGTAACCCGTAAGTTCTACACCCCAATTTCATCAACTCTCGAGTTGGTTACCCTGCCACGCTGTAACCCGTAACTCCTACACCCGAATTTCATCTACCCTCGAGCTGGTTACACTGCCACGCTGTAACTCGTAACTCCTACACCCGAATTTCTTCAACCCTCGAGCTGGTTACCCTGCCACGCTGTAACCCCAAACTCTTAACCACTATTTCCTTAACTCTCGAGCTGGTTACCCTGCCTCACTCCAACCCCGAACTCCTACACCCGAATTTCATATATCCTTCAACTGGTTATCCTGCCACTCTGTAACCCGTAAGTTCTACACCCCACTTTCATCAACTCTCGTGTTGATTACCCTGCCACTCTCTAACCCCGAACTCCTACAGACGAATATCATCAACCCACGAGCTGGTTACCCTGCCACGCTGTAACCCCGAACTCCTACACCCGAATTTCATCATTCATCGAACTGGTTACCCTGCCACGCTGTACCCGTAACTCCTACACTCCCATTTCATCAACCCCCGAACTAGTTTCCTAGCTACGCTGTAACCCCAAACTCTTAACCACTATTTCCTTACCCCTCGAACTGGTTACCCTGCCTAACTCCAACCCCGAACTCCTGCACCCGAATTTAATCAATCCTCCAACTGGTTACCCTACCACGCTGTCAACCCACACTCTTAACCTCAATTTATATAACCCACGATCTGGTTACCCTGCCACGCTGTAACCCGTAACTTCTACACCCCAATTTCATCAACTCTCGAGTTGGTTACCCTGCCACGCTCTAACCCCGAACACCTACAGACGAATTTCATCAACCCTCGAGCTGTTTACCCTGCCTTACTCCAACCCCGAACTCCTACACCCGAATTTCATCAATCCTCCAACTGGTTACCCTGCCTCGCTGTAACCCGGAAGTTCTACACCCAAATTTCATCAACTCTCGAGTTGGTTACCCTGCTACGCTCTAACCCCGAACACCTACAGACGAATTTCATCAACCCGCGAGCTGGTTACCCTGCAACGCTGTAACCCGTAACTCCTACACCCCAATTTTCTTAACCCACGAGCTGGTTACCCTGCCATGCTGTAACCCGTAACTTCTACACCCGAATTTCATCAATCATCGAGCCACGCTGTTACCCGTAACTCCTACACCCGCATTTCATCAACCCTCAAGTTGGATATCCAGCCACGCTGTAACCCCAAACTCTTAACGACAATTTCCTCAACTCTCGAGCTGGTTACCCTGCCACGCTCTAACCCCGATCTCCTACATCGGAATTTCATCAACTCTCGAGTTGGTTACCCTGCCTCGCTGTAACCCGGAAGTTCTACACCCAAATTTCATCAACTCTCGAGTTGGTTACCCTGCTACGCTCTAACCCCGAACACCTACAGACGAATTTCATCAACCCGCGAGCTGGTTACCCTGCAACGCTGTAACCCGTAACTCCTACACCCCAATTTCATCAACCCTCGAGCTGGTTACCCTGCCACCCTGTCAACCCACACTCTTAACCCCAATTTTCTTAACCCACGAGCTGGTTACCCTGCCATGCTGTAACCCGTAACTTCTACACCCGAATTTCATCAATCATCGAGCCACGCTGTTACCCGTAACACCTACACCCGCATTTCATCAACCCTCAAGTTGGTTATCCAGCCACGCTGTAACCCCAAACTCTTAACGACAATTTCCTCAACTCTCGAGCTGGTTACCCTGCCACGCTCTAACCCCGATCTCCTACATCGGAATTTCATCAACTCTCGAGTTGGTTACCCTGCCTCGCTGTAACCCGGAAGTTCTACACCCCAATTTCATCAACTCGCGAGTTGGTTATCCTGCCACTCTCTAACCCCGAACACCTACAGACGAATTTCATCAACCCGCGAGCTGGTTACCCTGCCACGCTCTAACCCCGAACACCTACACACGAATTTCATCAACCCTCGAGCTGGTTACCCTGCCACGCTGTAACCCGTAACTCCTACACCCGAATTTCATCAATCCTCCAACTAGTTACCCTGCCACTCTGTAACACGTAAGTTCTACACCCCAATTTCATCAACTCGCGAGTTGGTTACCCTGCCACGCTCTAACCATGAACACCTACAGACGAATTTCATCAACCAGCGAGCTGGTTACCCTGCAACGCTGTAACCCGTAACTTCTACACCCCAATTTTATCAACCCTCGAGCTGGTTACCCTGCCACGCTGTAAATCGTATGTTCTACACCCCGATTTCATCATCCCTCGAGCTGGTTACCCTGCCACGCTGTAACCCGTAACTCCTACACCCGAATTTCATCAACCCTCGAGCTGGTTACCCTGCCTCACTCCAACCCCGAACTCCTACACCCGAATTTCATCAATCCTCCAACTGGTTACCCTGCCTCGCTGTAACCCGGAAGTTCTACACCCCAATTTCATCAACTCGCGAGTTGGTTACCCTGCCACGCTCTAACCCCGAACACCTACAGACGAATTTCATCAACCCGCGAGCTGGTTACCCTGCCACACTCTAACCCCGAACATCTACAGACGAATTTCATCAACCCTCGAGCTGATTACCCTATCACGCTGTAAACCGTAAGTTCTACACCCCGATTTCATCATCCCTCGAGCTGGTTACCCTGCTACGCTGTAACCCCGAACTCCTACACCCCAATTTAATCAATCCTCCAACTGGTTACCCTGCCTCACTCCAACCCAGAACTCCTACACCCGAATTTCATCAACCCACGAGCTGGTTACCCTGCCACGCTGTAACCCGTAACTCCTACACCCGAATTTAATCAATCCTCCAACTGGTTGCCCTGCCACGCTGTAACCTGTAAGTTCTACACCACGATTTCATCAACTCTCGAGTTGGTTACCCTGCCACTCTCTAACCCCGAACACCTACAGACGAATTTCATTAACCCTCGAGCTGGTTACCCTTCCTCTCGGTAACGCGTAACTCCTACACCCGAATTTAATCAATCCTCCAACTGGTTACCCTGCCACGCTGTCAACCCACACTCTTAACCTCAATTTATATAACCCACGATCTGGTTACCCTGCCACGCTGTAACCCGTAACTTCTACACCCGCATTTCATCAACCCTCAAGCTGGTTACCTTGCCACGCTGTAACCCGTAACTCCTACACCCGAATTTCATATATCCTTCAACTGGTTATCCTGCCACTCTGTAACCCGTAAGTTCTACACCCCACTTTCATCAACTCTCGTGTTGATTACCCTGCCACTCTCTAACCCCGAACTCCTACAGACGAATATCATCAACCCACGAGCTGGTTACCCCGCCACGCTATAACCTGTAACTCCTACACCCGAATTTCATCAATTCTCGAGCTGGTTACCCTGCCACGCTCTAACCCCGAGCACCTATAAACGAATTTCATCAACCCTCGAGCTGGTTACCCTGCCACACTGAAATCCGTAACTCCTACACCCGATTTTCATCAACCCTCGAGCTGGTTACCCTGCCACGCTGTCAACCCACACTCTTAACCCCAATTTTCTTAACCCACGAGCTGGTTACCCTGCCATGCTGTAACCCGTAACTTCTACACCCGAATTTCATCAATCATCGAGCCACGCTGTTACCCGTAACTCCTACACCTGCATTTCATCAACCCTCAAGCTGGTTATCCAGCCACGCTGTAACCCCAAACTCTTAACGACAATTTCCCCAACTTTCGAGCTGGTTACCCTGCCACGCTCTAACCCCGATCTCCTACATCGGAATTTCATCAACTCTCGAGTTGGTTACCCTGCCACGCTGTAACCCTGAACTCCTACAGACGAATATCATCAACCCACGAGCTGGTTACCCTGCTACGCTGGAACCCGTAACTCCTACACCCGAATTTCATGAACCCTCGAGCTGGTTACCCTGCCACGCTGTAACCCGTAAGTTCTACACCCCAATTTCATCAACTCTCGAGTTGGTTACCCTGCCACGCTCTAACCCCGAACACCTACAGACGAATTTCATTAACCCTCGAGCTGGTTACCCTTCCTCTCGGTAACCCGTAACTCCTACACCCGAATTTAATCAATCCTCCAACTGGTTACCCTGCCACTCTGTAACCTGTAAGTTCTACACCACGATTTCATCAACTCTCGAGTTGGTTACCCTGCCACTCTCTAACCCCAAACTCCTACAGACGAATATCATCAACCCACGAGCTGATTACCCTGCCACGCTGTAACCCGTAACTCCTACACCCTAATTTCATCAACCCTCGAGCTTGTTACCCTGCCACGCTGTCAACCCACACTCTTAACCTCATTTTACTCTACCCACGAGCTGGTTACCCTGCCACGCTGTAACCCGTAAGTTCTACACCCTAATTTCATCAATCATCGAGCAACGCTGTTACCCGTAACTCCTACACCTGCATTTCATCAACCCTCAAGCTGGTTATCCAGCCACGCTGTAACCCCAAACTCTTAACGACGAATTTCATCTACCCACGAGCTGGTTACCATGCCACGCTGTAACCCCGAACTCCTACACCCGAATTTCATCAACCCTCGAGCTGGTTACCCTGCCACGCTCTAACCCCGAACACCTACAGACGAATTTCATCTACCCACGAGCTGGTTACCATGCCACGCTGTAACCCCGAACTCCTACACCCGAATTTCATGAACCCTCGAGCTGGTTACCCTGCCACGCTGTAAATCGTATGTTCTACACCCCGATTTCATCATCCCTCGAGCTGGTTACCCTGCCACGCTGTAACCCGTAACTCCTACACCCGAATTTCATCAACCCTCGAGCTGGTTACCCTGCCTCACTCCAACCCCGAACTCCTACACCCGAATTTCATCAATCCTCCAACTGGTTACCCTGCCTCGCTGTAACCCGGAAGTTCTACACCCCAATTTCATCAACTCGCGAGTTGGTTACCCTGCCACGCTCTAAGCCCGAACACCTACACCCCAATTTCATCAATCCTCGAACTGGTTGCCCTGCCACGCTGTAACCCGTAACTCCTACACCCGAATTTCATCAACCCTCGAGCTGGTTACCTTGCCACGCTCTAACCCCGAACACCTACAGACGAATTTCATCTACCCACGAGCTGGTTACCATGCCACGCTGTAACCCCGAACTCCTACACCCGAATTTCATCAACACTCGAGCTGGTTACCCTGCCACGCTGTAAATCGTATGTTCTACACCCCGATTTCATCATCCCTCGAGCTGGTTACCCTGCCACGCTGTAACCCGTAACTCCTACACCCGAATTTCATCAACCCTCGAGCTGGTTACCCTGCCTCACTCCAACCCCGAACTCCTACACCCGAATTTCATCAATCCTCCAACTGGTTACCCTGCCTCGCTGTAACCCGGAAGTTCTACACCCCAATTTCATCAACTCGCGAGTTGGTTACCCTGCCACGCTCTAACCCCGAACACCTACAGACGAATTTCATCAACCCGCGAGCTGGTTACCCTGCCACACTCTAACCCCGAACATCTACAGACGAATTTCATCAACCCGCGAGCTGGTAACCCTGCCTCGCTGTAGCCCGGAAGTTCTACACCCCAATTTCATCAACTCACAAGTTGGTTACCCTGCCACGCTCTAACCCCGAACTCCTACACCCGAATTTCATCAACCCTCGAGCTGATTACCCTATCACGCTGTAAACCGTAAGTTCTACACCCCGATTTCATCATCCCTCGAGCTGGTTACCCTGCTACGCTGTAACCCCGAACTCCTACACCCCAATTTAATCAATCCTCCAACTGGTTACCCTGCCTCACTCCAACCCCGAACTCCTACACCCGAATTTCATCAATCCTCCAACTGGTTACCCTGCCTCACTCCAACCCCGAACTCCTACACCCGAATTTCATCAACCCTCGAGCTGGTTACCCTGCCACGCTGTAACCCCAAACTCTTAACCACTATTTCCTTAACCCTCGAGCTGGTTACCCTGCCTAACTCCAACCCCGAACACCTACAGACGAATTTCATCAACCCTCTAGCTGTTTACCCTGCCTCACTCCAACCCCGAACTCCTACACCCGAATTTCATCAATCCTCCAACTGGTTAGGCTGCCTCGCTGTAACCCGGAAGTTCTACACCCTAATTTCATCAACTCTCGAGTTGGTTACCCTGCCACGCTCTAACCCCGAACACCTACACCCGAATTTCATCAACCCACGAGCTGGTTACCCTGCCACGCTGTAACCCGTAACTCCTACACCCGAATTTAATCAATCCTCCAACTGGTTGCCCTGCCACGCTGTAACCTGTAAGTTCTACACCACGATTTCATCAACTCTCGAGTTGGTTACCCTGCCACTCTCTAACCCCGAACACCTACAGACGAATTTCATTAACCCTCGAGCTGGTTACCCTTCCTCTCGGTAACGCGTAACTCCTACACCCGAATTTCATCAATCCTCCAACTGGTTACCCTGCCTCGCTGTAAGCCGGAAGTTCTACACCCCAATTTCATCAACCCTCGAGCTGGTTACCCTGCCACGCTCTCAACCCACACTCTTAACTACAATATCCTCAACTCTCGAGCTGGTTACCCTGCCACGCTCTAACCCCGATCTCCTACATCGGAATTTCATCAACTCTCGAGTTGGTTACCCTGCCACGCTGTAACCCCGAACTCCTACATCCGAATGTCATCAACCCTCGAGCTGGTACCCTGCCACGCTGTAACCCCGAACTCCTACACCACAATTTCATCAATCATCGAGCTGGTTACCTTGCCACGCTCTAACCCCGAACACCTACAGACGAATTTCATCTACCCACGAGCTGGTTACCATGCCACGCTGTAACCCCGAACTCCTACACCCGAATTTCATCAACCCTCGAGCTGGTTACCCTGCCACGCTGTAAATCGTATGTTCTACACCCCGATTTCATCATCCCTCGAGCTGGTTACCCTGCCACGCTGTAACCCGTAACTCCTACACCCGAATTTCATCAACCCTCGAGCTGGTTACCCTGCCTCACTCCAACCCCGAACTCCTACACCCGAATTTCATCAATCCTCCAACTGGTTACCCTGCCTCGCTGTAACCCGGAAGTTCTACACCCCAATTTCATCAACTCGCGAGTTGGTTACCCTGCCACGCTCTAACCCCGAACACCTACAGACGAATTTCATCAACCCGCGAGCTGGTTACCCTGCCACACTCTAACCCCGAACATCTACAGACGAATTTCATCAACCCGCGAGCTGGTAACCCTGCCTCGCTGTAGCCTGGAAGTTCTACACCCCAATTTCATCAACTCACAAGTTGGTTACCCTGCCACGCTCTAACCCCGAACTCCTACACCCGAATTTCATCAACCCTCGAGCTGATTACCCTATCACGCTGTAAACCGTAAGTTCTACACCCCGATTTCATCATCCCTCGAGCTGGTTACCCTGCTACGCTGTAACCCCGAACTCCTACACCCCAATTTAATCAATCCTCCAACTGGTTACCCTGCCTCACTCCAACCCCGAACTCCTACACCCGAATTTCATCAATCCTCCAACTGGTTACCCTGCCTCACTCCAACCCCGAACTCCTACACCCGAATTTCATCAACCCTCGAGCTGGTTACCCTGCCACGCTGTAACCCCAAACTCTTAACCACTATTTCCTTAACCCTCGAGCTGGTTACCCTGCCTAACTCCAACCCCGAACACCTACAGACGAATTTCATCAACCCTCGAGCTGTTTACCCTGCCTCACTCCAACCCCGAACTCCTACACCCGAATTTCATCAATCCTCCAACTGGTTACCCTGCCTCGCTGTAAGCCGGAAGTTCTACACCCCAATTTCATCAACCCTCGAGCTGGTTACCCTGCCACGCTCTCAACCCACACTCTTAACTACAATATCCTCAACTCTCGAGCTGGTTACCCTGCCACGCTCTAACCCCGATCTCCTACATCGGAATTTCATCAACTCTCGAGTTGGTTACCCTGCCACGCTGTAACCCCGAACTCCTACACCCGAATGTCATCAACCCTCGAGCTGGTACCCTGCCACGCTGTAACCCCGAACTCCTACACTCCCATTTCATCAACCCCCGTACTAGTTACCCAGCTACGCTGTAACCCCAAACTCTTAACCACTATTTCCTTAACCCTCGAGCTGGTTACCCTGCCTAACTCCAACCCCGAACACCTGCACCCGAATTTAATCAATCCTCCAACTGGTTACCCTGCCACGCTGTCAACCCACACTCTTAACCTCAATTTATATAACCCACGATCTGGTTACCCTGCCACGCTGTAACCCGTAACTTCTACACCCGCATTTCATCAACCCTCAAGCTGGTTACCTTGCCACGCTGTAACCCGTAACTCCTACACCCGAATTTCATCAACCCTCGAGCTGGTTACCCTGCCTCACTCCAACCCCGAACTCCTACACCCGAATTTCATATATCCTTCAACTGGTTATCCTGCCACTCTGTAACCCGTAAGTTCTACACCCCACTTTCATCAACTCTCGTGTTGATTACCCTGCCACTCTCTAACCCCGAACTCCTACAGACGAATATCATCAACCCACGAGCTGGTTACCCTGCCACGCTCTAACCCCGATCTCCTACATCGGAATTTCATCAACTCTCGAGTTGGTTACCCTGCCACGCTGTAACCCCGAACTCCTACAGACGAATATCATCAACCCACGAGCTGGTTACCCAGCTACGCTGGAACCCGTAACTCCTACACCCGAATTTCATCAACCCTCGAGCTGGTTACCCTGCCACGCTGTAACCCGTAAGTTCTACACCCCAATTTCATCAACTCTCGAGTTGGTTACCCTGCCACGCTCTAACCCCGAATACCTACAGACGAATTTCATTAACCCTCGAGCTGGTTACCCTTCCTCTCGGTAACCCGTAACTCCTACACCCGAATTTAATCAATCCTCCAACTGGTTACCCTGCCACTCTGTAACCTGTAAGATCTACACCCCGATTTCATCAACTCTCGAGTTGGTTACCCTGCCACTCTCTAACCCCAAACTCCTACAGACGAATATCATCAACCCACGAGCTGGTTACCCTGCCACGCTGTAACCCGTAACTCCTACACCCGAATTTCATCATCCCTCGAGCTGGTTACCCTGCCACGCTGTAACCCCAAACTCTTAACCACTATTTCCTTAACCCTCGAGCTGGTTACCCTGCCTAACTCCAACCCCGAACTCCTGCACCCGAATTTAATCAATCCTCCAACTAGTTACCCTGCCACTCTGTAACCCGTAAGTTCTACACCCCACTTTCATCAACTCTCGTGTTGATTACCCTACCACTCTCTAACCCCGAAATCCTACACCCCAATTTCATCAATCCTCCAACTGGTTACCCTGCCACGCTGTAACCCGTAAGTTCTACACCCTAATTTTATCAACCCTCGAGCTTGTTACCCTGCCACGCTGTCATCCCACACTCTTAACCTCATTTTACTCTACCCACGAGCTGGTTACCCTGCCACGCTGTAACCCGTAAGTTCTACACCCCAATTTCATCTACTCTCGAGTTGGTTACCCTGCCACGCTGCAACCCGTAACTCCTACACCCGAATTTCATCAACCCTCGAGCTGGTTACCCTGCCTCACTCCAACCCCGAACTCCTACACCCGAATTTCATATATCCTCCAACTGGTTATCCTGCCACGCTGTAACCCGTAAGTTCTACACCCCAATTTCATCAACTCTCGAGTTGGTTACCCTGCCACGCTCTAACCCCGAACACCTACACCCGAATTTCTTCAACCCTCGAGCTGGTTACCCTGCCACGCTGTAACCCCAAACTCTTAACCACTATTTCCTTAACTCTCGAGCTGGTTACCCTGCATCACTCCAACCCCGAACTCCTACACCCGAATTTCATATATCCTTCAACTGGTTATCCTGCCACTCTGTAACCCGTAAGTTCTACACCCCACTTTCATCAACTCTCGTGTTGATTACCCTGCCACTCTCTAACCCCGAACTCCTACAGACGAATATCATCAACCCACGAGCTGGTTACCCTGCCACGCTGTAACCCGTAAGTTCTACACCCCAATTTCAACAACTCTCGAGTTGGTTACCCTGCCACGCTGTAACCCGTAACTCCTACACCCGAATTTCATCAACCCTCGAGCTGGTTACCCTGCCTCATTCCAACCCCGAACTCCTACACCCGAATTTCATATATCCTCCAACTGGTTATCCTGCCACGCTGTAACCCGTAAGTTCTACACCCCACTTTCATCAACTCTCGTGTTGATTACCCTGCCACTCTCTAACCCCGAACTCCTACAGACGAATATCATCAACCCACGAGCTGGTTACCCTGCCACGCTATAACCTGTAACTCCTACACCCGAATTTCATCAATTCTCGAGCTGGTTACACTGCCACGCTCTAACCCCGAGCACCTATATACGAATTTCATCAACACTCGAGCTGGTTACCCTGCCACACTGAAACCCGTAATTCCTACAACCGAATTTCATCAACCCTCAAGCTGGTTACCCTGCCACGCTGTAACCCCAAACTCTTAACCACTATTTCCTTAACCCTCGAGCTGGTTACCCTGCCTAACTCCAACCCCGAACTCCTGCACCCGAATTTAATCAATCCTCCAACTAGTTACCCTGCCACTCTGTAACCCGTAAGTTCTACACCCCAATTTCATCAACTCTCGAGTTGGTTACTTTGCCACGCTCTAACCCCGAACACCAACAGACGAATTTCATCAACCCACGAGCTGGTTACCCTGCCACGCTGTAACCCAGAACTCTTACACCCCAATTTCATCAATCATCGAGCTGGTTACCCTGCCACGCTGTTACCCGTATGTTCTACACCCCAATTTCATCAACTCCCGAATTGGGTACCCTGCCACGCTGTAACCCCGAACTCCTACACCCCAATTTCATCAACTCTCGAATTGGGTACCCTGCCACGCTGTAACCCCGAACTCCTACACCCCAATTTCATCAATTCTCGAGTTGGTTACCCTGCCACGCTCTAACCCCGAACGCCTACAGACGAATATCATCAACCCACGAGCTGGTTACGCTGCCACGCTGTCAACCCACACTCTTAACCCCAATTTTCTTAACCCACGAGCTGGTTACCCTGCCATGCTGTAACCCGAAACTTCTACACCCGAATTTCATCAATCATCGAGCCACGCTGTTACCCGTAACTCCTACACCCGCATTTCATCAACCCTCAAGCTGGTTATCCAGCCACGCTGTAACCCCAAACTCTTAACGACAATTTCCTCAACTCTCGAGCTGGTTACCCTGCCACGCTCTAACCCCGATCTCCTACATCGGAATTTCATCAACTCTCGAGTTGGTTACACTGCCACGCTGTAACCCCAAACTCCTACACCCGAATTTCATCAACCCTCGAGCTGGTTACCCTGCCACGCTGTAACCCGTATGTTCTACACCCCAATTTCATCATCTCTCGAGTTGGGTACCCCGCCACGCTTTAACCCCGAACTCCTACACCCCAATTTCATCAATCCTCGAACTGGTTACCCTGCCACGCTGTACCCGTAACTCCTACACTCCCATTTCATCAACCCCCTAACTAGTTACCCAGCTACGCTGTAACCACAAACTCTTAACCACTATTTCAACAACTCTCGTGTTGGTTACCCTGCCATTCTCTAACCCCGAACTCCTACACCCGAATATCATCAACCCTCGAGCTGGTTACCCTGCCACGCTGTTACCCGTATGTTCTACATCCCCAATTTCATCAACTCTCGAATTGGGTACCCTGACACGCTGTAACCCCGAACTCCTACACCCCAATTTCATCAACCCTCGAGCTGGTTACCCTGCCACGCTGTCAACCCACACTCTTAACCCCAATTTTCTTAACCCACGAGCTGGTTACCCTGCCATGCTGTAACCCGTAACTTCTACTCCCGAATTTCATCAATCATCGACCTGGTTACCCTGCCACGCTGTTACCCGTATGTTCTACACCCCAATTTCATCAACTCCCGAATTGGGTACCCTGCCACGCTGTAACCCCGAACTCCTACACCCCAATTTCATCAACTCTCGAATTGGGTACCCTGCCACGCTGTAACCCCGAACTCCTACACCCCAATTTCATCAATTCTCGAGTTGGTTACCCTGCCACGCTCTAACCCCGAACGCCTACAGACGAATATCATCAACCCACGAGCTGGTTACCCTGCCACGCTGTAACCCGTAACTCCTACACGCCAATTTCATCAACTCTCGAGTTGGTTACCCTGCCACGCTGTAACCCGTAACTTCTACTCCCGAATTTCATCAACCCTCGAGCTGGTTACCCTGCCACGCTGTAACCCGTAATTCCTACACCCGAATTTCATCAACCCTCGAGCTGGTTACCCTGCCACGCTGTTACCCGTATGTTCTACACCCCAATTTCATCAACTCTCGAATTGGGTACCCTGACACGCTGTAACCCCGAACTCCTACACCCCAATTTCATCAACCCTCGAGCTGGTTACCCTGCCACGCTGTCAACCCACACTCTTAACCCCAATTTTCTTAACCCACGAGCTGGTTACCCTGCCATGCTGTAACCCGTAAATTCTACTCCCGAATTTCATCAATCATCGAGCTGGTTACCCTGCCACGCTGTAATCCGTAACTCCTACACGCCAATTTCATCAACTCTCGAGTTGGTTACCCTGCCACGCTGTAACCCGTAACTTCTACTCCCGAATTTCATCAATCATCGAGCTGGTTACCCTGCCACGCTGTTACCCGTATGTCCTACACCCCAATTTCATCAATCCTCGAACTGGTTACCCTGCCACGCTGTACCCGTAACTCCTACACTCCCATTACATCAACCCCCTAACTAGTTACCCAGCTACGCTGTAACCACAAACTCTTAACCACTATTTCAACAACTCTCGTGTTGTTGCCCTGCCATTCTCTAACCCCGAACTCCTACAGACGAATATCATCAACCCACGAGCTGGTTACCCTGCCATGCTGTAACCCGTAACTTCTACTCCCGAATTTCATCAATCATCGAGCTGGTTACCCTGCCACGCTGTTACCCGTATGTTCTATACCCCAATTTCATCAACTCTCGAATTGGGTACCCTGCCACGCTGTAACCCCGAATTCCTACACCCCAATTTCATCAACTCTCGAGTTGGTTACCCCGCCACGCTCTAACCCCAAACACCTACAGACGAATTTCATCAACCCACGAGCTGGTTACCCTGCAACGCTGTAACCCCGAACTCCTACACCCGAATTTCATCAACCCTCGAGCTGGTACCCTGCCACGCTGTAACCCGTATGTTCTACACCCCAATTTCATCAATTCTCGAGCTGGTTACCCTGCCACGCTCTAACCCCGAACACCTACAGACGAATTTCATCAACCCTCGAGCTGGTTACCCTGCCACGCTGTAACCCGTAATTCCTACACCCGAATTTCATCAACCCTCGAGCTGGTTACCCTGCCACGCTGTTACCCGTATGTTCTACACCCCAATTTCATCAACTCTCGAATTGGGTACCCTGACACGCTGTAACCCCGAACTCCTACACCCCAATTTCATCAACCCTCGAGCTGGTTACCCTGCCACGCTGTCAACCCACACTCTTAACCCCAATTTTCTTAACCCACGAGCTGGTTACCCTGCCATGCTGTAACCCGTAACTTCTACTCCCGAATTTCATCAATCATCGAGCTGGTTACCCTGCCACGCTGTTACCCGTATGTCCTACACCCCAATTTCATCAATCCTCGAACTGGTTACCCTGCCACGCTGTACCCGTAACTCCTACACTCCCATTTCATCAACCCCCTAACTAGTTACCCAGCTACGCTGTAACCACAAACTCTTAACCACTATTTCAACAACTCTTGTGTTGGTTGCCCTGCCATTCTCTAACCCCGAACTCCTACAGACGAATATCATCAACCCACGAGCTGGTTACCCTGCCACGCTGTAACCCGTAACTCCTACACCCCAATTTCATCAACCCTCGAGCTGGTTACGCTGCCACGCTGTCAACCCACACTCTTAACCCCAATTTTCTTAACCCACGAGCTGGTTACCCTGCCATGCTGTAACCCGTAACTTCTACACCCGAATTTCATCAATCATCGAGCCACGCTGTTACCCGTAACTCCTACACCTGCATTTCATCAACCCTCAAGCTGGTTATCCAGCCACGCTGTAACCCCAAACTCTTAACGACAATTTCCTCAACTCTCGAGCTGGTTACCCTGCCACGCTCTAACCCCGATCTCCTACATCGGAATTTCATCAACTCTCGAGTTGGTTACACTGCCACGCTGTAACCCGTATGTTCTACACCCCAATTTCATCATCTCTCGAGTTGGGTACCCCGCCACGCTTTAACCCCGAACTCCTACACCCCAATTTCATCAATCCTCGAACTGGTTACCCTGCCACGCTGTAACCCGTATGTTCTACACCCCAATTTCATCATCTCTCGAGTTGGGTACCCCGCCACGCTTTAACCCCGAACTCCTACACCCCAATTTCATCAATCCTCGAACTGGTTACCCTGCCATGCTGTACCCGTAACTCCTACACTCCCATTTCATCAACCCCCTAACTAGTTACCCAGCTACGCTGTAACCACAAACTCTTAACCACTATTTCAACAACTCTCGTGTTGGTTACCCTGCCATTCTCTAACCCCGAACTTCTACAGACGAATATCATCAACCCACGAGCTGGTTACCCTGCCACGCTGTAACCCGTAACTCCTACACCCGAATATCATCAACCCACGAGCTGGTTACCCTGCCATGCTGTAACCCGTAACTTCTACTCCCGAATTTCATCAATCATCGAGCCACGCTGTTACCCGTAACTCCTACACCCGCATTTCATCAACCCTCAAGTTGGATATCCAGCCACGCTGTAACCCCAAACTCTTAACGACAATTTCCTCAACTCTCGAGCTGGTTACCCTGCCACGCTCTAACCCCGATCTCCTACATCGGAATTTCATCAACTCTCGAGTTGGTTACCCTGCCACGCTGTAACCCGTATGTTCTACACCCCAATTTCATCAACTCTCGAGTTGGTTACCCTGCCACGCTGTAACCCCGAACTCCTACACCCGAATTTCATCAACCAGCGAGCTGGTTACCCTGCAACGCTGTAACCCGTAACTTCTACACCCCAATTTTATCAACCCTCGAGCTGGTTACCCTGCGACGCTGTAACCCGTAACTCCTACACCCGAATTTCATCAACACCTACAGACGAATTTCATCTACCCACGAGCTGGTTACCCTGCCACGCTTTAACCCCGAACACCTACAGACGAATTTCATCAACCCTCGAGCTGTTTACCCTGCCTTACTCCAACCCCGATCTCCTACACCCGAATTTCATCAATCCTCCAACTGGTTACCCTGCCTCGCTGTAACCCGGAAGTTCTACACCCAAATTTCATCAACTCTCGAGTTGGTTACCCTGCTACGCTCTAACCCCGAACACCTACAGACGAATTTCATCAACCCGCGAGCTGGTTACCCTGCAACGCTGTAACCCGTAACTCCTACACCCCAATTTCATCAACCCTCGAGCTGGTTACCCTGCCACGCTGTCAACCCACACTCTTAACCCCAATTTTCTTAACCCACGAGCTGGTTACCCTGCCATGCTGTAACCCGTAACTTCTACACCCGAATTTCATCAATCATCGAGCCACGCTGTTACCCGTAACACCTACACCCGCATTTCATCAACCCTCAAGTTGGTTATCCAGCCACGCTGTAACCCCAAACTCTTAACGACAATTTCCTCAACTCTCGAGCTGGTTACCCTGCCACGCTCTAACCCCGATCTCCTACATCGGAATTTCATCAACTCTCGAGTTGGTTACCCTGCCTCGCTGTAACCCGGAAGTTCTACACCCCAATTTCATCAACTCGCGAGTTGGTTATCCTGCCACTCTCTAACCCCGAACACCTACAGACGAATTTCATCAACCCGCGAGCTGGTTACCCTGCCACGCTCTAACCCCGAACACCTACACACGAATTTCATCAACCCTCGAGCTGGTTACCCTGCCACGCTGTAACCCGTAACTCCTACACCCGAATTTCATCAATCCTCCAACTAGTTACCCTGCCACTCTGTAACACGTAAGTTCTACACCCCAATTTCATCAACTCGCGAGTTGGTTACCCTGCCACGCTCTAACCATGAACACCTACAGACGAATTTCATCAACCAGCGAGCTGGTTACCCTGCAACGCTGTAACCCGTAACTTCTACACCCCAATTTTATCAACCCTCGAGCTGGTTACCCTGCCACGCTGTAAATCGTATGTTCTACACCCCGATTTCATCATCCCTCGAGCTGGTTACCCTGCCACGCTGTAACCCGTAACTCCTACACCCGAATTTCATCAACCCTCGAGCTGGTTACCCTGCCTCACTCCAACCCCGAACTCCTACACCCGAATTTCATCAATCCTCCAACTGGTTACCCTGCCTCGCTGTAACCCGGAAGTTCTACACCCCAATTTCATCAACTCGCGAGTTGGTTACCCTGCCACTCTCTAACCCCGAACTCCTACACCCCAATTTCATCAATCCTCCAACTGGTTACCCTGCCACGCTGTAACCCGTAAGTTCTACACCCTAATTTCATCAACCGTCGAGCTTGTTACCCTGCCACGCTGTCAACCCACACTCTTAACCTCATTTTACTCTACCCACGAGCTGGTTACCCTGCCACGCTGTAACCCGTAAGTTCTACACCCCAATTTCATCAACTCTCGAGTTGGTTACCCTGCCACGCTGTAACCCGTAACTCCTACACCCGAATTTCATCTACCCTCGAGCTGGTTACACTGCCACGCTGTAACTCGTAACTCCTACACCCGAATTTCTTCAACCCTCGAGCTGGTTACCCTGCCACGCTGTAACCCCAAACTCTTAACCACTATTTCCTTAACTCTCGAGCTGGTTACCCTGCCTCACTCCAACCCCGAACTCCTACACCCGAATTTCATATATCCTTCAACTGGTTATCCTGCCACTCTGTAACCCGTAAGTTCTACACCCCACTTTCATCAACTCTCGTGTTGATTACCCTGCCACTCTCTAACCCCGAACTCCTACAGACGAATATCATCAACCCACGAGCTGGTTACCCTGCCACGCTGTAACCCCGAACTCCTACACCCGAATTTCATCATTCATCGAACTGGTTACCCTGCCACGCTGTACCCGTAACTCCTACACTCCCATTTCATCAACCCCCGAACTAGTTTCCTAGCTACGCTGTAACCCCAAACTCTTAACCACTATTTCCTTACCCCTCGAACTGGTTACCCTGCCTAACTCCAACCTCGAACTCCTGCACCCGAATTTAATCAATCCTCCAACTGGTTACCCTACCACGCTGTCAACCCACACTCTTAACCTCAATTTATATAACCCACGATCTGGTTACCCTGCCACGCTGTAACCCGTAACTTCTACACCCCAATTTCATCAACTCTCGAGTTGGTTACCCTGCCACGCTCTAACCCCGAACACCTACAGACGAATTTCATCAACCCTCGAGCTGTTTACCCTGCCTTACTCCAACCCCGAACTCCTACACCCGAATTTCATCAATCCTCCAACTGGTTACCCTGCCTCGCTGTAACCCGGAAGTTCTACACCCAAATTTCATCAACTCTCGAGTTGGTTACCCTGCTACGCTCTAACCCCGAACACCTACAGACGAATTTCATCAACCCGCGAGCTGGTTACCCTGCAACGCTGTAACCCGTAACTCCTACACCCCAATTTTCTTAACCCACGAGCTGGTTACCCTGCCATGCTGTAACCCGTAACTTCTACACCCGAATTTCATCAATCATCGAGCCACGCTGTTACCCGTAACTCCTACACCCGCATTTCATCAACCCTCAAGTTGGATATCCAGCCACGCTGTAACCCCAAACTCTTAACGACAATTTCCTCAACTCTCGAGCTGGTTACCCTGCCACGCTCTAACCCCGATCTCCTACATCGGAATTTCATCAACTCTCGAGTTGGTTACCCTGCCACGCTGTAACCCGTATGTTCTACACCCCAATTTCATCAACTCTCGAGTTGGTTACCCTGCCACGCTGTAACCCCGAACTCCTACACCCGAATTTCATCAACCAGCGAGCTGGTTACCCTGCAACGCTGTAACCCGTAACTTCTACACCCCAATTTTATCAACCCTCGAGCTGGTTACCCTGCGACGCTGTAACCCGTAACTCCTACACCCGAATTTCATCAACACCTACAGACGAATTTCATCTACCCACGAGCTGGTTACCCTGCCACGCTTTAACCCCGAACACCTACAGACGAATTTCATCAACCCTCGAGCTGTTTACCCTGCCTTACTCCAACCCCGATCTCCTACACCCGAATTTCATCAATCCTCCAACTGGTTACCCTGCCTCGCTGTAACCCGGAAGTTCTACACCCAAATTTCATCAACTCTCGAGTTGGTTACCCTGCTACGCTCTAACCCCGAACACCTACAGACGAATTTCATCAACCCGCGAGCTGGTTACCCTGCAACGCTGTAACCCGTAACTCCTACACCCCAATTTCATCAACCCTCGAGCTGGTTACCCTGCCACCCTGTCAACCCACACTCTTAACCCCAATTTTCTTAACCCACGAGCTGGTTACCCTGCCATGCTGTAACCCGTAACTTCTACACCCGAATTTCATCAATCATCGAGCCACGCTGTTACCCGTAACACCTACACCCGCATTTCATCAACCCTCAAGTTGGTTATCCAGCCACGCTGTAACCCCAAACTCTTAACGACAATTTCCTCAACTCTCGAGCTGGTTACCCTGCCACGCTCTAACCCCGATCTCCTACATCGGAATTTCATCAACTCTCGAGTTGGTTACCCTGCCTCGCTGTAACCCGGAAGTTCTACACCCCAATTTCATCAACTCGCGAGTTGGTTATCCTGCCACTCTCTAACCCCGAACACCTACAGACGAATTTCATCAACCCGCGAGCTGGTTACCCTGCCACGCTCTAACCCCGAACACCTACACACGAATTTCATCAACCCTCGAGCTGGTTACCCTGCCACGCTGTAACCCGTAACTCCTACACCCGAATTTCATCAATCCTCCAACTAGTTACCCTGCCACTCTGTAACACGTAAGTTCTACACCCCAATTTCATCAACTCGCGAGTTGGTTACCCTGCCACGCTCTAACCATGAACACCTACAGACGAATTTCATCAACCAGCGAGCTGGTTACCCTGCAACGCTGTAACCCGTAACTTCTACACCCCAATTTTATCAACCCTCGAGCTGGTTACCCTGCCACGCTGTAAATCGTATGTTCTACACCCCGATTTCATCATCCCTCGAGCTGGTTACCCTGCCACGCTGTAACCCGTAACTCCTACACCCGAATTTCATCAACCCTCGAGCTGGTTACCCTGCCTCACTCCAACCCCGAACTCCTACACCCGAATTTCATCAATCCTCCAACTGGTTACCCTGCCTCGCTGTAACCCGGAAGTTCTACACCCCAATTTCATCAACTCGCGAGTTGGTTACCCTGCCACGCTCTAACCCCGAACACCTACAGACGAATTTCATCAACCCGCGAGCTGGTTACCCTGCCACACTCTAACCCCGAACATCTACAGACGAATTTCATCAACCCTCGAGCTGATTACCCTATCACGCTGTAAACCGTAAGTTCTACACCCCGATTTCATCATCCCTCGAGCTGGTTACCCTGCTACGCTGTAACCCCGAACTCCTACACCCCAATTTAATCAATCCTCCAACTGGTTACCCTGCCTCACTCCAACCCAGAACTCCTACACCCGAATTTCATCAACCCACGAGCTGGTTACCCTGCCACGCTGTAACCCGTAACTCCTACACCCGAATTTAATCAATCCTCCAACTGGTTGCCCTGCCACGCTGTAACCTGTAAGTTCTACACCACGATTTCATCAACTCTCGAGTTGGTTACCCTGCCACTCTCTAACCCCGAACACCTACAGACGAATTTCATTAACCCTCGAGCTGGTTACCCTTCCTCTCGGTAACGCGTAACTCCTACACCCGAATTTAATCAATCCTCCAACTGGTTACCCTGCCACGCTGTCAACCCACACTCTTAACCTCAATTTATATAACCCACGATCTGGTTACCCTGCCACGCTGTAACCCGTAACTTCTACACCCGCATTTCATCAACCCTCAAGCTGGTTACCTTGCCACGCTGTAACCCGTAACTCCTACACCCGAATTTCATATATCCTTCAACTGGTTATCCTGCCACTCTGTAACCCGTAAGTTCTACACCCCACTTTCATCAACTCTCGTGTTGATTACCCTGCCACTCTCTAACCCCGAACTCCTACAGACGAATATCATCAACCCACGAGCTGGTTACCCCGCCACGCTATAACCTGTAACTCCTACACCCGAATTTCATCAATTCTCGAGCTGGTTACCCTGCCACGCTCTAACCCCGAGCACCTATAAACGAATTTCATCAACCCTCGAGCTGGTTACCCTGCCACACTGAAATCCGTAACTCCTACACCCGATTTTCATCAACCCTCGAGCTGGTTACCCTGCCACGCTGTCAACCCACACTCTTAACCCCAATTTTCTTAACCCACGAGCTGGTTACCCTGCCATGCTGTAACCCGTAACTTCTACACCCGAATTTCATCAATCATCGAGCCACGCTGTTACCCGTAACTCCTACACCTGCATTTCATCAACCCTCAAGCTGGTTATCCAGCCACGCTGTAACCCCAAACTCTTAACGACAATTTCCCCAACTTTCGAGCTGGTTACCCTGCCACGCTCTAACCCCGATCTCCTACATCGGAATTTCATCAACTCTCGAGTTGGTTACCCTGCCACGCTGTAACCCTGAACTCCTACAGACGAATATCATCAACCCACGAGCTGGTTACCCTGCTACGCTGGAACCCGTAACTCCTACACCCGAATTTCATGAACCCTCGAGCTGGTTACCCTGCCACGCTGTAACCCGTAAGTTCTACACCCCAATTTCATCAACTCTCGAGTTGGTTACCCTGCCACGCTCTAACCCCGAACACCTACAGACGAATTTCATTAACCCTCGAGCTGGTTACCCTTCCTCTCGGTAACCCGTAACTCCTACACCCGAATTTAATCAATCCTCCAACTGGTTACCCTGCCACTCTGTAACCTGTAAGTTCTACACCACGATTTCATCAACTCTCGAGTTGGTTACCCTGCCACTCTCTAACCCCAAACTCCTACAGACGAATATCATCAACCCACGAGCTGATTACCCTGCCACGCTGTAACCCGTAACTCCTACACCCTAATTTCATCAACCCTCGAGCTTGTTACCCTGCCACGCTGTCAACCCACACTCTTAACCTCATTTTACTCTACCCACGAGCTGGTTACCCTGCCACGCTGTAACCCGTAAGTTCTACACCCTAATTTCATCAATCATCGAGCAACGCTGTTACCCGTAACTCCTACACCTGCATTTCATCAACCCTCAAGCTGGTTATCCAGCCACGCTGTAACCCCAAACTCTTAACGACGAATTTCATCTACCCACGAGCTGGTTACCATGCCACGCTGTAACCCCGAACTCCTACACCCGAATTTCATCAACCCTCGAGCTGGTTACCCTGCCACGCTCTAACCCCGAACACCTACAGACGAATTTCATCTACCCACGAGCTGGTTACCATGCCACGCTGTAACCCCGAACTCCTACACCCGAATTTCATGAACCCTCGAGCTGGTTACCCTGCCACGCTGTAAATCGTATGTTCTACACCCCGATTTCATCATCCCTCGAGCTGGTTACCCTGCCACGCTGTAACCCGTAACTCCTACACCCGAATTTCATCAACCCTCGAGCTGGTTACCCTGCCTCACTCCAACCCCGAACTCCTACACCCGAATTTCATCAATCCTCCAACTGGTTACCCTGCCTCGCTGTAACCCGGAAGTTCTACACCCCAATTTCATCAACTCGCGAGTTGGTTACCCTGCCACGCTCTAAGCCCGAACACCTACACCCCAATTTCATCAATCCTCGAACTGGTTGCCCTGCCACGCTGTAACCCGTAACTCCTACACCCGAATTTCATCAACCCTCGAGCTGGTTACCTTGCCACGCTCTAACCCCGAACACCTACAGACGAATTTCATCTACCCACGAGCTGGTTACCATGCCACGCTGTAACCCCGAACTCCTACACCCGAATTTCATCAACCCTCGAGCTGGTTACCCTGCCACGCTGTAAATCGTATGTTCTACACCCCGATTTCATCATCCCTCGAGCTGGTTACCCTGCCACGCTGTAACCCGTAACTCCTACACCCGAATTTCATCAACCCTCGAGCTGGTTACCCTGCCTCACTCCAACCCCGAACTCCTACACCCGAATTTCATCAATCCTCCAACTGGTTACCCTGCCTCGCTGTAACCCGGAAGTTCTACACCCCAATTTCATCAACTCGCGAGTTGGTTACCCTGCCACGCTCTAACCCCGAACACCTACAGACGAATTTCATCAACCCGCGAGCTGGTTACCCTGCCACACTCTAACCCCGAACATCTACAGACGAATTTCATCAACCCGCGAGCTGGTAACCCTGCCTCGCTGTAGCCCGGAAGTTCTACACCCCAATTTCATCAACTCACAAGTTGGTTACCCTGCCACGCTCTAACCCCGAACTCCTACACCCGAATTTCATCAACCCTCAAGCTGATTACCCTATCACGCTGTAAACCGTAAGTTCTACACCCCGATTTCATCATCCCTCGAGCTGGTTACCCTGCTACGCTGTAACCCCGAACTCCTACACCCCAATTTAATCAATCCTCCAACTGGTTACCCTGCCTCACTCCAACCCCGAACTCCTACACCCGAATTTCATCAATCCTCCAACTGGTTACCCTGCCTCACTCCAACCCCGAACTCCTACACCCGAATTTCATCAACCCTCGAGCTGGTTACCCTGCCACGCTGTAACCCCAAACTCTTAACCACTATTTCCTTAACCCTCGAGCTGGTTACCCTGCCTAACTCCAACCCCGAACACCTACAGACGAATTTCATCAACCCTCGAGCTGTTTACCCTGCCTCACTCCAACCCCGAACTCCTACACCCGAATTTCATCAATCCTCCAACTGGTTACCCTGCCTCGCTGTAAGCCGGAAGTTCTACACCCCAATTTCATCAACCCTCGAGCTGGTTACCCTGCCACGCTCTCAACCCACACTCTTAACTACAATATCCTCAACTCTCGAGCTGGTTACCCTGCCACGCTCTAACCCCGATCTCCTACATCGGAATTTCATCAACTCTCGAGTTGGTTACCCTGCCACGCTGTAACCCCGAACTCCTACACCCGAATGTCATCAACCCTCGAGCTGGTACCCTGCCACGCTGTAACCCCGAACTCCTACACTCCCATTTCATCAACCCCCGTACTAGTTACCCAGCTACGCTGTAACCCCAAACTCTTAACCACTATTTCCTTAACCCTCGAGCTGGTTACCCTGCCTAACTCCAACCCCGAACACCTGCACCCGAATTTAATCAATCCTCCAACTGGTTACCCTGCCACGCTGTCAACCCACACTCTTAACCTCAATTTATATAACCCACGATCTGGTTACCCTGCCACGCTGTAACCCGTAACTTCTACACCCGCATTTCATCAACCCTCAAGCTGGTTACCTTGCCACGCTGTAACCCGTAACTCCTACACCCGAATTTCATCAACCCTCGAGCTGGTTACCCTGCCTCACTCCAACCCCGAACTCCTACACCCGAATTTCATATATCCTTCAACTGGTTATCCTGCCACTCTGTAACCCGTAAGTTCTACACCCCACTTTCATCAACTCTCGTGTTGATTACCCTGCCACTCTCTAACCCCGAACTCCTACAGACGAATATCATCAACCCACGAGCTGGTTACCCTGCCACGCTCTAACCCCGATCTCCTACATCGGAATTTCATCAACTCTCGAGTTGGTTACCCTGCCACGCTGTAACCCCGAACTCCTACAGACGAATATCATCAACCCACGAGCTGGTTACCCAGCTACGCTGGAACCCGTAACTCCTACACCCGAATTTCATCAACCCTCGAGCTGGTTACCCTGCCACGCTGTAACCCGTAAGTTCTACACCCCAATTTCATCAACTCTCGAGTTGGTTACCCTGCCACGCTCTAACCCCGAATACCTACAGACGAATTTCATTAACCCTCGAGCTGGTTACCCTTCCTCTCGGTAACCCGTAACTCCTACACCCGAATTTAATCAATCCTCCAACTGGTTACCCTGCCACTCTGTAACCTGTAAGATCTACACCCCGATTTCATCAACTCTCGAGTTGGTTACCCTGCCACTCTCTAACCCCAAACTCCTACAGACGAATATCATCAACCCACGAGCTGGTTACCCTGCCACGCTGTAACCCGTAACTCCTACACCCGAATTTCATCATCCCTCGAGCTGGTTACCCTGCCACGCTGTAACCCCAAACTCTTAACCACTATTTCCTTAACCCTCGAGCTGGTTACCCTGCCTAACTCCAACCCCGAACTCCTGCACCCGAATTTAATCAATCCTCCAACTAGTTACCCTGCCACTCTGTAACCCGTAAGTTCTACACCCCACTTTCATCAACTCTCGTGTTGATTACCCTACCACTCTCTAACCCCGAAATCCTACACCCCAATTTCATCAATCCTCCAACTGGTTACCCTGCCACGCTGTAACCCGTAAGTTCTACACCCTAATTTTATCAACCCTCGAGCTTGTTACCCTGCCACGCTGTCATCCCACACTCTTAACCTCATTTTACTCTACCCACGAGCTGGTTACCCTGCCACGCTGTAACCCGTAAGTTCTACACCCCAATTTCATCTACTCTCGAGTTGGTTACCCTGCCACGCTGCAACTCGTAACTCCTACACCCGAATTTCATCAACCCTCGAGCTGGTTACCCTGCCTCACTCCAACCCCGAACTCCTACACCCGAATTTCATATATCCTCCAACTGGTTATCCTGCCACGCTGTAACCCGTAAGTTCTACACCCCAATTTCATCAACTCTCGAGTTGGTTACCCTGCCACGCTCTAACCCCGAACACCTACACCCGAATTTCTTCAACCCTCGAGCTGGTTACCCTGCCACGCTGTAACCCCAAACTCTTAACCACTATTTCCTTAACTCTCGAGCTGGTTACCCTGCATCACTCCAACCCCGAACTCCTACACCCGAATTTCATATATCCTTCAACTGGTTATCCTGCCACTCTGTAACCCGTAAGTTCTACACCCCACTTTCATCAACTCTCGTGTTGATTACCCTGCCACTCTCTAACCCCGAACTCCTACAGACGAATATCATCAACCCACGAGCTGGTTACCCTGCCACGCTGTAACCCGTAAGTTCTACACCCCAATTTCAACAACTCTCGAGTTGGTTACCCTGCCACGCTGTAACCCGTAACTCCTACACCCGAATTTCATCAACCCTCGAGCTGGTTACCCTGCCTCATTCCAACCCCGAACTCCTACACCCGAATTTCATATATCCTCCAACTGGTTATCCTGCCACGCTGTAACCCGTAAGTTCTACACCCCACTTTCATCAACTCTCGTGTTGATTACCCTGCCACTCTCTAACCCCGAACTCCTACAGACGAATATCATCAACCCACGAGCTGGTTACCCTGCCACGCTATAACCTGTAACTCCTACACCCGAATTTCATCAATTCTCGAGCTGGTTACACTGCCACGCTCTAACCCCGAGCACCTATATACGAATTTCATCAACACTCGAGCTGGTTACCCTGCCACACTGAAACCCGTAATTCCTACAACCGAATTTCATCAACCCTCAAGCTGGTTACCCTGCCACGCTGTAACCCCAAACTCTTAACCACTATTTCCTTAACCCTCGAGCTGGTTACCCTGCCTAACTCCAACCCCGAACTCCTGCACCCGAATTTAATCAATCCTCCAACTAGTTACCCTGCCACTCTGTAACCCGTAAGTTCTACACCCCAATTTCATCAACTCTCGAGTTGGTTACTTTGCCACGCTCTAACCCCGAACACCAACAGACGAATTTCATCAACCCACGAGCTGGTTACCCTGCCACGCTGTAACCCAGAACTCTTACACCCCAATTTCATCAATCATCGAGCTGGTTACCCTGCCACGCTGTTACCCGTATGTTCTACACCCCAATTTCATCAACTCCCGAATTGGGTACCCTGCCACGCTGTAACCCCGAACTCCTACACCCCAATTTCATCAACTCTCGAATTGGGTACCCTGCCACGCTGTAACCCCGAACTCCTACACCCCAATTTCATCAATTCTCGAGTTGGTTACCCTGCCACGCTCTAACCCCGAACGCCTACAGACGAATATCATCAACCCACGAGCTGGTTACGCTGCCACGCTGTCAACCCACACTCTTAACCCCAATTTTCTTAACCCACGAGCTGGTTACCCTGCCATGCTGTAACCCGAAACTTCTACACCCGAATTTCATCAATCATCGAGCCACGCTGTTACCCGTAACTCCTACACCCGCATTTCATCAACCCTCAAGCTGGTTATCCAGCCACGCCGTAACCCCAAACTCTTAACGACAATTTCCTCAACTCTCGAGCTGGTTACCCTGCCACGCTCTAACCCCGATCTCCTACATCGGAATTTCATCAACTCTCGAGTTGGTTACACTGCCACGCTGTAACCCCAAACTCCTACACCCGAATTTCATCAACCCTCGAGCTGGTTACCCTGCCACGCTGTAATCCGTATGTTCTACACCCCAATTTCATCATCTCTCGAGTTGGGTACCCCGCCACGCTTTAACCCCGAACTCCTACACCCCAATTTCATCAATCCTCGAACTGGTTACCCTGCCACGCTGTACCCGTAACTCCTACACTCCCATTTCATCAACCCCCTAACTAGTTACCCAGCTACGCTGTAACCACAAACTCTTAACCACTATTTCAACAACTCTCGTGTTGGTTACCCTGCCATTCTCTAACCCCGAACTCCTACACCCGAATATCATCAACCCTCGAGCTGGTTACCCTGCCACGCTGTTACCCGTATGTTCTACATCCCCAATTTCATCAACTCTCGAATTGGGTACCCTGACACGCTGTAACCCCGAACTCCTACACCCCAATTTCATCAACCCTCGAGCTGGTTACCCTGCCACGCTGTCAACCCACACTCTTAACCCCAATTTTCTTAACCCACGAGCTGGTTACCCTGCCATGCTGTAACCCGTAACTTCTACTCCCGAATTTCATCAATCATCGACCTGGTTACCCTGCCACGCTGTTACCCGTATGTTCTACACCCCAATTTCATCAACTCCCGAATTGGGTACCCTGCCACGCTGTAACCCCGAACTCCTACACCCCAATTTCATCAACTCTCGAATTGGGTACCCTGCCACGCTGTAACCCCGAACTCCTACACCCCAATTTCATCAATTCTCGAGTTGGTTACCCTGCCACGCTCTAACCCCGAACGCCTACAGACGAATATCATCAACCCACGAGCTGGTTACCCTGCCACGCTGTAACCCGTAACTCCTACACGCCAATTTCATCAACTCTCGAGTTGGTTACCCTGCCACGCTGTAACCCGTAACTTCTACTCCCGAATTTCATCAACCCTCGAGCTGGTTACCCTGCCACGCTGTAACCCGTAATTCCTACACCCGAATTTCATCAACCCTCGAGCTGGTTACCCTGCCACGCTGTTACCCGTATGTTCTACACCCCAATTTCATCAACTCTCGAATTGGGTACCCTGACACGCTGTAACCCCGAACTCCTACACCCCAATTTCATCAACCCTCGAGCTGGTTACCCTGCCACGCTGTCAACCCACACTCTTAACCCCAATTTTCTTAACCCACGAGCTGGTTACCCTGCCATGCTGTAACCCGTAAATTCTACTCCCGAATTTCATCAATCATCGAGCTGGTTACCCTGCCACGCTGTAATCCGTAACTCCTACACGCCAATTTCATCAACTCTCGAGTTGGTTACCCTGCCACGCTGTAACCCGTAACTTCTACTCCCGAATTTCATCAATCATCGAGCTGGTTACCCTGCCACGCTGTTACCCGTATGTCCTACACCCCAATTTCATCAATCCTCGAACTGGTTACCCTGCCACGCTGTACCCGTAACTCCTACACTCCCATTACATCAACCCCCTAACTAGTTACCCAGCTACGCTGTAACCACAAACTCTTAACCACTATTTCAACAACTCTCGTGTTGTTGCCCTGCCATTCTCTAACCCCGAACTCCTACAGACGAATATCATCAACCCACGAGCTGGTTACCCTGCCATGCTGTAACCCGTAACTTCTACTCCCGAATTTCATCAATCATCGAGCTGGTTACCCTGCCACGCTGTTACCCGTATGTTCTATACCCCAATTTCATCAACTCTCGAATTGGGTACCCTGCCACGCTGTATCCCCGAATTCCTACACCCCAATTTCATCAACTCTCGAGTTGGTTACCCCGCCACGCTCTAACCCCAAACACCTACAGACGAATTTCATCAACCCACGAGCTGGTTACCCTGCAACGCTGTAACCCCGAACTCCTACACCCGAATTTCATCAACCCTCGAGCTGGTACCCTGCCACGCTGTAACCCGTATGTTCTACACCCCAATTTCATCAATTCTCGAGCTGGTTACCCTGCCACGCTCTAACCCCGAACACCTACAGACGAATTTCATCAACCCTCGAGCTGGTTACCCTGCCACGCTGTAACCCGTAATTCCTACACCCGAATTTCATCAACCCTCGAGCTGGTTACCCTGCCACGCTGTTACCCGTATGTTCTACACCCCAATTTCATCAACTCTCGAATTGGGTACCCTGACACGCTGTAACCCCGAACTCCTACACCCCAATTTCATCAACCCTCGAGCTGGTTACCCTGCCACGCTGTCAACCCACACTCTTAACCCCAATTTTCTTAACCCACGAGCTGGTTACCCTGCCATGCTGTAACCCGTAACTTCTACTCCCGAATTTCATCAATCATCGAGCTGGTTACCCTGCCACGCTGTTACCCGTATGTCCTACACCCCAATTTCATCAATCCTCGAACTGGTTACCCTGCCACGCTGTACCCGTAACTCCTACACTCCCATTTCATCAACCCCCTAACTAGTTACCCAGCTACGCTGTAACCACAAACTCTTAACCACTATTTCAACAACTCTTGTGTTGGTTGCCCTGCCATTCTCTAACCCCGAACACCAACAGACGAATTTCATCAACCCACGAGCTGGTTACCCTGCCACGCTGTAACCCGTAACTCCTACACCCCAATTTCATCAACCCTCGAGCTGGTTACGCTGCCACGCTGTCAACCCACACTCTTAACCCCAATTTTCTTAACCCACGAGCTGGTTACCCTGCCATGCTGTAACCCGTAACTTCTACACCCGAATTTCATCAATCATCGAGCCACGCTGTTACCCGTAACTCCTACACCTGCATTTCATCAACCCTCAAGCTGGTTATCCAGCCACGCTGTAACCCCAAACTCTTAACGACAATTTCCTCAACTCTCGAGCTGGTTACCCTGCCACGCTCTAACCCCGATCTCCTACATCGGAATTTCATCAACTCTCGAGTTGGTTACACTGCCACGCTGTAACCCGTATGTTCTACACCCCAATTTCATCATCTCTCGAGTTGGGTACCCCGCCACGCTTTAACCCCGAACTCCTACACCCCAATTTCATCAATCCTCGAACTGGTTACCCTGCCACGCTGTAACCCGTATGTTCTACACCCCAATTTCATCATCTCTCGAGTTGGGTACCCCGCCACGCTTTAACCCCGAACTCCTACACCCCAATTTCATCAATCCTCGAACTGGTTACCCTGCCACGCTGTACCCGTAACTCCTACACTCCCATTTCATCAACCCCCTAACTAGTTACCCAGCTACGCTGTAACCACAAACTCTTAACCACTATTTCAACAACTCTCGTGTTGGTTACCCTGCCATTCTCTAACCCCGAACTTCTACAGACGAATATCATCAACCCACGAGCTGGTTACCCTGCCACGCTGTAACCCGTAACTCCTACACCCGAATATCATCAACCCACGAGCTGGTTACCCTGCCATGCTGTAACCCGTAACTTCTACTCCCGAATTTCATCAATCATCGAGCTGGTTACCCTGCCACGCTGTTACCCGTATGTTCTACACCCCAATTTCATCAACTCCCGAATTGGGTACCCTGCCACGCTGTAACCCCGAACTCCTACACCCCAATTTCATCAACTCTCGAATTGGGTACCCTGCCACGCTGTAACCTTGAACTCCTACACCCCAATTTCATCAATTCTCGAGTTGGTTACCCTGCCACGCTCTAACCCCGAACGCCTACAGACGAATATCATCAACCCACGAGCTGGTTACCCTGCCACGCTGTAACCCGTAACTCCTACACGCCAATTTCATCAACTCTCGAGTTGTTTACCCTGCAACGCTGTAACCCGTAACTTCTACTCCCGAATTTCATCAACCCTCGAGCTGGTTACCCTGCAACGCTGTAACCCGTAATTCCTACACCCGAATTTCATCAACCCTCGAGCTGGTTACCCTGCCACGCTGTTACCCGTATGTTCTACACCCCAATTTCATCAACTCTCGAATTGGGTACCCTGACACGCTGTCAACCCACACTCTTAACCCCAATTTTCTTAACCCACGAGCTGGTTACCCTGCCATGCTGTAACCCGTAACTTCTACTCCCGAATTTCATCAATCATCGAGCTGGTTACCCTGCCACGCTGTACCCGTAACTACTACACTCCCATTACATCAACCCCCTAACTAGTTACCCAGCTACGCTGTAACCACAAACTCTTAACCACTATTTCAACAACTCTCGTGTTGGTTGCCCTGCCATTCTCTAACCCCGAACTCCTACAGACGAATATCATCAACCCACGAGCTGGTTACCCTGCCATGCTGTAACCCGTAACTTCTACTCCCGAATTTCATCAATCATCGAGCTGGTTACCCTGCCACGCTGTACCCGTAACTCCTACACTCCCATTACATCAACCCCCTAACTAGTTACCCAGCTACGCTGTAACCACAAACTCTTAACCACTATTTCAACAACTCTCGTGTTGGTTGCCCTGCCATTCTCTAACCCCGAACTCCTACAGACGAATATCATCAACCCACGAGCTGGTTACCCTGCCACGCTGTAACCCGTAACTCCTACACCCGAATTTCATCAACCCTCGAGCTGGTTACCCTGCCACGCTGTTACCCGTATGTTCTACACCCAAATTTCATCAACTCTCGAATTGGGTACCCTGACACGCTGTAACCCCGAACTCCTACACCCCAATTTCATCAACCCTCGAGCTGGTTACCCTGCCACGCTGTCAACCCACACTCTTAACCCCAATTTTCTTAATCCACGAGCTGGTTACGCTGCCATGCTGTAACCCGTAACTTCTACTCCCGAATTTCATCAATCATCGAGCTGGTTACCCTGCCACGCTGTTACCCGTATGTTCTATACCCCAATTTCATCATCTCTCGAATTGGGTACCCTGCCACGCTGTAACCCCGAACTCCTACACCCCAATTTCATCAACTCTCGAGTTGGTTACCCCGCCACGCTCTAACCCCAAACACCTACAGACGAATTTCATCAACCCACGAGCTGGTTACCCTGCATCGCTGTAACCCCGAACTCCTACACCCGAATTTCATCAACCCTCGAGCTGGTACCCTGCCACGCTGTAACCCGTATGTTCTACACCCCAATTTCCTCAACTCTCGAATTGGGTACCCTGACACGCTGTAACCCCGAACTCCTACACCCCAATTTCATCAACCCTCGAGCTGGTTACCCTGCCACGCTGTCAACCCACACTCTTAACCCCAATTTTCTTAACCCACGAGCTGGTTACCCTGCCATGCTGTAACCCGTAACTTCTACTCCCGAATTTCATCAATCATCGAGCTGGTTACCCTGCCTCACTGTTACCCGTATGTCCTACACCCCAATTTCATCAATCCTCGAACTGGTTACCCTGCCACGCTGTACCCGTAACTCCTACACTCCCATTTCATCAACCCCCTAACTAGTTACCCAGCTACGCTGTAACCACAAATTCTTAACCACTATTTCAACAACTCTCTTGTTGGTTGCCCTGCCATTCTCTAACCCCGAACTCCTACAGACGAATATCATCAACCCACGAGCTGGTTACCCTGCCACGCTGTAACCCGTAACTCCTACACCCGAATTTCATCAACCCTCGAGCTGGTTACCCTGCCACGCTGTTACCCGTATGTTCTACACCCCAATTTCATCAACTCTCGAATTGGGTACCCTGACACGCTGTAACCCCGAACTCCTACACCCCAATTTCATCAACCCTCGAGCTGGTTACCCTGCCACGCTGTCAACCCACACTCTTAACCCCAATTTTCTTAACCCACGAGCTGGTTACCCTGCCATGCTGTAACCCGTAACTTCTACTCCCGAATTTCATCAATCATCGAGCTGGTTACCCTGCCACGCTGTTACCCGTATGTTCTATACCCCAATTTCATCAACTCTCGAATTGGGTACCCTGCCACGCTGCAACCCCGAA
The DNA here is from genome assembly GCF_024137745.1 of Phymastichus coffea. Taxonomy (NCBI): domain Eukaryota; kingdom Metazoa; phylum Arthropoda; class Insecta; order Hymenoptera; family Eulophidae; genus Phymastichus; species Phymastichus coffea. Next base: position 3,250,935 of record NW_026706832.1, on the reverse strand, counting down.
CTCCTACACCCCAATTTCATCAACTCTCGAGTTGGTTACCCCGCCACGCTCTAACCCCAAACACCTACAGACGAATTTCATCAACCCACGAGCTGGTTACCCTGCAACGCTGTAACCCCGAACTCCTGCACCCGAATTTCATCAATCCTCCAACTGGTTACCCTGCCTCGCTGTAACCCGGAAGTTCTACAATCCAATTTCATCAACTCTCGAGTTGGTTACCCTGCCACGCTCTAACCCCGAACACCAACAGACGAATTTCATCAACCCACGAGCTGGTTACCCTGCAACGCTGTAACCTGTAACTCCTACACCCCAATTTCATCAACCCTCGAGCTGGTTACGCTGCCACGCTGTCAACCCACACTCTTAACCCCAATTTTCTTAACCCACGAGCTGGTTACCCTGCCATGCTGTAACCCGTAACTTCTACACCCGAATTTCATCAATCATCGAGCCACGCTGTTACCCGTAACTCCCACACCCGCATTTCATCAACCCTCAAGCTGGTTATCCAGCCACGCTGTAACCCCAAACTCTTAACGACAATTTCCTCAACTCTCGAGCTGGTTACCCTGCCACGCTCTAACCCCGATCTCCTACATCGGAATTTCATCAACTCTCGAGTTGGTTACACTGCCACGCTGTAACCCCAAACTCCTACACCCGAATTTCATCAACCCTCGAGCTGGTTACCCTGCCACGCTGTAACCCGTATGTTCTACACCCCAATTTCATCATCTCTCGAGTTGGGTACCCCGCCACGCTTTAACCCCGAACTCCTACACCCCAATTTCATCAATCCTCGAACTGGTTACCCTGCCACGCTGTACCCGTAACTCCTACACTCCCATTTCATCAACCCCCTAACTAGTTACCCAGCTACGCTGTAACCACAAACTCTTAACCACTATTTCAACAACTCTCGTGTTGGTTACCCTGCCATTCTCTAACCCCGAACTCCTACAGACGAATATCATCAACCCACGAGCTGGTTACCCTGCCACGCTGTAACCCGTAACTCCTACACCCGAATTTCATCAACCCTCGAGCTGGTTACCCTGCCACGCTGTTACCCGTATGTTCTACACCCCAATTTCATCAACTCTCGAATTGGGTACCCTGACACGCTGTAACCCCGAACTCCTACACCCCAATTTCATCAACCCTCGAGCTGGTTACCCTGCCACGCTGTCAACCCACACTCTTAACCCCAATTTTCTTAACCCACGAGCTGGTTACCCTGCCATGCTGTAACCCGTAACTTCTACTCCCGAATTTCATCAATCATCGAGCTGGTTACCCTGCCACGCTGTTACCCGTATGTTCTATACCCCAATTTCATCAACTCTCGAATTGGGTACCCTGCCACGCTGCATCCCCGAACTCCTACATCCCAATATCATCAACCCTCGAGCTGGTTACCCTGCCACGCTGTCAACCCACACTCTTAACCCCAATTTTCTTAACCCACGAGCTGGTTACCCTGCCATGCTGTAACCCGTAACTTCTACTCCCGAATTTCATCAATCATCGAGCTGGTTACCCTGCCACGCTGTTACCCGTATGTTCTATACCCCAATTTCATCAACTCTCGAATTGGGTACCCTGCCACGCTGCAACCCCGAACTCCTACACCCCAATTTCATCAACTCTCGAGTTGGTTACCCCGCCACGCTCTAACCCCAAACACCTACAGACGAATTTCATCAACCCACGAGCTGGTTACCCTGCAACGCTGTAACCCCGAACTCCTATACCCGAATTTCATCAACCCTCGAGCTGGTACCGTGCCACGCTGTAACCCGTATGTTCTACACCCCAATTTCATCAATTCTCGAGCTGGTTACCCTGCCACGCTCTAACCCCGAACACCTACAGACGAATTTCATCAACCCTCGCGCTGGTTACCCTGCCACGCTGTAACCCGTAATTCCTACACCCGAATTTCATCAACCCTCGAGCTGGTTACCGTGCCTCACTCCAACCCCGAACTCCTGCACCCGAATTTCATCAATCCTCCAACTGGTTACCCTGCCTCGCTGTAACCCGGAAGTTCTACAATCCAATTTCATCAACTCTCGAGTTGGTTACCCTGCCACGCTCTAACCCCGAACACCAACAGACGAATTTCATCAACCCACGAGCTGGTTACCCTGCAACGCTGTAACCTGTAACTCCTACACCCCAATTTCATCAACCCTCGAGCTGGTTACGCTGCCACGCTGTCAACCCACACTCTTAACCCCAATTTTCTTAACCCACGAGCTGGTTACCCTGCCATGCTGTAACCCGTAACTTCTACACCCGAATTTCATCAATCATCGAGCCACGCTGTTACCCGTAACTCCCACACCCGCATTTCATCAACCCTCAAGCTGGTTATCCAGCCACGCTGTAACCCCAAACTCTTAACGACAATTTCCTCAACTCTCGAGCTGGTTACCCTGCCACGCTCTAACCCCGATCTCCTACATCGGAATTTCATCAACTCTCGAGTTGGTTACACTGCCACGCTGTAACCCCAAACTCCTAGACCCGAATTTCATCAACCCTCGAGCTGGTTACCCTGCCACGCTGTAACCCGTATGTTCTACACCCCAATTTCATCATCTCTCGAGTTGGGTACCCCGCCACGCTTTAACCCCGAACTCCTACACCCCAATTTCATCAATCCTCGAACTGGTTACCCTGCCACGCTGTACCCGTAACTCCTACACTCCCATTTCATCAACCCCCTAACTAGTTACCCAGCTACGCTGTAACCACAAACTCTTAACCACTATTTCAACAACTCTCGTGTTGGTTACCCTGCCATTCTCTAACCCCGAACTCCTACAGACGAATATCATCAACCCACGAGCTGGTTACCCTGCCACGCTGTAACCCGTAACTCCTACACCCGAATTTCATCAACCCTCGAGCTGGTTACCCTGCCACGCTGTTACCCGTATGTTCTACACCCCAATTTCATCAACTCTCGAATTGGATACCCTGACACGCTGTAACCCCGAACTCCTACACCCCAATTGCATCAACCCTCGAGCTGGTTACCCTGCCACGCTGTCAACCCACACTCTTAACCCCAATTTTCTTAACCCACGAGCTGGTTACCCTGCCATGCTGTAACCCGTAACTTCTACTCCCGAATTTCATCAATCATCGAGCTGGTTACCCTGCCACGCTGTTACCCGTATGTTCTACACCCCAATTTCATCAACTCTCGAGTTGGTTACCCCGCCACGCTCTAACCCCGAACACCTACAGACGAATTTCATCAACCCACGAGCTGGTTACCCTGCCACGCTGTAACCCGTAATTCCTACACCCGAATTTCATCAACCCTCGAGCTGGTTACCGTGCCTCACTCCAACCCCGAACTCCTTCACCCGAATTTCATCAATCCTCCAACTGGTTACCCTGCCTCGCTGTAACCCGGAAGTTCTACAATCCAATTTCATCAACTCTCGAGTTGGTTACCCTGCCACGCTCTAACCCCGATCTCCTACATCGGAATTTCATCAACTCTCGAGTTGGTTACACTGCCACGCTGTAACCCCAAACTCCTACACCCGAATTTCATCAACCCTCGAGCTGGTTACCCTGCCACGCTGTAACCCGTATGTTCTACACCCCAATTTCATCATCTCTCGAGTTGGGTACCCCGCCACGCTTTAACCCCGAACTCCTACACCCCAATTTCATAAACTCTCGAGTTGGGTACCCTGCCACGCTGTCAACCCACACTCTTAACCCCAATTTTCTTAACCCACGAGCTGGTTACCCTGCCATGCTGTAACCCGTAACTTCTACTCCCCAATTTCATCAACTCTCGAGCTGGTTACCCTACCACGCTGTTACCCGTATGTTCTACACCCCAATTTCATCAATTCTCGAGCTGGTTACCCTGCCACGCTCTAACCCCGAACACCTACAGACGAATTTCATCAACTCTCGAGCTGGTTACCCTGCCACGCTGTAACCCGTAATTCCTACACCCGAATTTCATCAACCCTCGAGCTGGTTACCGTGCCTCACTCCAACCCCGAACTCCTTCACCCGAATTTCATCAATCCTCCAACTGGTTACCCTGCCTCGCTGTAACCCGGAAGTTCTACAATCCAATTTCATCAACTCTCGAGTTGGTTACCCTGCCACGCTCTAACCCCGATCTCCTACATCGGAATTTCATCAACTCTCGAGTTGGTTACACTGCCACGCTGTAACCCCAAACTCCTACACCCGAATTTCATCAACCCTCGAGCTGGTTACCCTGCCACGCTGTAACCCGTATGTTCTACACCCCAATTTCATCATCTCTCGAGTTGGGTACCCCGCCACGCTTTAACCCCGAACTCCTACACCCCAATTTCATCAATCCTCGAACTGGTTACCCTGCCACGCTGTACCCGTAACTCCTACACTCCCATTTCATCAACCCCCTAACTAGTTACCCAGCTACGCTGTAACCACAAACTCTTAACCACTATTTCAACAACTCTCGTGTTGGTTGCCCTGCCATTCTCTAACCCCGAACTCCTACAGACGAATATCATCAACCCACGAGCTGGTTACCCTGCCACGCTGTAACCCGTAACTCCTACACCCGAATTTCATCAACCCTCGAGCTGGTTACCCTGCCACGCTGTTACCCGTATGTTCTACACCCCAATTTCATCAACTCTCGAATTGGGTACCCTGACACGCTGTAACCCCGAACTCCTACACCCCAATTTCATCAACCCTCGAGCTGGTTACCCTGCCACGCTGTCAACCCACACTCTTAACCCCAATTTTCTTAACCCACGAGCTGGTTACCCTGCCATGCTGTAACCCGTAACTTCTACTCCCGAATTTCATCAATCATCGAGCTGGTTACCCTGCCACGCTGTTACCCGTATGTTCTACACCCCAATTTCATCAACTCTCGAATTGGGTACCCTGCCACGCTGTAACCCCGAACTCCTACACCCCAATTTCATCAACTCTCGAGTTGGTTACCCCGCCACGCTCTAACCCCGAACACCTACAGACGAATTTCATCAACCCACGAGCTGGTTACCCTGCAACGCTGTAACCCCGAACTCCTACACCCGAATTTCATCAACCCTCGAGCTGGTACCCTGCCACGCTGTAACCCGTATGTTCTACACCCCAATTTCATCAACTCTCGAATTGGGTACCCTGCCACGCTGTTACCCCGAACTCCTACACCCCAATTTCATCAATCATCGAACTGGTTACCCTGCCACGCTGTTACCCGTTTGTTCTACACCCCAATTTCATCATCTCTCGAGTTGGGTACCCCGCCACGCTTTAACCCCGAACTCCTACACCCCAATTTCATCAATCCTCGAACTGGTTACCCTGCCACGCTGTACCCGTAACTCCTACACTCTCATTTCATCAACCCCCTAACTAGTTACCCAGCTACGCTGTAACCACAAACTCTTAACCACTATTTCAACAACTCTCGTGTTGGTTACCCTGCCATTCTCTAACCCCGAACTCCTACAGACGAATATCATCAACCCACGAGCTGGTTACCCTGCCACGCTGTAACCCGTAACTCCTACACCCGAAATTCATCAACCCTCGAGCTGGTTACCCTGCCACGCTGTTACCCGTATGTTCTACAACCCAATTTCATCAACTCTCGAATTGGGTACCCTGACACGCTGTTACCCCGAACTCCTACACCCCAATATCATCAACCCTCGCGCTGGTTACCCTGCCACGCTGTCAACCCACACTCTTAACCCCAATTTTCTTAACCCACGAGCTGGTTACCCTGCCATGCTGTAACCCGTAACTTCTACTCCCGAATTTCATCAATCATCGAGCTGGTTACCCTGCCACGCTGTTACCCGTATATTCTACACCCCAATTTCATCAACTCTCGAATTGGGTACCCTGCCACGCTGTAACCCCGAACTCCTACACCCCAATTTCATCAACTCTCGAGTTGGTTACCCCGCCACGCTCTAACCCCGAACACCTACAGACGAATTTCATCAACCCACGAGCTGGTTATCCTGCAACGCTGTAACCCCGAACTCCTACACCCGAATTTCATCAACCCTCGAGCTGGTACCCTGCCACGCTGTAACCCGTATGTTCTACACCCCAATTTCATAAACTCTCGAGTTGGGTACCCTGCCACGCTGTTACCCGTATGTTCTACACCCCAATTTCATCAACTCTCGAATTGGGTACCCTGACACGCTGTAACCCCGAACTCCTACACCCCAATTTCATCAACCCTCGAGCTGGTTACCCTGCCACGCTGTTACCCGTATGTTCTACACCCCAATTTCATCAACTCTCGAATTGGGTACCCTGACACGCTGTAACCCCGAACTCCTACACCCCAATTTCATCAACCCTCGAGCTGGTTACCCTGCCACGCTGTCAACCCACACTCTTAACCCCAATTTTCTTAACCCACGAGCTGGTTACCCTGCCATGCTGTAACCCGTAACTTCTACTCCCGAATTTCATCAATCATCGAGCTGGTTACCCTGCCACGCTGTTACCCGTATGTTCTACACCCCAATTTCATCAACTCTCGAATTGGGTACCCTGCCACGCTGTAACCCCGAACTCCTACACCCCAATTTCATCAACTCTCGAGTTGGTTACACCGCCACGCTCTAACCCCGAACACCTACAGACGAATTTCATCAACCCACGAGCTGGTTACCCTGCAACGCTGTAACCCCGAACTCCTACACCCGAATTTCATCAACCCTCGAGCTGGTACCCTGCCACGCTGTAACCCGTATGTTCTACACCCCAATTTCATAAACTCTCGAGTTGGGTACCCTGCCACGCTGTTACCCGTATGTTCTACACCCCAATTTCATCAACTCTCGAATTGGGTACCCTGACACGCTGTAACCCCGAACTCCTACACCCCAATTTCATCAACCCTCGAGCTGGTTACCCTGCCACGCTGTTACCCGTTTGTTCTACACCCCAATTTCATCAACTCTCGAATTGAGTACCCTGCCACGCTGTAACCACGAACTCCTACACACCAATTTCATCAACTCTCGAGTTGGTTACCCTGCCACGCTGTAACCCGTAACTCCTACACCCGAATTTCATCAACCCTCGAGCTGGTTACACTGCCACGCTCTAACCCCGAACACCAACAGACGAATTTCATCAACCCACGAGCTGGTTACCCTGCAACGCTGTAACCTGTAACTCCTACACCCCAATTTCATCAACCCTCGAGCTGGTTACGCTGCCACGCTGTCAACCCACACTCATAACCCCAATTTTCTTAACCCACGAGCTGGTTACCCTGCCATGCTGTAACCCGTAACTTCTACACCCGAATTTCATCAATCATCGAGCCACGCTGTTACCCGTAACTCCTACACCCGCATTTCATCAACCCTCAAGCTGGTTATCCAGCCACGCTGTAACCCCAAACTCTTAACGACAATTTCCTCAACTCTCGAGCTGGTTACCCTGCCACGCTCTAACCCCGATCTCCTACATCGGAATTTCATCAACTCTCGAGTTGGTTACACTGCCACGCTGTAACCCCAAACTCCTACACCCGAATTTCATCAACCCTCGAGCTGGTTACCCTGCCACGCTATAACCCGTATGTTCTACACCCCAATTTCATCATCTCTCGAGTTGGGTACCCCGCCACGCTTTAACCCCGTACTCCTACACCCCAATTTCATCAATCCTCGAACTGGTTACCCTGCCACGCTGTACCCGTAACTCCTACACTCCCATTTCATCAACCCCCTAACTAGTTACCCAGCTACGCTGTAACCACAAACTCTTAACCACTATTTCAACAACTCTCGTGTTGGTTACCCTGCCATTCTCTAACCCCGAACTCCTACAGACGAATATTATCAACCCACGAGCTGGTTACCCTGCCACGCTGTAACCCGTAACTCCTACACCCGAATTTCATCAACCCTCGAGCTGGTTACCCTGCCACGCTGTAACCCCAAACTCTTAACCACTATTTCCTTAACCCTCGAGCTGGTTACCCCGCCACGCTCTAACCCCGAACACCTACAGACGAATTTCATCAACCCACGAGCTGGTTACCCTGCAACGCTGTAACCCCGAACTCCTACACCCGAATTTCATCAACCCTCGAGCTGGTACCCTGCCACGCTGTAACCCGTATGTTCTACACCCCAATTTCATAAACTCTCGAGTTGGGTACCCTGCCACGCTGTTACCCGTATGTTCTACACCCCAATTTCATCAACTCTCGAATTGGGTACCCTGACACGCTGTAACCCCGAACTCCTACACCCCAATTTCATCAACCCTCGAGCTGGTTACCCTGCCACGCTGTTACCCGTTTGTTCTACACCCCAATTTCATCAACTCTCGAATTGAGTACCCTGCCACGCTGTAACCCCGAACTCCTACACACCAATTTCATCAACTCTCGAGTTGGTTACCCTGCCACGCTGTAACCCGTAACTCCTACACCCGAATTTCATCAACCCTCGAGCTGGTTACCCTGCCACGCTGTAACCCCAAACTCTTAACCACTATTTCCTTAACCCTCGAGCTGGTTACCCTGCCTAACTCCAACCCCGAACTCCTGCACCCGCATTTAATCAATCCTCCAACTAATTACCCTTCCACTCTGTAACCCGGAAGTTCTACAATCCAATTTCATCAACTCTCGAGTTGGTTACCCTGCCACGCTCTAACCCCGAACACCAACAGACGAATTTCATCAACCCACGAGCTGGTTACCCTGCAACGCTGTAACCTGTAACTCCTACACCCCAATTTCATCAACCCTCGAGCTGGTTACGCTGCCACGCTGTCAACCCACACTCTTAACCCCAATTTTCTTAACCCACGAGCTGGTTACCCTGCCATGCTGTAACCCGTAACTTCTACACCCGAATTTCATCAATCATCGAGCCACGCTGTTACCCGTAACTCCTACACCCGCATTTCATCAACCCTCAAGCTGGTAATCCAGCCACGCTGTAACCCCAAACTCTTAACGACAATTTCCTCAACTCTCGAGCTGGTTACCCTGCCACGCTCTAACCCCGATCTCCTACATCGGAATTTCATCAACTTTCGAGCTGGTTACCCTGCCACGCTGTAACCCGTATGTTCTACACCCCAATTTCATCATCTCTCGAGTTGGGTACCCCACCACGCTTTCACCCCGAACTCCTACACCCCAATTTCATCAATCCTCGAACTGGTTACCCTGCCACGCTGTACCCGTAACTCCTACACTCCCATTTCATCAACCCCCTAACTAGTTACCCAGCTACGCTGTAACCACAAACTCTTAACCACTATTTCAACAACTCACGTGTTGGTTACCCTGCCATTCTCTAACCCCGAACTCCTACAGACGAATTTCATCAACCCTCGAGCTGGTTACCCTGCCACGCTGTTACCCGTATGTTCTACACCCCAATTTCATCAACTCTCGAATTGGGTACCCTGCCACGCTGTAACCCCGAACTCCTACACCCCAATTTCATCAACCCTCGAGCTGGTTACCCTGCCACGCTGTCAACCCACACTCTTAACCCCAATTTTCTTAACCCACGAGCTGGTTACCCTGCCATGCTGTAACCCGTAACTTCTACTCCCGAATTTCATCAATCATCGAGCTGGTTACCCTGCCACGCTGTTACCCGTATGTTCTACACCCCAATTTCATCAACTCTCGAATTGGGTACCCAGCCACGCTGTAACCCCGAACTCCTACACCCCAATTTCATTAACCCTCGAGCTGGTTACCCTTCCTCTCGGTAACCCGTAACTCCTACACCCGAATTTAATCAATCCTCCAACTGGTTACCCTGCCACTCTGTAACCTGTAAGTTCTACACCACGATTTCATCAACTCTCGAGTTGGTTACCCTGCCACTCTCTAACCCCAAACTCCTACAGACGAACATCATCAACCCACGAGCTGGTTACCCTGCCACGCTGTAACCCGTAACTCCTACACCCGAATTTCATCACCCTCGAGCTGGTTACCCTGCCACGCTGTAACCCGTAACTCCTTCACCCGAATTTCATCAACCCTCGAGCTGGTTACCCTGCCACGCTGTAACCCGTATGTTCTACACCCCAATTTCATCATCTCTCGAGTTGGGTACCCCGCCACGCTTTCACCCCGAACTCCTACACCCCAATTTCATCAATCCTCGCACTGGTTACCCTGCCACGCTGTACCCGTAAATCCTACACTCCCATTTCATCAACCCCCTAACTAGTTACGCAGCTACGCTGTAACCACAAACTCTTAACCACTATTTCAACAACTCTCGTGTTGGTTACCCTGCCACGCTCTAACCCCGAACACCTACAGACGAATTTCATTAACCCTCGAGCTGGTTACCCTTCCTCTCGGTAAACCGTAACTCCTACACCCGAATTTAATCAATCCTCCAACTGGTTACCCTGCCACTCTGTAACCTGTAAGTTCTACACCCCAATTTCATCAACTCTCGAATTGGGTACCCTGCCACGCTGTAACCCCGAACTCCTACACCCCAATTTCATCAACCCTCGAGCTGGTTACCCTGCCACGCTGTCAACCCACACTCTTAACCCCAAATTTCTTAACCCACGAGCTGGTTACCCTGCCATGCTGTAACCCGTATGTTCTACACCCCAATTTCATCATCTCTCGAGTTGGGTACCCCGCCACGCTTTCACCCCGAACTCCTACACCCCAATTTCATCAATCCTCGAACTGGTTACCCTGCCACGCTGTACCCGTAACTCCTACACTCCCATTTCATCAACCCCCTAACTATTTACCCAGCTACGCTGTAACCACAAACTCTTAACCACTATTTCAACAACTCACGTGTTGGTTACCCTGCCATTCTCTAACCCCGAACTCCTACAGACGAATATCATCAACCCACGAGCTGGTTACCATGCCACGCTGAAACCCGTAACTCCTACACCCGAATTTCATCAACCCTCGAGCTGGTTACCCTGCCACACTGTTACCCGTATGTTCTACACCCCAATTTCATCAACTCTCGAATTGGGTACCCTGCCACGCTGTAACCCCGAACTCCTACACCCCAATTTCATCAACCCTCGAGCTGGTTACCCTGCCACGCTGTCAACCCACACTCTTAACCCCAAATTTCTTAACCCACGAGCTGGTTACCCTGCCATGCTGTAACCCGTAACTTCTACTCCCGAATTTCATCAATCATCGAGCTGGTTACCCTGCCACGCTGTTACCCGTATGTTCTACACCCCAATTTCATCAACTCTCGAATTGGGTACCCTGCCACGCTGTAACCCCGAACTCCTACACCCCAATTTCATTAACCCTCGAGCTGGTTACCCTTCCTCTCGGTAACCCGTAACTCCTACACCCGAATTTAATCAATCCTCCAACTGGTTACCCTGCCACTCTGTAACCTGTAAGTTCTACACCACGATTTCATCAACTCTCGAGTTGGTTACCCTGCCACTCTCTAACCCCAAACTCCTACAGACGAATATCATCAACCCACGAGCTGGTTACCCTGCCACGCTGTAACCCGTAACTCCTACACCCGAATTTCATCACCCTCGAGCTGGTTACCCTGCCACGCTGTAACCCGTAACTCCTTCACCCGAATTTCATCAACCCTCGAGCTGGTTACCCTGCCACGCTGTAACCCGTATGTTCTACACCCCAATTTCATCATCTCTCGAGTTGGGTACCCCGCCACGCTTTCACCCCGAACTCCTACACCCCAATTTCATCAATCCTCGCACTGGTTACCCTGCCACGCTGTACCCGTAAATCCTACACTCCCATTTCATCAACCCCCTAACTAGTTACCCAGCTACGCTGTAACCACAAACTCTTAACCACTATTTCAACAACTCTCGTGTTGGTTACCCTGCCACTCTGTAACCTGTAAGTTCTACACCACGATTTCATCAACTCTCGAGTTGGTTACCCTGCCACTCTCTAACTACAAACTCCTACAGACGAATATCATCAACCCACGAGCTGGTTACCCTGCCACGCTGTAACCCCAAACTCTTAACCACTATTTCCTTAACCCTCGAACTGGTTACCCTGCCTAACTCCAACCCCGAACTCCTGCACCCGAATTTCATCAACCCTCGAGCTGGTTACCCTGCCACGCTGTAACCCGTATGTTCTACACCCCAATTTCATCATCTCTCGAGTTGGGTACCCCGCCACGCTTTCACCCCGAACTCCTACACCCCAATTTCATCAATCATCGAGCTGGTTACCCTGCCACGCTGTTACCCGTATGTTCTACACCCCAATTTCATCAACTCTCGAATTGGGTACCCTGCCACGCTGTAACCCCGAACTCCTACACCCCAATTTCATCAATCCTCGCACTGGTTACCCTGCCACGCTGTACCCGTAAATCCTACACTCCCATTTCATCAACCCCCTAACTAGTTATCCAGCTACGCTGTAACCACAAACTCATAACCACTATTTCAACAACTCACGTGTTGGTTACCCTGCCATTCTCTAACCCCGAACTCCTACAGACGAATATCATCAACCCACGAGCTGGTTACCCTGCCACGCTGTAACCCGTAACTCCTACACCCGAATTTCATCAACCCTCGAGCTGGTTACCCTGCCACGCTGTTACCCGTAAATCCTACACTCCCATTTCATCAACCCCCTAACTAGTTATCCAGCTACGCTGTAACCACAAACTCATAACCACTATTTCAACAACTCACGTGTTGGTTACCCTGCCATTCTCTAACCCCGAACTCCTACAGACGAATATCATCAACCCACGAGCTGGTTACCCTGCCACGCTGTAACCCCGAACTCCTACACCCCAATTTCATTAACCCTCGAGCTGGTTACCCTTCCTCTCGGTAACCCGTAACTCCTACACCCGAATTTAATCAATCCTCCAACTGGTTACCCTGCCACTCTGTAACCTGTAAGTTCTACACCACGATTTCATCAACTCTCGAGTTGGTTACCCTGCCACTCTCTAACCCCATTACTCCTACAGACGAATATCATCAACCCACGAGCTGGTTACCCTGCCACGCTGTAACCCGTAACTCCTACACCCGAATTTCATCACCCTCGAGCTGGTTACCCTGCCGCGCTGTAACCCGTAACTCCTTCACCCGAATTTCATTAACCCTCGAGCTGGTTACCCTTCCTCTCGGTAACCCGTAACTCCTACACCCGAATTTAATCAATCCTCCAACTGGTTACCCTGCCACTCTGTAACCTGTAAGTTCTACACCACGATTTCATCAACTCTCGAGTTGGTTACCCTGCCACTCTCTAACCCCAAACTCCTACAGACGAATATCATCAACCCACGAGCTGGTTACCCTGCCACGCTGTAACCCGTAACTCCTACACCCGAATTTTATCAACCCTCGAGCTGGTTACCCTGCCACGCTGTACCCGTAACTCCTACACTCCCATTTCATCAACCCCCTAACTAGTTACCCAGCTACGCTGTAACCACAAACTCTTAACCACTATTTCAACAACTCTCGTGTTGGTTACCCTGCCACGCTCTAACCCCGAACACCTACAGACGAATTTCATTAACCCTCGAGCTGGTTACCCTTCCTCTCGGTAACCCGTAACTCCTACACCCGAATTTAATCAATCCTCCAACTGGTTACCCTGCCACTCTGTAACCTGTAAGTTCTACACCACGATTTCATCAACTCTCGAGTTGGTTACCCTGCCACTATCTAACTACAAACTCCTACAGACGAATATCATCAACCCACGAGCTGGTTACCCTGCCACGCTGTAACCCCAAACTCTTAACCACTATTTCCTTAACCCTCGAACTGGTTACCCTGCCTAACTCCAACCCCGAAATCCTGCACCCGAATTTCATCAACCCTCGAGCTGGTTACCCTGCCACGCTGTAACCCGTATGTTCTACACCCCAATTTCATCATCTCTCGAGTCGGGTACCCCGCCACGCTTTCACCCCGAACTCCTACACCCCAATTTCATCAATCATCGAGCTGGTTACCCTGCCACGCTGTTACCCGTATGTTCTACACCCCAATTTCATCAACTCTCGAATTGGGTACCCTGCCACGCTGTAACCCCGAACTCCTACACACCAATTTCATCAACCCTCGAGCTGGTTACCCTGCCACGCTGTCAACCCACACTCTTAACCCCAATTTTCTTAACCCACGAGCTGGTTACCCTGCCATGCTGTAACCCGTAACTTCTACTCCCGAATTTCATCAATCATCGAGCTGGTTACCCTGCCACGCTGTTACCCGTATGTTCTACACCCCAATTTCATCAACTCTCGAATTGGGTACTCTGCCACGCTGTAACCCCGAACTCATACACCCCAATTTCATTAACCCTCGAGCTGGTTACCCTTCCTCTCGGTAACCCGTAACTCCTACACCCGAATTTAATCAATCCTCCAACTAGTTACCCTGCCACTCTGTAACCTGTAAGTTCTACACCACGATTTCATCAACTCTCGAGTTGGTTACCCTGCCACTCTCTAACCCCAAACTCCTACAGACGAATATCATCAACCCATGAGCTGGTTACCCTGCCACGCTGTAACCCGTAACTCCTACACCCGAATTTCATCACCCTCGAGCTGGTTACCCTGCCACGCTGTAACCCGTAACTCCTTCACCCGAATTTCATCAACCCTCGAGCTGGTTACCCTGCCACGCTGTAACCCGTAACTCCTTCACCCGAATTTCATCAACCCTCGAGCTGGTTACCCTGCCACGCTGTAACCCGTATGTTCTACACCCCAATTTCATCATCTCTCGAGTTGGGTACCCCGCCACGCTTTCACCCCGAACTCCTACACCCCAATTTCATCAATCCTCGCACTGGTTACCCTGCCACGCTGTACCCGTAAATCCTACACTCCCATTTCATCAACCCCCTAACTAGTTATCCAGCTACGCTGTAACCACAAACTCATAACCACTATTTCAACAACTCACGTGTTGGTTACCCTGCCATTCTCTAACCCCGAACACCTACAGACGAATATCATCAACCCACGAGCTGGTTACCCTGCCACGCTGTAACCCGTAACTCCTACACCCCAATTTCATCAACCCTCGAGCTGGTTACCCTGCCACGCTGTCAACCAACACTCTTAACCCCAATTTTCTTAACCCACGAGCTGGTTACCCTGCCATGCTGTAACCCGTAACTTCTACTCCCGAATTTCATCAATCATCGAGCTGGTTACCCGGCCACGCTGTTACCCGTATGTTCTACACCCCAATTTCATCAACTCTCGAATTGGGTACCCTGCCACGCTGTAACCCCGAACTCCTACACCCCAATTTCATCAACCCTCGAGCTGGTTACCCTGCCACGCTGTCAACCAACACTCTTAACCCCAATTTTCTTAACCCACGAGCTGGTTACCCTGCCATGCTGTAACCCGTAACTTCTACTCCCGAATTTCATCAATCATCGAGCTGGTTACCCGGCCACGCTGTTACCCGTATGTTCTACACCCCAATTTCATCAACTCTCGAATTGGGTACCCTGCCACGCTGGAACCCCGAACTCCTACACCCCAATTTCATTAACCCTCGAGCTGGTTACCCTTCCTCTCGGTAACCCGTAACTCCTACACCCGAATTTAATCAATCCTCCAACTGGTTACCCTGCCACTCTGTAACCTGTAAGTTCTACACCACGATTTCATCAACTCTCGAGTTGGTTACCCTGCCACTCTCTAACCCCAAACTCCTACAGACGAATATCATCAACCCACGAGCTGGTTACCCTGCCACGCTGTAACCCGTAACTCCTACACCCGAATTTCATCACCCTCGAGCTGGTTACCCTGCCACGCTGTAACCCGTAATTCCTACACCCGAATTTCATCAACCCTCGAGCTGGTTACCCTGCCACGCTGTAACCCGTATGTTCTACACCCCAATTTCATCATCTTTCGAGTTGGGTACCCCGCCACGCTTTAACCCCGAACTCCTACACCCCAATTTCATCAATCCTCGAACTGGTTACCCTGCCACGCTGTACCCGTAACTCCTACACTCCCATTTCATCAACCCCCTAACTAGTTACGCAGCTACGCTGTAACCACAAACTCTTAACCACTATTTCAACAACTCTCGTGTTGGTTACCCTGCCACGCTCTAACCCCGAACACCTACAGACGAATTTCATTAACCCTCGAGCTGGTTACCCTTCCTCTCGGTAAACCGTAACTCCTACACCCGAATTTAATCAATCCTCCAACTGGTTACCCTGCCACTCTGTAACCTGTAAGTTCTACACCACGATTTCATCAACTCTCGAGTTGGTTACCCTGCCACTCTCTAACCACAAACTCCTACAGACGAATATCATCAACCCACGAGCTGGTTACCCTGCCACGCTGTAACCCGTAACTCCTACACCCGAATTTCATCAACCCTCGAGCTGGTTACCCTGCCACGCTGTAACCCCAAACTCTTAACCACTATTTCCTTAACCCTCGAACTGGTTACCCTGCCTAACTCCAACCCCGAACTCCTGCACCCGAATTTCATCAACCCTCGAGCTGGTTACCCTGCCACGCTGTAACCCGTATGTTCTACACCCCAATTTCATCATCTCTCGAGTTGGGTACCCCGCCACGCTTTCACCCCGAACTCCTACACCCCAATTTCATCAATCCTCGAACTGGTTACCCTGCCACGCTGTACCCGTAACTCCTACACTCCCATTTCATCAACCCCCTAACTATTTACCCAGCTACGCTGTAACCACAAACTCTTAACCACTATTTCAACAACTAACGTGTTGGTTACCCTGCCATTCTCTAACCCCGAACTCCTACAGACGAATATCATCAACCCACGAGCTGGTTACCATGCCACGCTGTAACCCGTAACTCCTACACCCGAATTTCATCAACCCTCGAGCTGGTTACCCTGCCACGCTGTTACCCGTATGTTCTACACCCCAATTTCATCAACTCTCGAATTGGGTACCCTGCCACGCTGTAACCCCGAACTCCTACACCCCAATTTCATCAACCCTCGAGCTGGTTACCCTGCCACGCTGTCAACCAACACTCTTAACCCCAATTTTCTTAACCCACGAGCTGGTTACCCTGCCATGCTGTAACCCGTAACTTCTACTCCCGAATTTCATCAATCATCGAGCTGGTTACCCTGCCACGCTGTTACCCGTATGTTCTACACCCCAATTTCATCAACTCTCGAATTGGGTACCCTGCCACGCTGGAACCCCGAACTCCTACACCCCAATTTCATTAACCCTCGAGCTGGTTACCCTTCCTCTCGGTAACCCGTAACTCCTACACCCGAATTTAATCAATCCTCCAACTGGTTACCCTGCCACTCTGTAACCTGTAAGTTCTACACCACGATTTCATCAACTCTCGAGTTGGTTACCCTGCCACTCTCTAACCCCAAACTCCTACAGACGAATATCATCAACCCACGAGCTGGTTACCCTGCCACGCTGTAACCCGTAACTCCTACACCCGAATTTCATCACCCTCGAGCTGGTTACCCTGCCACGCTGTAACCCGTAATTCCTACACCCGAATTTCATCAACCCTCGAGCTGGTTACCCTGCCACGCTGTAACCCGTATGTTCTACACCCCAATTTCATCATCTTTCGAGTTGGGTACCCCGCCACGCTTTAACCCCGAACTCCTACACCCCAATTTCATCAATCCTCGAACTGGTTACCCTGCCACGCTGTACCCGTAACTCCTACACTCCCATTTCATCAACCCCCTAACTAGTTACGCAGCTACGCTGTAACCACAAACTCTTAACCACTATTTCAACAACTCTCGTGTTGGTTACCCTGCCACGCTCTAACCCCGAACACCTACAGACGAATTTCATTAACCCTCGAGCTGGTTACCCTTCCTCTCGGTAAACCGTAACTCCTACACCCGAATTTCATCAACCCTCGAGCTGGTTACCCTGCCACGCTGTTACCCGTCTGTTCTACACCCCAATTTCATCAACTCTCGAATTGGGTACCCTGCCACGCTCTAACCCCGAACACCTACAGACGAATTTCATTAACCCTCGAGCTGGTTACCCTTCCTCTCGGTAAACCGTAACTCCTACACCCGCATTTCATCAACCCTCAAGCTGGTTATCCAGCCACGCTGTAACCCCAAACTCTTAACGACAATTTCCTCAACTCTCGAGCTGGTTACCCTGCCACGCTCTAACCCCGATCTCCTACATCGGAATTTCATCAACTCTCGAGTTGGTTACCCTGCCACGCTCTAACCCCGAACACCTACAGACGAATTTCATTAACCCTCGAGCTGGTTACCCTTCCTCTCGGTAAACCGTAACTCCTACACCCGCATTTCATCAACCCTCAAGCTGGTTATCCAGCCACGCTGTAACCCCAAACTCTTAACGACAATTTCCTCAACTCTCGAGCTGGTTACCCTGCCACGCTCTAACCCCGATCTCCTACATCGGAATTTCATCAACTCTCGAGTTGGTTACCCTGCCACGCTCTAACCCCGAACACCTACAGACGAATTTCATTAACCCTCGAGCTGGTTACCCTTCCTCTCGGTAAACCGTAACTCCTACACCCGCATTTCATCAACCCTCAAGCTGGTTATCCAGCCACGCTGTAACCCCAAACTCTTAACGACAATTTCCTCAACTCTCGAGCTGGTTACCCTGCCACGCTCTAACCCCGATCTCCTACATCGGAATTTCATCAACTCTCGAGTTGGTTACCCTGCCACGCTGTAACCCCGAACTCCTACACCCGAATTTCATCAACCCTCGAGCTGGTTACCCTGCCACGCTGTAACCCCAAACTCTTAACAACAATTTCCTCAACTCTCGAGCTGGTTACCCTGCCGCGCTCTAACCCCGATCTCCTACATCGGAATTTCATCAATCCTCGAACTGGTTACCCTGCCATGCTGGAACCCGTAAGTTCTACACCCCAATTTAATCAACCCTCGAGCTGGTTACCCTGCCACGCTCTAACCCGGAACTCCTACAGACGAATTTCATCAACCCTCGAGCTGGTTACCCTTCCACGCTGTAACCCGTAACTCCTGCACTCCAATTTTATCAACCCTCGGGTTGGTTACCCTGCCGTGCTCTAACCCAGAACTCCTACAGACGAATTTCATCAATCCTCGAGCTGGTCATCCTGCCTCGCAATAACCCCGAACTCCTGCATTCCAATTTTCTGAAATCCGGAACCCAGCTCCCTGTCATTCATATTCCCGATTTCGAAATATTTATAGTATCATCAAATAAAAGGACATATGCACATTTTTTGTAGAAGATAACGTTTAATTAAATACGTATATTTATGTATAGGTAGGAAATAGCAAATGCAACTACGAAATCATGTAAATTCCGAAAAATTCATTCATCAAAAGTTCGAAATAGCTACGGGCAATTTCATTTTTTATCATTATCTTCAACAAATATTATTACTATCCCTGAGGAAATGCGATTATTATGTTATTACGAAAAAATTCATTAGACAAACTGATTTTACCATACTAATAGGTATATGTACGTATTTTGCGAGGCGGATTTAGCCAATATAAAAATACTGACATGAGATAATGTTACTCTTATTTTCCACCTTAAACACACTCGAGTATGTGCATTGCAAAACAAAATCAAACTGTGGCATGACGTGGAAACCACAATCAGCGAATGCCATTCATGTGGTTTAAATGGCAACATTGGAACTGCAACTGTCTTTTTCCTTGATAGAAATCGCAATCGTTGACGTATGTGATAAGCCAAGATATAACAGTGGAGGAACCTCGGTCACCTTGATTTGATATCGATTTGTGTGGTGCCAACTTCAAAACATGTTTTGTTCACTTACAGTATATATAAGCATATTCAATCAGGATACTTCAGTAAATTAGTAATATAACTTTCTTGACATCTACGTTTTTGAATATCAAAATTGTGTGAGAATAGCAATTGAAATTCACAACGTCATTCAAAAATTACTAAAAATATTCCACATAAGTGTTGTAGAAAGCATACCTATATTAAACGATGCAGAGAAGTAGCTACGCGATTATGTTGAAGATATATTGAGAAAAAGCATTGAAACGAATTCAGGTATTGAATGTGAGACAAGTGATAATTTCTGTTTCCTGAATGATGATTTTGATATTAATCCACAAGTAATTGACGATCAATTTGAAGAAATACATGGTGTAGACTATGCCGAGGTACCTACTTGTACGGTAACAAATACGGTACTTGATGATGGATATAAAAGAAAAGCTGTTGAATACAGGGAAAGTGGTAAGAAAAAGAAACTTTCTTTAAGTACCGTTCAGAATAAATATAAACAATTTTCGTCAGAACGTCAGCTGAGCACATGAAAACAGGATATTACTATTCAATTGGATATTACTATTCAAAAAAAAACTTAAAATTGTGTAGCGTAAAATAACTAAATATGTGACTAAAGTATCTGTTGAAAATGAGGCTAGTTTAAAGTTAGATTGTCAAAATTTTATCAACCTCATTAAAACAGAATTATCAACCAAAAGTGCAAGTAACATATATAATTCCGATCAAAGTGGATTCAATTTCGAAATGCATACTGGCAGAACATTGAGCAAAAAAGGTAAGAAGACAGTCGAATCAGTAGTACAATCAGTATCATCGACTATGCATAGCTTTACGATTCAACCGACAATATCTGTAGAAGGTACATTGTTATCACCCCTTTATGGTATTAAAAGAAACGGACGGAGAGTTTTGACCCATTGTTTCAAATAAAACTATTCAATGCACCTAATATATTTTTGCGAGTAACTGCATCAGGAAAGCTGTCGAGTGAATTCTTCAAACATGGTTGCAACATATTTACAATGTATATGGTTGAATAAATGGTTGCAACATATATTTTTTCCTAACTGTGGGAAAACAGCAGTTTTATTACTAGACTTATGGAGTGGATAGTGTGAACGAACTGTAAGAGAAGTGACATCAGCAGATACAAATTTTCGATTGATGACAATTCCTGGATACGACAGGCAAAATTCAACCACTGGATGTTTTCATTTTTCGATTTTGAAAAAACTTTGTAAGAACAATATCTGATGCCATTATTTTATTCGGATCAGACATCAGTTTACATGAGAGCAATAATATTATAAAATTACAGTCTATCACGCATAATTAATTATCTTCACCTAGATTCGAAAGCGTATTTAAATATGCTTGGTACAAAAGTGGGTACTTGGATAAAAAACCTGATTCGTTCGACAATCCTGTTGAATATTGCTTCGAAATTTCAGAGCAGTCTATCTACGAGATTTGTGAGAAAATAGATATTATAAAATGTGCATGGTGCAAGAAACTAATATGTCTACAGCATTTATTTATAGAGTATCATTATTGTTCACAATATGTACAGTGATAATGAGTGCGGATCGTCTTTTTATATTCAAAAAATGTAATCTCAATATCAGATTTAATGACGAATTAATATAACGTAAATATAACATAAAAATAAAATAAATTTAACGTTATCTTCTACAATTATTTCGCCTATGTCCTTTTCTTCAGAGATATTACAAATATGTTGAAATTGGGATTATGAATAACAGAGCCCGGTTCTCTGAAAATTGGAAAGGGCAGGGTAACCAGCTCGAGGGTTGATGAAATTCGGGTGTAGGAGTTCGGCGTTAGAGCGTGTCAGGGTAACCAGCTCGAGGGTAAAGGAAATTGGGGTTAAGAGTTTGGGGTTAGAGCGTGGCACGGTAATCAGCACGAGGGTTGATGAAATTCAGGTGTAGGAGTGAAATGATTGCTCTGTTCACTCTTCAATGAAGGGGTAACAGCCCCTGGTGACTTCATTTCTTCTGAAAAAATTTTTCAAGAAAATATTTAAAAACATAGCTTTTCTTTCAGGCGACTTAGGGGGTTGCAACCCCTGTAAACGAAATCCATATATTTAGCTGAAATTTTCTAAAAGTATTTTTTAGAGTTTGTTTCGTCGAAAACTGTGCATAAAATATGAAAATTTCGCTATAAAATGGTGTTGAGTGGTAACTTTCGGGGGTAACTTTCACCGTAGGAGTTTCAACCCCCGGCGACCAAATTGATGCGTGTCTGTTACTTTTTTTATAAGTATCTTGTGTTTTTTTGTTGCGTAAAAAAATATTCATTACAACTAAAGATATTGCTATAGAACTGCTTTTGGGGCTGTTTTTTGTGGTGGGTTTCATCCCTTAGATAGCTTTTTCCGACGATAAAAAAAATACGACGACGGCTGGCGGCTCGACGGCGGCTACTCGAAGGCGGCAGCGGCGGCAGTCGACGGCTCGACTGTAACCATTCCCAGCAATTCTATCCCCTCCCTTTTCACCAATGGAATGCCGTAATGGCCCCATGGAAGCATATGGCGTAAGCGTTGGTCGTTGGACACCGCATCCAAGAGACTCTCAAAATCGGCGTACACGACGAACGGTACCGCGCACTCATTTTTAAAGTTTTCAAATTATAAAATTTTATACTTGCCACTGGGAAGCACAATTTTACACATATTCACATTTTTACAGTCGATCTCTTGCGTTTTCAATCTCTGTTCAGTTTGAAAATAGTGCAAGCAACGATCGCATATGTACGACTTACATCTGCGAAATGACAACTGTTGATACATCAATCGAGATAAGTCTTTTATTCAAACATAGTGCATTTTGTAAGGTATACCGGAACGTTCCATTTGCTGCTGCCGCTGCTCTTCGTTCACATCGACATTAACGTCGATATAATAATTTTCCACTAGAAGAAGATTCACATGCCTGTCTTTTTTCTCATCGGTCAAATGTTGCGGCAACACATCGTAGGACCCATTATTCAAATTTAAAAAGTATACTTTCATTGAAACGTTGTTTTGCTTTTCAAATTTCACGACTTCATTCGGGTGTACCAGAAATGATAGATCTTTGAAATTATATTTATCTTAATGAACAATATAGGCAGTGACACGACATGCATTTTTTGCAACTGGATGTAACGCTGAAAGGATGGCCCATTCATTGTCGTTGTTCCGCACGTTCACACAGACTCTCTTTCTTCTAATAGGCGTGGGCAATTCAACGTGAGAACCAGCCCTCATAGGATTGTACTTGCTGATATTTACGGTTACGTTTAATATTACGTGAAGAGACCAGCCCGAGTCTTGCTCTTAAAATTCTTCCGTGCTCTTACTGATTGATTCTAAAACGTTTTCGAGACCTTCAACAACTACATCTAAAACAACTGGATGTTCGTATATCGATTGTTTGCTATGCTTGCTTACCACAGGTTCGGCAATCGATGGGGTGGCAATGGGGGCTGTGCCAAAAGCCTACTCGGTATTCGTTTAGCAGATGTAAAATGCTTCTAATCATGCACATAGCTGCCTGCAGCTTCTGTCTGCCAGATCAAGCTAGGCGAACGAGAAAGCTCATCGGCTTTGCGCAAAGCCAATGATCCCAGTATCAACCATCTTTCGATATCTTCGACACTATCACAACCTGCATTCTTCAGACGATATGCGCGCGAAAGCAACAAAGCTGTGTTCTTGAAATACTCAGCCATGATGATAATTACTCAATTGAGCAGCTTTGATAAATCCATCGCGTTATATTCACTACGCGTCAATGCTGATTGTTTAGAAAAAGTATCGAGGGGGTGAACGAATGTGATTGATCGAAAAATTATAGTGGGGCATCAACAAGTGCAAGCTCAGTATAAAATGGCATTCATTCGACTGTATTGACGCAGTCGTCGACGTTGATTTCACAGTTACTACAATGGATTTTGTTGTAGACGTACAGAGCTTCAGAACTACTTTGAACGAATTCGTATACAAGGAGATTGCTGTTTATCCTCTGGAAGAAAATCCAACTCCATCGGTGCTTCTGTTAAAACCACCGTACCCATGGGAGTGGTTATTAAAGGAAAATAAGTGCGAAAACCGGTGGTTAGCGAGAAATTTTCATGGTATTCCGTGGAAATCTGTTGATTTACCGTAGGACAACCTTGGAAAAATAATAAAAAAAAAACACTTTTTGGAGCAACTATTTTTGTCAAGGGCCTAGAAAAAAACAAAATGATTAAGAAATTTCTTGACCAATGCTCAGTAAGTTTCTTTTGGTCACGTATTATCGTAAAAAAAATATCTAATGATTATTTTTTTTTACAGAACAACTGTGGTTAACGTTGAAGATTTGGGTTGTCCATCACTCAAGAATCTTTCAAACGATAGCATATCCGTATGGAGTAACCACAACGCGTATCTATCAAATCCACAGTGTGCCTTTAAAAACGCGCTGGCTATCAGTAGATTGATGCTCGCTCGCAAAAGTCGTGATATATAAATTGATTTTTATATCTAAGTTTGAAAATAAATAAAAAAATTAAGGTATCGATCGATCAATCCTTGTTTTTTACTCACCTATTATATATAAATTTTAAAAATATGTATTATATATATATACCGAGTGTTCCAGACCATCCGTACAGCCATTTTAAATCGAAAATTCGTGTTTATGTGAAAAATGTTTCAGATGAAAGTTGTTTACGACGAAGGGGGCCATCTATCTGTATAATTAGTTTTGACCTTGAACATCGTTTTCAAGGTCATTTGAAGGTCGAATTGTTTCTTTTAATTGGGAACCCCTATTTTTGACACCGAATTCGGAAAAAGCGCGAAACTCAACATAATACCTTATCTAAACGTCGGATTTCGCGCTATGTGCGAATCCGGGGTCAAAAAGAGGGGTTTCGATTACAAAAAACACTTCGACCTTGAAATGACCTTCAAAATGAGGTTAAAGGTCAAAGGTTTTTGGTGCATTGGGTGGCCCACTCTGTTCTGAACAAATTTTGTAGAGGCCATTTTGCGACATCTTAAAAATTAAAAAAACACTTTTAGGCAGTTTTTCAAGCATTTGACCTTAAATCGACCTTGTCAAGGCCATGAAAAAAAATTAAAAAATACCGTTTTGGACGTAAAATTTCCCGCTCTTTCCGAATTCGGTGTCAAAAATAGGGGTTCCCATTTAAAAAAAACAATTCGACCTTCAAATGACCTTGAAAACGATGTTCAAGGTCAAAACTAATTATACAGATAGATGGCCCCCTTCGTCGTAAGCAACTTTCATCTGAAACATTTTTCACAAAAACACGAATTTTCGATTTAAAATGGCTGTACGGATGGTCTGGAACACCCGGTATATATATACATATATACATATATATATACATTGCAACGATTACCGAAATCGTAGACTCGCGCGAAGTTAACGAGCGGCTAAGCAAGAGGAGCCGCGTTCGGTCCGCGGGAGAGAGAGAGCGCGTAAGGGGCAATGACCGGGAGGGGAGGCTCCGACAGGCAGTATGACTGTGTTACTCAGTCCGTCAGCGTCGCGCTAACCTCCAACCTCCCGAGTTTTGTGTTTTGCCATTGACATTGTGACTGGAGTGCGTGGGTGGGTGTGCAGCAGCAGCAGCAGCAATAGCAGTAGCAGCAACTACAGTAGCAGCAACAGCAGCAGCATCAACAGCAGCAACATCGGTGGCGACAACAACAACAGCAGCGACAGCAATAGAAGCGGTGTAGCAAGCAGCGGATCAGTCGATTAACAGCGTGTTTGTCGGATACGATTGGCCACCGTATCCTCATCGTTCTCGCGGTAGGTGCACCTTCTTCCCTTGTTTAATTATTGTCATAATTTGCGTGCGAGTCCGCGCAGCGAGCGCGAAGAATTTGTTTATTGCGTGCGAGCAGGTAGTTCGCGGGAATCGCGGTTTTCTCTCTCTCTCGCAATTTGCGTGTCTTGTCATTCACGCGTGCGTGCGTAAGTCTCTCGGCCAATTCCCCGTGTAGGTCAACTGCATTAATAAAGTGCATTTTTATCGTTTCTAATGAATCAAAGAGTCGTTATTGTGTCTTTCCTTTGTCCGGAGGTCGCGCCCGTGTTTATTTTCAGTATTTACGTCCGATTCGAATTCGCCGGTTACGCAGCACGGACCGTGCGAGTACAGGTAGACGCGAATCGACGCCTTGGGTTCCGACGGCGGCCGCTCGAGCGCTACTAGCAAGGGGCGACAGCGCCGCCAAGCGGTGAGTTGGGGGAACTCAACTCGGAACGGTGAAGAGACTCTGCGCAGGCGCACTTCGAGGCAAGGTAGGTTACTGTGCCTTGTGCACAGAGATAACAAGGGGTTGTTTAGTCGCAATTAAAGGTACGTCTGCAGGATTATAGACTAAACGGCAGCCTGTTACATGGCGCCCAACTAAATTAGGACTCACACACGAGGGAAATTGCACGAAAAGAGAGAGCAACGCGCGCGAGAGAGAGACGTTTGCGCGCGTGCGTAATAAGGTGCGAGCGGGTAAAGTAACGCGTGGCTCGTTCGGTACGTGCTCTGCGGTAGGGGAAAGACGCCTCTCCGACCCAATATCAACTGCTTTTGTGAGCCGAGAGCACACTAACCCCAGGGGTCGAAGAGACGTCCGTAGTCGCTCTAACGCGAATATAAAAGGTGACTAATCGTATTTTGGTTAACTTTTTGCTTTTTAAGTGTTTTATTACACATTAAAGTAATTAAGTGGGGGTTAGTCACCGAGCGACAGTACCAACAGAGCGCGCAATTGGGGTGTGTGTAGGGTTAGATTAACTAACCCGGTGGAGCTAACAAACAGTTAGCCTCCACCTATAGGCAGGTAGTTGCGAAGCGGAAGTTCGTACTTCCTTAGAGTACGCGATACCTGCACACACCCACAAGCCACGCGTATTGTTGCCTTGTGAATAAAAGCGTAATTGGGTAGTTGGCGATAAAAATCGCAACACCCCGCTCGCACCTTGGGCGATAGGAGGCGGTAGTGGTCGAACAGGGAAATTAACCCCAACCGTCACCTACGCCCCAGCATAAGCGACATGGAGGATACCGCCGACGCGATAACCCGGTGGGCTTCGGAACTGCCTTCGACACAGCTGGACAGATATCTGACGCAACTGGAGTTGCGCACAGATGGTCCCAAGCTGATGCAGGCAGTTCGATTAGCATATTGGTTGCTAGGGGAGTATATTGACTTAGACTTCCAAGGAGCGGCGTTGGATAGGGAGGCCACACAACGCAGGCGAAGGAGTCGAGAGAGGTGGCTGGAGTCCAGGCGACAAGAGTTAGAAGCAGCTGATGCGGAGGATCTTGTCGCCCACCCACTCATGCTGCTATACAGGGATGAGGTGGTGGAGGCGAACCTGACGCGGGCTCTCGCGGTCTACGACAACTTAGAAGAGGAGAGTCAGAGCGAGACGGGGGAGCGAGAGCCCGCAGAGGAAGGGGGGACCGGCGAGGTCAAGGGGCCCACGGAGGGGGTCGGTAGTGAGCACAAGGGCTCCACCGGATCGCCGGATAGGCGAAGAGCCCGTCGCTTCGAGAATGCGGAGTTACAACCTCCAGAAGAAGAGGAAGAGCGGTGCGTGACCGAGCGACTAAAGGAAGAGATCGAGCGCAACCGGGTCGGTATAGACCGCATATTAGAGATGTTGGAAAGACACGACCAGGTATGCGCGCGGTGGAGCGACCAGTTGACCGCTCTGCAGGTGGAGGTCCAGCAGTTGAGAAACAGGGACCCCACCAATCGACGAACGGTCATACCAGAGCGGCCCCGGAGGACCGTGGACTTCCAATCCACGTATACGTGCCACTACGACCCAAGGGTACCAGGTAGTACCCCGGAACCCCAGCGACCGACCCCTGGCGAACCTCGAGAGGCTCCCCAAAGGCAGGTGCCTTCAAGGACGGAACAGCCACCGAGAAGAGGACCAAGAGACGCCGACATGGATGAAGGGCAGGCGATCCCTGAAGGATCCGCCTGGTACGACGCCAATTCGGCGTCGGGGTACTACGCGACTCGGGACGCGGGTAGAATTGTCCGGGGATGGAAGCTGCGATACTCCGGCACGGCTTCAGAGTGCGTAGACACCTTCTTGTCGAGACTGGAAGATCTACGCGCGGGTTCTGGGCTAACAGACGGCGAGATCTTGTGCTCGGTATCAGAGCTCCTCGAAGGTGTTGCGAGGACCTGGTACGAGCTTAACAAGCTCAAGTGGAGAAATTACGCCGACTTCGTGGCAGGCGCTCGACGTTGGTTTGGGTCGAGTGAGCTTCAGCAACAAAGATTGCTGCAAGAGGCCCAAGCCCGGTACCAGGAGAAAGGAGAGCTGGTGCGAGAATATGCCTGCCACCTTCTCTTCATGTTAGCCCAGCTACGTCCGCCGTTACCAGAGCAAAGGCAGTTAGATTTGCTGTATGTAAATCTCCTACCCGCCATCCGGATGCAGCTACGGAGGAATGCGTTCTCCAACGTGGACGAATTCCACGCCCGGGCGACCGAAATCGAGACCGCCTTGCGGGACGACGAGCGCCCGAGGACCAGGTTGGAGCCAACGTCCACGTTGTACCCCGAGCACATGGGGGTGTCAGCTAAGGCACCACCGCCCCAGGCAGGACCCCGAACGGCGGCCATGTCCAACAAGCCTCAGGGTAGGGATCAGCGGCAACCCGAGTCGCCGGTTAAAGCCTCGGCCAAGAGACCCGAGGACCGGCCCGCAATCGCTGCAACGCAGGCGACAGACCCCATTGAGGATCTATCGTCGCAGATTGCGACCCTGCGGCGCGATATGGACCGGTACTTTAAGGAGAGGAAGGCTAACTCTCCCAGGCGGCCGAGGGGTCGGCCGCAAGAAAAGGGGAGGAATAAAACCCCCCCAGGGTCTCCTAGCCAGCGACGAGAGGGTCAGAGGAGGAAAATAGATTACTCCCAACCGATCAAGTGCTCGTCTTGTGGCAAACTAGGCTTTACCAGAAGGTACTGCCCGGATTGCAAAAAGGGAAACGGGCAGGGAAGCGGAGGACGGAGGTCCCCTCCGCGTCCCCAGTAAAGGAGACCTCTCGTCGCGGGTCGCTGGAACGGGGCAGGGGCCCGCCAGCGACTCCAGGGTTCAGGAAGGTCTCGCCAAGGATATCGGACCCTACGAGACCTAGCAGTGCGGTGGCGTCGGAAGCGACAGCGACCGAGCATATGCCTGATCTGGGTAACCGGGCATTCTGTATCCTCGAAGGGTACGAAGGCCGGATTCAGGTGGTGGAGCAGGGGTTTGAATGGGTCGGAGAGGAGACCATCAGACCCAAAAGCTCCAGGAGACCACCTGACGCTCCGGAGGATACGCCGGCGACCCAGACACCTGCGGTTGAGAGCACGTCGATGCGAGTAGCGGTTGCCCAGGGCAAGAAGAGCCGTGAAAGCCTCCCGTCCACAGAGGGGAGAGAGACGGCGAAAGCTCCCCGCAGGTATAGACCCGAGGATGAGACCCGATGGTGGCTTCAGGTGGGGATAGGTGCCTACAAGTTAAGGGCACTCTACGACACCGGGGCCTCATCAACGGTAATGGGTCAACTCGGGCTTAGGTTGGCATCAGACATGGGGCTAAGCCTGGACGTCACGCGAGCGGGAGAAGCGAAGCTCGCTGACGGTCGCCCATGTCCCATCTTGGGCCATGTGATTTTCCCCTTCACAGTTGGGGGAATCACAAAAGATGTAAGGGTCGCTATAACGCCACTGCTGTCTGATGACTGCTACGTCGGCGCGAATTTCGTGAGGGAATTCAGCGCCAACCTGAACCCTGACACGGACCAGCTGTACTTGGCGAAAGCCAAAGTGGCGGTACCGTTGGAAGTGGCAAGCGTCACTGGTACGTCGTGCCTCGCACCTGTAGGCCTGGTAGAAGCCACGGAAGCACAGCGTCAAGAAGTGGCTAGCCTCGTCGATGGATTAATTCCAGACGGAGGCGAGTGTTTAGGCTGTGCTGTGGGGGTCGAGCATGAGATAGACATCGGAGACGCTCGACCCTGTAAACAGAAATACTACCCGGTCTCCGACAGGGTGCGAGACGAAATGCACGCGCTGGTCAAGGCCATGCTGGACAACGACGTCATTGAACCAGCAACCAGCGGGTGGTCAAGTCCAGTGGTGATGGTTAAGAAGGCAGACGGCAAATACCGGTTCTGCGTGAATTACCAGAAGGTAAACGCAGTAACCAAGCCGGACGCCTACCCATTACCCTTCATGAGCGACATCCTGCGAAGGATCAGGGATGCCAAGTTCATCTCGACACTGGACTTGAGTAGCGCGTACCACCAGATACCTCTTAAAAAGGAGTCGCGCCCCATTACGGCGTTCACAGTCCCTGGCCTGGGGCATTTTCAGTTCAAGAGAATGCCCTTCGGATTGTCCTACGCCGGCGCGACATTCCA
This sequence comes from Phymastichus coffea, assembly GCF_024137745.1. Taxonomy (NCBI): domain Eukaryota; kingdom Metazoa; phylum Arthropoda; class Insecta; order Hymenoptera; family Eulophidae; genus Phymastichus; species Phymastichus coffea. The sequence goes on along the minus strand of NW_026706832.1, from coordinate 3,220,583 downwards.
GAGGTTGATGGACAGAGTGATTGGCCCGGATTTAGATCCTTTCGCTTTTGCGTACCTTGACGACGTGATTATTATCTCGCCATCCTTTGAGGAGCATAAGCGACACCTGGGATTGGTTTTACAACGAATCCTGGGTGCGGGCCTCACTGTGAATAAGACCAAAAGCCACTTCTGTAAGTCGGAAGTCAAGTACCTGGGGGTCCTAGTGAACCGTGAAGGGGTAAGGCCAGATCCAGAGAAGATCAAGCCCATTATGGAGTACCCAGTACCACGGACGATCAGACAGGTGAAGCGGTTCATGGGGATGATGTCGTGGTATCGTCGCTTCATACCCGACTTCGCAACCATCGCTGAGCCGATAAACCGCCTGACGAAGAAGAGCATCCCGTTTGCGTGACAGCAGGAACAAGAGCAGGCTTTCGAACGGTTACGAGACGCAATGGTCTCGGCACCGATCTTGCAGTCGCCAGATCCCAGCGCGCAGTTCGTGTTACAAACGGACGCGAGCGATAGTGGGATAGGCGCGGTATTGACGCAAGAAGTCGATGGACAGGAGCGCGTAGTTGAGTACGCCAGTCGCTCCTTGAACAGCGCGGAAAGGAACTATACAGTCTCCGAACGAGAGTGCCTGGCAGTAGTATGGGCTATCGGGAAGTTCCGGCCCTATGTTGAGGGGCACCACTTCAAAGTCATCACCGATCATAGTTGCCTTAAGTGGCTCCACAGTATGAGGAATCCTACAGGAAGGCTAGCGCGTTGGGCGTTAGCACTACAAGGCCATGTGTTCGATATCGAGTATCGAAGAGGAGACCTCAACGTGGTGCCAGACGCTTTATCTAGGGCCTATGAGGAGGGGGTGGTAGAAGTGGGGGCCATGACTCATCAGCCGGAAACTGCCGACGCCTGGTACCTTCAAAACTATCGAGAGGTATGCCAGGATCCACATTCTCAACCTACCTGGAAGGTGGTCGGAGGGAGATTGTATCACTACAATCCGACTGAGGGGAGCGAAGGGTCCATCGACAACGAGGAAGCCTGGAAGCTAGTGGTTCCTGCCGAGAAGAGGCAACAAGTACTCGAGGAGGTACACGATGCGCCAGCAGCGGGACATCAGGGGAGAGAACGAACGTTCTCCCGGGCTAGGCACCTGTATTTCTGGCCAAAGATGTACGATCAGGTCAGAGAGTACGTGAGGAGTTGCCCGGTATGTCAGCAATGCAAGGCGGAGCAAAGGCCGCCTTGCGGGCTGATGGGTCGTCGAGAGGTCTCGCGACCCTGGCAGGTGGTGGCCAGTGACATTACTGGCCCCTTCCCGAAGAGCTCGAGAGGGTTCGAGTACATTTTAGTCTTTTTAGACCTGTTCACTCGGTGGGTGGAGTGCGTACCCGTACGTAAGGCCAATGGAAGGACCATCGTACGGGAATTGCACGAGAGGGTGGTAACCAGGTTTGGGGCGCCAGAGATATTTCTTTCGGACAATGGGACCGAATTTAAAAATCAAGAGGTCGATGCCTACCTGTCGAGGAACGGCATCCAGCGCGCCCTGACCCCAGTTTACCACCCACAGGCAAACCCCACAGAGCGAGTGAACAAAACCCTCAAGGCCATGCTCATATCGTACGTGGAGCGGGACCATAAGAGCTGGGACGAGCACCTGCCAGAGTTCAACTTTGCGTTGAACTCGGCAACTCACAGCGCGACAGGTTACAGCCCGGCCATGCTGGTCTTCGGTAGACAGCCCACTCCCCCCTCGACCTTTAGGAGGGCCCAGGATCAGTTGGCTCGGGAAGCTTCCGAGGGCCAAGAACTGACCAAATGGGGCGAGCACATGCGCCAGTTACCCAATTTGTGGGAACGCGCTGGCTCTAAGTCCAGGGAGGAGGCGGCCCGTCAGGCGGTCTATTACAACCGGAGGAGACGCCAGGCCGACTTTAGGGTTGGGGACTGGGTGTGGAAGCGGAACCGCATCTTGTCTTCCACAGCTCAGGGCGTTTCGGCGAAGTTGGCGCCGAAGTATGCTGGTCCCTACGTAATTCAGGAGGTATGTGGGACGAATACCTACCGCCTAGGTAACCAGCAGGAAGAGTTGCCCGAGCTGATCCACGCTAAGGACCTCAAGCCCTATTTCGGTCCATTCTCGGATGAGGACAACGAGGAACCAGGAGGCGGGGACTCAGCACCGTTGGAGGAAGAGGAGGGCGTAGGCGACCCGCCAGCGAAAATCGAGGAATCCAGCGAGGATCCGATATGCGAGCGCGTCGCGATTGCAGCCCCCGCGAACGAGTGTGACTCCAAAGGTACCGATCGAGGCGCCGGCTAAGCGAGGCCGGGGTAGGCCGCGCAAGAACCCTGCGCGCGAATCTCAGGAACCAGGTGGAGACGACCTGGATGGCAACGCGATAAGGGGAAGAGGCAGGCCACGTAGAACCGCTCAGCACGTGCGGAGGGTGGTCCTGCCAGCTATCCCCGCAAATGGGCCAGGTTCGCGAGGAAAGCGCAGGGGACCGGGACGTTCTCGTAAGCATTAGTGTCGAGCGTGGCACAACGACGGGTAGGTTAAGGGCTGAACCTGAGAAATCCCTTAACCCCACTTCTTCTCTTTTACAGATGGAGAGGAAGCTGGTCATCAGTGAAGAGGCCCTCGAGACGGCCACCCAACTGCTGCTCGACCTGGGATTGGGTCCGGGCGCCGATCGGCTGATCGGCGACCTCCGTAGGTTCGTCCGGGCCCAGGTCGAGGTGGCCGCTCGCGAGGGCCGCTCGCGCCAGCGGGTGGACGACTTCCTCCGGAAAGGTATGAGGGCCCAAACATCCAAGCCCTCGACCCGGGAAGCGTCCACCCAGACCGACGGCCCGTCCGAAGAGGGTCGTCGATCTCAGTCCACGCAGGACCAGGTGGTGCAGACCCAAGGGTTGAGCGCGGCAACGACGGAGAGCTCGACCCAGTGCCCCGGGCCAAGGGAGGCCTGCGGCCAACAACAGTGGGTCTGCAACCACCCACGGATCCCCCAGCAAGATGGGCTTGCAAACTCCTGGAGGCACCTGAGGTTGGGCCTCCAGGAGTTGGAGAATGCTTGGGAGTTCGTCGGGGAACTCCAGCGCCAGGTACACGCTCACCTGGGGGAGTTCCTCGACTTCCGAGGCGCCCAAGAAATGCTGGGGGAGTGGGCTCCGGTAGTCCGGCGGCAGAGGGCCTACGGTGAGGCCCTCCTGCGCGTTGACCGGGGGCTGGAGTCCCCAGAGGCCGCGGGCCCGCCGGCGGTGTTACCACCGGCGGCCTCGACGAGTAGGGACGCGGCCAGGACTCCGGCCAAGCCCCCGACCAAGACTCAGCCCAAGAGAGTCTCGGGGGCCCCCGGCGCCGGACAGGAGTTCACGGTCCGCGTGGACGGGTCGGTTTCCGACACTACCGTGGTGGTGCGTACCATGGGAGGACGCACATCCGCCACGGTGGGCGGCGTAACATTCATCGCCGCCCCGGCAGCAGCAGCCACGCCGCCCCGGCAGCAGCAGCCACGCCGCCCCAACAACCAGCAGGGAGCCAGGGCCATGGGGCGGAGCCCAGCCTCAGCCGACGACCGGGCAGGGGCTGCTACATCTGCGGCCATCCCGGGATTACGACCACGTCCAAATGTCCCAATAAGTCGGAGCACTGGCGCTACCCCAGACACAAGGCGCCAGGGGGCTCCGGCAGGTGACGTGGGGGAGTGGTGGCCCGGGATGGGCAAATAAAGCCATGTTTCAAAGAGGATGGATTGTGCTGATTTCTCTCCTTTCCCAATCCTGTCCTTGGGGTCGCGAGTCAATGGGGTAGTTCGATCCGGTAGTTCGAAGCTAGGAGGGGGCTGCAACGATTACCGAAATCGTAGACTCGCGCGAAGTTAACGAGCGGCTAAGCGAGAGGAGCCGCGTTCGGTCCGCGGGAGAGAGAGAGCGCGTAAGGGGCAATGACCGGGAGGGGAGGCTCCGACAGGCAGTATGACTGTGTTACTCAGTCCGTCAGCGTCGCGCTAACCTCCAACCTCCCGAGTTTTGTGTTTTGCCATTGACATTGTGACTGGAGTGCGTGGATGGGTGTGCAGCAGCAGCAGCAGCAATAGCAGTAGCAGCAACTGCAGTAGCAGCAACAGCAGCAGCATCAACAGCAGCAACATCGGTGGCGACAACAAGAACAGCAGCGACAGCAATAGAAGCGGTGTAGCAAGCAGCGGATCAGTCGATTAACAGCGTGTTTGTCGTATACGGTTGGCCACCGTATCCTCATCGTTCTCGCGGTAGGTGCACCTTCTTCCCTTGTTTAATTATTGTCATAATTTGCGTGCGAGTCCGCGCAGCGAGCGCGAAGAATTTGTTTATTGCGTGCGAGCAGGTAGTTCGCGGGAATCGCGGTTTTCTCTCTCTCTCTCGCAATTTGCGTGTCTTGTCATTCACGCGTGCGAGCGTAAGTCTCTCGGCCAATTCCCCGTGTAGGTCAACTGCATTAATAAAGTGCATTTTTATCGTTTCTAACGAATCAAAGAGTCGTTATTGTGTCTTTCCTTTGTCCGGAGGTCGCGCCCGTGTTTATTTTCAGTATTTACGTCCGATTCGAATTCGCCGGTTACGCAGCACGGACCGTGCGAGTACAGGTAGACGCGAATCGACGCCTTGGGTTCCGACGGCGGCCGCTCGAGCGCTACTAGCAAGCGGCGACAGCGCCGCCAAGCGGTGAGTTGGGGGAACCCAACTCGGAACGGTGAAGAGACTCTGCGCAGGCGCACTTCGAGGCAAGGTAGGTTACTGTGCCTTGTGCACAGAGATAACAAGGGGTCGTTTAGTCGCAATTAAAGGTACGTCTGCAGGATTATAGACTAAACGGCAGCCTGTTACAACATATATACATATACTAGTGGGGCTTCGCCCCCCTACTCGCTCCGCTCGTCAACCCCCCAAAGGAGAGTTGAGTAAGATTGAGTTACATGTTGCAATTTAAAAAATAGGAACTGATAATATTATATTCAATGAATGATATTATTTCCACACCACCATGGAGGTAAATATCATGGCGCGTTTATTTTTATAGTGGTATTCCCCGTAGGCCTAATCCACTGAAAATATTTTTTAGTATATAAACTGTTCTATATTGAATACCTCGATTTATAAAACCTTTTTTTAAGTCGATAACTCACTATATTTGCTTATTGCGTATACATAATATGATAATATAATTTTTTTATTTGTCATATAGTGTCAATATTTTGACATATTTTCTTTTATCATATAGTATCGATACAGTACACCTTGTGGATTAATTAATTAATTATATTAACATTTCATCATGATAATTTCAAATATCAAAAAATATTTCTTCCCATACAACGTTTTGAATACAGTTATCATCATTTGAATTATTTTGAATATGAATTTTTTCACGGTTTCGACATCTACTTAATGCAACATATAATTGACCATGTGAAAACAATGGTTTATCAATATACAATCCTACTGAGTCAAAACTTTGTCCTTGTGCCTTATTAATTGTCATACAAAATGCTAAAACGATAGGGAACTATTTACGGTATAAAATAAATGGTAACGTAGAATTTTCTCCAGTGTTCAATGTTATTTTTGGTATCAAAACTTTCTTCCCAATATTTTCACCTGTTAATATTTGAACTTCAATATTATACTTATATAACTGTATAATTTTTAATCTAGTCCCATTACATAATCCTTCATGTATATTTAAATTTCTAATCAACATTACTGTTGCATTTATTTTCAAATCTGATTTATGTGTTGGGAGACCTTCTCTTACTTTATTTAATGTTTCTATAGGATATTTGAGATATATATTATGATCTGTTTGATCAACCCCTTTATGTGTAGCATAATCAATACTATAATAACTTTCCATTTTACCATTCAAATATTTTAAAATTTTAGTATTCAACTTATTGATATCATCATTATGAGCCGCTAAAATCACTCGGTCATACCAATGAGAAATATTAGAATTTCTATATATTTTTGAAAAAACATTATCAGTTTTCATTTCTTTAGGTATTATAAAATTTTTAATTTTTCCTTCCCCAATATCCAATAGAAACTTAGCAAATTTTTCATTACTGCAACGCATATTTTTGTGTAATTTTAATATGGTAAACAAAGGCCATAAAGAAGAATGTTTTATTGTATTAATTATTATGGTGTTTTTGAATGAATATTTCATAACTGGTAAAATTTGTCTGAAATCTCCGCCTAATAAAACTAATTTTCCTCCAAATGGTTCTTCATTATCACATACATCATACAAAGTCTTATTAACGATTTCTAAAGCATTTTTTGGTATCATAGAAGCTTTATCCCAAATTTTTAGATTAACTTTTAGTTTACTCATCCTTTCTGTATGCATGGCGAGGTTTCAATACGTGAGCTAAAGCTTTCTTTGAACTTCTACTATTGATATGCTATCAATATTAGAAGTAAATACATGGCATTCATTAAAAAAAATGCAAACATAAATATATTTTGTTAAAATTCGCATAAAAACATGTAAATAAACAAATGGGGAGGGGGGGGAGGGACCAAAATTGTGGAGAGGGGGGGGGAGGGGTCATTTTTTATTTTTTGATGTGGGGAGGGGCCATGAAAAATTAAAAATTTCATCAAATCACTCAAAAACACGGTGAAAACACGGTGAATTTCTCTGATTTTTATGCAATCTTAAAAATATCAATTGGGGAGGGGACGGGGAGGGGACAAAATTATGGGGAGGGGGGGGATCAGATTCCGAGGCCCCCTTACGACTATATATATATAGTTAGATATATACATATATACATATATATATATACATATATACTTATATATACATACACACACATATATATATATCTATATATATATATATATTGTAACGGGGTGTGAATTCCGTTTTAATTTGTTTGTCTCGCCCACTGCACAGTCGTACCTGAATGCGCGCGACGAGATCGAAATAATCAATTTTGTTAACTAACCGAAGAGCAGGAGAGGACGGGTATCAGTCAACCAACTTACTAATAGAAAAGACAACAGTAAATTAACGTTTCAATCATGCACAGACTAGTTTATTTATCCTGTAATCTACAACACATTTGGCCCGCGCATTTACGCTTATACTATGTGCGCGACAATCTTAAGTACCGTCATTTCATTTACAATCGTTCGATCGAGTTATTCGCTTGCATGCTCGCTCGCTACCGATTTTCTCGTATTCGCAGATGTAAGGGGAGACCTACTATGTTATGTGCGCTCGTTTATCGAAAACAATAACGCGAAGCTGACCAGCTTACCTTATATAATTATTCGCACGGTCAAGGGGAGCAGTTCAATGTCGTAGTTCGGCGCGTGGCTCAGGTTGCCACTTTTCCACTTAAACAGGAGGCTCTCTCTGTCGTCGTGCTGCTTCCCTCGGGCGGATTCAGCAACCTCGTGGCTGGCCTCCGATGGCGTCTCTGCTAGCCACTCAAACTCGCAGCAACACCAACGAACTATAAGCCGCCTAACGTTCACGCTCCTTGTGGCGTTCATACGCACGCACGTCGTTACCGGTGCTAGAGGCACTCCTGGGTTCGGACACGCTCTTCACGATATATATACGAACGAATTTATATACGCGCGGGCATATACGAATGCAAATGCTGATGTACAAAATGTTCCACCGATTGTCCTCGACAAGTAGTAAATGCAAGTCGACCCGAAGTGAATGCAATGTGTACTGAAAGAAGACTTGCATTCACAAGTGCGGATGTGTATACTTTCACGTGGTGGGGCTGAAAATACTATATCCGCAAGGAGATAGGACGCAAAACACACAACGTTCTCCTATGAGAACGCAGGCCATATGGCCAACATAATAATTAGAACACCAATTTCGAACGTTAATTAAACGCCTGATTGAAGCCTAAATTTCGGAACTTGATTCGAATGAGGGGCACGACTGGTACGAATACTGAAAATTGCCTGGGGAGTCGCCTTGTCGCCTAGGCGAAACCCCGACCCTGATCCAAAGTCAAAAAATATTGGATGAAAGAGCAGAGATCAATATCAGTGAGTCATAAAAGCCTTTCCATAGAAAGCGAAATCCGAAATTGGGGCGAAAATCGGGAAACAACTTATCGAATAACGGATACCCACCAGCGTGAGCGGGGATGACCGAAACGTAATGGGAAGACGTGCCCTGGTACGTCGAAGCGAGAGACCTGTGAGTAGTGGGAGCAATCCCTTAATACAGGTACGCAGGGTGGGATGTTTTGAACGAGCCCAGGAGGGGAGGCTTAGCTGGTTGATCGTCTTAGGAATTTCCTCTGACTGTCCTAGCTGTGTCCGTCTTCTGACATCCCAATTTGGGTTGACCTCTGCGGGGTAGTGGTACCTAATCAAGCAAATCTCATAAGATTTGTATGCCGTGTGCTTCCGACGCGGTAGACGTCGGGACAACTAGAGTCCCGTAGAGCCCAAACCGAGGATCAAGCCTTTAGTTCCGTTCTTCTTGAGCGTGATCCTTGAAAAGATCGGTACTCTTTTCGAGGAGGTCGCCGTCTTAGATTAACAAGGCTCCGACTCCCGGTGAGCGTCAGGAATGTTATAGCAAACTTGACTTCCGGATCTCTAAAGTATCTTTAAAAGCGAAGGGCCTTCGTTCGCAGGGCGTCATTGATCAACGGTCGATATTTTCGGAGGTCTCCCTCTCTTCCTTTTCACGATGACGGGAGGGGAGACACGTGGACTTTGTTTGCACGACGGAGCCCGAATAGTCAGCGCGTCCTTGCGAGGTCGTCCCCGGGCGCTTTGCCGTACTATTCGATGGGGCTATTATTGGGGTCTTATCAGTGTGATTGGAAGGGGTGCGACGAGGTTGGCTCGAACTCGTCGCGTTCTTGCTCTGGGGCGTATTATTTGCGGTAACGGCGCATTCTCCTTCGTGTGGTATCGCATTGCTCGCTATAGACGAGTGATTCGTCGCCTCGGCTCCCTCGGTGGTCGGGGTGTCGTCGTCATTTCGCATTTGGGTTTCGTCTTCTGACAAGACGCCCTCCTGTCTGTAATAGGGTTTGAGGTCTTTGGCGTGGACCAATTCTTTGACCTCTTCCTGTTGGTTGGCAAGGCGGTACAAATTGATTCCGAGTACCTTAATGATCACATAAGGGCCCACGAATTTCGGCGTTAGCTTCGCAGATATACCCTGTGTCGCACTGGATAGTATGCGGTTTCTTTTCCATATCCAGTCCCCTTCCTTAATCCCGAAGCCCTATGCTTGGCATCATAATATTTCGCCTGTCTAAGGGATTTGTTAAAGGTGATTTCTCGGGCTTCCTGTATAACGAACCGGTTATTCTTCATATGTTTGTTCCATTGTTCTATTCGAAACAAGTCTTCCTCCCGGGTCGCAAGCTTGTCCCTTTGCTTACGTAGGGTATTCGAGGCTTCTGGTTGCCTCCCGTAATTGAGCATAGCAAGACTGGTTTCCGTAGAGCTGTGGATAGCAGTGTTCAGTGCGAACGCCAGTTCAGGCAAGACTCGATCCCACTCTATATGATTCTCATGCAGGTACGAGGTAATCGTCGTCTTCAGAGTTCTATTAACTCTTTCGGTAGGGTTAGCCTGTGGGGTATAGGTTGGCGTAATGGTCCGGTTTATCCCTTATTCCCTCAGGTGTCATCATCTACAAGCTGATTATGGAATTCGGTGCCATTATCGGACAGGAAGACCTTAGGTGCACCGAAGCGCAGGATCACTCGTTCTCGGAGTTCCTTCATGATCGTCTTACCATTGGCACTACGTATAGGTATGCAGTCGCTGTTCGACCTTACATTGCTGACAAATCTGACACTTTTGGGCGTACCCTATGACATCCGCGTACATTCCTGGCTAGTAGTAGGACTGGACGATGCTGTCAAAGGTCTTCTCACGTCCCAAATGTCCAGCGGTCTCAATGTCGTGGTTCCCGAACAGAACCACCTTTCGGTCTTCTGGTAGCACGACAAGCTCCCAAGTATCCTCGTACCCGTATTCGTCTTGGTAATCACCACTTGGCTTTTGGTGATACATTACTTCGCCGACTACTTTCCAGTCTGGGTAGTCTTCTGGATTGTCTTCGACGCGTCGGAACTGCTCCGAGTACCCACTCTTCAGCTGGTCCATTGCACTAACCTCAACCTTCGCGGGTTAAAAATACCCTTAAGTTTGGCGAAAGCTTGATGTTGATCTGGTCCCCATACATATTCGCACTTTTTCCCCGTTAATTTCGTTAACTGTTGAGCGTATGTGGCGAAATCACTCAAGAAGCGGCGATATCATGAAGCGACCCCTAGGAAAGTACGCAGATGTTGTACGTTTCCTGGTCAGGGGTACTCCACGATAGAGTGCACCTTTTCAGGGTCGGGTCTGATTTCTTCTCGATTAATCAGCAAACCTAAATACCTTGCCTCCGGCTTGCAGACGACGCTCTTTTCTCCATTAATGGAGAGTCCGGCTTGGCTTAACATATCCAACACGGTCCGAAGATGCCGTAGGTGATCTTCGAATTTGGACGACACTATGATGATACGAAGGGGGGGGGGGGGAAAGTCTTTACAAAAAGAAGGAAAAAAAAGTTTTGCGTATGAAATTTTTTTAATTTTTCATCATCATCTCCTTGAAGGTCGATACATTTTATTAAACGGCATCTAGTTTTTTTTAAGCCATCAGAAAAATATGATTTCTGAAAACCCTCAAAATAGGCATTTGTTTCGGCGATGACTTCTTCATTCGACGTGAATGGCTGTCCGGCAAGCCATTTTTTGAGGTTAGGAAATAAGAAAAAGTCACTGGGAGCCAAATCAGGCGAATATGGTGGATGGTCAATTAATTCGAACTTTATATCGTTAATTTTTGCCATCGAAACTGCACACGTGTGAACTCGACCATTGTCTTGAAGAAAGAGGCATTTTTTTTTGTTCAAATGAGGACGTTTTACTCTGATTTTTTCTTTCAGCTAACCTAATAATGACGCATAATATTGTCCAGTGATCATCTGGCCCTTTTCCAAGTAGTTGATGTAGATGATTCCATACGCATCCCAGAAAACCGTGGCCATAATCTTGCCAGCTGACTTTACTGTCTTTGCCTTCTTTGGGGCTGGTTCTCCTGCAGTAATCCATTGTTTAGACTGTTCTTTAGTTTCAGGAGTGTAGTGGTGTACCCATTTTTCGTTTACAGTTACGAGTCGACGCCAAAAGTCTTCCGGATTACGACGTATGCGTGCCAAAAGAGCCTCAGAGGTGACTACGCGGGTGAGCTGGTTTTCAACAGTGAGCACACCCGGCACCCATCTTGCTGATATTTTTTTCATCCCCAATTTTTCATGCAAAATTGAAATGATTGTACACTTTGATTCCCCTGTGGCCTCAACTAATTCTCGCAATTTTAATCTTTTATCACTCAACACCATATCGTGAATTTTGTTCACCATTTCGGGCGTAGTCACTTCTATGAGCATCCTGAGCGAGATTCATCTTTTTTTGTACGGCCGCGTTTAAATTCATTTACCCAGTTATATAAACAGTCTTAAATACAGGGGAAGACTTGCCATGAACGGCGTTCAACTCAACTGTGATTTCTTTTGATGTAAGGTCTTTCAAATGAAAATGTTTTATTACCGCTCTAAACTCTGTTTTTTCCTTTTTTCAAATAAACCAATAACTTTTCGTTCAACCAACGCTCACAAAAAAACGAATTAATGAATCGAGCTGAAACTTTGTACGATATCTAATTAGTAGTAGAAATCACCAAGCTCTGGATGAATTACGCTGTCTATTAACCGTTGGAAGGTGGCGCCGGCATACGAAAGACCAAATGGCATTCGCACGAACTGGAAGTGTCGCGTTATTACCACTGGGCTCGACCAGCCGCTATTTGCTGGCTCAATCACTCCTTGGGCCAACATTTCCCTTACCAATCTATGCATTTCTGGCTCGACCTTGTGTGACACTGGATAGTAGCGCTGTTTGATCGGTTTCGTATGACCGACTCGAATCTCGTGCTCAATTCCTGCCGCACATCCCAGTCCCGCGGGGGCCTGCGATAAGGCCTCGTTGATAATCTTCTGCAATACTGCCTGTTGTGAGGCTGTCACCTTGGCTAGTCCGATAGTAGCTAATCTCGGACCAGCGTCTAAACTAGCTACCTCTAGTTTCATCTTGGTTTGCGATTTCTTGAGCACTAACGTATCATCGTCAGGATCAGGAACCGCCCTAAATAATCTAACAAAATTTACTCCTAAAATACATTCATCGACAAGGGATGGGAGTATAGCTACCCTTGTCGGCATTTTCATATCACCTACGATGAATGGCAGCATCGCATGACCGACGATTGTCAATTATCGACCATCTCTCAGCCCTGCCGTACCCGCGTTGGTGATATCAAACCTGATGCCTAGCGCCGACGCTATCTGCAGAGCATTACTACCCATTGTTGTGGTGGTAGCTCCTGGATCATAGAGAGCCCTTATTTGGAAGTCTCCTATTTTCTCCGGTAGCTACCAGCGCATTTCTTGTCCCGGGGAATATACCGAAACTGTTTCAGCGGCTCCACAGTCTTGCTCTTGCATACCACAGCGCTAGCTACTGTGCTCTCGCGCGGTAAAGTGACGTCAAAATTCGTTCGAACTACCTCGGTTCGGACTATCGGAGGTCCTTCGGGAGTATAACTTGACGGATTATCTACCGTTATCAGTGCCTCCGAGGGCATGGGCAATTCACTCTCCATCACCTCTGCCGGTCTATGGTCCTGGGCTTTACTATCGTCAATACTCCCCTTCTCCGCGTTCACTTTACCGACGTTCTCATCATTAGCATAATCATAGCAATCCTCGCTCTATCGCTCAAAGTATTCGTTACTACCAGTACTGATTGTGTTGGCGAGAGCGGTGAGGTTTCATTTACAGGCTTTGTTTCAGAGGACGAAGGAGTGGGGTCAACCCCTCCTGACCACTCCTTTCCTCGGTTCCCTTATTACATTGGGGACAGTACCTTTTACTGTACCCCAGCAATCCATACTCTACAAATTTGAGTGGTTTCGAGAAATCTCTTTCCCGCTTTCGAGGAGCTTCATGTTTCTTAGCGCGGTCCTCCGAGATCGAGTTTCTCCTAACACAGTTGTGCTTCATCCCTTCTGATACATCTTTGAGGGACAATAGCACTTGGTTCAACAAATCAACTGGCGGAGCTTTCTTGTCGCTATCAACCGCTTCAATATTCGGACTAGGCGTTGCCCCCGATGGCGTTAGTGTATATACGACCTGGTGCGTTACCTTTTCAAGCACCTTCTCCATACGATCTAACCGATCACTAATCTCTGGGTTATCGCTGGATATTACTGCTATTTTGCTTTTGCGGCCCTTGCTTCCATCGGTGTTACGGTGGTATGCTAACTCCGGATACTGAGTCGACTGGGGGTCTGGTACCACACGTTCCACCTTTCTTTGGTTCAAGGTGTTCTGCGCCGCTGTAGCTAACGTATTCAGAACGCGTATGAAATTTACTTCAGCCCTACGCACTTGGCTCTGAATATCGACGAGGAGGTTAGCGTGTAACAGATCCAATTGGCGTTCATACGCCATCGATGGATTCAGTCGTCTCATTAGGCCCATCATGTTGGTAATGTATACGTTAACTGGTTTATCTGGGCCTTGATATCGACTTTACACTTCCCTCATCAGTCGCTGTTGCTGTTGTACGCTGGTTTCAAACCATTCCCGTGCGTCTGCTTTAAATTCAGCGTAGGAGAGCCACTCTTCCTTCATTACCTCATACCAGGTAAGGGCGGGACCGACGAGCAGCTCTGATACTGATAACAGCATTTCATCCTCCGTGAGCCTGGCACCGTTCCTCAAATTGTCGATCCTAGACAGGAAGGTGTCCAAACTCGCGTTACCCTCTCCGGAAAACTTGAGTTTCCATCCACGGACAATACGGCCAACATCCCTAGTAGTCGACCAAGGGTTTGTTGTCTGTTGAGGTGACCACGTTCTCGGCGTGTGGTTATCCATTTCACCATTAACTCCATTAAGTTGATGCTGTCCACCCTCTCCGAAAGGGAGCGTCCGGCGGGGGGGTCCTGACGGTGGCCCCCGTGGGCCTCTGTCCGGGTCCAGCTGAAGTACTTTGAGATAATCGCATATCATAATGGTAGGTGAAGGTATCTTGAAACGCTACGCTCCAACGCGTGGTTTCTTGTTGCCTTAATTCACTTGAATGGCTAGCATCATCTTGCTGTGCATTCCTATTTTCGACATTTTCTAATATACTTATTCTAGTAGATAAGTCATCAAGCTGGCATGACATTGCTGCAATTACTATAAATCTTGTAACACCTTTGTTAGACTTGATACGTTGGCGCTTAACGAGTCTAGCAACTCGAGCTTCTTCTCATTCTGTCGGGCCCGGAAAATGAGGTCCTGGATCATTACGGCGAACGTAGGCGGAAGTTGAAATTGGCTGCCATCATTAGCTGTTATTGTAATATTTTTATTACTATTACCGTTTCCGCCATTGTTTAATACATCTGGAACATTTATCGCTGTTTCTTGTACCCGCGATATAACCTCTGCATTTTGCATCAACTGATTTAACGGATGCTCTCCTTCTTCTTCAGATGCTGTATGCTCAGCGCAGATGAACGATATAAGCTCTGAGCGTAGGGCTGCCATTCTTGCTGTGTTGCTGTTTTAGTTGCCAACTTCGACGAAATCTGCTACTGAGTAGTCGCGTAGCAACCAATTTTGCAATCACCCTGCTCGCGAGAGCCTACTCCCGTTTTCCCTTAGCTTCAATTGTTCGAGGTACTTGTTGATTTCCTCGTCTTGGAATGACAATACCCAGTTTTCGATTTCTTTCTGAGTGCTGTCCTTGTTATTTATTTACGAATTTGCACTTTATTTTATTATCGCTTCGATTAAATTTATTTTAAAATTACACCTCTCTTGAAGGACAATGCGAGTACAAGTGCTACATTCAATGTTTCATAAACAAAAATTTAGTTTCTTCTAGACAACGAAAGGCTCGATACAAGTTATCTACTATTGCGCTAGCCGAAAAGCTCTTTTGCTCGCTATTGCGCAATACAATAATCCTGCCTATCAGGCGCACTAACTGTTTGTTAGCGTGTCTGTGTTAGTTAGTTTCTAAATTAATACAGCGAGCTTATCTCCGCGCAATTACCAATAATCACAGTTAGCAACTCTTGAAAGACATAACTACATTGAGATCAAAGCGAAAGAAAATTTCGATCGCCTCGCAACGATACGTCATAGTGATTTTTTTGGTTGTGAAGTTAAGTTTAGTGTAGTAAGATGCAGCGCGAATACGATAGTGCTGTGAGAGAGCAAGTGTTATAACAATTGTTTTCGCCGGACGATAAGTTGTGGCAAAACGCGCTGGACGAAGCTATGGCAGAATTAGGCGAGGACTGTGATCTTTTCGAAGATGAAGTCTTCGGGGTTATGGTGCCACAGATTGAAGCAGTGGTGGACGAAGTCGTCGAGCAGCCGCGAACACCAACACCGAGGAGAGACGACGATATCCACGAAGCTGTAACGATTTAGATGCCGCTGACACCTCCACCATCAATATTGTAAGTACCTATTTTTCCATTCTCTCTCTCTCCCTCTCTCTCTCTTTCTCTCTCATTCTGTTTTTTATAATATAAAGAACAAAATCATTTAAATGTAAATAGGTATGTTCTTATTATTATAAAATTTATATATAATTAATACCATTATACTAATAACACAATTATATTTAAATTTTATTAATTTATTATTATAATGGTATTAGTTATTGCAACGGTAGTCGATTCAATTAATCGATCCGTTCGCGATTCTGCTTCTCGCGCGTTAGTACGAATAATTAAGAGAGAGAGGGGGCGCGCGATCATTTGAATAAACAGTTACGCCTCAGCTGGTTACGCGAGTTTACCGCCGGTATTGTTTTGCACCGTGTTTCGCCGTTATTAAAGATTTCCTGGGACAATTATTGCAGCAGCAAGTAGCAGCAGTGCAGAAGTAATATTGGAGCAGATTAAAGGCAGAGTGTGGTAACGCAGCTGATAAATAGGATAATAGGAGGGTAGCGGCAGTTGATATATTTCATCAACAATTACGGCTGATCACCGTAATTGCACCGCATGGTAGGTGCACCTTCCGTCATTATTGCGTAACAAAATACATTCGGTATTTTGTCAATCGTGATAGCGATTTTTTGTATTCGCGCCGAGCGAATCTTCGCAGTAAATTTCGAATCTTCTCTCTCTCTCTGTCTCTCTCACCGGATAGTATTCATTGTAAAATCCTGTTCGCGAGCGTTAGTTTTTCGGCGCAATAAAGACTGTAGTTATTTTTATTAATTAAAGTCAGTCAAATTTATTCGCCGATTACGTTATTTAATTTTCCCAGTAGCTTAAGCGATTTGTAAAAGATTTAGGTTTTAATCCGATTACATCTAGGGGATTAAGTAGATTAGGCGTAAAGTCGCCCACACCTAAGATTCATCGAGTGTCACAAGGCACGTGACTTAAGGTGAGTTCAACTCCATTCGATAGAAGACAATTAAGCGAAATCATCTGACGTAGAGGCGAATACACTTACAAACATACGTGTTTAACGGAGCGCCGGTTAGCTCTGCACCGTGGGAGTTTGTTCTTAAGTAAATTTCCCATTTTTTTAGATAACCTCCCCCGTTGCATGTATGTTCTTTACATTAAAAAAGGTTATGTTCTTTTTCATTAAATAAGGAATGTGAGAGCATGATTAAGCAAGTCAGTAAACTGACGGAAATCAAGATGTCAAATAGGCAGTCGAAAGTAAAAACAATGCGAAAGAGAACGAGATAAGGGCGTATAAGAGAGTAAAAACTGAATTTTAAAGAGAATTGTCTTAATATAATGACTAGATGTGCTCTTATTATTAAAAATTTATATATTATTAAAAATTTATATATTATTAAAAATTTATATATTATTAAAAATTTATATATCTAATAATATTGTATTAATAAAGTGATACATTGATAAAATTTTATATAGATAATTTATCAATTTATGAATGTAATAGTATTATTCGTTATATATGTATACGCATGTATGTGCGTGTGTATATGAGAGAGAGACTATATACTCAATTTCTAATTTAATGTCCTCTTTCTCTGTCTCTCTCTCACGTACTTAAAATTTCTTGTTTTGTTTTCGATCGCATTCTTTTTACGTTAGTTTACGTCTGGTTTTCGTCGTCGTCGTCGTTATCAGCACAGTACACGGTTACTTCGTGAACTCTCAGCTTTATTATACAAAGAATTTTATACGAATTTTATACATATGTTTCCTATTAATATATGTGATACTATTACAGCAGGCGTCGGTCGCCACTCCAAGTACTGCCACCGTCTCCATGCTCCCGATCGTCTTCGACGGTGAATGTGTAAGTTTAATATTTATTAATTTTTTTAGTATTGTTATATATATAGATATATGAATTAAATTTTTTCAAAAAGAATCTTTTTTTACAGGTTTGATGACGATGACGACAACGTGGAGATGGTTTGTCAGGTCATTGTCTCGCGTCCACCACCACCACCACGAGCACCATGACGCGTGACACACGTCGACCTGGTAACGCTTCGAGCAGCATCCATGATCGATATCACGTCGCCACAGCCGCTCTTGGAGAACTTAGTTTCACCAGAGCAACAAGAGACGCCCTGCCGCCGACAAGAACAGGTATGAATTTTTTTTCTTTTTTTCTAATCTGGGTAGTTTGTTCTAAGTTTTCATTTTTTTGTTGCAGGTCGACGACGACGACGACGGCACCATGCCAGTATGCGAGGGATGGAATTGCGCATACTGCGCCGCTGGTCGCTGCAGTCGGTAGCCGCAGTGGGTGGAATCACCACCATAGTACGGGAGCAGGCAGCACGTTGATCGCAATGGACTGGTCAGACACGTGGTGCGCCGGTTATTCACATCGCGGTCGCCCATTCCCGAAAGTTCCCCCGCAGTGCGCCGGTCGTCCCGATCGCCGTCGCGAACTCCCTTGAGTAGTCCCGTAGGATTGTCCACAACAGCGCTCATGCCGGATCTCATCATCACGGGGAAAAAGCGACTATGCGTCATGCACGACATGGTCGACGGCGCCCCGTGCTATAAAGTAGCAACATTTTTCTCCGCTGATCACGACGACGACGACGACGACGACGGCGATGACGATGACGATAACGACAACTAAATGTCAGTTTTTTTATAAATTTTTCATGTATAAGCTCTTTTATATTTTTGTATTTTTATATAATAAATGATTATTAATAATAATATGTCTTTTTATTTCAGCGATCATACACACACACGCGTGCGCGCACGCACACATTGAACAGCAAAAAATAATTCATGATATACCAATTATAATAAATATATATGTATAATATTTATTATAATTAGTATATTTATTAAATTTATTATTATTTGTATGTACTAGCCCTTAGGCCCTCCCCCCCATATATCAATCGTGTAGCCAATATATATACACAATAGGAATCGTACGTGGTACCAGCGACAGTAGCTCCAGCGGTAGAGCATCCGCCTGCGGATCTGGAGGACGCGCGTTTGATCCCACGATCCGTCCGTTTTTTTTCCGATAAATCTAAAAATTTAACACACACACACACAAAATTAAAATCAACACGCGTATCACAGAACCCGCGCATCGAGAGCACATCAGATTAGTAAGGGGAGGGGGAAGTGCAGAGAACGCACGGGCGTCAGAGCACATCAGCACAGTATAGGAATTAGATTAGTTGGGGGAGGGGGAAATGCAGAGAACGGACGGGCGTCAGAGCACATCAGCATAGTATAGGAGAGGGGAGGGAATGTGTAGAATGCATGGACATCATAACATAGTGGGAAAGGGGGGAGTGCGTAGAAAGCATGGGCAGCACAGTAGGACAGTGGGAGGGGGGTGCAGGGGGGGGTGAGGTGAGTTAACAGTGCTGAGCTGAAGATGCACACACCTGAACTCAGACAATTCAACTCAGTGAGCTGATACCCCTCTGAGTTATGGCCTCTCTAGTTTACCTACTAATATTGTTATTTATACATTAAAACTGATATACTTTTGCTCGCTGACGTTTTCGAGATCTTTCTTGAACAATGTTTGTCAGCATATGGCATTGATCCAGCTCATACTATACGACTGCAGGTTATTCGTGGGATACACTGCTCAAGTATACAAATGTGAAATTGAAACTTTTGAAAGATGTAGATATACACTTGTTCATAGAATGCGGAATTCACGGTGGTTTGAGTTAGTACTCAGATTGGTATGTAGTTATCAATAATAGGTCTGTAAGGGAAAATTTTATTATTAATGATATACATTACCTATCTAATACGTAACATCTTATATGTTTATACATAACGCAAATTTTACGACATTATAAACTTGAGTGGGTTGAAAATATTGACAGCGTTGACTATTTGTATGTTGAAGATGATACTAAAATTGGTTATATTCTCGAAGTTGATCTCGATTATTCTCATTCAATTCACGACAAATATAATGATTTACAATTTTGTCTAGTGCATATCAAACTACCTGGTTCCAAACAAATAAAACTACGTTCTATACTCATGAGTAAGAAAAATTATGGATACATTATCGAGCCCTTAAACAAGCTGTCGCATATGGACTTCAGCTTACTAAAAGTCATGAAGTTTTAAAATTTGAGCAATCTGCATGATTGAAAATATACATTGATTGAATAGTTCAATGAGAGCAAAAGTTGAAAATGAATTTTTTAAAAATCTTTTCAAACTCATGAATAATAGTATATATGGAAAAACCATGGAAAATGTTCGCAAACATGTCCACAAATTTTTAACAAAGTGAGATGGACGATGTGGCATGGAAGCCTATGTATTAAAGCCCAATTATCACAGCAGTGCTAGATTTGGCGAACACTGTATGACTGTTTAATTGCAAAGAACTGAAGTATAATTGAATAAACCGATAAGCTGGTTAGCTCCGCCTACTCCATTCGCATAATAGGGGTTAACTCGACGGTCGATCTCATGTGAGCTATTGTAATGCGTTGTAATAATTGTGCGCGTATCGCGAAATCATTATAGGCGATAGATCGTGGCGCGCGCGTGACAGCGGACAAGATGGCGGCGCCCGCATTTATTACGCATTAGAAATAATTTCTGTTGCGCAGGCTTTATTTTGTGAATGAACTTCAGATCAACAAATGATATCAACGTGATAATAAAAATTATGAATTCCGCGCGGAATCCCCTAATACTTCCGAGCAAGGCTTAAGCTGCTTAATATAAGTAACGGCAGCAATCAATGGGGATTTCGCCAGGAAGCAAGGCCTAACGCCTAAGGTAAGGTTGCGGTGCAGAGAACGCGTTTGTGATTGCCCCTGGGGGCAATCCTTGGCGAAGATACCGAGCGCTGCTAAAGTGAACGCCATTGCGTGACACCACAGCTATTTTTACGCCGCTTGCACATATTTTTGCGCATGCCAAGACCATCGCCCACAAACCCGTACACAGCGTAGCCCACCAATCATTTTACCTGGTTACACATCTTTATATACATAATTATTATTTGATTCATCGAATCTTAACCATTTCACTAAATAATAATCACCTCGCTTTTTATAACTTTTTCTATTAATAAATATCACAGAATGTTCAGGTTTTTTCTTGTACAATAACTGTACTAATCCATTACTTTTGTTATATATGTCATTACCTATAAAGATTACATCGTTATCTAAAGTTATTAAATTATTACGAATCATAACAGTACCATTTTGAAGTTTATGTACGCCGTATACTTTACCTAACGTTATGATTTGATTTTTATTTAACATAGACATGTACTTATTGGAAAATAGAATTTCAGGAGCACGAAAAATATCATATTTTTCTAACTTATGCGTTTCTACTGCGAACTCTCTTTTCTGATATGAATCTCTTTTGTATGGGATGTTTTCTTTTTTGTACGATTCGACAGGCGTATAAAAATCTTTATTTTCAGTTTCTCTTCTTTTTTATAGTACTGTAACGTTTTGTCTTTTATTTTCTTACGCATTATAAGCTATTTTTTCAAGAGTTCAATCACAGATTTGAAAGGCTCTTTAGAGATTTTTTCAGTTTTGTTTGATATGATAATTACGATTGATAATTACGCTTTATTGCATTGCGAGATTTTTATATCTAACAAAGAACTTCAATGTGTTGGTTGAACTTAGCTATGTTGATGGTTTATTAGATGTTTGCAGACTATCGATCTTGAATTAATGGTTTGTATTTATAATAATCCAATCAAATCTTTTTCTATATCTGTCAGCATAAATCTTTCAATTTTTGTCAATCACCAGAAAACTGTAGGCTGTTTAGGCAAGATGGCGGAGTTTCTCCCCTTGGCTTTATCTTCTGCAGTGGTATGGTTCTTTCACTAGTGCTACCTGTATGTCAAGATTTCCATCTGTCATGATCTCTCCGAGCTCATCGTTGGACACTTGTCTTTTATTGAGGTTCAATTATATGATCTTCAGTTTCTGGCCCAGTTCGGGATTTTGTGGTGCGTTCAAATTAAACCTCTTAACTGGTGGGCAATCGTCTTTGATTTCGTCTGAATTGGTTGGTTGCGAAGGAAACTGGACACCGGAGTGTTAGAGCAATGCTTTGATTTCTCAACGGTCGCCTCCTGCTTACCTTTCCTCATCTTTCTATACCTACAATGGTTGACCATTTCGCTTTCGAGGTACAACGCAATGTCTAGATATATTTGATCTCCTTGGAATCGCTTCTAGCGTTTCTGAAGTGGGGCGTTCGACTATTAGTTTTAGCGTATTAACGTGTGCGTTCAAAATAAGAGAGTAGCGTGCAAGCGTGCGAGGAGTGAGTGAGTGAGTTTGTGCGAGTTGACTATGCTAATTTCGCTTTCAATTGTAAAACTGCTTTAGCTATCAGGGCATAAATAATTCTTTAGCAGGAAGGATGCTGCCCTTCTGTGGAAATAATTCTCCTGAGGGTTTTGGCATCCGTAGTGTGTTCTAATCATCGAGAGTTACTCAGCCCAATAGACTATGTTCTCTCGCACAATGGTATCGGGCCTTACTCCAGGAACTCGAGGCAAAGAACTTTGGGTGGCTGCTATGACCACGGCCTCGACTCTTTACCCACAGTAGTGACACCTACCGATTGCCTGTCGGCAGGGAGTAATTTGTTATCCACCCGAATTAAATTCGGATTGCCGGGACCATTGGTCCTCTGCAACTAGCTCCCGGAGCGGTCTCCCGTCCTCTACGAGGACGCTGTACCATAATCCCGAGAGATTTCCCCTCAAGTGATTCCCGGATTCTTGCTCGTCTGGGATCGAGTTAAGCTCTTGGGGTGTGGTAGACTCCACGTTGAATTTTTGGGCGTTTACAGGCCACACCTCACCACGTGTTGTCATGGTCCGTGTTGGTATTGCTTTGTTTGGCCAGTCGGCCTATTACCCTAGGGGTAAGCGTTGTGTGTTTTGCCTACTGTCTCTTTACAGAGACAGCGTTTTCAGCCCCACCACGTGAAGGTACACACATCCGCACTTGTGACTGCAAGTCTTCTTTCAAATATACATTGCATTCACTTCGGGTCGACTTGCATTTACTGCTTGTCGAGGGCAATCGGTGGCACATTTGTACATCAGCATTTGCATTTACATATGCGCTTACAGAAAAGAGAAGTTTATGACATTCTCTCCCAAAGCAAATTGTTTGTTTGAGAAGTCTCCATTCTCTGTTGAGGAAGACAATCATAATCCGCCACTTTAACAAAAAGATTTTTGCACAAATTGACCAAGTCAGCTTCGCTGCTGGCCATATGGTGCACTATGTGCATCATCTATGTTTTTGCTAAGCGGATCGTAATCGAGCTTCCTGAGAGTGTCGTGATTGCAACCGCCCCTAAACACCTGACAGCTAAATCATACTTTTATTTAACTTCAGATCACTTCTTAATTACTATAAATTTTAACTCAACAATTAAATCAAACCGCAAAATCAGCCCTTCTTATATTCAAAAACAAATTCAGTACTTTACAGAGCAATAATAAATAAAAGCTGTCGTGTTATATACCACTAAAAACAAAATAACATCCGTAACATACTGTCTTGATTCCCTTATAATTTTTTAAAAAATAAATTTTGTAATAATGGAAAGAAACTCTCACTATTTCCCTTTTTTCCATTATTACTGAATTTATTATTTAAAAATAACATATCGATACAGCGGTTGAAAATCTAAACAAGAACATTTATAAAACCATTAGAACTGCTTCAAAATCGAAGTGCTACTGAAGCCACTGATTTTCTGCTCTGGAAAGGAACTAGAAAAATAAAAAACCATAAAAACTTTTTCTCCGTATCTGAAAAAATGATATGATAAGTGTAAGAAGAAGTATAGATCATGTTAACACATTTGCTAAACTATTATAAAATATATTTAATCCTCCACAACGAAAAATAACAGAAGAAGAAGAACAAACTTTAATAAATTGCATGCAAAGTAAGAATATAGTATAGTAATTACCTGGACCAATTATTATTGTTTTATCACCAAACGGCTCTTTGTTTCCGTTCAAATGTTGAAGGAGACGATCCACTGCTTGAAATACGTATTTAGAAGTCATCGATATTTTATCCTAGATTATTTCTTACAAATACTTCAATAATTTCCCATTCTTCGAACTATGCTTAATGTTATATGTTGTACATTCTGTAATATTCAGAGGCAATTTTAATATTGTGTGTACTGTTTTTCCATACTTGCAGCAATTCCTGTCCATGCCACGCTAACATATTAGATATTGTGGAATTGTAAATAATCAATGAGAACATTCAAGAGGTAACTTTTTCCACTTCCTCTTGGTCCATTAATGAATATATATTTTCTAACATTTGAAGCAATTTAATGTTTTATTAAATTTTTTTTTGTTTTTTTTTTCAGAGAATTTATTTTATCTTGTATCTTATTCAATACATAACTATCATTATTGAAACTCGCTTCAGTAATATTGTTATTTATAATTTAATATCTGGTAAATTAAAATCGTTCAAACAATATCCATTATAAAATTTTGTCGATTGATATTTTCTTCTATGCTTTGTATATTGTATTTCGGATGATATAAATGAGTTATGTATTTGTCGTTTAATTCTCTAGCATTGACTAGATTGTGGAAAACACAAATAAATGCAAATAATTCCCATAATCCATAAAGAAATTTCATTTTAGAAGCTTTTTGTAAACACCGATCCCATTCCTCGTCTTCTTCTACCAAATTTTTAGCTTTAGCTGCTTCATAAAATGTATCATAAAGAAAATTATCAACTGTACGTAATTCTTAGAAGTATTTTGCTTCTTTGACATTTAGAAGTAATAGACTAATAAAATATCTTTTTCGATGCTTTACATTTACAAAGTACATTCGGCTAAGTTTAGGTTTATTAGATTTTTTTCTTTTATAATATTTTTTCAACTTCTGATGGAAAATATAATGTATAAGTATATCTGAATATAAATATTCTCGTGTCTTTGAGTCTATTTTATTCAATTCGATATATGCTGTTAATGCAGTCGCTATACTTTTATAGATTACATAGTCCGACAAAATTTAACGAAAGTCCTCACCCAGAAATGTGACTTTATGTGCCCAAAGGATTTTGGTGCGCTAAATCCGAATCTGACCTTAAAATTAATACATCAGGTTTTCGATATATTCTAACCTAAATGTACAAAAAACACGGTTTTTTGTTATATTTGAGGTTATGTGACACCGTGAATAATTTTTTTTTAAAATGGGTAATACTACCACCAAGAAACACTCTTGTCCTTTAAAATCTATTTTTCAGATTCAATATAGCATTTTTTTCATCGAGTTATTACTAATTGAGGTTAAGTACTTTCACAGTTTTGTAACAACATTAAAACAGCCTATATAGCATATGTGAGGCTATAACCCCAATTTATAAGTGATTTGTATAAATCGAAAAAGTGTATACATGGGTATTCGGAAATGCTGATCGCGAATACGAAGTCAGGCCTATAAATGTATCGAGGCAGGGCTGTATGGGCCCTCCCAGATTTGGCTTAGTGCTACGCTCACCTTGATTTCGCACGTCCTGCTCGTGCGCCCATCCATCTGCGTTAGCTGACGGCAGACGAACCGCCGACGGCAACACATTTTCATCGGGCGTAACGATGCTTCTGCCCGGTGATTGGGTTTACTCGAAAGAAACGGCCGGGCAGATTACTGGCGCCGCCCGTTCTTGCTCGCGCTACAATCCAGCCGCCGAGGGCCCAGCAGCCATTGCGAGCTCATCGCCGAAATTTTCGTTTCGCGTATCGTCCGTTGATACTTCCTGCTGTTCATCTCACAGCAAATCGGAGATTCGGCCAGACGCAAAATCACCTGAATGCAGCGGCGGTTACAAATCTGGTCGCTCCTTAATTGATAAATATCGGACATATCGGTCGCGTAGCTTTTCCAACTCGCCGCGTATAGTTAGTCAACAGCCGGTTCTGTTGAATCGATTCTATACTTTAGATTTTTCGCGTGCGTATCGCGTAATATTTTGCGAATAATTATTTTATCCCTGCATGCCAGCGACATGATTGCGTTTGGAAAAAAAAAATTATTCCGTGCGCGAACTATAACGTGTACCTCGACCGCGAGCTACATAACCCGACACTTCTTAATATCTTATCTCAAATTCCTTAGTATTGGGATACTAAGCCCAATACTAAGCTTTGAGCCGGTGACAGGTCGCCTTGCTAAAGCCTAAGAAAGAAAACCGTTCAAAATATCGTAAATAACGCATACAAAAGAAAACACTTTGAAGAAAATTCTGATAGCCCAAAACCAAAACAAAACAAAGAACTCTAAGCGGTACTATATCCGCATCTGGCCTCAAGGTGACTCATCGACGCAGATGCTATTATCCGATTCCTCGATAAGAAAAGATCAAAAAGAAACCCGAACTTTCCAGAAACAACTAAATTCCTTCGCGAACAAGCGCGACGAGTACGACTTTTTACCATTGGTTTACAATTAATATACCATAATTTATAAATTTAACCGGCATTCACCTTTTCTACTGATTTGCATCTTTTTTCGTAAAGGATGCCATGTAACAGTTTTGACGCGCTGCTACCTATTTTTAAAGGGGAAGGTAAGAGAGGCGCTTTTGCTCTAAATGCAATCCGAAGATTAGGCGAAAAAATAAACCAATTTTTATTAATACCAAATGATAAACCTTTTATTACCTTATAATTCAAACAAACGCGCGCTTAAACTAATCAAAATCTAAACATCTTAATCGTACGTCTACAAAATTATGTAACTTAACCGAATAACAACGCGACTTATTCTAACACAAAGAAACTTGTAAACTAGTCGGTGAGTGATCGCTTGGCTATCGCGCACTTGCAACTAAACCAAACACGTAATACAAATAATTTGTATTTATATAACACGTAATACAAATAGTGTGTTACTGTGATTCCGGTGGTTCGGATTCCACCTTAAACTGTAGGTCCAGTCATGATTGTGTTCAATTTTATCCTCCTACATCATTTAAAAAAATGATAGAGAAGGTGAGTCTGCATATTCATGACTATAGGGAACCAAGACTAATGCGTACAGGTACTTAGTTTACCTCTGCAGCGTTCCACGTGGACGTAGTTCTTGAAGTAATAACAATAACAATAACAATAACAATTAAGGAGAGGAATGAAACAAAGGTAGCTGGCGTGTCATCGCCTGGTTACCTAATAATTCGCAAGGCCGCACATCACTGCGAGAGAGAGAATAACCGGAAGAGAGAGACAACCTGACCTTTATCCTCTGTTCGATGATCCCTAGTAGGCGAAGGTGATAACTGCAGGGCAGGCCGATTGTCCAGCCTCTCGTCGTTGACGCTGCTGCAGGTGGTGCGTGTTTTGACGAAAGGCCAGGGCGTGGGGCCACATAGGGTGGAACCTCTTTTTGGCAGAGAAACAATCGCCAAGATAATCGGCAGCGCGAGCTAATTCCTTCGGTCGACTGACCTCGATTAGTGGCTGACGTAGAGTGACGCCGCGCAATACTTCTGTGCGGGCAATGACCGCGGTCTCGCAGACTATCCTTACTTAGCCTAGTTTTAGGTAGCGTGCGGCAAAACACTAATTGGTCGCGCGTCACCCGTCTGCCTAATAACCGCGTAGTGTGTGCTCACGTGAGCGCTCTCTCTCTCTCTCTCTCTCTCTCTCTCTTTCTAGTTCTCTATCTCCTTTTCTTTCTTCAACTGTAGTATCGTCTTATGTTTTCCTTCGGCTTTCTCGGCTGAGCCTGGCAATTTATGGCGACTGAAAGAAAAAGAGCTACAGTATTAGGCACATGCCGAGGGCAAAGGGGTAAGGCAGAGGGACTGACGAGAAACAGTCAACTGCCTACTCTCGTCATAAATTTATTTACGCATTCATTAGTTTATGTTTTGGCGATGGATGTCTTTTGAAATTTGTTGTCAAGTTTATTTGGGTGGTTTTGAAGTTTAGAAGTATATTTCGCGGAAAATTTTTCATTTCTTCTTTAATTTTAGAAATCTGTAAATCATTTCAAATAATTTAATCAATACGAACAAAGAGGCCTGTATTATATTGCGTAGGACTTTCGATTGGAATCTTTCCAAGATTTCGATATTCGAGGTAGAAGCAGCACCTCATAGTTAAATGCCATATGTCCGGACTAGTTCAAGTACAGCTTTATACAGCAGCAGTTTGGTTTTAATTGACAGCTCCAATTTGGCTTTGATGAGCCAGTAAATTTTCTTCCATTTTAGAACCAACTGTTTACGTTTAGTAAATATATGTTCTTTCCATGTAAGTCTTCGATCTAGGTGTATACCTAGATGTTTTGCTTGATTGCTTTGTGGAATATATTTATCGTTTAATCTAATAGAAAGATAGGCATCTTTTCGAAGTGCGAATGTTATATGTATTCGTTTGCTTTCATTTACTATTTCATCATACTCCAGGAGTTTAACCAATTTTGAAGCTGATTATTGATGTACGAGTTTTGTAATTTTTTGGTTGTTATTGTTGGTTCTGGGTGTACTGTTAATGTTTCTGTATCAGCTGTATATATTCCTGTCAAGATATTAATAGACTTTGGTAGGTCCGAGGTATATAACAGATAGAATGTTGGACTTTGAACACTACTCTGTGGGAGTCCTGTTTTTATTAACTGACATTTTGATTTTATTTGTATTCATTTTAACTAAATAGGCTCTATTGTATATATAAGACTGTAACTATTGGTACCGAGGCTAAGGACAAAATCTCTTGAGCTTGTACAGTAGCCCTTTATGCTAAACCATGACAAAAGCTTGGGCAACATCCAGAAATATTACCAGTGTAGTATTGTTTATCTTCGATGTCTTTCCTGGCAACAGGTACTATGTATTTACTTAATCAATCGGGGAATGATTACACCTGAAACCAAATTGATGGTCAGGGATAATTTTTCTATTTAGTATTATTGTTTTAATTCTAGCTAGGATTAGTTTTTCAAAGATTTAAAAAATTCTGTATATTGAAGTTGTATATTGTATACTATAAAGCGATTTCCTAGTGTGTTGAAAAAGTCAGTCCTGTTTTCTTTTGTAATTGTTTTATTTGTAGGACAGTAAACAGCTGATATTGTTATCGGTCCATCTTTATTCTTGATGATTACACCAGTTGCTTATCAATAGATTTCACTAGTGTGTAGTGTGGATATAGTGGTTTATTTTTGTTTTGATTATAATCACAATACCTCCGTGTGCTTTATTAATCGGGTGGTTCGTTTTATGCACAGTGTGGTTTGGTATATTAAAATAATTTTTACTTGTGAAGTTTGTTTCTGATATTAACATGATGTCTATATTTTTATTGATTAAAAATGCTTTTAATTCGATGTGCCTCTGCATATAACCGTTTGCGTTCCAGATAGCGAGTTTTAGGCTACTCATTATGCCATTTTGTTTCTTAGTACAGTTAAAAGATTTGATATAGTATCCATTCTTTGTATCAGCTGCTCTATCATATATTCGAGTTTATTATTTGCGTTTACTTCATTAGTATGTCAACTTAGCTCTGCTTGAACAACTGTTTGTTTTGATATTTCTATCACACTCTCATCGATTATTTTTTATATTACCTTATATTATTATATTATTTTTTATATGTTATATTTGGTCTAACTCTATTGATGTTAACATTTAAATTTGAATTTGAATTTTGTTGAACTTGAATGTGTTTTGATTTAATGTTTTTTCTCTTAGTCTAGGAAATAGTTTTTGCTGTAATTGCTTACAAACTGGGCATCCTTTATAGTTTGCGGTGTTATTTCCTTTGCAATTTGCACATTTAAGTCATTTATTTTTTATTTAATTAGATATTCTTTAGTCTGGTGTTGTTCAGCACATTTCACATACATACAGCACTTTTGTAATAATAGTTTTTTTTATGCTCGTATTCTTGGTAGTTTTTACATTGAGGAATTTCTCTTTTAACGTTGGGTGAATCGAATTTGATTACCGTGTTTCATAGTTGATTTAATTTATAAATTACCTGGCTTCTATAATTATTTTCAATTTCAACTGTGAAAAGCGACAATGACAGTTTTGTGATACAATGCCTTATATTATGAATACTTAATACTTTATATCCATGTTCTTCTATAGTTGTATTCAATTCATCTATATCAACTGACGGGTGAATGATTCTTAATATAACTTTGAAACCTTTTTCTTGTTTGCGCTGGTAAGTATAACATTTTTTTTAATGCAGTAATAATTGCCAAATATTTTTCCGAAATTATTGGCTGAAATATAATTTTGTTCAGTCCTATCATTTTTAACGTGTAATTTTCTTGATATTATGTTAAGTAGATTTTCCAAGGATTTGATATTCTATACGTTGTAAGCGAAAATCGGAGGGGATTTGTTGTTTAACTTATTTGTTTGGTTGTTTTCTTTTTCACTATGATTTTGTTTACTTTCTTTATTTTTTTTAAGTATGTTTTTGCGACAAACGACTGTGCGAAAAATTATACTTAAAAGATTTAAAAAAATATAAATAGAACAAAAGATAATACCAGAACATCAATTCGGTTTTCGTAACAATCATGCTATACTAGAACACATAAATAGACTTACTACTAAAATAAGGAAAGTTTTTGAAAATAATAAATACTGTAATGCTGTCTTACTTGATGTTGCTCAATCTTTTGATGAAGTATGGTACAAAGGACTTTTATAAAAACTTAATAAAATTATACCAAAAAGTTTCTACATACTACTAAAATTTTATCAAAGTTCTAGAACTTTGAAAGCAAGAATAAAGAATGAAACAACTAAACTATACCAAATAAAATCCTAAGTTTCCTAAGGAAGCGTTCTCGATCCTATACTATACTTAATATATAATACGTGATCTCTCATCCATGGAAAACAACATCGCCACGTACGCCAACTGTACAGCTATACTAATACTGAATGTTAATAAAGCAACAGCCTCTTACAATATTCAGAAATAATTGGATGCAGCAAGAAACTGGTTTAGCAAATGGAGAATAATGATAAATGAAAGCAAATCAATTCAATTAACTTATACCAAAAAAAAAGAAACTTGTCTACTTTGTCCACCAGTATATATAAATAATCATAAATAATCAACTAATCCCACAAGGAGATAATGCAAAATATCTTGGAATGCACCTTGATCATCAACTGACATGGAGAGACCATACATGGACCGAATAGAAACAGTTTGATCTACACGTAAGAAAATATTATTGGCTTCTTGGAATGAAATACAAATTCTCGATTTATAATAAACTACTTATATATAAATCTATAATTAAGCCGATATGGACAAATGGCAAACAGTTCTGGAATACATCCATAAATTCAAATATTGATATAATAGAAAGATTTCAAAATAAAACACTATGTTCCATCATACGAGGGGGGGGGGGGGGTCAATAAGTCTTTACAAAAAGAAGGAAAAAAAAGTTTTGCGTATGTAATTTTTTTTTTTTATTTTTCAACATAATCTCCTTGAAGGTTGATACATTTTATTAAATGGTCTTCCAGTTTTTTTAAGCCATCAGAAAAATATGATTTCTGAAAACTCTCAAAATAGGCATTTGTTACGGCGATGACTTCTTCATTCGACATGAATCGTTGTCTGGCAAGCCATTTTTTGAGGTTACGAAATAAGAAAAAGTCACTGGGAGCCAAATCAGGCGAATATGGTGGATGGTCAATTAATTCGAACTTTATATCGTTAATTTTTGCCATCGAAACTGCACACGTGTGAACTCAACCATTGTCTTGAAGAAAGAGGCATTTTTTTTTGTTCAAATGAGGACGTTTTACTCTGATTTTTTCTTTCAGCTAACCTAATAATGACGCATAATATTGTCCAGTGATCGTCTGGCCCTTTTCCAAGTAGTCGATGTAGATGATTCCATACGCATCCCAGAAAACCGTGGCCATAATCTTGCCAGTTGACTTTACTATCTTTGTCTTCTTTGAGGCTAGTTCTCCTGCGGTAATTCATTGTTTGGACTGTTCTTTGGTTTCAGGAGTGTAGTGGTGTACCCATTTTTCGTTTACAGTTACGAGTCGACGCCAAAAGTCTTCCGGATTACGACGTATGCGTGCCAAAAGAGCCTCAGAGGTGACCACGCGGGTTCGTTTGTTTTCAACATTGAGCAAACGCGGCACCCATCTTGCTGATATTTTTTTCATTCCCAATTTTTCATGCAAAATTGAAATGATTGTATCCTGTGTTACCCCTGTGGCCTCAACGAATTCTCGCAATTTTAATCTTCTATCACTCAACACCATACCGTGGATTTTGTTGACCATTTTGGGTGTACTCACTTCTACGGGGTTTATCTTTTGTTGTTGTACAGCCGCGTTTAAATTCATTTACCCAGTTATAAACAGTCTTAAACACAGGGACAGACTTGCCGTGAATGGCGTTCAACTCAACAGTGATTTCTTTTGGTGTAAGACCTTTTAAATGAAAATGTTTTATCTCCGCTCGAAACTCTGTTTTTTCCATTTTTCAAATAAACCAATAACTTTTTGTTCAACCAACGCTCACAAAAAAACGACTTAATGAATCGAGCTGAAACTTTGTACGATATCTAGTTTGTAGTATTGCTTGCCAAAAACATCATAATTTAAGCATGATGAGCGCCATCTCTTGGATTTTGTAAAGACTTATTGACCCCCCCTCGTAGATGCACCATGGTTTGATACAAACGAATATATAAGACAAGATATCACTATAATAACAGTAAAAGAAGGAATAATAGAAGCTCGCAAAAAATATACGAACAGGATAAAGAAGCCTCCAAATCGCCTGCCAAGAAACTAATGCACACAATACCAACAACTTCAAGATTTAAAAAATAAATAAAAACTCATATAGCATATAGAACATTGATGAAGTACATATATTCAATATTACAAATGTTATTATAACTAATTGTTGATTATTGTAATTTACTCGTTGTTCAAAAGACACATTGTTGATAACATTAGAAATAGAAAAAAATTTCTGCTGGATGCTTCTGGACATTCAGTCATGTTCTGGCCTTCCCTGTTACATCTCAAGCATTGCTTCGATCAGTCGACTGAACTCTCGCAGTCACTTGCGATGTGGCCCGTTTTCTGGTTTCGGTAGTAGCGCTGTGTTGCTCACGAAGTTGATTTAGCCTAGCATTACCTTCCCATTTTTCAGCAATCTATTTACAGTAGCTATGGAAAGCAGGACACTGGTCGCTTGCATATCATAGTATGATTCTCTGATGGTTGTGGTATCAAGGCTAATAGTATTATGCACTGCTACCACTTCAATGGCCTCTGTCATTTCCTCCTTAGCGGTGGTCTCGTCTATGTTTCTTATGATAAGTGCTTCCTTATACTCCATGATCACGATCTTAGCTGTCCTCTGTGGAGTGAGTGAAATCGCCTTCTCCATGTCCGAGTTTCTTGCACCTATCCGATCCAGTTCCAGCAGCAGTTATCCTGCTTAGGTCACT
Source organism: Phymastichus coffea (assembly GCF_024137745.1). Taxonomy (NCBI): domain Eukaryota; kingdom Metazoa; phylum Arthropoda; class Insecta; order Hymenoptera; family Eulophidae; genus Phymastichus; species Phymastichus coffea. The sequence goes on along the minus strand of NW_026706832.1, from coordinate 3,187,399 downwards.
TTCTCCTCTATTTGTTTGAGTTTTAGGGCTGTCTTCACTTTTCTTAGAATCTCTGCATACGTACTTTCGTCAGTTGCCTGGATCCTGATGGCATCGGGGTGAGGTGATCGAAGACCCTTCCTGAAACTAGATCTGGGGCATTTTCTCTTGTTGCTGCATTCTTACTTTTTTCGTTTTCTTGAATATCGTTGCCCACTCCGAGGTCTGTGCTTGGGATTTTGTAGTCATTATATGAGATACAGGTTCGTTTCGTCTTGCCTCTCTTTTCCCTTTTTTCACCCCCTGTAAGTTTAGTAGTGACGGCGTCTCTCCTACTCTCGTTTTCCGGATGTTTGCTTGCTTTGCCTGATTCCTGAAGATAGGTGATGTCTGATATGCTCGTCATATATCCATTTTCAATCGCCTTTCAGTACTTCTTGCTTTTATGTATTGGTTAAGAGCCCTGTCGAAAGCTCTTGCCATTTCTTTAATTTTCTTGTAAACGTTATTCTTGTCAAGAATGAACTTTACAAGGGCCTTAATTTTCTTTTGCAATAGGTTTAAGAACTTGGCTTCCTCATCTGCTGCTGTACATAAGAGCGGCGTTCGCGGTCCTCTTTCTCCACTTCCTCCATACCAATACGATAACCTCATTCTACTTCTCTCCCTTGTTCAGTTATATTTTTCTTGAATATATTCTCTGTCATTTCGTTCCGGTATGTATTCGACCCACGAAATCTTCCTGTCTTGATGACAGCTAATATGGCACCAACACATGTCTGTATGCGGTGCCAGACTGGGAACATCACATCCAGATATAGCACGCCCTGTCGTGCTATCTCACCTTCGCTCTTTCGACCCTCTCACCTCGAACATAGGTATTAGAATCTCCGAAAAGTATCTGGCATGCATCACATAGCAATACATACTCGTTATGCCGATTGGCCAGCGCTGGCTGGCGATTGGTCGACCGTCTTGTCATCAGCGGAAGCCAAATATGGTTCAAGTCACTTCATGGCCTTGGATTATTTTGTAACAAAACTCTATCCTTTGTTACCAATTCTTTGCGGGGTAAGTGAGGCACTTTCGCTCAAGGCAATTGAGGGAGAAGAACGAGGAGAGGTTGATAAATGAATTATATAAAGACAGAAATCAAATCTCACTTACAACCTATTATTATTAATCATTGTTCACACTAAACATACGCGCGCATAACATAATCTAAATTATTGACCAACTAACTACAAAATAAAACAGTAAATTACTCATAGTATTCACAAATGAATATTTCGTATTTCGTCTTAATATCCAATCGCGCACTTAACCTATTACAAACTTACTTAAATTACGCGAACCTATACCGGATGAACTGCCCGGCACGTGGGCGCCTGGACAATTCGCCGATCGCAACTTACACTACTACAAATTAAACTTAAACGCGGACCTTTAGATAGCCGGCACATGGATGCCTGGCTATCCTATTCAACGCGCACCGGCCGTCGCATCACCAGAGAGAGAGAGTGTAGAGAGAAAGAAGAAAAGAAGGCTTGACCTTTGTTCACCGCTCCTAGTAACGTCGTGGATCCCGGGCGATGTGCTGCCGCAGGAAGTACCGGTCGTCGTCGCTGGTCAGATCGTTGCTAGCTGCTGGCTGCTATCGCTGACCAGGTATCCACAGGCGACGTTGACTCTCCTTGCAGGGGTGGGCTGGCTGCGGTCGCAGACAAAGCTGTTGCCGGTAGAGTTGACCTTCCTTCCAGCTATCCCAAACTGCACTCTCTAACAGGACTACTGAACTCTAGTAGGACTAGGCTTCGACTCCCTCACGCACTAATTCTTGCGCTGGTCTTGCAGCCGCTCAGCGGCGCTCGCTCCTCTCCCTACCTTGACCTATTAGATAGACGGCACGCGACGCGCCGCTTATCGGTCACGTGTTGCGCGCCTGCCAATCCCTGCATGGGCCTAATACTCTCTCTCTCTCTCTTTTTCTCTCTCTCTCTTTTTCTCACTCTCTCTCCGCGCTCCTCAACTTTTTCTTGCGCTCAACTGCGCTGGCTCGTCCTTGGCGCTGTTGTGTTAGGCGCATACTTTAATGCTCACGCGTCGTACCGCACGGTAAACGCGACGGTTTTCCTTAGTGAGCAATGCAAACATGTATACGTAACTCTGAACCGGGGCCTTATGAGGCTGCTACCACTTTAGGTCGGATACGCCAGGGTTATGTGCGAGAGAGAGTGTGTGTAAGAGAGTGTTTTTTTTTTTTTTTTTGAAGAGAGGTGGAGAATGCTTTATGCACGTAACGGCCTTCCGGCTCGTTCTGTGTGGGAATCCCTAAGCATGGTATACCCACTAAACTCCCATCTCTCTATGTCCTGCCTGTATCCCCCGCGGGAACCGCTGCTAGGCATTACTTCGCGGGGGGGCTTCTACTATATTAGCCTTGTCTTCTTCATTATCTTCCGGCTGTGTCGTTTTCTTCGATCTTCATCGTCTTCGGCTATGTTAGCCTCGTCTTCTTCTTACGGCATCGATTTACACGTCTTCTTCCAACGGCATCGTCCGGTCGTCTTCTTCTATCGGCATCGTCCGGTCATCCTCTGGACAGACTCTACCTCGACACCTACGTTCCTCTGCATCGGGTGAGGGAGTCTGGGCTCAACCCAATGTCCTTTGCTTTCCCGCAAAGGCAGGGCAGCGCTTTGGATAGGCTGGCGCCTTGATATCCTATGGACTTAGGTGACCCCAGAACCTACGTTCCTCTGCATCGGAAGGGGTAACCGCGCTCTACCAACTACTCTGTGGTAGTTTAGGAGCGCTTTTTAGTTCCATAGTCTGGCACCTCGCTCTATCTATGCATGATAGACCTGTTGCGTCTTCTCTCTTCCTCCTTTCTTACTTCGGTCAGCCGGTTTACCACTGACGTGGCAAAGGTCACTACCGTTTCCCATCTCTCTGGCGAGCCGAGCAGGCAAGCTCCGAGCCCTTCGGGACTCATTGGATCATTCCACTCCGTGCGGAAATGCATCCGCTCTTCAGCGAAGCGGGGACACACAAATAAGACATGTTCTACGTCCTCGTCATTGCCTGGACAGGCTGGGCATTCGGCACTCGCATATACACCGATGTGTTGGAGATAAATGCGGAAGCAGCCATGACCGGTGAGCACCTGTGTCAGTTGGAAGGTGAGGTGTCCGTGGCGCCTACCTGTCCACTTGTCAATGTTCGGGATGATGCGATGAGTCCAGCGACCTTTCACTGCGTTGTCCCATTTTCTCTGCCATTCTCGCATTAAATTTTGCGTCCACCGTTTGCTGTGGACATGTCTATCAGCATTGTTCTCTTCGTTACGACCTCCTTCACGGTATATTTCTGCTCTGTCGCATGCTAGTAGGTCGATAGGCGCTATTCCAGCGATTACCGAGACTGCTATGTCCGATACAGTTCGGTATGCACGGGCAACTCGTAGCACTGCTGCTGTGCAGGCTCTTCGACACGTCCCTCGGTAGCTTGCATTATTTCTCAGCGCATCCGCCCATATAGGAGCTCCGTAGAGAATTACCGAGCTTACGACCGACGATAGGAGGGTTCTGCGTGGTTGCTTTGGCCCCCCGACGTTTGGCATGATACCTGCCAACGCTCTAGCAACGTTAGTGGCTTTGACACCTGTTTTCGAGAGGTGTTCCTTAAACGATAGCCGCGCATCTAGTATAACTCCCAGGTACTTCACCGTGTCAGTCGACTATACTCGCTTATTTTCCACCGTGAATGTGGCATACTTCCGAGCTTTCGTGCGGGAGATGAGCACCGCTTCCGTCTTTTCCGCAGCGAGACTGAGCCCATGCCCTTTTAGCCATCGAGCCACCACCTCGATAGAGACGTTTCCTATATATTCTATCTCCTCAACGCTCTTTGCCGTGACCACTAGTGCTACATCATCGGCAAAAGCTATTATCTCTATTCCCCTTGGCAACTGCTGTCTTATTAGTCCGTCATATAGGACATTCCATAGCAAGGGGCCAAGCACCGATCCCTGCGGCACTTCTCCCGTGATGTTGTATGAGTGTGTGCCATCGTCGGTGTTATAGTGCAGGATTCGGTTGCTTAAGTAGCTCGATAGGGCTCTACGCAAATACAGCGGCACCCTCAGTCCTTCCATGGCTGTCATAATGATGTCCCATCTTGCCGAGTTGAACGCATTTCGGATGTCTAATGCGATCACAGCGCAGATGCGTCTTGCGCTCCGTCCTCCGCTAATGGCATCTTTGGCCAGGTCCACAACTCGACCAATAGCGCCTAAGGTTGAATGGCCTTTTCTGAAGCCGAACTGGTTTCCAGATAGATCCCCTGCTTCGGCTATAGCTGCCTCCAATCTGGCATGGATTATTCTTTCCTACAGTTTTCCTATAATGTCCAACATGCACAGTGGTCTGTAGGACGAAGGCTGCTCGGGAGGCTTATTTCCCTTGGGTAGCAGCACCAGTCTTTGTAGCTTCCACGAGTTTGGAAAATGTCCTTCTCGCAGGCACGCACTAAATGTATCGCGAATTATTTCCGGGGCATTCAGTGCTGCCGTCTAGATGGCAATTCCCGGTATCCCATCCGGCCCTGGCGCTTTCCGGGTTCGAATTTTCTTCGCGGCTACTATCAGTTCTGTTTGGGTTACTTCTGTAAACTCGATTTCATCGTCTCTTTCCATTAGGCTTGTTTGTTCTGGTCTCTCCCGATGTCTTGGAAACAGATGTCGCACTACTCTGTCGAGGAATAATGGGCAAGATGGTGGTGCGCCACTCCTGGGCTTGATCTTGCGCATGACCGTTTTATACGGCCGGCCCCAGGGGTCCTTATCTACTTCCTCGCAGAAGTCTCTCCAGCACTGTCTCTTAGCTGCTTTGATGGTGACCTTGAGCAGTGATCTTAGCTCTTCAAATTTTTCGGTCAGAGCTCGGAAGTTGGGCTTGTTCCTTGCTCTTTGATGGCACTTTCTGGCTGTAAGACATTTATGCCTCAGGCTTGCGATGTCTTCATTCCACCAGTAAACCGGTAATCTATCCCTTGCGTTGCTCTTGACAGCCATGGATGCATCACATGCAGTGTTGAGAGCTCGTGTGAGACCCTGCGCCTTTTCCTCCGCGGTTCCGGATACTGATATTCCTTCAAGGGAGTAGAGAAATGATTCTCTGTCGAAGGTATTTGGTGCCCATCTCCTCTTGTTTTCCGTTGTCCTGGTGGATACCGCTTTTTTGATCAATTGGAGCCGGTACGTTATGGCTTGATGGTCACTGCCCGTATACCGATCGCTGACTCTCCAGTTGAGCTCCTCCGTCAATAGTTTGGCATCTATGAAGGTAACATCCACTATGGACGATTTCCCCGCCTTGGAATAGGTCGGGGTCGTTCCTCTATTGGCTACCTCGAGCTCCAATACTCCAAACGCCTCTAGAGGTGCATGCCCGCGAGCATTTGTTTTCGTGCTTCCCCAGTTTACGGCCCATGCATTAAAATCGCCTGCGATGACCACCGGTAGGCGTGATGTCATTGCGCTGGTAACAATGTCATCCAGGGATTTCTTAAACTCGCTTATCTCTTCGCTAGGTGGGAGGTAGCAACTATATATACGCATGCCAGCCACTTCTACCCACGTAAAGTTTGAGGTTGGGTCGGTCATCCTTGCCGATACGTGTAGGTGTCCGCATACTCAGACAGCCGCCCTACCAGTCGCATCTTTCTCCCAGTTCGGCTCATCGAGATCACAGTACTTTTCGCTAACTATGACAATGTCGGCCTTTTCCTCCCTTACCAACTGGTGCAGCAGGTCCTGAGCCGCTGCACAGTGGTTGAGGTTGATTTGGAGGACTTTAGTCATTTTTAGCGTGAGATCCCTCCGTCTTTGCGTCCGTGCAGTCCGCTGCCTTATGCCCCTCCTTTCTGCACCTGAAACACTGCTTGTAGCGGTCTTCATCGCTTTTGCAGTCCTTTGCGATGTGACCATTCTCCAAGCACCGGTAGCATCTTTGTGTCGGTGTGTAAGGCTGAACTCTACAGTTCACCCATCCTATTCTCAGCTTCCCGTTTTCAAGTAGCTTTCTGGCCGCTGCTACCGGGAGCTGGATATGTGCCGCTTGTGTGCCGTTGTACAGTCCTCTGATTTTTATGCTGCTACTTGCAGCTGCCTCTGGTCCGATAACTGTAGCTACAGCTTCTATCACTTCCTCAGGTGTGGTTGTCTCATCCATGTCTTTGATCCTGAGGGTTTCTTTATCGGTCATCAGGTGGACTTCTGTTGACTCCTCAAGTGTGGCCAGGACCATCTCTTCTATGTTTGGGACCTGGTTCCCGGTTTCCCCAGATCGAGGAGTAGTTCTCCTGCTCTAGTACGCCGTATTCGGGTGACTCTTTCACCTATCTCCTTCATGTTAGGTGCTGCCTTGACCTTCCTCAAGATGTCGGCATACGAAGTCTCGCCTAGTGCTTTGATCTTAATAGCTTCTGGGCGAGGCTTCCTGCTCGTGGTCTTAGTGGTTTTACCCTCTCTAGTGCCTTCTTTTTTATTGGTCTCTTTTCTCTTCTCTTCTTTCTTCTTGGCTTTGCCCTTTCTTCTTACCTCTTTCCATTTGGAGGCTTTTTTCTCGGCAATCTCCTTTCTTTCTTCGCTCTCCCTTGTGAGCAGGGTTTTTTCCTGGTCGCTTTTGGCCTTCTTCGTTGCTGGCGGGATCGTCAGCGATTGCGTCTCTAAATTTCCACGTTTTTTCGCTTTTTCTCTAAAGATGGGCAATGTTTGGGTCTCATCGTCCCTTACCGTCAGGTTTTCTGTACTTCTTTTGGCCCCCTGGCAGGAGAGCACGCGCAGCTTCGCGTACTCCTCTATCATACAGTCTGCCGTTCTGGCCATGATCTTCAGTTCTGCGTGGAGGTTTTTCTTTTCTAGAATAAACTCCACCAGCTTTTTGACCTTTCTCTCCAGGCTCTTGAAGCATTTATCAGCTTCACTGCGGTCATTTTCTTTTTGATTTGATTAATTATTCTTCATGTTGGTCCCACGAGTAGCTAGGGAAGTTGTCGTCGATCCCACGCAGAGCCCCGCGTGCGTGGGACAAGGCTAGATACGAGGGAGTTTCGCCAGGTGCTCCCAAGGCTCCGTTTGGGACTCTCTGTTACCCCCGAGAGCCAACCAGGCTACATCGGCACGGGTCACTTCACACCTTCAGCTTGGGGGGTCCGTTACCCTGGACGGGGACCCTTTAACAGGGTGCTATCATCCGGGCCAGATGAGCCTTGGTTTTTTAACGAGGTTGATACTCCTCCCCCTCCTCCTTCCCTGCTTCTTGAGTAGCAGGGTCCCGGGCTTGGGACCGGCGGTGGCGGAGTTGTGTGTAAGAGAGTGTGTATATGCGAGAGCGTGTGTGAGTATGTGTGCACGTGCATGTACGTGGATAGTTATGAGTGTGTGTGATCTGTACTCGATGAAAGTACTTTTTCTTCAAAACTCTTGCATTATATTATTTCTGTACCTTTTATATTGCCTTTCTATCCTACATTTTTATATATAAAGATTGCGTTGTACAGAACCTTTAAGAAATAAAAATTTTCAACGAATATTTCGCGTACGAAAAAATTGGTTTCCCGAGGTGTTAAATGAATTTATATTTAGTCTGAAAATTTTTCATTTCAGGTTATTTTGTCTTTAGTATATAATAATAACTATATGGGTGCAGCATATATAAAAATCGATGATTCATCTTTACATTTGTTGGATGACATGTATGAAGTTCAAAGTGATCCAGAAGTGACTGTTTCATTCCTTAAAAGCTTACAAGCGCAGTGCATTATAATGATTAATGAACAAGATAGAAATATGATTTTGTTACATGGTAGTCGATCTATTTCAGAAGATTGTAAATTTATCATATTACCTAAATCTGAATATTCGATATTCTATTGTTCAACTCGAATTTATAGCTTACACATGAAAAATAAACTGGAACATACTGATCATAGGCAAGATAAAATATATTTGAGCTCATTGATTAATTATGCATCATATTGCATGACATACGCTTTAGGTCTTCTATTAATTTATTTGGATGAAAACTGGAATATATCCGCATTTTCAAAATCTACACTAGTATACTATTCAACTATAACATATCATTACTTGTAAGTAGATAATTTTGAATATACGTATTAGAACTATGACGAGAAATATTATTAACATTTATATTTTTTAAAACATGCCAAACTTACATGTTTAATGTCAATTTTATGTTCTTTGTAAAAACATCTTCTAATGCTTAGATTAATATTTAGACCATATATTGTAATTATTATATTGTTTATATATTCCACAATATTAACAAATTATTATAATACTTGTAGATAAACTTGCACACGAGAATTATTTATTTTAATGAAATTTATTTTATACTTTAGATATAAAAATCAGACTGGTATTTTTTCAGATTATTGAAATCAAATTTTAGAGTCCTAAAATTTCTCAAAGTAAATCTAACAAAAAATAGCGGAAAATTGGTATTTTTAAATGATATTATATGTCAATTTAAGAACTGTGAGCACCTGCGGTACTCATTCTCTTCATTGTCTTAGAAATTTTTGAACGTTCTAATTATAAATCAATATTTCTAAGCAATATAAATAAATTTGCCAGTAATGACCAGAAACTTACAGTATGTGATTATTTTAGTTTTATATACGTATATTAGAAGCTTTATCAAATTATCAATTTTTAATATTTTGGAACTGGACATATTGCAGTTTTTTATATTAAAATGATAATAAGAAATGCTGTACACGTGCGTTAAAATATATTAAAAATCGATGGAGATACAGGCAGTTAATGTACACTGCCAGTCACATACTTTGCTCCCCCCCCGCCAAGAGCAAAACGAGACATACTTCAAAATCGTGTATCTCTGATCAAAATTGACATACAGAGTCGAACACGGTGTCATTTGAAAGCTCTTTGCAACAGCTTTCAAACTGTTTTATTCAGAAATTCAATCAAACGTTGTTCTATTTTTTTTCAAACGATAATTCGACGTTGAAAATTATAAATTTTTGTGTCCATGTTTGATCGCTCGCCAAATCTTTAACACTTGTCGTACAAAAATTTTAAGTAAACCATCTTGTAGCTCTTTCCAAGACCTATTCAAATCATGCATTGCATATTTATTGTCCTTAAATATCACGCGCGTACCATCATTTTTCCCAAAAATTGACGTATGGTTTCATCTTGTCATATTTCCGTTAATATTCATAATACGAAAAAAATGAATTGAAAAGAAAATGTTTGTTTTCTCAAGTAGAATACTATGGAATTTTTTTAGATTTTTTTTTGCAAAAAAAAATTTTTCAACTTTTTTGACCTTACTGTTACGTCGGCCCATTTAATATTAGCGAAAATGTTTTTTTTTATGTGCGTGACTTAGATTTTTATTCTGGGAATGATAATAAGGAGAGCATTCTGCTGAAACAAAAAAAAAGTGAAAACAGGTGGTCCTTTGTCACGCGCTTTCCAAATTTTACTCCGAAAAATCGTAAAGTTGTTTTTGAGTAGGTTTAGATATAGAGTAAAGGAGCCGCGGAATTTTAACTACATCCTGTTGCATGATTTCTCCCAAAAGTTTCCACTTTTAAAAACTAAAAATTTATCATAGGAAAGAAAATTCGATAATAATTTTTAAATAAATGAATTAAGAAAATAACAGAATGATAGGAAAAATTCGCAGTTCCCTGAAACCTTCCGCACGTTTTTTGATCAAAGACACAATTTCCGCACAATTAACGAAAATATCCAAAAATTTTGAAACTATGTCTCCTAAATAAGTTAGAAAGTTTAATAAATATTCAAAAGATAATTACATAAATGAATAATAGTTATTAGTCCATTATGTGCCACAAATTAAAATCGTATTTGTAGAAAACAAAATTGATTTCAATAAATAAAATAATAAAAACAAGCTTTTAACAATTTTCCTTTTGTATTCACATTTTTAAAATTAATTGTGCAGAAATTAAATAAATCAAAGGGTCAACAAAACTCGAAAAAACAATCTCCGAAACCATAAATTAATTAGATAATTCACACTCGATAATATATTAAGTTTCATGTAAATGATTTTAGTACAATACATAAATAATGCGCAATTTCTCCCTTCTCATTCCAAATTATAATATATCAAGGTTATGTAAGACTGTGATCAAACACAAAGGGGGCTATTTTGATGAGAAAAAAGTTTAGTTCATGTCATGCAGTTTGTGTATTTTTACATTAAAATCTTGCTTTCATTTATTATTGTTGCAATGGTTGATCTATTGAATTATTTTGACCGTTTATTTTAATAATTACACAAGGCAACAAAATTTGAAAAGTGAATTGACCTAGAACCATGACTGGATACTCCCGAAGGTTTTTGAGTCGCTTAATCCAAATCCGGTGCAGATTTTGTCCATCATGTCAGGTTCCTGAGATATCTTAACCTAAAAGTGCAAAAGAACTATTTTTGGCTAACTTTGACGTTATGTAAAATCTCTACTAAAAATTTTTTTTTAAACCCTCGACGACAACGTCAAAAAAGATATATTTTTGACGATGAGCTAGCGGCGATTCAACTCTTGCGAATGGAAATAGCAGTGAAAAAACCCATATGCATCGATCTTGCTGTCCTTGACTTGTCGATAACTCTCGTGTATCGCTCGAGCATTGCAAGTTATTATATACTGACACGGATAGTCTGGTCTATGAGATCATTAATACCGATGTTACGTCTCGTGCATAAACTACGAATAGCGAATGTGCGAAACGTACCAATATAGTACTAGTGGCTGGTTGAGGCTCACAAGTAATGAGGAATATACGATATATGAATAAGAATGAATGTGTTTTATTATTTTGTTGTACTTACAGTCTCTAGAGTACTTTCAGTATCGTAGATCTCGGTATTTGGATAGGTTAAATAATGAAGTTGCACGTTCTCACTTTTAATGGATCGCGTATTTATTAAGATCAAATAATATAGTTTGACAGGTAATAATTGAATAGTTAGCCAAATTGTCGAACAGGCTTGCACGCGACTGTAGCGTCGATACGTAAAGTTTATTCGTCAATTGTCGAACTGACGTGTACGGAGTAACAATAAAAAATGACTGACTCTTTACAGGTGATTCGTCTTATATACATAGATTTGTGCTCAATTAATAGCTGATGTTTCTGTATAGTTGGGTAATTTTTCCTTTTGAGTTCAATGTGTGTTGTGAAATGCTGAGTATGGTCTTTGTATTTTGCTGCCGTGTAGTTTTCTGGTGGATGTGTACATAGTTTTGATTTTACGAAATTCGGGATTGCACTTTTTAAAGAATGTGAATGAGTAAAGATACGTCTTGAGACGTAACACCGACATATATGACGTCATACGTCGAAATATTCATGAATTCGGTACCTCAGAATTTGACGAACAAAACCAGTTCAATATTCCATGAGCCAATAAGAAAGTGGTTCGACTAATGAAAGATAAGAACAACGGTGAAATCATGTTGGAGTTTGTCGGACTCAGGAGGAAAATGTATAACGTTAGATTTCAGAATAGAAATCTCATAAAAAAGGCGAAAGTTCTAAAGAGTTCCGTATTGAAACCTACTATCGTATTTGACGATTATATCAAGTGTCTTCGTGAGAATGCGACTTTAAGCCGAGAGCAAAAGATTTTCAGATCTCGCCATCATGAATTATACAGCGAAAGGTAGACAAAGGTCGCGCTCAGTGCGCATAATAACAAACGGTTTTTGTTTTCTGGTACCACCGATACGCTTGGGGTAACTATGATATTCCATTCGTGGAAAGAGAGGGGATAGAAGCATTGGAAATGGACTCGGTCGAGCCTCCAGTTACCGATTCAGTCGCCGCCGCCGCTTCCGCTGCTGCTGTGACTTCAGCATTGGTTACCGCTAACGAGCCGCCGACGTACTTGGAGAAGAGAGCAGAAAATGAGGTGGTAGAAACGTTAGATCAATCGTAAACATGGAATGTAGAGCTCATTCTCGTCAAGAAAAAGTCATCGACAATAGCAGCAGCAGCAGCAACCAGTGAGCAGTAACAGTCTTCTCATTATATTTTAAGTCAAATCACATCATGGAAAAGAAAATTACAAGAAACTAGATTTGTCGCTAAAATTTCAAAGTTTAGTGATTGAAAGAAAAAAAATTATTTCACCTTTGAAATAAAAACAAAATATTATACAAGTCCTTTTTTTTATTCTATAAGTTGAGTCGTTATTGCTAATTTGTTTCTTTTACAGATGGATCTTACTCAACTAAATATTATTGCACGTGGTGAATTTAAGCCCACCAAAAAAGTTAGTGAATTGACAAAAGGATGCAAATATATGATCACCAAACTAAAGCCAGTCGCAACACGATTTGGTGACAAAATAATTGTTGAGATTGATGATGAATTTCAACTGTTTCTGTCATCCAAGCTGTCGAATGCAATTATTCAAAATCAAAAATTGATGGACAATTTGATGAACAACGCCAATAAACTTAATTTATTTATAAATTATCAAGGAGGAAACTGTATAGAATTTAGTAGCGAATAGATACATTATTATTATTAATAAACAAATACTCCAATCATATTTCTACATCAAATGTTTATTTATTTATCCTTAAATCTATATACATAAGTTTAGACTAACTCTCTTTTTTTTCTACAGTTCACTTTTATCTATCCAACTATTATGCGAATTATCGAATCCTAACCATTTCACGAACACTCTATTATCACGCCTTTTAATAATTTTTTCAACCAGATATATATCGGGATGTTTCGTTTTTTGTAGTTCCTGCTCGTAAAAACCACCAAGAATGGGCTGCTCTTGATAATCTTTCAAGTGATAAATAGATGGATTTCATAAAACTACACGTACAATAGTAAATATTTCCGTAGACCAATTCGTTGTATATCCTTTTTCAAAGATTTGCTTCGCATTACTCACTCTCACTTTATCGCGAACTTTGAACTTCAGCCTCCTTCTTATACATTCTTTAGCAAAATTGCGTAATACTTGAGATGGATTCACCGTTGTCACTTGAATAAGTTTCATACCAATCGTTCTGCCTTTAGGATTGTTGTAAAGAGCAGTGAGCTCTGGTAGTATATCTACCCATTTGTGATTGCCGCGTAGACTAAATTTTATCCACATAGCATTTTTCAACGTACGATTGAATCGTTCACATATTGAAGCTTTGAGTGAACTATAAGTCGAGTAGAGATAAATGTCATATTTTTTCATGAAAGCTTCAAAAGATGCATTGTAAAATTCTTTGCCTTTGTCCGTGTAAAGTTTATTTGGTACTCGACCTTTCACCAAAACAGATTTCATTGCTGCTGCCACATCACTACCGATTTTCTTTTTCACTGGCACGGACCACGCATGCTTCGAAAAATTATCGATTATCGTGAGCAGCCAATTGTAGCCGCGATTTTCTTTAGAATAAGCCTGCATATCGATGAGATCGGCCTGACAGATCTCCTCTATTCCTCGAATATCGTACTTGCGTCGTGGATGGTTTGTATACGTCTGGTTGTTTTGTGAAGCTCTTCCACCACCACCACTTTTTGATGCTCCATGGGACGACACGACTACTTCTGTATTTTGAGTATCTATTTTTATCATTGATTTATTTATTTCAACTAAGTTACTGAGATTACTTTTCAAGTATGCTATGATGGTTCGACAATTATCGAAAAGATTTTGTTGATATGACTATTGTTACCTGCTGATTGTTCAGCTACAACTAATTGAAGACGCTCGATGAGCTCATTTAGATCATCCAAATACACATAATCTATATTAATGTTGTTGTTGTTGTTTCGTACAATCTTATAACGATATCTAGGTAATGATGCACCAATTTTGAATTCCTTCTCATCTATCTTAAGTTTTTTAGTCTTATTAAATAATGGACCAATGATGTTATTGAATTTGTGACTATTATGTGCTCGTATAGGCTCATTTGGATTCATGCTTTTTCTATGAACACTAGACTTTTCTAAAATTTCTCGATATCTCTTGAGATCATCTTACATTAATATACTTCTATCAGGCTGCTTTGTCACAAGTAGCTCCATTAAACCATTTGTTTTCGGATACTTGAAATCATCAATGCTTACGGTATTCTCATCAAAAGTCACTGTGGAGTTACCAAGCACATAAGCTCCACTTTTTTCTTTGTGCAAACTATAAATCAAATCCGAAAAACTAGAGTCACTTTTATCCAAAACATTTATGTATTTATCGACAGGCAAGCTCTCATCCTCGCATAGTTTAGATAAACTGTGATGAATTTGTGTATTGTTGTGCGTAACTGTAGCATCAGTATCTTCACTGCTAGATTATAGGTTTTCATAAAAATCACTAACAACACCAAAATAATTATTTTCATGTTGTGGTATTTTCTTTAAAAACTCTGTCTTTTTAACTAAAAAAACTTCAGCTGGAGAAGGATTTTTACTCGCAAAACTTTTGAATGGTTTTACTAAATTTTTGATTGGTTCCACTTCGCTCACTATAGTATTTAGCGGATCAATTATTGGCTTGAACGACTTATTAAAACTTTATCAGCGCAATCTCGAGCATGCTTTGGTAGATTATACTTCTTTCTGACTGCATCTTGCGCTTTCACAAGTTGAGAAAGCACATGTTTTTCTTTTTGATGATTCTCTATGTTGACGCTTCAACGAGTACTGTTAGAATGTGTATTATATTACTAGTGTGATATATTTATAATAAGGCAGTCAAAACCCTTTAGATATCGTCCATTATTTATTGCTCTATCCTTGTCATTACTAAAAATCCATATTTATCATCTAGCGAACATTTTGCGCATAGTTCTTTAAATTGATTGTAAGTCATGTCCGAATTCACGTGATCGTCAAATATATGTTTTATATTTGCTTCGTCTTGTCGAAAAACTGCTAACAAATTAACTTTATCTTTTACGAGATGTTTAGGAATACGAGCATACGTTAGTGAATGATAGAAGTAGTAGACTATGTCTACCCATACAAAATAAAGACGCATTTTGTCTTGCTTCTCGTACGCGATATCATCGAATATCATTATCCAATGAGTAAATCATGTTCAGGATCAATCACTGACTCATTCTCTTTGAAGGGAAAATACTTCACTCCGTCTATGGCTTGAGCATCTCTTCCAGTAATTTATATTTTTGTTGATTGAGAAATTTTGAGTAAACGTAAACATTTTCGAATCTTACGCCATTGGGATGAGTTATTAACGCCAAAAAGCTATTGATTTTACCACAATCAGATGGACCTCAAAACACTGCTCTAATACTGTGTGAATGTAAATCCCCATGACGCCTTAGTAGTTTATCTTCCCGTACGATGACGTCGAAATTTTCGACAGAAAGTTTTACAGTTTACTCTTTAAAATCTATGCTCATAAGACAATATTCAAACAGTAACTGAGCTAATTGCTATATATATATATATTTACTTTTATAGTTTTTAAAGTTAGTCGTGTGTTGGACTTCATAGAGTAATGATCACATACAAATGTCAGCGAGTGAAGAAACGACGAGGATTAGTTAACATATTCATCAATAAGCTTCCCTAGCGATATTTCCGCTTAACTGCGACGAAGAACCACTCGTACGATTATTCGAACCTCAGTTTCCATGGCAAAGACTGACCGAAAAATGTAAGCGTCATAATCTTTGGATGGAATTCTGCTACCATGAATTAGAATGGGACTCTGGTAATTTCAAGTACGAAGAGCATAAATTCATCATCACAGACACGCTCAAAGATGCTACGAAAATTTTTGTTTCCGAAGATCTTAAAAAAGAGTGATTAGAACGATATGACCTCAAAGTTTTCAGCTTGAATGATTGGGGATATTCCCCTTTTGAAAATATGAAAGTAGTTACTGTGTCCTAACCATATCGTTAAATACGTAACGACGTGTGCACATCAAAATGTTAAATTTATGAAAAAGTTTTACTTTAATAATTACTGCATGGGTTGGGAAAAAAGCGATAAAATTATTGAAGGATTTATATAAGTATCTTTTTAATAAATGACTTGTAGAATAAGATTTATTTTTTATCAATAAAAAAATTTTATTTAAGAAAAAACAAGGTATATATTTATATTATCCCCCCCTCTACTCCACTATTTCATGAATTAATAATCAATATATATATGCATATATGAAAATAATATACACGTGTATGCATAAGTTTTTGCCTCTTTTTGTGGTGAAGAAAAGGCATATCTTTCAGTAGAAATTATTTTCTTTTTATTCAAAATATTTGCCATCGAATTCCACACACTTTATCCATCTTTGAGGTAAATTATGAATACCCTGCCAGAAAAATTGTTTGTTCTTTGCGGTAAATCATTCGTCAAGCCATTTTCCGACATTCTCATAATTTCTGAAGTGCTGCTCTGCAAGTGCTTGCCCTATGGATGCGAAGAGGTAATTGTCGGATGGTGCCAGGTCGAGGGAGTAGGGCAGGTGCGGAAGGACGTCCCATTCAAGTGATCTCAGGGTGTCTTTCACTGGTTTTGCCATGTGAGAAGGCGCATTGTCGTGTAACAAAATAACTGTGCCATGTCTTTTGGCCCATTCCGGTAGTTTATCGATCAATGTCTGATTTAAATTGATTATTTGTTGGCAATAGCATTGTGTTTTAACGGTTTCGCCGGGCTTCAAAAGTTCATAATAAACGATACCGCTATGATCCTACCAGACATAAAGCATGGTCTTCTTGCCGAAGCGATTTTGCCTTGATGCTAACGGACCGGCTTCGCCAGGCGATAGCTACAATTTTTTCCGTTTTAGCTTTTCAAAATAAATCTATTTTTCGTTACCAGTTACAATGCGATGGAGAAATAACTTCATTTCATGGCGTTGAAGCAGCATTTCACAAATGACTTTGCGATTTTCCATTTTCCGTTCATTCAAATCGTGTGGGACCCATTTTCCGAGTTTGTTGATCTTCTCCATTGCTCGTAAATGTCTGCTGATTGTTTCTTGTGACACATTTAATGCTGAAGTTAATTGCTGTTAAGTTTGAGTTGGATCTTGATCCAGTAACGCCTGTAATTCCTCGTGATCGCACTTTTGTGGTCGACCAGAGCGCGCACCATCTTTTACATTAAAACCGCTACTTTTGAACTATCGGAACTATATCTCGCATGTTCTAATAGATGGAGCATGCTCACCATATGTTTCTACCAGTAAACGATGACTTTCCACAGCTTTTTTCTTTTGATTAAATAAGAAAAGCAGAGCGTGCCACAAATGTTATTTTTCAGGCACAAACGTTGAAATGATCATACACCGATACAACACAGCCGCTAATGTTTAGCAGACTGAACTGATGCGTGTTTGTAAGTTTAATGTCAACATAAACAAACTGACGTAGTGTCAAATTCAGCCGCAACGTACTATTCGGTAGCGCCACCTCCGAATGAAACCGGAAAGGACTTATGCATACACCTATGTATATGAATATATGCATTCAAACACACGCACACACACACACACACACACACATATGATAACGCGTGATCTTCAAATATGTGCACTCATACGGATGAACTCGGGACGGAGGGAGGACGCCATAGTCTAGTCGCTTTTTGGTTGTGTAGTTAATATACGCAATAAGAGATATCAAAAGCAGCCGTGGCTCAGATGTTAGAGGCTACGGTCTATCAATCCGTAGGACGCGAGATCGATTCCCCGTGCTGATCTGATAGCTCATACGCTTCAGATCACTCATCTGAGAAGAAGGGGGGGCGTCGGCTGGAGCTCTTGCGCTTGATATAAGAGTGCTGATCTGATAGATCATCAGATCTGAGGAGGAGAGGGAGCAGCGGCAGGGGCTCTCGAGGCATGGGCACTCTTATGATCTAAGAGTGCTGATCTGATAAATCATGCACTTAAGATCACTGATTTGAGACTCCCGCTGATCTGAAGCCCCCCTGATCTGTGATCTTTCTAATTGATCTACTTATGTTCTATAAACAATAAAACAAATAATTACATATAGTCAATCTTGTTGGGGTTCATTGTAGAATGCTTGTATCAACTTTGTTTTTCTTTCACACTTTACACTAGTTCACGATCGATACGAATGCGACGGCTGGTGAGATGTAGTTCATTTTTTATAGCGGACGATTCAGATTTCCCCCTCCATCCTCCATTAAAAAAAATTTCATCCATACCATACATGCCATATATTCCATTCATTCTATACATGCCATACATGCCATACATCCTATAAAAGAATTCATTTAGTTTGTCATGAGTTATACATACACGTGCGCACGCTTATGTACAGTGCCGCTCACGCACTTTTACCCCCCCACGGGCAAAATCAGTCTAACTTCAAAGTTTTATATCTCTGGTAGAAATTAACGTACAGAGACGCGCGTGGGTGCGTTTGAAAGGTCTTTCGGAGAGCTTTCAAATAATATGATTCACGGTTGCCATCGATTGTTTTTTTTAATTTTGCAACAATTATGCAAAATTGAAAATTCTGAAATTTTTTTATTATTTTTGACAATTAGCCAATTTTGGAAAAAAAATCGTACGAAAATTTGAAGTACACCATTTTTTAGCTATTACCAAGCCCTATCTGAATCACTCATCAAAAATTTATTTTCGTCAAATATGACGCGCGCACGGGCATTTTTTCCTGGAAGTGACAGTTTTTTTCAACATTTTTTATCTCCGTCAAATTGTAACAATCGAAAAAAATTTATAGGAGAAAAAATGTTTGTTGTTTCACGTAGAATACTGCAATAATTTTTTTTTTGGTTTTTCGAAAAATTTTTTTTTTCGGTTTAAATTATTTTTCAAGGTCGAAAAAAAAAAGATTTTTTTTTAATGTAATTTACGATACTTGTTATGTAGTATTATTGAATGGGTGGAAAAAAATTTTTTTTTGTGGTTTCTCATCTTTTTAGCGTACCGACTGTGAGAAAAAAAAATTGAAAAAAACCGAAAAAAAAAATTTTTCGAAAAACCAAAAAAAAAATTATTGCAGTATTCTACGTGAAAAAACAAACATTTTTTCTCCTATAAATTTTTTTCGATTGTTACAATTTGATGGAGATAAAAAATGTTGAAAAAAACTGTCACTTCCAGGAAAAAATGCCCGTGCGCGCGTCATATTTGACGAAAATAAATTTTTGATGAGTGATTCAGATAGGGCTTGGTAATAGCTAAAAAATGGTGTACTTCAAATTTTCGTACTATTTTTTTTCCAAAATTGGCTAATTGTCAAAAATAATAAAAAAATTTCAGAATTTTCAATTTTGCATAATTGTTGCAAAATTTAAAAAAACAATCGATGGCAACCGTGAGTCATATCATTTGAAAGCTCTCCGAAAGACCTTTCAAACGCACCCACGCGCGTCTCTGTACGTTAATTACTACCAGAGATATAAAACTTTGAAGTTAGACTGATTTTGCCCGTGGGGGGGTAAAAGTGCGTAAGCGGCACTGTATGTGTATGTAAAGTATACAACTCGTGAGGAATTGACTCAACGGTCTATACGAGTGACGTCATTCAAAACTGACGTATATACACACTGATTTTAGACACATTTTTTTTTATTGTTGTTGTTTTTAATAATGACATTTCAACTATTCTAATTAAGAAGAACTTACCTGTCCTTGCTGTTGAATTTAATTGTTGGCATATGTACATATAAATAATAAATTGTCTACATCTAATACTCTATAAGAAAAAAAATTAGTAACATTATTTATCGTTTTTTTCTCCGAATAATTTTTTAGTAAAAAATATGTGACTTATAATTAATATTCATTTAAGAACAAAAAATAAATAAAAAAAAAGAATAGACATACAGGAGAATCGAACCTAACCTCCTTTGCATCTACACAACAGTGCTCTACCGTTCGAGCTATTGTCGCTCTTTCTAAAGATAGTGCGTACTAACTATATATATTTCTTTATGATGTAGGAAAAAATTATCATTCTTAGTATTATTTTGTACACTGAATTAAACGAACTATTTGAATGTAGTAAATTTTTTAACTAATCAAAAAATACTTACCTTATACTGACCTGCTTGTTTCTCTGAAAATGGGGCAGGAATAAAGAAAAACACAAGGTTGAAATCATTCGTAATTTCGAGTTGTTTCTTTTTTGTTGAAACGTTTGTTTTTGGGCCCTCGTTCACTGCCCAGTCATATAGAGAGGGCCTATTGAATTTGATCTCAGAAAAGTGGTTCCGTATAATTAGGAATTCAGTTTGACTTGTTAAACCAAGACTTTTCCCACAGGGTATACGTATCCAGCCATCCTGGAAATATGTTCCGTCCGTACGGACTACCCCAATTTCACTAAATTTGCTACTCTACTGGACAATATCTTGGTTTTATATATCTAGATTATCATAACTTTATATATTTCTTACATTTTAAGCTTTCAACTGTATTCCATTTTATATATACATAAATTCAGAATTTTATTGTATATATAAAATCATATTATTGAATTAGCACATTAATTCTTAATATTATTTCACAAAAAGAGTCCATATGATTGGAAATAAAAAATTCAAACTACGGATATTCCATCAATTCATATCACTTCATATTACTTTGAAAAATTGTATATTACTATGATTCTAATTAATACAAAAAACAAGTAGTTTGAAAAATATTAATAGTATCAAATAAATAATGTTCATCGCAAACATGGCAAATAACTCATTTTTTTTTCATATTAAATCATTGACTGCATATTAGTATGAGAAATTGTCCATATTCTCAAGGTACTAATAACAAAAAGTAATCTGATTGTACTTATAATTTTATTAGTTCATATCAATTCAATGGTAAAGAAAGTATATTGTTTCATCATATAGAATGTGAGGATAGTTGATCCATTAAATAAAAGGGAATTTTTCAAGTAAATTTAAAAAATCAATTGTGAGCTGCTATCGTTATTATTAATTATACTACTATTTTTTTTCAAGTAAATTTGAAAAATAATTTGTAAGTTGCTACCATTTTTTATTATTTATACTACTATTTTGTACGGTCATTATAAATGATAACAATATTTAACTAAAACTCACTTAATTTCTTAATTAATGTTTTAATGTTTATAATCAAATGGCAAATCATAATAACTCATGTTTAAAATTATTTTCATATTAAAATCTTTGACTGCATATTAATTTGAGAAATTTTCCATATTCTCAAGGTTCTAATTACAAAAAGTAATCAGAATGTACTTATAATTTTATTAATTCATATCAATTCAGTGGTAAAGAAAGTATATTGTTTCATCATATAGAATGTGAGGATAGTTGATCCATTAAATTAAAATGTAAGGGAATTTTTCAAGTAAATTTAAGAAATAATTTGAGAGCTACTATCGTTATTATTATTTATACTACTATTTTTTTTCAAGTAAATTTGAAAAATAATTTCTAAGCTGCTACCATTATTATTATTTATATTAATATTTTGTACAGTCATTATAAATGATAACAATATTTAACTAAAACCTCCTTAATTTCTAATTTAATGTTTATAATCAAATGGCAAATATACCTCAATAAATGTCGATCACCGAAAAAAAAGGGAAGCTCTTTCTATTTGTGGGATTGGAAAAAAACAAAACATAAAAGTATAGGATATAATAGTTAAAGATAAATACTGTAAAATAAAAATTTACATATTATCTTTATTATAGTAAGTTAGACTATAGTAACTATTGAGTTATGAATTGTTTAGATTTGTTACCGTATAATATTTAGATGTATTACATACCATTTTCACACCATTACAATATAAGGAAAAAAAAACAGTCAAAAATATAATAAAAAATCAAATCTGATCGTCAAAATATATGCAAGCTTATATTTATTTTTTTATTATTCTATAGCCTATAATGTTTCTTGATATGAAAATTAGTTATAATATAATTAAAAATATATCGATACCCTAAATTTTACTTCAATATTATTATTTTAACATTTCTCTTTGAGATTTTTACATGTACAATGAATGAAAAAAACGTTATTATACAAAATTGATTGTATATATGCAAATTTTACCTTAACATTGTATACATAATAAATTATAATTTATCGAAATTCAACATGCATTCCAACAAGTAAAAAAATAAATCCTGAGAAAATGAAATAACATTGAACAAATACATGTTTCATCAATAAAAAATATAATGATAAAAGGAATGTCAGAACGAGGGCCCTATGCGAAAAGTAAAACGTTTCGCTTTTGCGATTTTTTTAGTACTTACTTTTGCGGTTTCGATATATTTGCACATACGTTTGAATAGCACTTAAAAGTGCTGATTTATAAAATGTATATAAGTTTTTTTTATTGAACAAATAGCTTGTCTATAATTAAAATTTAGCTCTGAAAAGTGCTGTTTTAAATTTATATTAATTGATGATATCAATTAACTGTCGGAACTGTATAGCTTCACCAATTTGAAAAAGGTGACCCTGAAATGGGCCGATCGTTCGCGACAACTTGTCACTACCAAAGGCTTGCTACTATCTACGATTCGTCCGTTGCGTGAAGAAAAGCTCACGCACTATGGCGATCCCGTATTAATACACATTCGCGTCTCTTCTCCGCACTAATCACTATTGTTTTAGCTACTCCCACCATTAATTATGATCGTCTTATACGAGCGACAAAATCAGAGCAGTCGCGAAGTCTCTCACTCCCAATTCTTCGACCAATGACCGATGCATGGCCAGTGTTTACGGAAATGAATAAAAATTCGATTGCCTCTTAACGAGACACACACACGCACACGGGCACACACATACACACAGTGAACTGCAAAAAATTCATTTTATACTAATTATAATTAATATATATTGCAACGATTGCCGAAAATCGTTTGACTCGCGCGAGGTAATTAGCGGTTAAGCGAGGTGAGCCGCATTCGGTTCGCGAGAGAGAGAGCGCGTAAGGGGCAACGACCGGGAGGGGAGGCTCCGAGCGCCAGTACGACTGTGTCACTCAGTCATCCCGTGCGCCTAACCTCCATCCGTTCGAGCTTTTTCGTTTTGGTTTTCCCTGGTGACATTGCGAGCGTGAGTGCGTGGGTGCGTTGACAGCAGCAGCAGGGGCATCAGCGATAACTGCGTTAGTAGCGACAGCAGCAACAGCAGCAACAGCAGCAACAGAAGCAACCACAGCAACAACAGTAACAGCAATAGTTTCGGTGGTGCGGCAAGCAGCGAAGCGGCAGTTCAACAATCCGCTAGTCGGATACGGTTGGCCACCGTATCCACACCGTCCTTGCGGTAGGTGCACCTTCCTTTCCCTTATTGATAATTGTTAATTTGGCGTGCGAATCCGCGCAGCGAGCGCGAAGAGTTCATTGTTTTGCGTGCGAGCAGGTAGTTCGCGGCATCGCGGTTTTTTCTCTCTCTCTCGAATAGCGTGTATTGTCATTCACGCGTGCGTGCGTTAGACTCTCGGCTATTTCCCCGTGTAATTGATTTTAACTAATAAATCATCCCTTGGCTTTTTTAATTCAAACGAGTTTCCGTTATTGTGTTTTCCCTTTGTCCGGAGGTCGCGCATATTTGTTTACATTACGATTCGAATTCACCGGTTGCGAAGCACGAATCGTGTAAGTATCGCTAGACGCGAGTCGACATCCTAGGTACCGGTGGTGGCCGCACGAGCGCTAAGAGTACGAGCTACAGCGCCGCCAAGTGGCGAGTTGGGGGAACCCAACTCGGAACATCGAGGAGACTCTGCGCAGGCGCACTTCGGGCAAGGTAGGTTACTGTGCTATAAGCACATAGATAACAAGGCGTCATTTAGTCATATTTAAAGGTACGTTCGCGTGATTTAGGACTAAACGACAGCCTGTTACATGGCGCCCAACTAATTTAGGACTCACACACGGGGAAAATTATACAAAAAAAAAAAAAAAGAGAGCAACGCGCGCGAGAGAGAGACGTTTGCGCGCGTGCGTAATAAGGTGCGAGCGGGTAAAATAACGCGTGGCTCGTCCGGTACGTGCTCTGCGGTGGGGGAAAGACGCCTCTCCGACCCAATAATAGCTGCTTTTGTGAGTCGAGAGCACACTAACCCCAGGGGTCGAAGAGACGTCCGTAGTCGCTCTAACGTGAAAATAAAAGGTGACTAACTGTATTTAGGTTAACTTTTTGCTTTTTAGGTGTTTTATTACACATTAGAGTAAGTAAGTGGAGGTTAGTCACCGAGCGACAGTACCCGCAGAGCGCGCAATTAGGGTGTGTGTAGGGTTAGACTAACTAACCCGGTGGAGCTAACAAACAGTTAGCCTCCACCTATAGGCAGGTAGCTGCGAAGCGGAAGTTAGTACTTCCTTAGACTACGCGATACCTGCACACACCCACAAGCCACGCGTATTGTTGCCTTGTAAATAAAGGCGTAACTGGGTAGTTGGCGATAAAAATCGCAACACCCCGCTCGCGCCTTGGGCGATAGGAGGCGGTAGTGGTCGAGTACGAAAACTAACCTCAACCGTCACCTGCGCCCCAACATAAGCGTCATGGAGGACACCGCCGACGCGATAACCCGGTGGGCTTCGGAACTGCCTTCGACACAGCTGGACAGATACCTGACGCAACTAGAGTTGCGCACAGATGGTCCTAGGCTGATGCAGGCAGTCCGATTAGCATATTGGTTGCTAGGCGAATACATCGACCTAGACTTCCAAGGAGCGGCGTTGGATAGGGAGGCCACACAACGCAGGCGACGGAGCCGAGAGAGGTGGCTGGAGACCAAGCGACGCGAGCTGGAAGCAGCCGACGCCGAGGATCTTGTCGCCCACCCACTCATGCTGCTATATAGGGATGAGGCGGTGGAGGCGAACCTGACGCGGACTCTCGCCGTCTACGAGAACTTGGAAGAGGAGAGCCAGAGCGAGATGGGGGAGCGAGAGCCCGCAGAGGAATGGGGGACCGGCGAGGTCAAGGGGCCCACGGAGGGGGTCGGCAGTGAGCACAAGGGCTCCACCGGATCGCCGGATAGGCGAAGAGCCCGTCGCTTCGAGAACGCGGAGCTACAACCTCCAGAGGAAGAGGAGGAGCGGTGCGTGACCGAGCGACTAAAAGAGGAGATAGAGTGCAACCGGGTCGGGATAAACCGCATATTGGAGATGCTGGAAAAGCACGACCAGGTATGCGCTCGGTGGAGCGACCAGCTGACCGCTCTGCAGGTGGAGTTCCAGCAGTTTAGAGACCGGGACCCCACCAATCGACGCACGGTCATATCAGAGCGGCCCCACAGGACCGTGGACTTCCAGTCCACGTATACGTGCCACTACGACCCAAGGGTACCAGGTAGTACCCCGGAGCCCCAGCGAGCGACCCCTGGCGAACCTCGAGAGGCTCCCCAACGGCAGATGCCTCCAAGGACGGAACAGCCACCGACAAGAGGACCAAGAGACTCCGACAATGGTGAAGGGCAGATGACCCCAGAAGGATCCGCCTGGTATGACGCCAATGCGGCGTCGGGGTACTACGCGACTCGGGACGCGGGTAGGATTGTGAGAGGGTGGAAGCTGCGATACTCTGGTATGGCTTCAGAGTGCGTAGACACCTTCTTGTCTAGGCTAGAAGATCTACGCGCGGGGTCTGGGCTAACGGACGGCGAAATCTTGTGCTCGGTATCAGAGCTCCTCGAAGGCGTTGCGAGGACATGGTACGAGCTTAACAAGCTGAAGTGGAGGAATTACGCCGACTTCGTAGCAGGCGCTCGACGTTGGTTTGGGTCGAGTGAGCTTCAGCAACAGAGGTTGCTACAAGAGGCCCAAACTCGGTACCAGGAGAAAGGAGAGCTGGTACGAGAATACGCCTGCCACCTCCTCTTCATGTTAGCCCAGTTGCGTCCGCCGTTACCAGAGCAGAGGCAGCTAGATTTGCTGTATGCAAATCTCCTACCCGCCATCCGGATGCAGCTGCGAAGGAATGCGTTCTCCAACGTGGACGAATTCCACGCCCGGGCGACCGAAATCGAAACCGCTTTGCGGGACGACGAGCGCCCGAGGACCAGGTTGGAGCCAACGTCCACGTTGTACCCCGAGCACATGGGGGTGTCAGCTAAGGCACCACCGCCCCGGGCAGGACCCCGTACGGCGGCCATGTCCAACAAGCCTCGGGGTAGGGAGCAGCGGCAACCCGAGTCGCCGGTTAAAACCCCGGCCAAGAGACCCAAAGACCGGCCCACCATCGCCGCAACGCAGGTAACAGACCCCATCGAGGATCTGTCGTCGCAGATTGCGACCCTGCGGCGCGATATGGACCGGTACTTTAAGGAGAGGAAGGCTAACTCTCCCAGGCGGCCGAGGGGTCGGCCACAAGAGAAGGGGAGGAATAAAACCCCCCCAGGGTCTCCTGGCCAGCGACGAGAGGGTCAGCGGAGGAAAATAGATTACTCCCAACCCATCAAGTGCTCGTCTTGTGGCAAACTGGGCTTTACCAGAAGGTACTGCCCGGATTGCAACAAGGGAAACGGGCAGGGAAGCGGAGGACGGAGGTCCCCTCCGCGTCCCCAGTAAAGGTGACGTATCGTCGCAGGTCGTTTGAGCGTGGCAGGGGCCCGTCAACGACCTCAGGGTTCAGGGAGGTCTCGACAGGGGTATCGGACCCCACGAGACCCAGCAGTGCAGCGGCATTAGAGGCGACAGCGACCGAACAGATGCCTGATCTGGGTAACCGGGCATTCTGTATCCTCGAAGGGTACGGAGGCCGGATTCAGGTGGTGGAGCAGGGGTTTGAGTGGGCCGGAGAGGAGACCACCTGACGCTCCGGAGGATACGCCGGCGACCCAGACACCTGCGGGTGAGAGCACGTCGACGCGAGTAGCGGCTGCCCAAGGCAAGAAGAGCCGCGAAAGCCTCCCGTCCACAGAGGGGAGAGGGACGGCGAAAGCTCCCCGCAGGTACAGACCCGAGGATGAGACCAGGTGGTGGCTTCAGGTGGGAATAGGCGCCTATAAATTAAGGGCACTCTACGACACCGGGGCCTCATCAACGGTAATGGGTCAACTCGGGCTTAGGTTGGCATCTGATATGGGACTGGGTCTGGACGTCACGCGAGCAGGAGAAGCGAAGCTCGCCGACGGCCGTCCATGTCCCATCTTGGGTCATGTGATTTTCCCCTTCACGGTAGGGGGAATCACAAAAGACGTAAGGGTCGCTATAACGCCACTGCTGTCTGATGACTGCTACGTCGGCGCGAATTTCGTGAGGGAATTCAGCGCCAACCTGAACCCTGACACGGACCAACTGTACTTGGCGAAAGCCAAAGTGGCGGTACCGTTGGAAGTGGCAAGTGTCACTGGTACGTCGTGCCTCGCACCCGTAGGCCTGGTAGAAGCCACGGAAGCACAGCGTCAAGAAGTGGCTAGCCTCGTCGATGGGTTAATTCCAGACGGAGGCGAGTGTTTAGGCTGTGCTGTGGGGGTCGAGCATGAGATAGACATCGGAGACGCTCGACCCTGTAAACAGAAATACTACCCGGTCTCCGACAGGGTGCGAGACGAAATGCACGCGCTGGTCAAGGCCATGCTGGACAACGACGTCATTGAACCAGCAACCAGCGGGTGGTCAAGTCCAGTGGTGATGGTTAAGAAGGCAGACGGCAAATATCGGTTCTGCGTAAATTACCAGAAGGTAAACGCAGTAACCAAGCCGGACGCCTACCCATTACCCTTCATGAGCGACATCCTGCGAAGGATCAGGGATGCTAAGTTCATCTCGACACTGGACTTGAGTAGCGCGTACCACCAGATACCTCTTAAAAAGGAGTCGCGCCCAATTACGGCGTTCACAGTCCCCGGCCTGGGGCATTTTCAGTTCAAGAGAATGCCCTTCGGATTGTCCTACGCCGGCGCGACTTTCCAGAGGTTGATGGACAGAGTGATTGGCCCGGATTTAGATCCTTTCGCTTTTGCGTACCTCGACGACGTGATTATTATCTCGCCGTCTTTTGAGGAGCATAAGCGACACCTGGGATTGGTTTTACAACGAATCCTGGGTGCGGGCCTCACTGTGAATAAGACCAAAAGCCACTTCTGTAAGTCGGAAGTCAAGTACCTGGGGGTCCTAGTGAACCGTGAAGGGGTAAGGCCAGATCCAGAGAAGATCAAGCCCATCATGGAGTACCCAGTGCCACGGACGATCAGACAGGTGAAGCGATTCATGGGGATGATGTCGTGGTATCGTCGCTTCATACCCGACTTCGCAACAATCGCTGAGCCGATAAACCGCCTGACGAAGAAGAGCATCCCGTTTGCGTGGCAGCAGGAACAAGAGCAGGCTTTCGAACGGTTACGAGACGCAATGGTCTCGGCACCGATCTTGCAGTCGCCAGATCCCAACGCGCAGTTCGTGCTACAAACGGACGCGAGCGATAGTGGGATAGGCGCGGTATTGACGCAAGAAGTCGATGGACAGGAGCGCGTAATCGAGTACGCCAGTCGCTCCTTAAACAGTGCGGAGAGGAATTATACAGTCTCCGAAAGAGAATGCCTGGCAGTTGTATGGGCTATCGGAAAGTTCCGGCCCTATGTTGAGGGGCACCACTTCAAAGTCATCACCGATCATAGTTGCCTTAAGTGGCTCCACAGTATGAGGAATCCTACAGGAAGGCTAGCGCGTTGGGCGTTAGCACTACAAGGACACGTGTTCGATATAGAGTATCGAAAAGGAGACCTCAACGTGGTGCCAGACGCTTTATCTAGGGCCTATGAGGAGGGGGTGGTAGAAGTGGGTGCCATGACTCATCAGCCGGAAACTGCCGATGCCTGGTACCTTCAGAGATACAGGGAGGTATGCCAGGACCCACATTCTCAGCCTACCTGGAAGGTAGTGGGTGGGAGACTGTACCATTACCATCCGACTGAGGAGAGCGAAGGGTCCATCGACAACGAGGAAGCCTGGAAGCTAGTGGTTCCTGCCGAGAAAAGGCATCAAGTACTCGAGGAGGTGCACGATGCGCCAGCAGCGGGACACCAGGGGAGAGAACGGACGTTCTCCCGGGCTAGGCACCTGTATTTCTGGCCAAAGATGTACGATCAGGTCAGAGAGTACGTGCGGAGTTGCCCGGTATGTCAGCAATGCAAGGCAGAGCAAAGGCCGCCTTGCGGGCTGATGGGTCGTCGAGAGGTCTCGTGACCCTGGCAGGTGGTGGCCAGTGACATCACTGGCCCCTTCCCAAAGAGCTCACGAGGGTTCGAGTATATTTTGGTCTTTTTAGACTTGTTCACTCGGTGGGTGGAGTGCGTGCCCGTACGCAAGGCCAACGGAAGGACCATCGTACGGGAATTGCACGAGAGGGTGGTCACCAGGTTTGGGGCGCCAGAGATTTTTCTTTCGGACAACGGGACCGAATTTAAAAATCAAGAGGTCGATGCCTACCTGTCGAGGAACGGCATCCAGCGCGCCCTTACCCCAGTTTACCACCCACAGGCAAACCCCACGGAGCGAGTGAACCGAACCCTCAAGGCCATGCTCATTTCGTATGTGGAGCGGGACCATAAGAGCTGGGACGAGCACCTGCCTGAGTTCAACTTTGCGTTGAACTCGGCAACTCACAGCGCGACAGGGTATAGCCCGGCCATGCTGGTCTTCGGTAGACAGCCTACTCCCCCCTCGACCTTTAGAAGGGCCCAGGATCAGTTGGCTCGGGAAGCGTCCGAGGGCCAAGAACTGACCGAATGGGGCGAGCACATGCGCCAGTTACCAAACTTGTGGGAACGCGCTGGCTCTAAGTCCAGGGAGGAGGCGGCTCGTCAGGCGGTCTACTACAATCGGAGAAGACGTCAGGCCGACTTTAGGGTTGGGGACTGGGTGTGGAAGCGGAACCGCATCTTGTCTTCCGCAGCTCAGGGCATTTCGGCGAAGTTGGCACCGAAGTATGCTGGTCCCTACGTGATTCTGGAGGTATGCGGGACGAATACCTACCGCCTAGGTAACCAGCAGGAAGAGTTGCCCGAGCTGATCCACGCCAAGGACCTCAAGCCCTATTTCGGCCCATACTCTGACGAGGACGACGAGGAACCAGGAGGCGGGGACTCAGCACCGTTGGACGAAGAGGAGGGCGTAGGCGACCCGCCAGCGAAGATCGAGGAATCCAGCGAGGATCCGATATGCGAGCGCGTCGCGAATGCGGCCCCCTCGAACGAGCGTGAGAAACCCGCGGCGGCTCCAGAAGTACCGATCGAGGCGCCGGTTAAGCGAGGTCGAGGAAGGCCGCGCAAGAACCCCGCGCGCGAACCTCGGGAACCAGGTGGAGACGACCTGGATGGCAATGCGGTAAGGGGAAGGGGCAGGCCACGTAAAACCGCTCAGCACGTGCGGAAGGTGGTGCTGCCAGCTGCCCCCGCAACTGGGCCATGTTCGCGAGGAAAGCGCCGGGGACCGGGACGTCCTCGTAAAGAATAGCGTCGAGCGTTACACGGCGACGGGTAGGTTAAGGGCTGAACCTGAGAAATCCCTTGACCCCACTTCTTCTCTTTTACAGATGGAGAGGAAGCTGGTCATCAGTGAGGAGGCCCTCGAGACGGCCACCCAGCTGCTGCTCGACCTGGGGTTGGGCCCGGGCGCCGATCGGCTGATTGGCGATTTAAGAAGATTCGTCCGGGCCCAGGTCGAGGCGACCGCTCGAGAGGGCCGCTCACGTCAGCGGGTGGATGACTTCCTCCGGGAAGGCATGAGGGCCCAAACCTCCAGGCCTGCGACCCGGGAAGCATCCACCCAGACCGACGGTCTACCCGAAGAGGGCCGTCGGTCTCTGTCCACCACGGACCAGGGTGTGCAGACCCAAGGGTCGAGCACGGCAACCGTGGAGAGCTCGACCCAGTGCCCCGGGCCAAGGGAGGCCTGCGGCCGACAGCACTGGGTCTGCACCCACCCACGAGTCCCCCAGCAGGTAGGTCTCGAAAACACCTGGAGGCACGTGAGATTGGGCCTCCAGGAGCTCGAGAATGCCTGGGAGTTCGTCGGGGAACTCCAGCGCCAGGTGCACGCGCACCTGGGAGAGTTCCTCGACTTCCGAGGTGCCCAGGAACTGCTGGGGGAGTGGGCTCCTGTAGTCCGGCGGCAGAGGGCCTACGGTGAGGCCCTCCTGCGCGTTGACCGGGGGTTGGAGTCCCCAGAGGCCGCGGGCCCGCCGGCAGTGTTGCCGCCGGCGGCCCCGACAAATAGGGACGCGGCCAGGGCTCCGGCCAAGCCCCCGACAAAGACCCAACCGAAGAGGGTCTCGGGGGCCCCCGGCGCCGGACAAGAGTTCGTGGTCCGGGTGGACGGGTCGGTCACCGACCCTACCGTGGTGGTGCGAACCGAGGGGGGACGCACATCCGCCACGGTGGGCGGCGTTACATTTATCGCCGCCCCGGCGTCAGCAGCCACGCCGCCCCAGCAGCCATCAGGAGGCCAGGGTCATGGGGCGGAGCCCAGCCTCGTCAGGCGACCGGGAAGGGGCTGCTATATTTGCGGCCATCCCGGCATAACTACAACGTCGAAGTGCCCCAACAAGTCGGAGCACTGGCGCTACCCAAGACATAAGGCGCCAGGGGGCTCCGGCAGGTGACGGGGGGGCGTTGGTGGCCCGGGATGGGCAATAAAGCACATAA
The DNA here is from genome assembly GCF_024137745.1 of Phymastichus coffea. NCBI lineage: Eukaryota > Metazoa > Arthropoda > Insecta > Hymenoptera > Eulophidae > Phymastichus > Phymastichus coffea. The sequence continues at coordinate 3,155,711 of NW_026706832.1, read as the reverse complement.
TTGAGGATGGTTGATATTGATTTCTCTCCTTTCCCAATCCTATCCTTGGGGCGCGAGTCAATAGGGTAGTTCGATCCGGTAGTTCGAAGCTAGGAGGGGGCTGCAACGATTGCCGAAAATCGTTTGACTCGCGCGAGGTAATTAGCGGTTAAGCGAGGTGAGCCGCATTCGGTTCGCGAGAGAGAGAGCGCGTAAGGGGCAACGACCGGGAGGGGAGGCTCCGAGCGCCAGTACGACTGTGTCACTCAGTCATCCCGTGCGCCTAACCTCCATCCGTTCGAGCTTTTTCGTTTTGGTTTTCCCTGGTGACATTGCGAGCGTGAGTGCGTGGGTGCGTTGACAGCAGCAGCAGGGGCATCAGCGATAACTGCGTTAGCAGCGACAGCAGCAACAGCAGCAACAGCAGCAACAGAAGCAACCACAGCAACAACAGTAACAGCAATAGTTTCGGCGGTGCGGCAAGCAGCGAAGCGGCAGTTCAACAATCCGCTAGTCGGATACGGTTGGCCGCCGTATCCACACCGTCCTTGCGGTAGGTGCACCTTCCTTTCCCTTATTGCTAATTGTTAATTTGGCGTGCGAATCCGCGCAGCGAGTGCGAAGAGTTCATTGTTTTGCGTGCGAGCAGGTAGTTCGCGGCATCGCGGTTTTTTCTCTCTCTCTCGAATAGCGTGTATTGTCATTCACGCGTGCGTGCGTTAGACTCTCGGCTATTTCCCCGTGTAATTGATTTTAACTAATAAATCATCCCTTGGCTTTTTTAATTCAAACGAGTTTCCGTTATTGTGTTTTCCCTTTGTCCGGAGGTCGCGCATATTTGTTTACATTACGATTCGAATTCACCGGTTGCGAAGCACGAATCGTGTAAGTATCGCTAGACGCGAGTCGACATCCTAGGTACCGGTGGTGGCTGCACGAGCGCTAAGAGTACGAGCTACAGCGCCGCCAAGTGGCGAGTTGGGGGAACCCAACTCGGAACATCGAGGAGACTCTGCGCAGGCGCACTTCGGGCAAGGTAGGTTACTGTGCTATAAGCACATAGATAACAAGGCGTCATTTAGTCATATTTAAAGGTACGTTCGCGTGATTTAGGACTAAACGACAGCCTGTTACAATATATATATAATAACATTATTAGTTTCATAAATTAGCGCTTTTGGGCCCTATACCAATCGCGTAGCTAATATAACGATAAAAACTGTCCAGGTACTAGTGATTACTTAATACACGTATTAAGTGTTATTTTATAGATAGAAAATATATTTTCGGTTTCTTTGACGAATTTTTTAAATTTACTTTCAGTAGTTTCTAATTCTTTTTGAGCTACTTTATCTTTCAACAAAACATAGTAACTTTCAACATAATAAGACCAATATTTTATAAAAATCTCTTCAAAAAATATAAAAAAAGTGGTATGCTATAAAATAATAGAAAATTTTCCCATTTTCTTACTTTTCAATCTGCTACATCTTTAAGAGATCTTGGTAAGCTTGCTAAAATTGTATAGGAACTCGATATAATTTCAAATACTCGTCAAAACAAACTTTTTCTTTGGGGGATCCATATTTGATCTGATTTTTAGTGTTATTTGTTTTTCAGCTCCGATCGCAGAACCATTCAATATATCAGGTACGAAGCCATCTATTATATCAAAGTAATTTAAATTCATTAGCGTAGGAGTCATTAAGTTCAACTTCTTGTATGTTAGCCGGAAGATATTATATCTTTGAAAAACTAATTCTATCACTCCTATCACAAAGTAAGATGCAAAAGCTTCAAAATGAGCTAGGGAACGTTCTTTTAAGTCCATTTTTCACCAAGTTATAGGTATTTTTGTGAAGAATAGCCAATTTTATAAATTGAAGTGCATTTCCGCAATTATCCACCGTACAGAAAAATGATACTCTTAGAATATGTTCCAAAGGAGAATCAAATAATAAAATCCAAAATTCATGAAAAGAACTTTTATTTTTCTACTATTCTAGCCAGCTCTGTTTCAATCATGAAAACTCGTACAGGAGTATCATATACAAATAGTATAAGTGTTAATTATGAATAGAATGAAATGAACAAGTATATTTGAAGCTTTCATCATCATATTCTAACATAAATTAACGAATCATAAATATTTATAAGAATACGTCGATCGAATTAGTTTTATACAAAAAAATATAACAGAAATTTAAGTAAATTAGATCATTCAAACTATAATAGTCACTCATAACGCTACAACACAAACACTTTATTTTTCAGTCTTAACTGATTCAGTCACTAATCACTTTATTTTTAATCTTAGTTTCATCAAAGTACTTCCATGAACTCTTATTATAGCTTTGCAAATGCGCGGCAATCTATCAATTAATTTTTGCAACATATCTTCTCCAATACGGCTCCATTCTTCTTTTAATGATTCCTATAGTTCATTTTTATTCCGTAATATTTTGCTCCTAATGCTTCTATCCAAATGATCTCATAAATACTCGATCGGATTACAGTCAGGACTCTGAGAAGGCCACCCCATGATCGATAAGACGATTACCCGATGGAATCGCATGGTATTATAAAATTTTATGATACACACTTTTATCCACTATGCCATCTATTTTAACAAGGTCGCAAACTGACGTTCTAGCAAAACAGCCCCAAACCATTACGAAACCTCTTCCGTGCTTGACAGTTGGAATCATCAATTTTCACTCATTTTTTCATGAACTTGTGTTCGTACATAAACACGGCGCTGCAAAGAAAATAATTCGAATTTTAACTCGTCAGTGAAGAGTCTTCCAATCTTCCAGTATCCAATTCTTATATTTTTTTGCACAGGCCAATCTTTTTTTCTTATTAACTTTCCTCAAAAGAGGTTTTTTAGTAGCCACACGCCCATTCAAGCCAGCATCACGAAGATGGTATTTAATTGTAGTAGCTGATACAGTTTGTATATTATCAGCTTCAATAACTTCACTACGTATATCTCGCACAGTTTTGAAACGATTTCGATTACACTTCATAATAATATGCTGATCTTGTTGTAACGTTATTTTACAAGGCCGACCTACGCGCTTACGATCTTTTATGCCATATCCTTGCTTTTGCCGGTTTACTGTATATTTAACAGCACTATAGGAAATATTAAATGTTTCAGCTATTTTTCGGTACGAAAATCACAATGCATGTTTGAAAAGTCCGTGCAAATATAAAAACTGCTTCATTTTTTTAATAAATCTTTTTTATTTTTCAACATAGTCTCCTTTTAGGCTTATACACTTCATCCAACGTTGCTCTAGTTTGTTAATCCCTTCCAAATAATAGGATTTGTCCAAGTCTGTAAAATAGGCATTCGTTTCTGCAATCACCTCCTAGTTTGAATAAAATCTTTTCCCCGCCAGCCATTTTTTCATATTAGGGAATAAATAGTAGTCCGACGGAGCCAAGTCTGGAGAATAGGGGGGATATGAAACGAGTTGGAACCCTATCTCCATCAGTTTTGCGGCCACAACTGCTGAGGCGTGAGCTGACGCATTGTCGTGGAGGACTTTTTTGTGGGCCAATCGTGGACGTTTCTCTAGCAACTCGGTTTTCAAACGATCCAATAACGATGAATAATATTCGCCTGAAATGGTTTTACCCTTTTCCAGATAGTCGATGAAGATTATTCCTTGCGAATCCCAAAAGACAGTCGCCATAACCTTCCCGACCGAAGGAATTGTCTTCGCCTTTTTCGGACCAGATTCCCCCTTGGTAACCCATTGTTTAGACTGTTCTTTGGTGTCAGGAGTGTAGTGATGTATCCATGTTTCATCTACAGTGATGAAACGACGCTTAAAGTCTTGCGGATTTTGCTGGAACAGCTGCAAACCATTCTTGCAACACTTCACACGATCTCGTGAGCAATCGCGGCACCCATCTAGCTGATAGCTTTTTCATGTACACTGCCCGTCAATCACTTTTGCCATGCTTACCTCAAAATTAGGCAAACTTGAAAGTTTTGTATCTCGGTCGGAAATCATCGTATCACAAAAAACAGCAGGGAATTTTAAAGGTAATTGCAAAAGCTTCCATTTAAGACGTGCAGAGACTTAAAAATGAAAATATGTGGTTTTTAAAGTAAAAAAACTGATTAAAAAAATTTCAATTTTCTTAACCTCGACATAAATCAATGCCAATTTAGAACCAGGCGGTGGAGGGCAAACCGACCGGAGGAGTTCGGAGGGTAATGTCTTTCCCTTTAAAATTAGCCCCCGCGGGGTTCTATCCGATGTTTTTTAACCGAGTTACGGCGTTTTTTGTAAACAAATAACCTTTTTTTTCAATCCTCAATTACTTCGACTTGCGTACGTTTTGGAAAAAAATGCCAAGGAGAAAAAAGTTTCATTTTGTGCCCAAGAATACGAAAATAAAGTCAAAATAAAGAAATAGAGAAAAAATTTTTTTTCGGTTTTTTTAGCGCATTAAAAAAATAAAGGAATTTAATTTTTTTTTTACGCTAAGTTTTAGTTTTTTTGTGATTTACTACGTCCCTAGACATTTTAAAACGAAGCGTAAAAAAAGTTAAATTCCTTTATTTTTTTAACTCATTAAGGCCCATGCCAAACCTGGGAAAGATAGCGCCAAACTAACTATGCCAATCGTAGCTAAGTCGAAAAAAAAAAATACCCATGTTTTTTCTTTTGCCATTTTCAATTGTTTATAAAAAATTATTTAAACAAATTATCAAAAAGTTATTATTTTCAAAAAATTGATAGCGGCAATCGATTCTACGGGAAAAAATATGAAAGAAATGTATATAACGTTTTTTTGTCAGACGTCAATTTGTTAGTGTAAAACGGCTATAAACAATTGCAAGTCTGTCAGGTACATGTGTATACGCCAAATCCCAAGCAAAATCTATTTCCGATAGCGCCAAACTAACTATGCCAATCGTAGCTAAATCGAAAAAAAAATACCCCTGTTTTTTCTTTTGCCGTTTGCAATTGTTTATAAAAAATTATCAAAAAGTTATTATTTTCAAAAAACTGATAGCGGCAATCGATTCTACGGGAAAAAACATGAAAGAAATGTATATAACGTTTTTTTCTCAGACGTCAATTTGTTTAAGAAAATAGGACAGAAAGCTTTGAATTTTCACAAATTGTACATTTGGAAATTTGACTAACATAGTAATTGTTGGGTTACGAAGTTGCAAAGAGTTTGCAAAATTTTTTTTCTATTGAAACCGTGTTAGAGATCACGTTTGAGTGGCGGGCTAACGGTTTTATGTAATATTATGGATTCAGTTTTCATTACAAAAGTTTTTAGTATATTTGGACATTTCTAGTACATTTATTTTACAGTTATTTGTTTTTGGAACAAATTGACATTCGACAAAAAAACGTTATATACATTTCTTTCGTGGTTTTTCCCGTAGAATCGATTGCCGCTATCAGTTTTTTAAAAATAATACCTTTTTGATAATTTGTTTAAATAATTTCTTATAAACAATTGCAAACGGCAAAAGAAAAAACAGGGGTATTTTTTTTTTCGATTTAGCTACGATTGGCATAGTTAGTTTGGCGCTATCTTTCCCAGGTTTGGCATGGGCCTTAATGGGTTAATGCGCTAAAAAACCGAAAAAAAAATTTTTCTCTATTTCTTTATTTTGACTTTATTTTCGTATTCTTGAGCACAAAATGAAACTTTTTTCACTTTGGCATTTTTTTCCAAAACGTACGCGAGTCGAAGTAATTGAGGATTGAAAAAAAAGGTTATTTTTTTACAAAAAACGCCGTAACTCGGTTAAAAAACATCGGATAGAACCCCGCGGGGGCTAATTTTAAAGGAAAAGACATTACCCTCCGAACCCCTCTGTTCGATTTGCCCTCCACCGCCTGGTTCTAAATTGGCATTGATTTAAGTCGAGGTTAAAAAAATTGAAATTTTTTTAATCAGTTTTTTTACTGTAAAAAACACATATTTTCATTTTTAAGTCTCTGCACGTCTTAAATGGAAGCTTTTGCAATTACCTTTAAAATGCCTTGCTGTTTTTTGTGATACGATAATTTCCGACCGAGATACAAAACTTTCAAGTTTGCCTAATTTTGAGGTAAGCATGGCAAAAGTGATTGACGGGCAGTGTACAAATGTTGGTGCAAAATATTATGTAGCCGTTCGCTCGAGATGCCTACAGTACTAGCAATCTCACGCACTTTCACTCTTCTGTCAGCCATCACCATATCATGGATTTTATCAATGATTTCTGAAGTGGTAACCTCAACAGGGCGTCCACAACGATCAGCGTCTTTTGTGCTCATATGGCCACTCCGAAAATTTTGAAACCACTTATAAACCATTCTAATCGAAGGTGCACAATCACCATAATGTTTATCAAGCTTCTGTTTAATCTTCTGAGGCGTTTTGCCTTTGAAAAAGTAATGTTTAATCAATACACGAAATTCTTTTTCGTCCACTTTTTTACAACCACTCGATTTCTTTGTTTGAAACGAATGTAAAACGCAAAGTAATTGGCCGATCTGGCTGAAACTTGGTGTGTGCTCTTCCTAGATATGCTACTAACTGAAAATAACCTTGATACGCACTAGTAGCGCCATCTCTCTGACGTTGCACGGACTTTTCAAACAACCCTCGTATGTGGATAATACTTAGTTGAATTTCTAAATAAAATGAACAGTCACACGCAGTGGTCAACGTATTAAACGTATATTGTATTCCTTACACATGTCCTAAGAATAGATATATTATAATACAAACGGAAGATTCTGCTATTTGAAGATTATACTTTCAGTCATATATTATTATTTAATTCTGCTCTTATCAAATACGCGTTCTATGTATGACCGGATCCATTTCAGATCGGGCAGGCCTACGGCAATGATATCTCCGATTGACTCGGCTGTGGAGTATGTTATTCTACTTCAAAAATAAGCCGACACGTATTTTTTTTTTTCGATTAGACCTCTACATCATTTTTTACGAGCATTTTAAAAAAGTGGTTAAAAAATAAATTTTCTAAAAATTAAATATTAAAATTTAAAAAAATGCTCTATATTTTCTAATTTTTTTACTTAATATGTTATTTATAGCTTATTTTACTGTATTTCTTATACTCTTTCAAATGCGCCATGCAGAATAAAAAAATATTGAAAATTGGCGGGAAAAACTCAATTTTTCGAAAAAATTTCAAACTCAATTTTCTCCAAAAAGCCATCGTTTTTTTTTTTCAAATTTTTATGATAGATTAAGCATTACAAGACCTTTAAATTGGTATAGGAGTGATCGCGTACTTTTACGTTTTAGTGATAAAATATCGATTTTTCGTTTTTTTTTGCTCAAAACATTGTCAATTATAGTTTTGACATGTAAAACTTATTTACATATATGTTTTATGTATATTATATAGATATGAAATACATTGTGATTGTTCAAAAAAATCATTACAACAAAATTAAAAAAATAAACACTTAATTTTTATGAAAAGTTTCAAAATAAACTCATTTATTTAAGTAATAAAAATTATATTTTTTATTTTCTAGACTTTTTAGTCTTTCTGTTTTTAGTTTTTTTTATTTTTTTGCTTACTAAAACTGAAGCCTTCTTCTTCTTTTGTTTCTTCATACACATTATCAAACGGTTCAAATTTTTTTCTGCCAAACTTCAATTTCAATTTATTAGCTAAGTCACCAAGGCTTTTAAATCGCTTGTTTTTAGTTTTATATACACATGATTTATGCCTTTTTAAAAAGTCACAACACTTAACTCTCTTATCTGAATATGTACTATGTGGAGTCATAATTATAAACACAGAAATAAAACACTCAGTTATGATCTAAAGTGATTTTTGTTATAACGTACACTTGCTTTAATATATAATATACACCTAGAAAGCATGCATGCTTCTCTGTGTGTACACAATTTGCGACTGATAGAAACTGAACTATGTGCTATCAGCAATGCGAGCACGTGTATATTTATAAGCGCTTTATAGAAGAAGGAATGTAATTCTATCAAAATCGCAAGACTACTATCAAACGTACAATTCTTGTATACGTATATATGGATGTATATATATATATATATATATATAGTAACAGGCTGCCGTTTAGTCTATAATACCTCTGGAACGTATCTATATAATTACTAAACGACGCCTAGTTATCTATGTGCTCAAAGCACATCAACCAACCTTGTCTCGGAGTGCGCCTGCGCAGAGTCTCTTCTCTATTCCGAGTTGGGTTCCCCCAACTCACCGCTTGGCGGCGCTGTCGCCCTTACTTAGTAGCGCTCGCGCGGCCGCTGCTGGAAATTACGTTTGACGATTCCCTTCTACCGGTATCAACGCGATCCGTGCTACACTACCGGCTTATTCAAATCAAAACAAACACTTGCGACCTCCGGACAAAGGAAAGACAAAATAACGACTACTTGATTTAACAAAGACGATTGACTGATTTATTCAATAAAATCGAATACACGGAGGATCTGCCGAGAGTCTTGCGCACGCTTGCGTGAATGACAATACACGCCGTATGAGAGAGAGAGAGAGAAAACCGCGATCACCGCGATCGCACGCAACAATTAATTTCCTCGCGCACGCTGCGCGGGATCGCACGCTATTAACAATAATAGAAAGGGGAAGATGCACCTACCGCGAGAACGATGAGGATACGGTGGCCAACCGTATCCGAACAACAAACTGCTGAAACACCGCTTCGCTGCTCGCCGCACCGCCGCGATTACTGTTGCTGCTGTTGTTGCTGCTGTCGCTGCTACTGCTGTTGCTGCTATTGCTGCTGCTGCTATTACTGCTGCTACTATTGCTGCTGCTGCTGCACCCAGCACACCGCACCAAAGTTCGCACTGTTCGCCTTAGCACCACCACACGAAAACTTAGAACGGCTCGGGGACAGGTTAGCGGCACGATACAGGCGGACAGAGTGACACAGTCATACTGCCTGTTGAACGCTCCCCTCCCGGTCATTGCCCCTCCGCGCCCTCTCTCTCTCGCGAACCGATCGCGGCTTTTCTCGATCAGCCGCTCATTAACCTCGCGCGAGTCGAACGATTTTCGCTAATCGTTGCAATATATATCTATATATATATATATATATAAAAACACGTTTCACATGATAAAACTATAATTATCAATGTTTTGGGCGAAAAAAAAACGAAAAATCGATATTTTATCACTAAAACGTAAAAGTACGCGATCACTCCTATACCAATTTAAAGGTCTTGTAATGCTTAATCTATCATAAAAATTTGAAAAAAAAAACGATGGCTTTTTGGAGAAAATTGAGTTTGAAATTTTTTCGAAAAATTGAGTTTTTCCCGCCAATTTTCAATATTTTTTTATTCTGCATGGCGCATTCGAAAAAGTATAAGAAATACAGTAAAATAAGCTATAAATAACATATTAAGTAAAAAAATTAGAAAATATAGAGCATTTTTTTAAATTTTAATATTTGATTTTTAGAAAATTTATTTTTTAACCACTTTTTTAAAATGCTCGTAAAAAATGATGTAGAGGTCTAATCGAAAAAAAAAAAAAAAATACGTGTCGGCTTATTTTTGAAGTAGAATAACATACTCCACAGCCGAGTCAATCGGAGATATCATTGCCGTAGGCCTGCCCGATCTGAAATGGATCCGGTCGTATATATAATACTCCTGTACGATTTTTCATGATTCAGACAGAGCTGGCTAGAATAGTAGAAAAATAAATTTCTTTTCATGAATTTTAGATTTTATTATTCGATTCTCCTTTGGAAATGGAACATATTCTCAGAGTATCATTTTTCTGTACAGTGGATAATTACGGAAATAAACTTCAATTTAGAAAATTGGCTATTCTTCACAAAAATACCTATAACTTGGTGAAAAATGGACTTGAAAGAACGTTCTTTAGCTCATTTTGAAGCTTTTGCATTCTACTTTGTAATAGGAGGGATAGAATTAGTTTTTTAAAAATACAATATCTTCCGGCTAACATATAAGAAGTTGAAGTGGATTTTCGAAAGTGGATCGTACAAAAACATCTGCAAACATGACTTTTGAAGTACTCAGCAAGAGCTTAAATATGAGCTAAGGTAAAGTCTTCTACGATGTTTAGTTCCTGAGATGTCGAACTTTTAAGATTTCCCTTTTTTTTTCTAGGTGAGCTCAAACTTTCTGACGGTAGTGTATCTACTGCAATTATTACTCCTTTTTCCTGGATGTAGGCATCAGCCACATCCGAAACGTCTGTTGAATTGTTTAATACTTTGCATAGCTGCTCTGGCAACGAACCGTCGCAAGATACTACAGCAGAAAATCTTATTAAGCAATCATTTCCTTTTAAATTACATTTGAACCCGTTCCGTGAAAATTCGTTTATTTCATGTACGAATGCTTCTAAAAAAGCATTCATTTCTGGTTTTGATTTACCATACCACATGCCAACAACGATCAATCTATTCATTCTAATTTGTGGTGGCAATTCATTTAGCATTATAAAAATTGGCCAAATAGAATCTTTAGAGCTTTAAAATCGTGGCACCGTTCGTATTAAAAACTGCAGTAACATAGAAATTCTTGCCCTCTTTTATTATGATTTTAACGAGTTTTTTGTAACATTTGCCATCACATATATCTTTATACACATTTTCTTCGGAGACGCGATCGTTTAAAATGTATTGATAATACTCATAGTTCTCATTCAACACGTCTTCAATAGCTTTAGCTGGGTTTATAGTAATAAAATAATTTTCATGTGAAAAGTCGAATTTTTTATGTGTTTCCTGAAATTCTTGGCAAGTTATGTTGTTTGTAATAGTACCAAGGTAGTTTTCACATTGGGGGCAAATTCCATAATGTAAAAATATGCAGTTTGGATTAAATATTTTATTAATCACGTAAGACGAATAATAAAATGAGAAAAATAAAATGGGATGACTGAAAATTATATTTTGCTATTTTAAAAGTACAGATGTATTGGATAGTGGAATTCTATTTTTTAAACAATATTTTTGAAAACCATCACAATAATTTCAGCTAGCGATTTCACTTTTGCTTTGATTGGCTCTAGAAATATTTTGTAATTCAACAGATTTTTCAAATTTGTTGGGGAAAAAAATTCTTCTCATTTCTTTGTCCAATAAAGTTTTCCTTTTCGGGAAAGGATGAACTACAAAATAAGAACGTTTGGACAATAACAGAATTTGATACCTACAATATTTACTCATTTTAAAATTAATATATTGAAAATGCAATTATTAACTAATGTATAGCTTTAATGTGAGAATCGCTTGTTTTAAACCACTCAATTTTATAAAGTTAGATAACTGCGCAATTATACGTACAACTAGTAATTAAATGAATCTGTGTAAACATTCATGATAGAAACAATCATAATAAGCTCACATATAGAATGTAGATTAATTTTATATATAGTTTTAAATATGAAAAGTAAGATTTATGGGAAAATTTGTGGATACTTTTGAAATATTCATTAACCTCATTCTGTTGTTCGCTTAAAGCTTCTAATACTAGATGAGTGGTAATTATTTCGTGTACTTTATAAGGAACGCCATCGTAAACATTGTTAAATTGAATTTCTATGGGGTCTTTTTCCGTAAGTATCTCAGGATGACACAGCTACGAGTAGATCTGTCAAACGTGTTGTACCGACACAGGTATGCGACCTCCCCAATGCTTTTCCCCGATCTTCCACTCAGTCCACTGCCTTTTCCCACTCTTCCTAGATTATATTAAAAAGCTATCGGCTATCATACTATCACAGCTCTTGAGTTATATAAACTCGAAAACTGTCTCATAGGTGAGTGGGGGCAAGGAAGAGCAGTAGGAAGATTCCAATTCTGTGTCGGCACATGTATCGTTTAAGTTCCTAGATAAAATCCGGTGATTTTGTTGTTTCGCATCTGTTTGAAGAAAAGTGTATGTACTGCATTGAATCGTAACTTATTTGTTTTTTAATTAGGCATAAAAGCCCTAATATTCATTTTTATTTGATTAAATAACTTTTCAATTGCAATTGTTTCCAATTGTAAATTCAAATTATTGCACATTGAAATTGTTGTCACTGAATTTATCTCTGAGTTATCGTTATTTAAACGACATAATTTTCTTTTTGCATATCGACTTTGATCGGATGATTTCCCACTGTAAAAATACCTGATATAATTTCCATGTTCATTTTTATCTAAGATGCAAAACACTTGAACTAATAAGTAGCTGTGACGGCTAGCCGTAACTTAGTTTTTTTTTATTTAATTATTAAATATGACGAACGGAGTGGGAACCTTCCTGATTTCCCACGATGAAAACGCGTTCGAGATAAAGTGTTTATAGTAGCCCGAGCCTGCGTACTCGGCCTTACAATCAACGCTCTATCCTACTTTGTCCCACGCGCATGTGTTGACAGGAGCCTACGATCATCGCGTATACATCGTGAAGTGCTATCACGCTGATAATGGAAGGGAACCATAAAAATGCATTCTAACTTTTTTTTCCCCGCCGAATTTTAAGAAAATATCCGTAATATTAAATAGATTTTCATCAATTTTGTAAGTTATTATAATTCGCATCTTTTTATCACCGAATAACCAATAAATAGAACAATAATGTATTTTATAATAAATCGTAAAAGGTTTGGATTTTTCTGAATGTTTATAATAATCACTATGTATCGTTAAAATTAATTAAGTTTAGTACGATTTTGTATAAGTAATTATAAACTTTAGCGTGAATCTTGCTCTTAAAAGTGGCACTCCGAGAGCCATCTCTGGAGAAAAGGGCCCAAGTTAAAAGGGGACGGCCCTTTCTCTCTCTGAAAATTAACGCCCACAGACCAATAAAGAAATCCTAGATATGATTAGAAAATTTCCCACCAATACAAAATTTAGCCGTTATCGCTTCATGGGCCTGAGGAAAGGGATTTCCACCCAACCACCCACTGCTTATAAAAAGCTCTGTACAAGACTGGAGGGCAGTGTGGAGTGGGCACCAGGAAGTGATTATTACCTAACAAGAAGTGATTACCAGTGAGTGAGTGCTGGAGGAAGCATCAAAGAAGAAAAAGTCAGCCAAAATTCAATGAAGAAGCCACCCAAGTATATTCAGAATATATAAAGAGAGAAAGAGGCCAAAGAGCAGAGAGAGCGCAACCTTAATAATAAGTAATTAGAAAAAATAAAAGTAAGTAAAATCTTATATCTGGCTATCCTTTTCTTTCTTTAAGCAATCCGCCCTTTTTTTTGGAAATTCATTAAGCGTGAGTCTGGTGAATTTTCATTAAAGTCCCTTAAGAACGCATTAAGCGTGAGTCTGGTGTGTTCGTAATAACATTTGGTTATTACATTCCGCGCTAGCATACAGTTTTCTTAACGCAACAATATTGCTCGTCCCGGCTAATGTGTTACACGATAGCCAAATCAGAGCAACCCTGAGTTTACGCTTACTCCAAGTGTACCTGAGAGTGACCCCGACTTCACATAGCCAAACTATAAACACATATAAGTGGCACGCCTGAAATTAATAGTTTAAATAGACATAATACAGTTATATATTATCTCATCAATACTTCTGATACCGTAATAAATTCTTTATAAATTAAATCGATTGCTACGCTTATTTTGTTTTCAAAAATAAAGATTTTTGAATAATAACAAAATAATACCTACATAACGAGATTTTGAGTTGATATGATTTTCGTGCTGTACACAGATACTCTAATCTGTAGACTCCAGAGGTTAGTAGTGGATAGATTCTATATACTACAACTTTCAAAAAAGTAGGTCAAGTGGGGAGGGAAAGAGAGAGCGAAGAAGCTGTTGATTGCGAGTGAAGACTGAACGAGCGGTGAGACGGTTTTTAGTCGCTCAGCGGTGTAGTTAGTTCAGAGTGCAGAGTGCAGAGGTCAGCTGAACGCACACGCCGCCAAGAAGCTGAGACGAGAATAATTATACGGTATGTTCATTTATCGGTATTTGAAGTGTGATTTTTAGTTAATTATATTTCTTTACCTTTCCCGTCCCCGTCTTGATTGCTATGAGCGAGTGCGCCTCACTTGCCCACCTTTAAAAATTGATAACGATAAAGTTTCCTTACAAGGACGCTCGCAAGAAAAAGAAAGAGAGAGAGAGAGAGAAAGAGAGAGAGAGAAAGAGAAAGAGAGAGAGAGAGAGAAAGAGAGAGAGAGAGAGAGAAAGAGAGAGAGAGAAAGAGAGTGAGAGAATGAGAGAGGGAGGAGTGGGGGATGCCATGCATTGTGAGTATTCTAACGTCAGTTGATAGCCGTATATGGAACTGGCTCACCACCACGAGCCAACACGATACAAGAAGTCAAATGTTTACAAAAAACAAGTGACTACTATATTTATATAAGTGCACGTAAGATAGAATCGTTTAAAGTAGTTTGATAAACTTACATTGATGCTTATTCATTATGTAAATTATATTTATTGTGAGTTATTAAATAAATAAGAAATATTGTAAGTGAAGATTACCAGTGACCAAATAAAGTTGTAGATCAAGAACAAAGAAAGAGCGAAGGCGCGAATCAAGAAACTTTCTCTTTCTCATTCAACATATCATAATACTCTATGCATTTTGGATTATGAGAAAAAATGAGGTAAAAGTTAATGTGCACATACGTATTTATTTTTCATATTACTTATTATTATAATGTTTAAATTAAAAAATATTGTTGAAAATATTAATATTTTAACACTCAAAACGTATATTTTAACAATTAATCCACTTTTGTTGTTGGTGTTGATCCCTAAATTTTGTTGTCTACTCCTAGTATTACTGAAAAATATAATTTTGTTTTAGATAGTCAGTGTTTGAGGAAAATTACAATAACACTTATTATAATGTGGGCAAAAAAGCAATATGAATACAAAAAGCCCGATAAAGGTATTGTCAGAACAGATGAAATACGATATCATAAAGATGGCAAAAAGTGTTGAAACCGAAGCGTAAAAATGATTATGCGCTCGACATTTACTAATACTCTAAGACTGGCACTGTAGTGGATTGATTTGATGACTGTGAAAGTGATTGTGAACTTAAACATAAGAGAATATCGTGGCAAAAAAGCCGTATCTTGCGGTTAGGAGAATCGGTGGAAGAAGTAGAAAACGAAGGAGCAGGCATAAGAAACATTCTCTCAAACATTCGGCCAGATGTTTCCTGCTATTCGGCCACAGAACTCTCTGTGGCATCCAAATGAAAGTAATTATGAATCAAATGACAGTGTTACGTGACGGACCATTTTATTTTCATTCTAGTTATATGTTTGATTAGAATTTCACTTTCGGGAGTCCCACACTTGTGTGCACGCCTTGGCGGGAATGAGT
Source organism: Phymastichus coffea (assembly GCF_024137745.1). Lineage (NCBI taxonomy): Eukaryota > Metazoa > Arthropoda > Insecta > Hymenoptera > Eulophidae > Phymastichus > Phymastichus coffea. The sequence continues at coordinate 3,140,361 of NW_026706832.1, read as the reverse complement.
GGGAGACGCTAAGCATACTGCTGCAGTATGCTGTGACAGCATGCTGCACTCAGCGTCTTAGGCTAAGTAATATGAAGCAATTAGATGTGCATACACCAGACAGAGATTGAGTGTAAGGAATGAGAGAGGGAAATAAAAATGCATAGGCGAACGGTGAGAATAAAAACCGTGCAGTCAGTAGCGAGCACCCAAATAAGTAGGCTGCGAATCTTTCGCTACTATAATTGTTGGAATTATTAACTCTGTAAGAGTCTGTCTGAGTTGAAGTTTTAATTATATTAAAATTTTCATTTGTTAGAAAATTTGAGTTAAATTTATTGAAGATTGTTACAAATGAAATTTGTGTTAATAAGTACCAAAGTTTAAAATTTATCGAAGATTGGTTTGTTTAAAAAAATATTAGAAAAGTGCTGAAAGCAATTATATTAACCTATAGAAAATCGAATGAATATATATATATATATATATATATATATATATATACACTGCTGCTCACATAAATTTGGCCACCCCATCAAAAATCTGTCAAACTTTGAAGTTTTGTACCTCTATAAGGAATCAACCGATCTAAAAAATTCAAAGTACGTTTTGAAGCTTGTACCAAGCCCTTCAATATATGATGAAAATATTTCAAAAATAATGTTTAATTAATTTTTTATAAACAAATGAAAAAAAAAGAAATTTTCAATTTTTTTCGTTCATTTTCAAATTAGTATAACTTTGTTAAAAATAATCGGATTAAAAAAAGACAAAATGGAGGTTAAAGCTATGGTACTCCTCTTTAAAATGCACTATGCAGAATTTCGGTTTATTTATTTTTTAGGGAATGTTTTAATTTTATGTAAAAAAAATCACATTTTTTTCAACAGCTCATAACTCAAAAACTATGAGTCAAACTAAAAAAATCATAAGAGCAAAAATTATGCGTTTTTACTCAACGAATACGAATTCAACGTAAAATATTCAAATTAAAAAAAAAAATTTTTTTTTTACCAGGAAAAAGATTTTTAATTACAATTATTTATTAAACATTTAGTGAAATATTATATAATGAGTTATACGACTTGTATACGTTGTATTGATTAAAATAAATAATGGATATTTTGTACAATCGGTATATAATCTACTTTATAATGGTATCGTACCTATGATAATAGTAGTTCGTATACAATGAATGCACGCATATATGTATATACGAGGTGTGATCAAAAAGTAAAGGTGAATTTTGAAATTTAGCGGGCTACGTCCGTTCGATCTTCGACTTTTTTATTTGGTTATGTCGGTACACTCGTCTAGAACATACGTTCTGAATTTCAGCTTTGTAGTATGTTTGGTTTGTTTGTGAGAGGTATCAAGGTTAGAAGTAATTTGCGTGATCCACGATTTGCTGCTGTCTAAAAACATGGATCAAAGAGTTTGCATTAAATTGTGTGTGAAAAATGGAATCAAATGTTCCAAAACACTTGAAATGCTGAAAGTGGCATACGGTGAGTTAAGCCAAAAAAATGTTTACAAGTGGTATAAACTCTTCCATGAAGGCCGAGAAGACACCGACGACGAACCTCGTTCTGGACGCCCCAGCACATCAACAACTGATGAGAATGTTGAAGAAGTGAAGAAAATAGTGTTGGCAAATTGTCGAATTACCATTAGAGAAATTGCTGATGATATTGGCATCTCATTTGGTTCGTGCCAATCAATTTTGACGAGTGTTTTAAACATGAGACGTGTGTCAGCGAAGTTTGTTCCGAAATTGCTCAATTTCGACCAAAAGAAACGTCGCATGAGCATCGCCCAAGAGCTACTGAATGACGTCAACGATGATCCAGATTTACTCAACAGGGTTATAACAGGAGACGAAACATGGGTATACGGTTATGACGTCGAGACTAAGACTCAATCGTCCCAGTGGAGGCATTCTGGATCACCAAGACCAAAAAAAGCACGCCAAGTTCGATCAAATGTAAAGGTTTTGCTTACAGTTTTCTTTGACTGCAGGGGCGTGGTGCATCATGAGTTCTTGCCACAGGGTAGAACAGTAAATAAGGAATATTACCTGCAAGTTATGCGCAATTTGCGCGAAGCAATCCGCCAGAAACGTCCGAATTTGTGGAAAAATAAAAATTGGCTTTTGCACCATGATAACGCCCCTGCTCACACATCGTTGCTTGTGCGCGAATTTTTGGCTAAAACCAACACAGTAACGATGCCACAGGCACCGTATTCCCCAGATCTGGCCCCCCGTGACTTCTTCTTGTTCCCAAAACTGAAGAGGCCCATGAAAGGACGGCGTTTTGCCACGATTGAGAAGATAAAGACGGCATCGAAGGATGAACTAAACAAGATCACAAAAAATGATTTTTTGAAATACTTTGAGGATTGGAAAAAGCGTTGGCACAAGTGCATTATATCCGAGAGGGATTACTTTGAAGGAGATAAAATAAAAATTGATGAATAAATAAATATTTTTTGAGAAAAATAAAAATTCACCTTACTTTATGATCACACCTCGTATATGCGCGCATAGTGTGCTACCGCGACACCTTTTTATCGCGATAAGGTGAGACCGCATGCTGAATGTCTAAAACGCATTCGATGTACCTTTGACACCTCTCGCTGAGTATCTAAAAAGTAATCGATGTAGCTTATGCATTGAAGATGCGTCACCAATGCATAAGGTATATGTGTATGTCCTGAGACAGAAACCAGTGGGCCCTTCGACAGAGTGCCCCCCCCCCCCCACAGCCACACACCCACCCACCCACCTACAGAGGTTATTAAGGTAGGATGCTGTAGATGTTAGTAGAGTGTTAGCTAAGCTATAGCTAAGCTATAGCTTAAGTTATATAATGGTCACTCTCACTATCCTTCGATAGTAGGGCGCTTAGTAAGCTTATGCTGGCTGAGTGTGGGCCCTCGGTGAGGAGGTAGCGTCTCTAGCTTGCTAGGCCCCCCCGCTTTCAGCGCCACCATTGTGCTTAAAAGCCGTGCTCGATTGGAAAAGAGCGCAGTCTTTCGAGACAGCCCGCTTCACTAGCTTTCTTAGCAGTGATAACTAGTAGTAGTACTAGTAGTAGTAGTAGTAGTATTACTAGTTATCCTACGCGCATTTTCATCACAATGGCTTCTATTTCTTATTTTGAAAATACAGTACGCGAGTTATGGTTCTAAAGCCTATTACAACTCAGGCGCTAATAAGGATGATTTTATTAGATAGAAAAATATAATAATTACTGCTTTGAATTCTCTTGAAGAATATATGTTACAGCCTAACTTAAGTAGAGCAATACGACAGAGATGTCAAACTTTCGCTTCTCATTTGAATTCAATCAAAATCAATTTAAATAATTCCATAAAAGTCGGAGGGAATGTTAACCAATTATGAGTCATTCCAAACCAAATTGAAGGGGATAGAGTTATTTGGCATGAAATAAATTCAGCATTTGAAAAACGTATCATTACTGCATTCATAGCCAATCAAGAACATAGAGATATAAAGTCATTCTTAAAAGCAGCAAATAAACTCTTACAATTACAAATAACAAAATATCTTTCAATTCATAATACTCTAAAAATAAATATAGAAATGTCAGCTCAATTTACCGTAATAAAAGATAATGTAGAGGACATTCAAGTAAAGTATTTCAACACCGAAAAGGTTTCCATTTATAGCACGACAGATCTTAAATTACGCTTTACAGAAAATATTGAAGATGTTATACTTAAAAATTTAGAAGAATTTCAAGAAAATGATTCCGGTTGAACATTAAAAACTATCATCGATATTACTGTTAATATAAATAAATTTAATCGTTTCAAACCTGGCTCATATATTCAACTACCAAAACAAATAGCAGATAAAAAAGCATGTATCAATGTTCAAAATACAGATAATGAATGTTTTAAATGGGCTGTGCTTGCCTGTCTTCATCCAGCTAGATCTCATAGCGAAAGAGTTCAAAATTATATGCCCTTTGCGAATGAATTGAAATTCGATGATATAAACTTTCTTGTTGAGGTAAAGAATATTCCTAAATTTGAAAAATTGAATAGTATTTCAATAAATCTATACATACCGTATTTTCCGGTGTATACGACGCACCGGTGTATAAGACGCACCCCAAAATTTGAAGGCACATTTTGAGAAAAAATGAAAATTTTGATAAAAATTTAGTTTTGAGGAAAAAAATTCGTTTAATTGTAATAAAGCACGTCTTTTTTGTGAATTAAAGTTAATTACGGGATGATAAAAAAATATTGATATCTGTTAGCCGACGATGATTAGATACATTGCCGTTTCATATCTCTTACCACGGGGAGATCGACAATCAAAAGAGACATTTTCTATTTTTTTTGTTTTTTATTGTTTTTTTATTTTTTTTTTCGATTTTTGTTGTTTTTTAAAGTTTTTTCTGCATTTTTTAAATATTTTTTTTGTTTTTTTGTATTTATTTTTGATTTTGTTGTGTTTTATTTATTTTTGTTGTTTTTTTGATGAAATTTTTATCTTACAGAATCTAACAAATGAGACCGAAATTGATCAAAAACCAGAAGTGCTTTTTTCTTCAAGAAGCCGCCTTGTCTTCTACACCAGACTTTATGTATCCAAATTTTCTTACCACCTTCATCCATCCATCCTTTTGGGTATACATGCACTATTACACCTGTCGGTATTTTATCCTTAGGCATAGTTTTACGTTTAAAAATGATCATTGGAAGTAGCTTTACATCATCAGCACAGCAAGTAAGAACCACGGTGTAGTGGAATTGTTCATGACCACTTGTCTTTATCGTAATCGTTTTTTGTCCATTTTTCGAAACACTTTTAGTTGACGGAACATCGAAGTTCATAGGTGTTTCATCCATATTTGCTTTCTGTCCGATTTCAAAACTCATTGCTTGTCTACGGTGAATTATATTCTGGTGAAAAGAGAGAATTTTGTCTTTGTACTATTTTGGCATTTTTTGACAAATTTTTGTTTTCACTCGTATAGCTAAACCATTGCGTTTCATAGCGGTGACATCATGAAGGACTTCCTTTAAAATCATTTATTTGACTTTTTAAAGCTACTTTTTGTGTATGTATGCGTATCATTTTCGTTGAAACAGCTAAGCCTTTGGAACGATTATCGTCAATCCATTGTTTAACTTCATCCTCTAATATAAGCCACTTGCTTTTTTACCACATTGCGCATGCTTTGATTTATGCATTTTAATCAAATTACTCTTCTGCGAATGCCAAAGCCTTTTTTCCCTAGTTTTTTCCCTTCGGTGGTGGGCCGAAATGATCTTCGGCAGTTCTATTGCCATGTTCTTCAGCAAATTTGATCACATTCAATTTGTAGCCCGCTGTGTACGATTTTCGTTTGTTAGTTTCGCTCATATTGGAATTCAAGTCAGTCTCTTACTTCAAAAAACACTTTCAAAATTATATTGAAATAAACGATGCAACAAAAATACCGTTTTTATAAAAAATCTCGTATTAATTATCTAGTATATTATGCGACGTTTTTTGATCCCAAGTGGCATATAGGTAATAGGTATTTTTTATCATCCTCAGACATAAAGTACGTTTACTATATATTATTGAAATAATAAAGAACTTACCTATTAAATAAGTAATCACTCTATCGTTGGCTAGTTTTGAAAGATATTCATAGTTAGTGAGGGTTGTCTAATTGCTACTATTCAGGCGCACGTTTTAGTTAGGTTAGTGGATTTGGGGTGTCTTACATTCGATGTATAAGACGCAGGCTGGTTTTGGAGTCAGGTTTGACGGTAAAAAGGTGCGTCTTATACACCGGAAAATACGGTACTAAAAAAATACGGTTTCAAATTCGAAGTCTCACCCTGTTATATATCAACTTTAAAACAAGATAAGCGTGTCAATCTTTTGTTACTACAAAGCGATTATATTGATGAGAATGAAACAGAAAAATCTAATAGATCAAATAACAGTGATAATTTCAAATTAAAATTCCACTATGTATGGATTAAAAACTTATCTGCTCTTGTTAGAAGTCAGGTAACGAAACATACTGCACAAATTTATCTATGTGAACGCTATCTCCACTATTTTAATAATAAAGAAAAATTAAATATTCATGAGACAGATTGCTCAAAATTAAATAAATATAGAGTTAATCTACCTAATTTTCCTCTTCTGAAATTTAATCATTACGATCGAAAAGAAATGGTTCCATTTATTATATATGCTGATTTAGAGTGCTTATTGAAACCAGTAAATAATGGACGATCCTTCCAAGATCATGAAGCCATTAGTGTGGGACTTTATATAAAATGTAGTTATGATGATTCTAAATCAATCTTTAAGATATATAGAAAAAAATTGAATGAAGAACAATCAACCGCACAATGGATTATCAAACAATTTCAGATTTTGTTAGATGAAATTGATCAAATATATAAGAATGTTATAGAAATGAATCTTTCGTGGCGCAGTCAAATGGATTTCAAGATGAGCAAAGTGTGTCATATTTGTAGAAAATATTTTCAACATGATGAAACAAGAGTTAGAGATCATTGTCATTTAACGGGCCGATTTAGAGGTGCTGCACACGCATCATGTAATTTAAATTATAAGAATCCTTATTTTATACCAATCGTCTTCCATAACCTTACTAGATATGATTCTCCTTTTATAGTAAAAGAAACAGTTACTAGCTCTGATCTTGAGGGAAATGTGACTGTTCTCGCTGAAAACAAGGAAAGATATATAGGTTTTACAAAACACGTGGACGGTAGTACTATGAATTTTCGATTTATTGATACGTTTCGTTTCATGCCATCATCTCTCGAAAAACTGGCTTCATACTTAAGTAGTATAGGATATAAGGGTTCTAAGCCACTTTTACCATGTGAGTATTCATTCCTTCCTTACCAGCAGTCGGTGACATGATTAATCCTGCATTACCGGCCACTGAAATGTTTTATCGGCGGATTTTGTATCGACGGTTTGCATTGTAGCCGACCGGGCATGTGCACGTGCATGTGCATGTGCATGTGTAAGTGCGTGTGTGTGTATGCTCGGCCGGTCGGTAGTTATCGACGTGGATGATGCTTCCCGCAAGCCCCATGCCCCCTGCCCCATGGCCTCCTCCCGATGATCGATCGATGATGTGTCAGATTGATAGAAAAAAGATATATGATTAAGGGGGAATATTATCGACGGTGGCGTACAGGCATGACGCGTCCAGTCGGTATATCTCATGGAATGAGGTGGGGGATAAGGTTTATTATCATTGGAAAATTAACAAAAAATCATCGAAATTTTGAATACGTTTAAAATTAAAAAAAACATTTATTTGATAAAAAAAGTATACATGTTTATTATATTATAATATTTATACAAGTTTTGTAATCTGATTATTTGTATTTCTTCTTTTCATTGTCGAACTGTTCGTAGCCTTTTTCTTCTGGAAATTGACTAGTATTGCTTGAAAATTTGAAAGTGACTTGTTTCCATGTAGATTGTTTTTTGTTTTCATCTGGGACTTCTTGGGGAAGGCGCGAATACTTGACTGACGGATAACGGTCCATTTTATTCGAATGCTGGCAGATGAATAATCTGATTCTTACGTTGTCTTATTTATAATAGCTGACAATTACGTTAGTTACACAGCCAAGAGTGTAAATTGGATTCTGTGTTTGATAATTTTCAATCTTGGTTTTCAGAGGTTGTAGCACTTTTATGCAGAACCATCTTCGATATGTGTAAACCGAGTAAACAGGAATATATTTCACTTTGAAAAGTTTAACTTTGAATTTGGGATTGGAATCGGTATATTCACGATGTAGATATAAAACTGTGAATATAAAATGTACATCCAGAACCAATTCATTTCGGAGATAATTGTCAATGGTGATGCGAACACATTCAGCAACATATTGTATAAAAACGTTTAATATGGAATGACTAACATTGATCACTACTTTTGTAGCTAACCTATCAGTTCTAGAACTAGGAATATCTTCCTGAGTAAATTTATGACAAAAACTCATTGAATATTCAGATAAATTGTTCGTTTTCTTATCCTTTGTCATATACCAGATACCTTTCAATAAGGCTATAGAATATTCAATTATTATGAGATCATGCGTTGATAGGTTGAAAATATTAGAAAAATGTATCAGGTCCGTACCTTCGTCAATGAGTGACTGTACATAATTCATCGTTGTTTGAATCATAGAATCATCTATATTGTACGGTTTACTAAGATATTCATGCAAGCAGGCTATAGCCCGACTTCGGATGTTGGTACTTAATGAATTCATAATGTGTCTGATGCTGCTGCAGACGGTAAATGAGCTGCAGCGAATGAATCGCGCTCCTTTTGTAACGGCAACTGCGTCATTGAGAGGGTAAATGACTCATTCAACTTATGAATGTCAGATAAAACTTCTATGATTTTTATATTAAGTTCTTCTCGATGAAGATCAATCAATGTATAAGTTTCTTTTAATTCAGCTTTCAATTTTAAAATAGAATCTTTAATATTTTCAATCTCTGTTAAAAGAATCTCACGTGAAGTTTTCAAATTTACTAGTTCGTCAGCTCCTCTGAGCTTGCGTCCAAACACATCAATGCTCATTGTTAAAATTAATAAAAAAAGGAAATGAATGGATGATAAATAGTAAATTGAAAATGCTTAATTTCTTTAAGTTTTTTATATTTATTGAATTATTGTAACTTATATAAATTCTAATAAACTGCCGCCAAGATACTTAATCTCAACAATTCTTTTTTCAAGTTGACCAAGCGGAGTATTGTACGATTCCTGGTTCACAATGAAATGTTCGCTTAGTTTGCTGGGAAGGAAAATGTCAATTTCAGCATCCAGTTCGACGACGACTCTTGCTCCGAATTTTGTTTGAACTTTTTTCATGCCAGTGACTATGTAAAGGATCGAAGGATTCAATTTTTTTAATGTTGTCGTTGGCAAGTAAGATGGGGTACGAGTTACAGCGTTAATAGCTTCCATAATGAAGATTGATATCTACGACATGTAAAATTTCAAATATAAAAAATGAAAAAATTCTATGAGTAACAGTTGACATATAATTTTTGATTAAAAAAAGTATTCAAGCTATATGAAGTATCTACTGTGAGCGCAGACGAGCGAATAAATCCGTACCTTGATGCTATTGTATATATAGGGTTAAACCAATTATTTTAATTAAAAGCGTTGTACCAATCCCCCACCTCTACTTCATCTTCCTCGTCCTCTAAATCTAACATTTTTAGTTTGCTGATCACATCATCATCATAATCATAATCATCATCATTATCATAATTCGACTCTGACGTTGAAGAATCGCTATCAGGGAGGTCGCAAGTCTGACTTAATTGTCGACTATAACGATTTTTCAACCAATTTTTAAGAGCCACGACATTTTGAAGCGCGCAGTTTTCTGTCCAGCCTGGAGGATGATAATTGAAAACTATAGGTTCACAAAATCCTGGCTGATGTAAGGAAGCGCAACCCAGATCTTCGAGATCGAAGACATGATCAATAAATCTAGTGAGCCACTCCACTTTTTTTCGTCCCTTTACATAAATAAGAACTTTGTCAGTGTCAGCTGCTAAGCGACATAGGTCTTGTATAATAAGCGGATGGCAATTGTATGGTAAGTTTCCTGTATTCCAATCAAGCCCATTATAGTTATTTGTAAGCCATGAATTTTCACGTTTTGAATGACTGGGAAGTTCTTTCCAAGGACATGGTGGCTTGAAAATCCAATGAGCGGGTTCTATATCGTCATTGAGATTTATCATTGCAAGTTCTTTAAAAACTGGTTGATCATCGTTCTTAAAAGCTTATACATCAACGATGATTTCCATGCCAAATCTACAATGAAAAAAAAAATTATTAGACAGAAATATAGTTTAAATCATATGTTAGTTCATTGATTTTTTCAATACATTGTTAAAGGATTGCAACGTGCCATGATCGCTCGAACCGATGAGTGCTCGACTGAATATGATGTAGCATCGATTTTGACACGCATTTTATACATTTAACCCTTCCCACTTTTTTATATATTAGTAACAGCGCGATATTCAAAATTCGCTCATACGTCTATGTCCAATCAAGAGTCTTTATGAATACGGCTAAGTTCTTTTTATATGCTACAAGAACTCTAGCTCCGAGCGAATATAGTTAAGTCCCTTTAAACGAGCTGACGCTAGATGACTTATACTATAGCCTTTCTTTCCAATGCGCACGCGGCTAAGTTTCATTTCTCTCTCTCTGCTATCGAACACTTAGTCTCTACAGCATACAAAACAGAAAAAAACTTAAAATCGTGTGGCTGCGAAGTGACATAGCTCCATTAGCTATGTCGCACGCTGAAAAAGATATGTTTTCGGTCATATGAGAACTTACACGTGTGAACGTAATATGATCTTAGCCGTGGAGCAGTGAGATGCGTCACACTCACCCCTCTCCCAAAAGTTAGCCATGTAGCGCGTGGCTACGAGCTGTGCGTGAGCTCTCTCTCTCTCTCATTCATGAATTGATATAAAAGGCGATCATAATGCACACGCGGTAATTGATGATTGAACAGCATCACGACTGTAGTCTATGAATTACTAAATCAACGCGCTTATTTTGACTTTGAAAAAATTTTCAAGAATTCATTGCACTAAATGTAATGTATTTGGCCTTGAAAATTTTTTTGAAGTTAATAAAAAGAGTAGTTAGCGTGATAGTTAGAAGCGTGTACGCATGAAAGGACATAGCCACGCGCGCGAGTATAAGTGGTCTTAATTGCGTGAGCATAAACTGTACGAAATTTTTCTAAGTCCACAACCGGCTGCACGAAAATTTTCTAAGTCAACCGTATGACCTCATCCTCTCGCTGCGAGAGTTCAGAGTTAAATGACTCTGCGTGGAGCTCCCCATCCTGAAGTAGCCTTTGACTTCCTATGCATTGATTGATATGTAGGGACTTAGTCGCGCGCGAACATATTAGGACTTACGAGGGTGGTCCGATAAGTATTTAGCCTACAAAAGAAAAACGAAAATTTTGGAAAAGTGGCGTTTTATTTTTCAACATAATCTCCTTTTAGTTCGATACATATGACCCAGCGATGCTCCAACTTCTTTAACCCGTCTGAAAAATACGTTTCCTCGAGGTCTGAAAAGTAGGCTTCCGTGGCAGCGATTACCTCCACATTCGACTCAAATTTCTGCCCGGCGAATGACTTTTTCAAGTTTGGAAACAAAAAGAAGTTGCACGGGGCTAAATCTGGAGAATACGGTGGATGGGGCAGCAGTTCGTAGCCTAATTTGACCAATTTGGCCATGGCGACGGCGGAGGTGTGAGCCGGTGCGTTGTCATGGTGGAAGAGCAGTTTTTTCTTTAACAAATGGGGCCATTTTTTCTGCAATCCAACGTCGAATCGGCCCAATAATTCGGCATAGTACAGCCCTGTGACCGTTTTGCCCCTCTCCAGGTAGTCGATGTAGATCACACCTTGTGAATCCCAGAAAATGGTGGCCATCCCCTTTCCGGCCAATGGGGCAGTCTTCGCCTTCTTCAGAGCACTTTCGCCGGGTAAAGTCCACTGTTTCGACTCTTCCTTGGTCTCTGGTGTATACCAGTGGATCCATGTTTCGTCGACTGTCACGAAACGACGCAGAAACTCCTTCGGATTGCGTTTAAACAGCGTCAGACATTGCTCTGAAGTTGTTTCACGATTGCGTTTGTGGTCCGGAGTAAGCAAACGCGGCACCAATCGCGCCGACAGCTTTCTCATGCCCAAGATTTCATGCAGGACCTGACCCACGCGGTCTTTCGAGATGCCTTTGATCTTAGCTATCTTGCGCACCTTCAATCGTCGATCTGCCAATACGAGATCGTGAATTTTTGTCACGTTATCCTCCGTGGTAGCCGTTTTCGGAGCACCTGGACGTGGCTCTTCAAAAATCAACGTGCGACCACGTTGAAACTCGTTAAGCCAATTTTTGACGGTCGCAATCGAAGGAGAAAAGTCACCGTACACAGCATCCAAGCGCTTTTTGATTTCGCTGCGCGATTTCCCTTCCAAAAACAAGATTCGAATCACCGACCGATACTGCTCTTTTTCCATTTTTCAAAAATCAACGGACACACTTGCTTTCACACGCTCTCAAAAATAAACTACAACTCCGATCCGGCTGAAATCTTGAGAGTAATCATCGAGAAGGTTGTACTACGTGATAGAATATTTCTTTTGCGAGAGTGGCGCCATCGGGCGGTGAGGCTAAGTACTTATCGGGCCACCCTCGTAGTTACATACAAGCATATTCGAGACTGATGAAATATTACAAGTGTCAATACCCTCACTTGACTTTGACAATTTTTGAAAATTAAAATTTCTTCAATCATTTTTCTTAGAATTCATACGTCTAATACAGTTAGTTCATTGCTATACATGTGTATAGTAACGAGTGCTCTCGGTTACGTTAGCTGATCCATAGTCGTAAAAATTGGAAACGTCGCGCCGTAGGTCATGTTATAATACAAATTCCCAAAACAAAAATACACCTACTTTATCTCATTTTTAGTGCATAGTTCGATTTGAAAGAAACGAAGAAAAAATCTCAGTCAGTGTAAAGCTGTGGTGCTGTTCAAACGTATGAATTTGAAAGTGAAAAATGTCGCATTATTCAAGGCGTTATTTCATCTTCGAAATATGTAAAAGTGAAAATTGTGATCGTGCACATGAACATTTAATGGATCCACGATTTCAGCACTTAGAGATATCACCGCTACATATGCATGTTGTAAGTTTGTTAATTTTCATACATTGATATACAAGGTGTGATCAAAAAGTAAGGTGAATTTTGAAATTTAGCGGGCTACGTCCGTTCCATCTTCGATTTTTTTATTTGGTTATGTCGGTACACTCGTCTAGAACATACGTTCCAAATTTCAGCTTTGTAGTATGTTTGGTTTGTTTGTGAGAGGCATCAAGGTTAGAAGTGTTTTGCGTGCTCCACGATTTGCTGCTGTCTAAAAACATGGATCAAAGAGTCTGCATTAAATTTTGTGTGAAAAATGGAATCAAATGTTCCAAAACACTTGAAATGTTGAAAGTGGCATACGGTGAGTCTACTTTAAGCCAAAAAAATGTTTACAAGTGGTATAAACTCTTCCAAGAAGGCCGAGAAGACACCGACGACGAACCTCGTTCTGGACGCCCCAGCACATCAACAACTGATGAGAATGTTCAAGAAGTGAAGAAAATAGTGTTGGGAAATCGTCGAATTACCATTAGAGAAATTGCTGATGATATTGGCATCTCATTTGGTTCGTGCCAATCAATTTTGACGAGTGTTTTAGACATGAGACGTGTGTCAGCGAAGTTTGTTCCGAAATTGCTCAATTTCGACCAAAAGAAACGTCTCATGAGCATCGCCCAAGAGCTACTGAATGACGTCAACGATGATCCAGATTTACTCAACAGGGTTATAACAGGTGACGAAATATGGGTATACGGTTATGACGTCGAGATTAAGACTCAATCGTCCCAGTGGAGGCATTCTGAATCACCAAGACCAAAAAAAGCATGCCAAGTTCGATCAAATGTAAAGGTTTTGCTTACAGTTTTCTTTGACTGCAGGGGCGTGGTGCATCATGAGTTCTTGCCACAGGGTAGAACAGTAAATAAGGAATATTACCTGCAAGTTATGCGCAATTTGCGCGAAGCAATCCGCCAGAAACGTCCGAATTTGTGGAAAAATAAAAATTGGTTTTTGCACCATGATAACGCCCCTGCTCACACATCGTTGCTTGTGCGCGAATTTCTGGCTAAAACCAACACAGTAACGATGCCACAGGCACCGTATTCCCCAGATCTGGCCCCCTGTGACTTCTTCTTGTTCCCAAAACTGAAGAGGCCCATGAAAGGACGGCGTTTTGCCACGATTGAGGAGATAAAGACGGCATCGAAGGATGAACTAAACAAGATCACAAAAAATGATTTTTTGAAATGCTTTGAGGATTGGAAAAAGCGTTGGCACAAGTGCATTATATCCGAGAGGGATTACTTTGAAGGAGATAAAATAAAAATTGATGAATAAATAAATATTTTTTGAGAAAAATAAAAATTCACCTTACTTTTTGATCACACCTCGTATGTGTATTTCAAAAGTAGTTTTAACAGTGTAGTGACGATTTTATTATTTTAGCCACTTAATTTTTATAAACGAGAAATTAGAGAAATTGGAACGCAAACCGATATAGAAGATTCAAAATCTGTGACTTCGAAAGAAAACGTCACTATAGAAGTCATCGTTCCTGATGTAAGTATAAAAAAATTTTAACATCGCAATGGAAATGGAAATTTTCAAATTAATTTTTTTCTAATGATTTATTATTTCGATTGCAGAATTTACAGAAATCACGTGTTGACGAAAAAAATAAAGAGTCTGCAACTCAATATTTGCCCGTTTCAATGGTAAATATTTTAAAAAAATTTTAACGTCGGAATAAAAATTGAATTTTTTTAAGTTAAATGAATTTTTTTCTAATTTTAGACACTTTTGGATATTGGTAATTTCATCACCGATTATGAAAAGGTATGTTGAAACACTATTTTATTTTTATAAAAAAATTATTTGCATAACGACTTATTATTCTGATTGCAGGAGGATTTTAAGAAAATGTACAACGAAGAAAAAAGTAATGTGGCTGTAACTGAATATTATCCAGTATCAATCGTAAGTTTTTATTTTCAAAATCATATTTAATAAAAAATTTTTTGCACACCCATTTATTATCATAAATTTTTCAGAATCCATCAAACAGCCACAGTTCAACGAAAAATCAAGGTGATACGCAGGCATACGAGGAATATGTTCCCTCTTCAGAGGTAAAATATTTTTTTAATTTCTAACGTTAATCTTTTTTTTTAATTTCTAAAGTTAATCATTTTTACTTATTTATTTTTTATAGTATAATCAGAAGAAACAGTACGTGGAATGGAAACGGCAAAATGGAAAAAAAATCTGGAAAAAAATCTAATAAAGTTGCAGATCAAAGTGCAGAGGTACTTATTTTTTATCTTCGTATATTCTCTTTTATTAACGTAATTTAAATGAATATATAATGAAAAAATACTATTTTTCAGAAACAGCATCCGGACGTGATAGACCATTTGGACATTTACCGTCCAAATAATAAAATTGAGTCCTTGCCACGCGTACCTAACAAGAAGGATGACAAATTAAAAGATAATAACTCATATAAGTATGTAGCGTGTAACAGGCTGCCGTTTAACCTTCAATCCCTATTGAATATATCTATTCGTATGGTCAAACGACGCCTTGTTATCTATGTGCTATAAGCACATTAACTCACCTTGTCCCGGCGTGCGCCTGTGCCGAGTTCTCTTACCGTCCCGAGTTGGGTTCTCGATCTCGCCGCTAGGGGCGCTGGCGCGCTCGCTTAGCAGCGCTCCGTCGGCCACTGCTGATAACTCGGTTGGCGAGCTGCTTCTTATGTTGTCTACACGATTCGTGCTAAACTACCGGCGGGTTCGAATTAAACGTAAACAACAACCCGGCTCTCGGACAAAGGGAAGACAAAACAATAAGATCGTTGCGTTTTAACCTCGGATCACTTTATTTACTCAAAGCTTGTATAAGGGAGGGATTTGCCGAGAGACTTCCGCACGCAAGTTCGAATGACAATGCTAACGGGGAGAGAGAGAGTGAAACTCGCGATCGTCGCGGACTATTCGCTCGCACGCTTTTAATGATTCCGCCGCGCACGCTGCGCGGGATCGCACGCTAATTACAATATAGTGCTGTGCACCTACCGCGGAGTTGTCGGGGATACGGTGGCCAACCGTATCCAATCACGCTCGTTGCGGTCGCTGCCTCTGCGTCTGTTGCTCCGCTGTAGCTGTTGAGTGACTCGCTGCTGGAGTTGCAGAGGTTGAGTACGCCGGAACCGAGGTCGCACACGTTCGACAATGCGCGCACTCAGCACTCCGCTCACAGTTATTGTTGACAGGGACGGTGTCACACGCGTGGTGCAGTGTGCGCACCCGTTCCGTCGCACTGATTGTCGTGTTCAGTTATCGATGCACACGCTACGCAGTGTGCACCTCCACCTCAACACTCTCGAACAATGTACAAGGCTTCCTGGATCTCACTCAAAACTAAGGAACACGACGTTGTCACGAACTCACTCGTTAAGATGTAGCCTGACTGAAGGACACAGTCGTACTGGCTAGCAAACTCTCCCCTCCCGGTCATTGCCCCTAACGCGCCCTCTCTCTCTCAAACCGATCGCGGCTGTTACGCTCAGCCGCTTAGTAACCTACGCGAGTCAAAACGATTCTCGGCGATCGTTGCAAGCGTCTAAAAACTCTGTAAAAAATCGCGTGACGATAACGAAAACGGACGGACAAAAACAGAAGACTAATGACAAAAAAATTACAAAAAAAACATTACCAAAAATAATAAGTGACGTGAAGACGCACGTTATATCAAACAAAAATATAAATAATACTGAAGCCACAAAAACAGACAAAGAACAGAAACTTCTTCACCATTCCACAACACAATCATGAAAAAAAAATATAAAACAGGCAGACAAAAATACGGACGCGACGAATACTCGTAAATCACGACCAAAAATTAGAGAACGAAAACCCACTCCTCGTTCAAAGTCAATTATTAGTACCACAAGTTCTGATAATTCACCTCCTCCGAAGAAAAAAAAATCCCCCCCAAAAACTTCTCCAAGAAAAAAAATTGTAATAAGCTCTTCAAGTTCCTCTAGTTCAAGTTCAAGTTCCTCTAGTTCTTCCAGCAGCTCCTTTTCTGAAAATTCCCCAGAAAGACAAGACTCCAATGACAAACGTACTCCTCCAGACACTAACACCTCTCGACCAAAACATAAGCGACTGAATGAGTTTTTAAATTTTAAAATGTAAATATTTTTTATGTACGATTGTAAATTTTACACTTTTATAGTTTTATACTTTTATACTTTTATAATAAAAAGAATATATGAAAATCTTGTGTTAATAATTTTTTATTAAACAGTATTAATTCATCTTTAAATTAAACAAAATATGCATCATAAATTTGCTTTATTTTCTTGCGGCAAATAGGACAAGAACTTAATCTGATTGAACATGTGGAGCATGTTGCGATATGTCCACAAGGTAAAAAAATTTTTCTAAGTTCCTTAGCGAAGCATACGAGGTGTCTTCAAAAAGTACTCGGAATTATCGTTTTTCCAAAAAAATATTTATTTATTCGTTTACATCAATGTGGTCCCCTTCAAAGTAATCCCTCCCAGATATAATATACTTATGCCAGCGTTTTTTCCAATCTTCGAAGCACTCTTGATATTCACTTTTTGGTATGTCCTTGAGCACTCTCAGCGATTCGGCCTTTATTTCTTCAATCGAGGAAATCGCCGTCCTTTCATGGGTCTCTTCAACTTTGGGAACAGGAAAAAGTCACACGGAGCCATATCTGGTGAATATGGAGGTTGGGGCACGACTACGGTATTGTTTTTGGCCAAAAAATTACGAACAAGCAACGACGAGTGAGCAGGTGCGTTATCGTGATGCAAAAGCCATGAATTGTTTTTCCATAAATCGCGGCGTTTTTTTCGGATTGCTTCACGCAAACGTCGCATAACTTCAAGGTAATACTCCTTATTAACCGTACGACCTTGTGATAAGAACTCATGATACACCACGCTCCTGCAGTCAAAGAAAACTGTAAGCAAAACCTTCACATTTGATCGAACTTGATGTGCTTTTTTCGCTCTTGGTGACGTTGAATGCTTCCAGGTGGACGATTGTGCTTTGGTTTCGACATCATAACCATACACCCATGTTTCATTACCAGTTATGACCCTTTAAAGCAAACTTGGATCGTCGTTAACGTCGTTTAACAGCTCCTGAGCGATGTTCATGCGATTGTTTTTTTGGTTAAAGTTCAGTAGTTTTGGAATGAATTTTGCTGCCACCCGTATCATGCCTAAAACATTTGAAAAAATGTTATGACATGAGCCAATTGATATGCCAACTTTATCAGCAACTTCTCTAATTGTGATTCGGTGATCATTCAGATTTATTTTTTCCACTTTTTTCACATTTTCATCGATTGTTGACGTGCTGGATCGACCGGAGCGTTTGTCATCTTCAACGTCTTCTTGGCCATCTTGGAAACGCTTATACCACTCGTAAACACTTGTTTTATTCATAGCAGACTAACCATAGGCTTTTTGTAACATTTCACACACTTTGTTACACTTTATTTCATTTTTTACGCAAAATTTAAAACAAGTTCTTTGATCCATTTCTTTTAAAAAACGAAAATCGCCGAGCTCATAAAAACACGTCAAACCTTAACGACTCCCGGAGACAAAGTAAACAGTGAATATAGCTGAAAATTTTATCATACTTCAGGGGCATGTATACCAACACAATAAAAAAAAATTTTGACAATCGGACTCTCCAGACCCGCGAAATTTAAAAATTCCGGGTATTTTTTGAACACACCTCGTATTTTGCAACTTCGTTCATCGCTAACTTTATCGATATTTTCTTCTGGTGATGATGTGTTTGAATCTGTATTTATTGCAATCGGTCGGTACTCAAGCTCGTATATACCACATACATCAAAACTTGGTGAATTTGGTAGAGGTACGGTACTCGGATCAACTCCGATTGGAATATTACCACAAGACACGTTGCGAATGAATCGACAGCGGTCACCCCATCGCTGGTGTTCCATCTTAAAATCGTCACCCTCTTCCCAACTAAAAATCTCTATCTTACACTCGAAGCATCGGACTTTGTCAATTTCATTCACAAAGTAAAATCCGGCAGCTGCTAAATCCTTAGGCTGCACATATGAGCATGGCCAGTTGTCAAAGCTTTGCAGCCTAACTTGTTCAGATCTGGAAAAAATGAATTTGTAAGAAAAAAATTACTAAGAATACTTTAAAATAATTACCTATAGTCTGACATGGTTCTTCAATGCGAGTATTACTGCATCTAAATTAAAAAAGCACTCGCACACAAATTTAAAGTTGTACCCCCTCCCTTTGTTAAATATGCATATAAATGAGATTTCCTTTGCGAATGTGATCATTCTCTTGTCATCTATCAAGAAATATAGAAGCTCAAAATGTGTTATCCAATACACGCTCAAGACATCAATAAATTCTGCTTTCCAACTGTAAGAACGTTAGTAGAGTTGCTTATGGAGCTGGAAGAAGAAGAAGCTCAATCCGATATAGAAATACTTAGTGATGATAATGATGATGATGATGATTATATTCAAAATGAAGAGTCTGAGATAGGAACTTCAGATATCTGTAGTACATGTGGTGAAGAAGATTAATAACATATATATAAGATAGTAGAAGTCGATCTCGATTCATTCGTGATCGATACCTGCAACAGTCAACGTCTATGCTAAAAAACAAAAATGGAAATTTTACAAAACTGTTTGGAACATTCCATCTGATTGAAGGAGCTGTAAATCTTATTATTTCTAACAACCTATGTGATGAAATAATTATAGAACGATGGAAAAAACAATGTGTCTTATCTTTGCGAACTTTGAAAAAAGTTTTGAGATAGTCATCATCGCTTAGTGTGCCACAAAAACAATCATTGCTCAGTACCATTGGTAAACTTGAATGTATTTACTTAAGACTAGAAAATTGTAGAGTTCATGGAAGAGGTTTGGATGATAGTATAAAAAATCGTATACAATGGGTGGACTTGGAAAGCGCATTCGAAAAACGTTTGAAAACTAGTATTATAGCCAATATTCAACACATTGATATTAAATCATTCTTAAAAGATGCTTGCGATTTATTTGCAAGACATGTCAAAAGTATTTTAAGAGTGAATAATGCTTGTAAAATTAATGCTGTACTATCATGCAAATTTTGGAAATATTCAAATAATCAAGATAAATTGAAAAAATTTTTTGACAAAGCATTTTACTACTCAAAATATTGAAGTATATCCTTCAAGCCCTCTCAAGAAATGGTTTGAAGATAATATTAAAAGTCCATTATTAAAAGAGGTAGAGGAATTTGAAAGTAACAAGTCAGGTTGGTCTTTGGATTCTATTATTAATCTTCAAATTAATATTAATAAATTGAATCCAATGCAAAGTGGAAGTTCTTATATACCTCTACCAACATTTTTAAAACACAAGCATGCTTGTATCAATGTAGAAAATAATGATAAGAAATGCTTTATATGGGCAATCTTAGCAGCTTTATGTAAAATTAAATATACAAATCATCCTCAAAGAGTAAGTCATTATATATCATACGAGAATAAACTCCATTTGAATGGTATATCATATCCAGTCTCTTTGAATCAAATTTCAAAATTTGATAAATAAAACAGCATATCAATCAATGTGTTTTATCATACAGATGATAAAAAATTAAATCATGTCAATCTTTTATTGATAAATGATGAAATATCAAATAATTATCATTATATTTATATAAAAGACCTTGCAAGATTAGTAGGAAGCAGTTTATCGCGCTGCAAAACTAAAAAAATTATTTGTGATCAATGTTTGCATTATTTTAACACCTCAGAGAAACTCGTTGCACATGAAAGGAACTGTAAACAAATAAATAACTGTAGTGTACAGATGCCAAGAAAAGGCCAAGATGTGATTGAATTCAAGAACTATGGATTCAAATTAAACTCATCATTCATTATCTATGGAGACTCTGAATGCTCACTGAGAAAACCAAAAGTTGATGAGCAAGATGTTCATAAAAATACGATTACTATTCAACACCACGAAATGTTTAGCATAAGCTACTACCTAAAATTTAGTTATGATGACAGTTTATCAAGATATAATTCTTATCGCGGGCCTGAGCCAGCGAAATGGTTTGCAGAAGAGTTAAAAAATATTTCTTATTACATAAAAAATATTTATGATGATCCAAAACCTATGAATGATCTTACGCCAGAAGAAATCGGTCAATTCGAGGCAACAAACGTATGTCATATTTGTGAAAAATTAATTAACGAATCAATGAAAGTTCATGACCATTGTCACTTGACAAAAATATATCGAGGTTCAGCCCATCAAAGTTGCAATCTGAACTATCAAGATTCTCGTATAGTACCTGTAGTTTTTCACAATCTTAGTGGTTATGATGCACATTTTATTATTCGTGATATATACAATCACTTTGCTGAAAATATTGAAATTTTACCTTTGATGAAAGAAAAGTATATTGCATTCACAAAGACTGTTGCAGACACTGGAATCAAATTACGATTCATTGATTCATTCAAGTTTATGGCTTCGTCACTTTACAAATTGGCTTCTTATTTGGATAGTTATAAAATTGTGAATTCAGAATTTCAAGATACTGAAGAAGAAAAAATAAATTTGTTGACGTGGAAAGGAGTGCTTCCATATGAATACATCGATTGCTGGGAAAAACATGAAGAAATCAGCTTGCCTGAAAAAAAATACTTTTACAGTTGTCTCACTGATTCAGAAGTATCGGATGCTAATTACGAGCATGCCCTCCAAGTTTGGAAAGCATTCAACATAAAAAATTTAGGTGAATATTGCGATTTATACATTAAAATCGATATTTTATTGCTCGCAGAAGTTTTTGAACAATTTCGCGAGCAATGTCTAACAGCGTATGGTCTAGATTCAACCCACTATTATACAACTCCACGTTTTTCATGAGATACAATGCTCAAGTTTACAAAGATATCATTAAGACTTGACGGATATAGATATGCATTTATTTATAGAATCAGATATTCGTGGTGGTTTGAGTCAATGTTCAGGTCGATACGGTGCAGATAACAACAGATATATGAAAGAAAAATTTGACAGTAGCGTAGAAGAGGAGTACCTTGTTTATCTAGACGCTAATCACTTGTATGGATATGCGATGACACAATATTTGCCACGAGATAAAATTGAGTGGGAAGAAAATTTTGATAAAATTGACTTTCTACAAGTTGCAGGTGATGCTCCAACGGGTTATATTTTAGAAGTCGATTTAGATTATCCGCAATCGATTCACGATGAGCATAATGATTTTCCATTTTGCTTAGAGCACATCAAGCTTCATGGTTCTAAGCATGAAAAATTATGTGCTACTCTCATGAATAAGAATAATTATGTGATACATTATCGAGCTCTTAAACAAGCTGTTAAACATGGACTCAAGCTTGTAAAAATTCATAGAGTATTGAAATTCGAGCAATCAGCATGGCTAAAACCATACATCGACCTAAACAGTTCGATGAGAGCGAAAGCTAAAAATGAGTTTCAAAAAAATCTTTTCAAACTCATGAATAATAGTATATATGGTAAAACTGTGGACAACGTTCGCAAACGTATTGATGTAAAACATTTAACAAACTAGGATGGACGATATGGTGTGGAAGCTTTCGTTTCAAAACCTAACTTTCATAGTAGAGCTATTTTTGATGAAAACTTGGTCGCTGTTCAGTTGCATAAAACTCAGGTATATTTGAATAAACCTATTTATGTCGGTCTTACAGTATTTGTTCCGGATGACTGAGTATTTACACGTTCTTACGCTAAGTGAGAAAAAAATAGTCAGATCAAAATCACGCGCTAGCTACAGAATGCCCGTTCGCGATATATTTTTTCTTAGACCAAGGCGTAACCGCATTTCGAACCGTTAACCATCCGATATCCAAATATGTGGGAAACGTTTTCAAAAACAAGCAGAGTACACCTAAGAATGATTTACGGCCGCACCTAAGAGTAGCGCCTGCAAGAAAACCCGACCCGACGATGACCGCTGATCGCGCACATGTTTTCGCTCAGGTTTCCACGGGCCTTCTCGACGCGCAAAGACCTTTCCGACTAGTTTCTTCTTACTAATAATATGTTACGGATCAGATAAGAAATGTGACGTTGAAAGAATTTCCATAATCATAAGAAATATTGTAAGCCAGCGACGCTAAATGTATTAATATTAAGATTAAGGATAAGCAACATAGAATTTCAAATTTGTGAGAGGTCGAGTGGCGTGTTTGAACGGGTTATGAGCGATTCTGCATGTTGCGCGCTGACATGAGTCAATTTCAATTATAATAGAGAATTAATCAAACGAGGCGTTGAGATCCTCAAAACTTTAAATTGTTCAAATAGAAAAACTGCACCTGTGTGCGAAAGCCGCTGTCCATCAAGCTCAATTAAGCATGCGCATCGCCAGAATTGATACTAGCTTGCGAATCAAACCAGCAGATCGGAAACGTGTATTTCCGAATCTCACATTGAGATAAAGACTCGAAGGTTGAAAAGGTTGAGAGCGGGGGCCGTGGGTCCCCCTCGAAAACCAATCGTGAAACGTGACGCGAGCAGGACAGCAGGCTAAAAACACCATCGTTGGCGGCAAAGCGAAAACAAGCAACGCCCCACGGCCCTTGAGCCGCGAGAGAAGGAAAATTGACGGGAAAGCGGGAGAGGGAAAACCATATGCTTTTTTTTTGACTCGCTCAGCGGATTCAGGCAGAACCGTTCGACCTTTCGCCTAGGCAAGTTAGCGCCTTTTTCTTCGTGCGATAGTTGTCTGCAGCAACTTGTTGTTTTTCTTTTTTTTCATAATAAATCTGTAATTTACCTTTGTACCTAGTGTTAGTTTTTATCTTTGTATTAATGATTGTGTTCGACTTGTGTTTTTTTTTTTGTAATAAATCTTTAATTCGCCTTTTACCAATTTCGTCATTTCATTCCTCAACCCGAACAAATTGGTGCCCCGGGTGAGGAGCTGCGAACGAAAAAGAGTGAAAGCAAATTAGTGAATGGTGCGTCGAGTGCGTATAAATTCTCAATTATTCTGTGTCTGTTTTATCGAAACATCAATGCCACCGAAGAAACGTCCCGCTACAGCAATAAAGAAAAGTGTCGGTGGAAAGCGAAGACAACTAGCCACGGATGGCCCGACAAAGACAAGCACCGCGCGCAAGACCATGCGCGGAACGCGCGGAAGGACCCGTGCACCGCCTGGACGTGGATCAACAACAAATCAACCTCACTCAGAAATGATCGACCCTAACAACATCGTCATCGAACAGCCTCAGCAACGGAGAGAAGGCAGCCGTGGGCCCAGCAACGTCAATGTCGAGATGGAGGAGATTGGCGAACAAGGAAGCAACAGAAATCTTCAAAGCGCATTGCGAGGTACGGGAGCGTCCGGCCAACAGGTCGTAAACCGCGAATTTGTAACGGAGAACGAAACGAATGCGAGCGCGACTGCAAGCACGAATATGAGTGCAGGTGAGAATGTAAGAGCGGACGTGAATGTAGATCCAAGCTTTTCAATAGGACTAGCGATAATGGAAACGCTGCGTGCTGTTAGGGACGCTGCTGCTAGCGAAGGCGGTTCGCGTTTGGGGGGTCGCCCATCATTTTTAAAAGAATTACCGGAATTTAACGGTGATCCACTTGAATGGATTCTTTTTGAAAAACGCTTCCAGGATTCAACTAAAGATTTCGAATATAATGATAGTGACAACATAGTTCGGATGCAAAAGGCGGTACGTGACAATGCTAAACTCAAAAATAAGACTTTGCTAGCTACCGCGTCGAGTGCTCGATCGGTCATGAATTCACTAAGACTGCAATTTGGAAATCCAGCCGTGATAGCTGACCGTATCTCCGAAGATATCGAAAATCTGCCGTCCATGAAATGAGGGGAGGCAAATATCGTTGAATTCGCGACAGGATTGAATAACGCGCTTACTGCTTTCAAATCCCTGTCATTAACCGAGTACTTCACTTGACTGAAGCTTCACTGTGGAAAACCGCTATAGGAAAACTTCCGGCTAATTTGCAGATAGCGTTTTCCGATCACTTAGTAACTACTACCGGAAATGAAACAAAAATTGAGAAACTGTCAAACTTTTTATTGCAAAAGGCAGAAAATGCCGTAAGAGCGGGAATCGTCAATCTAGCAGCAACGTCGTCTGGCAAAAGTAAAACTGTGAAGGATAGCGACGCATCGAGAAGGCTGGCGCAATCATCGAGACGTGCCGTGGTGTGCGCAATTAACAATCAAGCGCCGCAAATGAAGGGTGATAGAATGCGGTTGAAAAAATGCGGTTTCTGCGATACGGAAGAGCATACATTGCGCGAGTGTCAGGTTTTCAAAGGAAGATCGCTTGATGATAAATGGGATATAGCGAAAAATTTGAAAGTTTGCTTCAATTGTCTCGGAAGGGGTCATACACGAGTGCGTTGCCAATCAAAATGAACCTGTAGTCTCTGTGATAAACATCATCACTCGTTGCTACACTTTGATCACTCCGGGGAAGAAAAGGCCAAGGACTGCGAAAGTAACAAGCGCGAGTTAGGGCCGTATTTGGACAATCAGCGCCGACAGGGCGAGCATGAGCAGCGCGAGCCAAAGACGCATACGTCGTCATGACTAGCGCCGAGAACAGGTCTACTCAAAATGATATCAATTCGTATAAGAGGACCAAACGGAACCGCAAGGACGTACGCGATGCTAGACGGAGGCTCTACAGTAACTATAATAAGTAAGAAGTTAGCGCGTACGGTTGGTTGATATGAAATAAATTTGATAGTGAAATAATATGATAGTATGATAGTAAAATGATAGTAAAATTTGATATGAAAGTTCGAGGATTATGGGGCGGGGAAAAGCACACGTAGTGCGAAAGAATTGACTTTATGATAGCAGGCGAGTTCGGGGAACACAAAATTGAGCACGCGTTAGCCGTCTCCCACATGGATTTACCGACTCAAACCTTGTATAGAGAAATAGTAAATCAAATCAAGCGTCAAACCCGTGTAGAAATCGATCCATATAAAAATGCGAAGCCCCTTGTCCTTATTGGTCAGGATAATTGGCGTTTAATTCAATCTCTTGAATGCTTACCCGCGGAAGACTCCGGACTAGTCGTTTCGCGCACGTTACTTAGGTGGGTAGCGCACGGATACAGCGAGAATAGACAAGAGGAAATACTTTCTTTAAACGTATATTATTATTAAATCCTCGGAGTATCGAGCCCCGCGATTGTGCATAAAAATCAAGTAGATAGAGCAATGAAAATTTTGCAAGGAACAACGCGAAAGGTAGAAAAGCATTGGGAAACCAGACTATTGTGGAAGAGCGAAACAGTGCCGGACATGCGAGACACGCGTGCAACAGCGCTTAAACGTATGTACGCGATGGAACGAAGGTGCGATCGCGATCCGGATTTTTCTGAGAAATTTTACCGGGAGGTGGATAGGTGGATCAAATGCAAGTATGCTGTAAAGATAGACAAGAACGCACCCCCGTCCCGGTGTAGACGTTACCTTTCGATCTTTAGCGTAAATAATCCGAATAAACCCGAAAAGGTCAGACCAGTTCACGACGCAGCAGAGAAAACAATCGGCGTTAGTTTTAACGATATGCTCGATACCGGACCAGACCTCCTTGAGTCGCTCGTCGGAGTTTTGACGCGTTTTCCAGTATCCCTATGCCGTCAAAGCCGACATAAAGGATATGTATCTGCGAATTCGAATATTTGAGAAAGATGGGGCAGCGCAAGTGTTTCTTTACCGTGGGGCTGATCGATCTCGCCCACCCGACGAATGGGAAATGAACTGCTTAATTTTTAGATCAAAATCATCCCCGACTAGCGCGGTATTCGTAAAAAACAAAAATGCACAATGTTTCAAACGTATAAAACCCGAAGCCGTGAAAAGTATCATAAAAAACAGTTACATGGATGATTACCTCGCCAGTGGTAATGACGTCAGTAAGATAGGACAGATGGTTCGTGACGTAATTTTAATAAATAGCGAAGCGAATTTTGAATTGCACAGGTGGGCGTCAAACGACGAAAGCATCATTGAATACGTTCAAAAGGACAACAAGTTGAGTGAAAAAAGACAGCGAATTCGTGTAATGCGGAAGAGCGCGTTCTAGGGCTATACTGGGATCGCGACGCGGATACCTTCGTTTTAACGTTGGTTTAAGTAAAATCAAAAACGATATAGCCGTGGGGAAAAAGAGACCTACCAAACGAGAGGTCTTGAGTATCGCGATGTCGGTATACGATCCTTTAGGAGTCTTATGTCCTTTCACATTGAATGCGAAATTAGTCATTCAAGATATCTGGATTAGCGGCGTTAGTTGGGACGCGAAGATTCGTGACGACGAATTCATGGCCTGGCAAACATGGCTAGAAAATTTGCAAAAAATGACTAACTGTACCATCCCGCGCTCTTTTATTCTAATAGGCGCTGATTACGCACACACGCAATTGCACGTTTTCTGTGACGCAAGCAAAGTAGCCTTTGCAGCGGTCGCGTATCTGAGGATACTTGCTCGCGACGGATCAACACACGTAGCGCTCGTCATGGTAAAAGCTAGAGTCGCGTCTGTAAAGCCCACAACAATTCCACGATCGGAACTCCAAGCGGCCGTTCTCGGTGCGCGATTAGCATCCACGATTGGAAAAGAGTTAGATATTAAAGTTGATGAAAGAATCTTTTGGTCGGACTCTACGACGATCATTCATTGGATTAAAAAGGGGCCGCGCACCAAGCAAGTATATGTAGCGAATAGAGTGGGAGAAATAAGTTCAAATACACGTGCGATAAAGTGGCGTTGGGTGCCAACAGAACTCAACCCGGCGGACGACGCGACGCGGATGTCAAATAAGCCTATGTTTTCGACGGATCGGTGGTTCGTCGGCCCCGAATTTTTATGAAAACAAGAAGGCATGTGGCCGAAGCCGAAAAAATTTAATAAGGAAGAAGAACGAGAAGTGGATAAATTAGAATCGCGAAAAGAGTTCACAGGCGCGTTATTTGTCGGCAAACCGAGGGCATGGGAAGAATCTGCGCAAGTTGAAAAATGTCGCTGGAATAGAATCGTGAATGTCGCTGAAAGTTTACGGAATTTATTTCGCCTTTATAAATGGAAAGTGCGAAAAATACGGGACGAAATAATAAAGGAAGTAGACGAAGTAAAGGAATCACCGATGCAAAGAATACGTGAGGCGGAAAATTTTTGGTACCGTCTAATTCAGGCAGCTTATTTTTCAAGCGAGCTAGAAGCTCTTAGGCGAGGAAAAGATTTACCACGAGGCAGTAAGATAATTAGTCTACGACCACACATCGATGAAGAAGGAATATTACGCGCGAAAGGCCGCGTTTCTAGAGTTTTTAATCATAAAACCGGTCAGTCGAATAACGAATTCAAACTTTTTGAAAATAGACTAACTATTTTAAGTGCAGATCATTACGCAACGAAATTCCTTATCGAAATGTATCACGAGCGATATTACCATGCGAACAACGAGACCGTTGTGAATGAACTACGACAATAATATCACATAATAGGTTTGCGCACAAGATTGAGATGGATCGCGAAAAGATGCGCAACCTGCCGACTCCAACGCGCAATGCTGCAAAACCCGCCTATGGTCGATTTGCTTGAGTGTCGCATGACTTACGGACAGTGGCCGTTTTCTTAATGCGGCATTGATTATTTCGGACCGATGATGGTAAAAATAGGTCGCCGACGAGAGAAAAGATAGGGCGTACTTTTCACCTGCATGACGAGGAGCGCAATACACCTAGAATTGGCAAGCACTTTAAGCGCCAGCTCAACAATCATGGCCGTCCAAAGGTTGGCCGCGCGAAGAGGTTTTCCCTCGAAAATTTTTAGCGATAACGGTTCGAACTTTGTAAAGGCTAGTAAAGAGTTACGCGACGCAATTACCGAAATAGACACAGACAAGCAACTGGAATTCGCAAAAATGAATCGATTCTCATGGCACTTTAATCCACCGGACGCACCGCACATGGGGGGGAGCTTGGGAAAGGTTGATAAAGAGTGTAAAAGTAGCAATTAACCATGTTCTGAACGATCAATCGTATAGTGAAGAGGTCCTTCTAACATTACTAACCGAAATAAAACATGGTCAATTCAAGGCCATTGACACATGTGTCAACAGACCCAAACGATGAGGAGGCATTGACGCCGAACCATTTTCTCATCGGCCGATCTTCCGGAAATTTGAAATGCGCACGTTACGAGAGCGAAATTTTAAGCACGCGTCGAACTTTCGAAATAGTACAGAATCTTGCACACGGATTTTGGAAGCGATGGTTGAGAGAATATTTACCTATGATGCTCGCACAAAAAAAATGGCATAAGCAAACGTCTCCGATTCAAGTGAGCGATATTGTGATAATTTTGGAACATCATGACAATTATCATTTGTATAAATAGTAAGAATTGCGAATAAAGAATTCATTTGTGTACAATCACTCGATATGGTTGAATCATTGACCCTCAGTTTGTCTAGTACATCATCTGTATTAGAAACATACTATTTTCCACCTATAGAACTGGATAAGAATAAAACTTATACTTTTAGTTTGGTAGAATTACTTACATTTAATTCGATACCAAATATTAACGTCGGACACAATAAATTCAAAGTTGATGATATTGAAATTGAACTACCTACAAGTAGTTATGAAATTGGTGACATAGGTCGATATTTGAAAGAAAAGTTAAAGTCAACAGATATAAAAATTGAAATAAAACCTAATAACAATACTTTATGCAGTGAAATAATTTGGAATGAACTTCAACCAACTAACTCTATAGGACGTTTATTAGGTTTCAGTAAACGATTGTTGCCAACCAATATAAATAACGTCTCCGACATGCCTGTAACCATTCTCAAAGTAAGCGCTCTACGCGTTGAATGTAATATAACATCTGGAGCTTATATTAATCAAAATAGAGGTCATATCATTCATGAATTCTTTCCAGCTGTATCTCCAGGATATAAGATCATTGAAGTTCCTAAACAGATTATACTCGTATTTACCTCTAACTGTCAGAGTTATTGATCATTTACAGCTACGACTAATTGACCAAGACGGTAATTTAATAAACTTTCGTGGAGAAGTAATCACAATTCATTTACATATAAAGAGAATATAATAGGAATAGTTTATAATGCTAAAGTAGGGAATGGCTATATAACAACACCGTTATGCGCTCAAAAAGTCAGTCATCGACGGATAGTCAGAGGTCTAACACGTCGAACCATTCAGTTCCTGAAAAGTCTCGGGCTGAAGATTGTTCAAGATGTCGCAACAAAAAGAAGAAAAAGAAACGTCAACAGTTTAAAAAATTAACGTGTATATTTGTATGCTGTTGTTATTTCAAAGATGGAAGAAATACTTTGTGTGCCAGCACCTATCATCTTTGATCAATCTATAGGTCATTATGAAGTTCATGCACATCAACCTTACAATTCACAAACATTTAACAATAGCGAAGAAAGTCGTATATTAATACAACATCAAGATTTATATCTCTTACCATCGAAAAGTTCTCTACACATTATAAGAAAAATAAGACGCGATAGTAATGCTGTTACTGAGACAAAGTTCGTAAATAATGCTATATGCCACCTATTCGAAGATATTCGCTATGAAATTAATCCATTAATACCTAAGCCGAATCTGGTAAAGATAGCCTTGAAATAACTATTGAGTTCATGTTATAGCTCAAAAATATTTTATACGTGTTTTTTTCTTTTTGCATTTCCAATTGTTTATAAACAGTTATTTAAACAAATTGACAAAAGTTTTAGTTTTTTGAAAAACTATTTACAGCAATCGGTTCTACGGGAAAAACCAAGGCGAAAACCTCTGTAGCGTTGTTTTATTAGACTCGATTTTGTTGGTGTAATTTCGTTATAAACAATTTGAAACTGAGAAGTGATGCTGACCTCGTTGTATCCCAAGCCGAATCTAGTCGAGATAGCCTTGAAATAACTATTGGGTTCATGTTATAGCTCAAAAATAATTTACACGTATTTTTTCTTTTTGCATTTCCAATTGTTTATAAAAAGTTATTTAAACAAATTGACAAAAATTTTAGTTTTTTGAAAAAATATTTACGGCAATCGATTCTACGGGAAAAACCAAGGCGAAAACCTCTTTAGCCTTTTATCATACAATTGTAATTAGAAATCATAAAGCAGTTTCCATCATTTGAATTTTACGAACCGAATGTGAACTAAAAATAACTTGAAAAAGATTTTTTTGGTTGTACTGAAATAATCACACCATCAGTAGAAATCCCTTATAATTTTATAATTCTTTCTAATTTTCATTCCTATCTTCATTTCAAATGTAAATCGACTAAATAGTTCGGTGTCATATACTATTTCGACGATAGCTTGTCACTCAGTGAAATAGAAGACCATTCTATTATATTGAATAAATTACTGATTTTGTTCTTTTTATATACTTCAATATAAAACTGTAATACCATGATGAGGCGAAGAATTGCTGATTTGAATGAGATGGTTGACGGTGATGATATTGATGGTGACCATCATGTTGATATTGCATTTCTTCCAACAGAGCATGAGAGCTCAGATGAAGGTTCAAGTAATGAAGAAGAAGAATATACTTCACTTCTGCCGCTTCCTACAGGATCGTATGAACATATAAAGAGTTCTTATACTAGTGACCAGAAGTTACTAGAACCGAATCATAAGTATGATTGGCGTGATAATGCTTTGAATTATGACGATCTTC
This sequence comes from Phymastichus coffea, assembly GCF_024137745.1. Classification (NCBI taxonomy): domain Eukaryota; kingdom Metazoa; phylum Arthropoda; class Insecta; order Hymenoptera; family Eulophidae; genus Phymastichus; species Phymastichus coffea. Next base: position 3,108,724 of record NW_026706832.1, on the reverse strand, counting down.
CAGATGATGACTATGATCTTTCATCTATTTCATCATTTTACTCAAAAAGCTCTTTGGAATTGTTTGAACTCTTTTTTTCTCAATCAATGAAAAACTTTATTATAGAAGCTACTTCCGAAAACCACTTTGAATTGACCAATGATGATTTAGACCGATTCATCGTGATCATTATCATTACTATAGTCAATTCTAGGAAAAAGCAGTCTGACTATTGGTCCAACAAACGACTTTTGCAGTGTCCAATAATAAAAGAACTTATGCCAAGGGAAAAATTTGTAAAAATAAAAAAAAACATTAGGTTTTATAAAATTCAAGACAAAGATGAAAAAGATAAAGTCTGGAAAGTCCGATATTTGTTTGAATTATTTAGAGAAAATTGTATGAGATATGGATTTTTTGATTATAATTTGTCAATTGACGAAGTTATGGTCAAATATTTTGGAAGATTCAGCATCAAACAATGCATTAGGAACAAACCTATAAGATTTGGGATAAAGCTATGGGCACTATGTTCTTCAGATGGATATATATATGATTTAGATATATATACGGGAAAGTTTGGTACTGAATCTGAAAATCCTTTAGCTTCTGTTTGGGATCGAGAGTGGTTATCAAATTACTTCAAAGGTTCCTGGAGACGGTTAAAAATGAAAATCTGGCAAAATATCATTTGTATTTTGATAACTTCTTTACATCTCCAGATCTCATGATTCACTTGAGAAATATTGGATTATCGGCTACAGGAACTGTTCGTCAAAATCGCGTCAAAGCAAAAATCGCTATGTCAAAGAAAGTTGATAGAGGAACCACTATCTCAGTTCATTAAGCCAATTCAAAACTGAATTACATAACGGTGATGGACTAAAAACCCGTATCAGTTCTCTCAACTAAATACGAAGATGAACCGAAAGTTAAAATGAAAAGATGGCATAATAAAACTAAACAAAAAATTCTCTTTCCTCAAACTTTCTCAATGTATAATAGACAAATGGGTGGAGTAGACTTACACGACCAGCATTGTAATGCACTTATGCCTACAATCCGAAGCAAAAAATGGACGTGGTGTCTCTTCATGAGTCTTATTCAAGCTTCATTAGCTAATGCTACTGTTATTTACAATAAACTCCATCCAGATGAGAAGAAAGGTTCAAAAGATATTGTGGAGGAAGTTTGTGAATATTATATTCAAAAACTCGAAAATACTCATCGACCTAAACGACAGAAAAAAGTTGAAACTCCGACAGAGGAACATCAGATAAAGGTTGGGAAACGTAGAAAGTGTGACAAAGAAAATTGTTCAGTATTGACTGAATATTGTTATTCAAAATGTGATATTTATTTTTGCAAAACTCACAGAGAAAATCATTCGTAATTGTTTTTAAGGATCTGTTTTGAAGAAAGTAGTTCTTTTACCCATAATGATTAACAAAAACAGTTAGGTCGAAAAAAATAATGTTAGAGAGGTTTTTGTCAGCATCACATCTCAGTTTCAAATTGTTTAAAACGAATATACACCAATAAAATCGAGTCTGACAAGAAAATCTTACAGAGGTTTTCGCCTTGGTTTTTCCCGTAGAATCGATTGTCGTAAATAGTTTTTCATAAAACTAAAACTTTTGTCAATTTGTTTAAATAACTTTTTATAAACAATTGGAAATGCAAAAAGAAAAAACACGTGTAAATTATTTTTGAGCTATAACATGAACTCAATAGTTATTTCAAGGCTACCTCTACCAAATTCGGCTTGGGTATTAATGGGTTAATGCCATTAAGATAGACAGATGTAAAAATGTTGGATTGACGAGTACTATGAAAGGTTTGATTTCATTGAATCAAAATCAAAGTGCATTCCTCGAAAATGCCAGATGGCTTGATATTGAAGAAACTAAGACAATAATTGACAACAATGGTTACTTTGATGTGTCGATACCACTTTCCAAGCTTTTAGGATTCGCTGAAGACTATCACAAAATTGTTGTGAATGTAAAGCATGAACTTATATTTACCCGATCAAGAGATAATTTAAACGCAGTCATACAAAACTTGATGAGAATTGATGATACTGAGCAGTATGAACCTTTTAAAATAGAACTCATACGAATCGAATGGTTGATGCCTTATATAATTACGTCAGATAAGTGTAAAATACAGTTATTCAATCTCATTCAAAAAGATATTCCTATTTCTATGAGTTTTCGATCGTGGGAACTTTATGAGTATCCAGCATTACCACAAACGTCAAAACATCTTTGGACAGTAAAAACATCTAATTAATTAGAAAAACCAAGATATATTATATTAGATTTTCAAACAAAACGCAAGTCTGATCAAACTAAAAATCCCAGCAGATTTGATCATTGTAGTGTAACCAATGTTAAACTTTTTCTCAATTCTCAGCGATATCCGTATGGAAATTTAAATCTTGATATAAGTAATAACCAATATTCTATGTTATATGACATTATGCTAATTTTCAAGTGAACTATTACAACAGAGACTGTATGTACAATCCACTTTTGAATAGAAAACAATTTATTACGCATGCACCTCTAATAGTAATAGATTGTTCTAAGCAAAATGAATCATTGAAACAAGCTACTGTACATGTACGTCTAGAGTTTGAAACAAAAAATGATATACCTGCGAAAACAGCTGCATATTGTTTAATTTTACACAATCATATAATTAAGTATAATCCAATAAGTGGTAACATTACAAAACTTGTATAAGTATTATAATATAATAAACATGTATACTTTTTTTATCAAATAAATGTAATTTCTAAAGTTAAATAATCTTCATTCATTCACTCCGCTATATTTATAGCAAAAGAATCAAATCCTTTTCTATACCGTCCATGATTGATTGGGCTAACTCTATCAATAACTATAAATCCATGATTATCGTCTCTCCAACAATTTGAACAAATTGCTTTAAATTTCTCAAAAGTCATATCTGAGTTAACATGATCGTTGTAAATATGTTTAATATTCACGTCATCTTGTCGAAACAAAACTAGTAAATTCACATTGTTATTAGCAGTTATTCAGTTATTAGCAGTGCTAAGGCCGCTCAAAATTAATTGAAAGAAGCTCATAGACACAATAAAACTATGGAAGCTATTGTTATTGGTAAGGGAATTTATTAGAATCCATATCGTAAAGGCTATGGTCTTCATCTGAAACCATATTCAAGTCGAAAAGGTTGAAAAAAAAACTCGAAGTAACTTTACCTAATCGAGCACTGACAGATCATGATATAAGAAAATATGCTAAAATACTAAAAATTGCAAAATTTCGAGTTGTTTTTCATGCGTGATGCTCTACCGGCGGATGGATGCCGATATCAACAGACAGCTATTGTAAATTTAGATAATAAATGTGGACCAGGTACTCATTGGGTAGCATATAAAAAGAAAGGTGACGAGGTTATGTATTTTGCTAGTTTTGGTAATCTACAGCCGCCTATAGATCTATTGTTTTATCTCAAAGTTAATAGAATCATGTATAATTATATTAGGTATCAAGATTTTAATACATACAATTGCGGCCATCTTTGTCTCAAATTTCTTTTAAAGAAGCTATAGAAAAGACGACTAGTATAAAAAATACTCATTCAACGAATTTCATTTGATATGAATCTGTCATGGAGAATACAATGACATTGAATCTCTCGGGAACATCATCCGTACTCGAATCATATTATTTTCCACCGATCGAATTGATAGCAAACAAAAAATACGTTCTTGGTCTAGTTGAGCTATTGACATTTAATACAATACCAAACATTGACGTTGGTTATAATAAATTTTACATTAAAGGTCAAGAAGCTATCACTTTACCAACTGGTAGCTACGAAATAGAAGATATTGAAAGCTTTCTCCAAGAAGCATTAACATCTAAAGGTATATCGTTTAGTCTGAAACCAAATAATAATACTTTACGTAGTGTCATTCAGTGCAGTCAAAAAATACATTTTGAACCAGAAGATTCTATTGGATCAATTTTAAGCTTCACTAAACGCACGCTCGTTGAAAACGAATCACATAGTTCTGACTTACCCGTCACTATACTCAAAGTCAATGTTTTACGTGTAGAGTGTAATATTACTACAGGCTCTTACATAAACGATCGCAAAGTACTAGCTCTGATCTTGAGGGAAATGTGACTGTTTTAGCTGAAAACAAGGAAAGATATATAGCTTTCATAAAACACGTGGACTGTAGTACTATAAATTTTCGATTTATTGATTCGTTTCGTTTTATGCCATCATCTCTCGAAAAACTGTCTTCATACTTAACCAAACTAAATATCGTAGAGCATGAATTCAAGATAGATAAATATACAAAAACATAAATAGAATTATTGAAGAGAAAAGGCGTTTTTCCATATGAGTATGTTAACAGTTTTGAAAGATTAAAACAGACTCAATTACCACCTATCGAAGATTTTCATAGTTAATTGATAGATAGCAACATCTCTGAAACTGACTATGAGCATGCTCAAAAAGTGTGGAATGCATTTGACATCATTGATTTAGGACAGTATTCTGATTTATATTTAAAAACTGACGTACGAGGTGTGATCAAAAAGTAAGGTGAATTTTTATTTTTTTCAAAAAATATTTATTTATTCATCAATTTTTATTTTATCTCCTTCAAAGTAATCCCTCTCGGATATAATGCACTTGTGCCAACGCTTTTTCCAATCCTCAAAGTATTTCAAAAAATCATTTTTTGTGATCTTGTTTAGTTCATCCTTCGATGCCGTCTTTATCTCCTCAATCGTGGCAAAACGCCGTCCTTTCATGGGCCTCTTCAGTTTTGGGAACAAGAAGAAGTCACAGGGGGCCAGTTCTGGGGAATACGGTGCCTGTGGCATCGTTACTGTGTTGGGTTTAGCCAAAAATTCGCGCACAAGCAACGATGTGTAAGCAGCGGCGTTATCATGGTGCAAAAGCCAATTTTTATTTTTCCACAAATTCGGACGTTTCTGGCGGATTGCTTCGCGCAAATTACGCATAACTTGCAGGTAATATTCCTTATTTACTGTTCTACCCTGTGGCAAGAACTCATGATGCACCACGCCCCTGCAGTCAAAGAAAACTGTAAGCAAAACCTACACATTTGATCGAACTTGGCGTGGTTTTTTTGGTCTTGGTGATCCAGAATGCCTCCACTGGGATGATTGAGTCTTAGTCTCGACGTCATAATCGTATACCCATATTTCGTCACCTGTTATAACCCTGTTGAGTAAATCTGGATCATCGTTGACGTCATTCAGTAGCTCTTGGGCGATGCTCATGAGACGTTTCTTTTGGTCGAAATTGAGCAATTTCGGAACAAACTTCGCTGACACACGTCTCATGTCTAAAACACTCGTCAAAATTGATTGGCACGAACCAAATGAGATGCCAATATCATCAGCAATTTCTCTAATGGTAATTCGACGATTTCCCAACACTATTTTCTTCACTTCTTCAACATTCTCATCAGTTGTTGATGTGCTGGGGCGTCCAGAACGAGGTTCGTTGTCGGTGTCTTCTCGGCCTTCTTGGAAGAGTTTATACCACTTGTAAACATTTTTTTGGCTTAAAGTAGACTCACCGTATGCCACTTTCAGCATTTCAAGTATTTTGGAACATTTGATTCCATTTTTTACACAAAATTTAATGCAAACTCTTTGATCCATGTTTTTAGACAGCAGCAAATCGTGGAGCACGCAAAACACTTCTAACCTTGATGCCTCTCACAAACAAACCAAACATACGACAAAGCTGAAATTTGGAACGTATGTTCTAGACGAGTGTACCGACATAACCAAATAAAAAAGTCGAAGATCGAACGGACGTAGCCCGCTAAATTTCAAATTCACCTTACTTTTTGATCACACCTCTTATTACTCTTGGCCGATATTTTTGAAAATTTTCGTAAAACTTCTATGGACGCGTATCAACTCGACCCAGCATACTATTATACTACTCCTGGATTAACATGGGATGCTATGTTAAAGTGTACAAAAATTGTGTTCGCGGCGAATCCGCTCCCTTATTTTTACAATTACGCGTTCTCTCGCTTCACCTTTTACTTTTATTTCTCGCAGCAAATCACTTTTTCAAAATACGTGCTTATTCTCTAATTGCGCTGGGGATTCCCCAAAAACGTGTTGAGTCTTCTCTAAATGTGCTCATTGTTTTCATCGTACTCTACTTGCAACCGTAGATATTCCGTTTGCTACCTCAGTTTAGGACGAGATATAAATTGTCTCGGTTCAGAGGAAAAAACTCTCGTAAACCTTCCAAAACACCGTTACGCTCATCCCATCATAAACGAGTTCGGCAAGTCCGGGTTTTCCCTAATTACCCGGGCCGCTCCGCCCGCAGCATTGGGCAATAAAAAAGGGGACTCTCTCTCTCTCGCTCGCCGCTGGCCCTCGAGTTGCCGAACTCCGCGCGGACTCTCTTCGCTACGCTCCCGCTAATCTCTAATTGGATCCTGCGAAAGGGGCCCAAAGAGAGAGGGTAGTTTTCCCGCCTTTCCGCGCTTTTCGCCATGGGGGCATTCCCAAGAAGACGCCACGTCAGAACTGAGTCTTGAAAAAGAGTTCGACCGGAACGGTAGCCAACTATTACGCTCCTTCTCGTGCGCATCTCTTTTTTTCTGCAGTTATACCGACGCGCGATCGCTAACATATTTGTTTCGCGTCGTCTTCGACCGCTTGTATTCTTGGGTGTGCTCGTTTGCTTCGAGCAAAACGCGTATGTTGTACTGCAGTGTGTGTAACCCTTTGACGACCACCGCAAAGAGACTAGCGACGAATCAACTCGCTGCGCTAGTAGAGGCGACTTCAGTGTCCTCTGGGGTGTTGTCAAACCCCGCGCCCTCAGATCGGCAACTCGGTGACATAGCAGTAAGGGCTGTACCCGTGTCCAAGGCATTGGAGCTGCATGCACCTTTCCTACCTGGCAGCACCTTCTCCCTTCGCTCGCTCAATCATTGTGTGTGTGTGCGTCGTCCAAAGGTAAAAGAGCTCTCGAATTCTAACAAGTGAATGGCCATTCCACCGCAACGTTTGTAAAGGCTCTGCGAGCCTTATCACTTCGCATCAGCGTAATCCATTTGCTTTACTCACTCACCCTAGTAATAATAATAGTGCATTATTTTGTAATTCCACTCCCTTATCAATAACTATATTTATAATTTGCTTCGCCTTTGCGGCTTTTTTCCTCCTCACTTCGAGGAGGTTTTTTTATGCCATTTAACGAAATCAGTTTACTCAAATCTTATCCTATTATTTAGCACAACCCATACACGCTGCCTTACCTCACCTAATTTCATCATCATTAAATTAATTTTATTTATTACGTTCTACGCAAATAAATTGAGCTAGAACTTTTAACCGATATAGACATGGCTAGACTTCCACTATGGCTACATAAAAGAAAGACTACCTCATAAAGCAAAATTACTTTATACTGATACAGATAACCTCGTATATGAATTTCAAGATGTTAATATATATGAAATAATGAAAGAAGATATCAATAAATTTGATACATCAGATTACTCAGAAAATAATCAGTTTAATATGCCGTTAGTTAATAAAAAGGTTCTCAGTATTATGAAAGATGAATGCAATGGTATTATTATGAGAGAATTCATTGGACTTCGAAGTAAAATGTATAGTATACTAATAGAAAACCATCAAGCAATAAAGAAAGCAAAAGGTGTAAAAACACATACTGTCAAAAAAACAATAGATCATGAAGATTTTCGAAACTGTTTATTGGTTTTAGAAATTATTAGACGTGAGCAATGTAATATACGAAGTGTATTGCATCAAGTAAGAACAGAAAGAGTGCAGAAAGTAGCACTAACAAGGAAGGTACCCGAGGTGTACCTCACCGATTTTCTTGAAATTGTGATATGTTGTAGAACTTAAAAAAATATTCGACGCGTATTTTTTTATACGTGCCCATAAGCCCATTTAAGGGGTGAAACCCACCCTTGAAGTTCACCCCTAAAAACAAATTTTTTTTAATTTCTCGAATAAAATTCGTAATTTTTTACTGAAACAAAGTGGGTAACACTTGTTATTGAAAAGCATATATTTATGCATTGTTTTTAGTCATCAGACTCGTAACCCCCGTTTTTTATTAATGAAAAACTATATTTGATGACCATTTTTTTCACTATACACATTCCAAAATCTGTTAAATCTTGACAAAATTAATTGTTTTATGCACAATAATCAAAAATAAAGTTGACCTGTTCCGGCATTTTCAAAAAAAAAATCCCTTGAGGGGGTGAGCTACCCCTAACATTTATACTATTATATTTCATTATTCCATTACGATATCATGGTGTAAATCTCTTGGATACTATTAAAATTGTTAAGTAGTTGATGTAGTTTGAAATTTTCTGAAATCAGCCCTTACAAATGAATTCATCCCTAAAACTCAATCTCAAGTATTATTTTTTCATTACTTGAAAATACCCTAGGACTATTCAGTGGCGTAAAACGTGTAATAATATTAGTTCACATCCTTGGTATTGAATTAGAATTCTTCACCCCACTAATGTATCAACCCCTATTTTTCAATAAAAAAATGACACCCTTTTCATATGAAAATACTAGTTTCTTGAGTTTGACGAAAAAAATTTTGGCAGTATGCACAATATTCAAATACGAAATCGACTGTTCTCACCTTAATAAAAATAACCTATAATAAGGGGTGTACCAGCCCCACAGGAGATATTGTCGTATCTCTATGATTTTATTCTTTTTCTATGGGACTTTCAAAAGTAATAAAAAATTAATGATTCAAAGTACAAAAAAATTTTAAATTTAATATTTCAATAGTTTCGAGTTTTAATGTTAATTTTATAATCCTGGCAATAATGATAATCATTAAAAAAATGTTTCAAGCATAATGATTTCTTACACCAAGAGCATCTTACAATTGCTGAGTTAGAGTAACCAGGAACTTCACAACGCTCATTACAATCATTACCAAAACTAAAATCTACGGGGTTATCAAATTTATCTGGCTTTGATTCAACGTAGCCACTTTTATACCATGAATATTTGAATAGGCTATTGTATCGAGGAGATGACAATTGATTATTTACCAAGGATTGGAGTTTTATAATGTTATTTCTTTTATGAAGTTCTATATCCTCATTCATTAATGTTACACTGTCCTCGAAGCGACGGACGTAATTTTTCCACACTCGGAAGCCGAAAGCATCTAGTGGCTGAATTTTGCCTGTTGTTCCTTTTGGAATTATTTTTACATCAACAATTTTGTTTGGAGGTGCTGCTTCCTTTACAGCATCAGGGCAATGCCCACTCCACGAATCAATTAATAAGACACTTGAATGCCCAACATTGGGAAAATACACATCCTTCAGCCATGTTTTGAAATGTTCTGTAACCATTGAAAAAACTCATTTTTATTCACATGACATAAGTTAAAAACTGTAATCATCAATAATAAATATCATACCTGAAGTCAGTTTGCCAGAAGCGGAAGGCATCACGTAAATATTTGATGGCTTGAATAATTTGGATTCTACTACCGGTCGAAAGGTTCCTTTACTTTCTTTTAAAACAATGAATAATGGGGAAAGCAGTCTCCCATCACCTGAAATGAGTGGTTGAATTGTGTAACTGTGAGTCGTCGAACTTACAGATTCTACAAGACATTCAATTTGCTTTTCGCCTTCAATAGCTAGTGTTCTTCCCGAGTGCATTTCAATTTGAAATCCACTCTGATCTGAATTGTAAATGGATTCCAAACCTTTGCTTTTAATTATTTTTTTCACATCTGAAACAAAATCATCAGTTGTTTTTTGTAAATATTCTCTCCCTTCAACAGTCTTTTTTGTTACAAATTTATTTATCTTTCTGCTGACTATTCTGTGAGCCTTTTTAAAATTTTGTAGCCAATGACGTGACGCTTTAAACCTTATATCTTCATGTCCAACGATTTTCTGAGCTTGTAATGCCCATTTTTGTAAATCTCTATCGTGAATTATATAACCGGCATCGGAAGCCGACTGAAAATTATCTAATACAAATTTATTGATTCTTCCAATTTTTTCTTTATAAGTGCCTCCTTTATTCAAAGTATGCGCCCATCGTTTCAACTGTGTAATTGATTGGACTTTTCGAAATCTATGCTGCACAGTTTGCAGAGCGAGATTTTTCGTAACTCCGCTTCTCCAATAGTCCACAGCTTTTCGTTTGTAATCCCAAGATAGATCTTCTGTATCCGCTGTACATACTAGTGAGTGTTCATCAACATCCGCTGACCAGATTTTATCAATATCTTCAACAATATGCATTTCAGTATCCTTAAATGGATCTTGAAAAGCTAATGTAGATTCCACAATGAATTCTGGATCCTCAAAGTTATTTATACAATCAAATAATAGTTTTTCTATATTATCCTTCAAAGCAATTTCATCTTTAGTAATGGGACTTTCTTGTATATTCATAGCTTGAAAAGATAATAATAATAATTGTATAACATTTATAGGATTAATAGTCATTTTTCCAATACCTAGAAATAATAATTATTATTTGTTTTTTATATGATGAAATCCGAAGCGCATTAATTTGAATATTTTTTTACAAAGTCAGGCAATAATTTTTAATATCATTTAAATCAACATTACACTGACAATTACGTATCAATTTCATTTCTAATTTCTTCGAACGATAATTGAATATTGAAAATTCCAAAATTTCTTGTCTATCTTTGATCCCTCACCAATTCTGGAAAAAGACCACATAAAAATATGAAGTATTGCATTTTATAACTCTTTATAAGCTATATCTAAATCACTAATTAAAAAATTATTTTCGTCAAACACGATGTGAGTATGAAAATTTTTGAGCTTTTTTCTTCGGAAAAATATTTAATTCAAAAATGTAGAGTAAAAAAAATGATGAAAATAATTTTTTATGGTTTCTTTAGATAGGGCTTGTAAAGAGCTGTAAAATAGAGTACTTTCAATTTCTGTGCGTTTTTTGAAAAATGGCGAGGGCATGTATACAATATCTATCAATTACCGCGTTAAGAAATTTTACGCAAAAGGAAATTTTACTTACAATCAGGAAATAAGTATTGACCAAAAATGATATGGTAGAATTAATATGTACGAATTCCAAAATACTATGTTATACTTTGATGAAATTTGAAGTTTGAAATTTGGTTGCACATTTATTGGATTCCAATGTAATTTCTTGTAAATTCAACAAACACTGCACTCACAATTAATATACTGATTCAAACGAGCTCGATGAAGCTCTGACTAAAGACTGATGATGAGAGGTAATATCGAGTATTCGAGTGTTGTTTTGGCGAGCTGATTGTGAGTTCAAGAGTGTGATCGCATCGTCGAAAAAGGTCTTATCTATCCAAAACATAGCAAGACGATAATTTAACCGTTGAGGTTTTTCCCACCGTCCGATCTCGACAACAACAACAAGAAAATGATAAATTTAATCTTATCTTGTTATTTTAAGCTGTTCACTTCTCTTAATTTGTTTTCCAAGCGTTTATACGTTTATTCTTCGTATGCATTTATTCGATAATTAGTTAGTTCTTCTTGCTTTGAATCATTAATTTCACAGGCCTGCAAGGTTTTGTTCTTTTGCAACTGAGGGTCATTTCCGAAGTAATTTTTGGCGTAGAATTCGAATCCGTCATCAGAATTTCTCCATCACGTCAGGTTTTTAAGTAATCGTCCCCTAAAGGTCGAAAAAACACGTTTTTTGGCCATATTCAAGACTTGATTACATCGTGAGTTTATATTCTTTTCAAAAACGGTTGACGGCATCTTAAAGAAGCACTCTTACCCTTCAAAACCCATTTTTCAAATTTAAGATATCATTTTTTTTCATCTAGATATCATCAATGGAAATTTGCCATTTTTGAGGTTTCACCATAAGCTTAAAAATTCGGCCAATTGTCCTGGAAGAATACGATATATTTCTTAGTATTTTTTGGATAATGATTCTAGAATCATTATAAAAAAAGAACTAAGAAATATATCGTATTCTTCCAGGAAAATTGGCCGAACTTTTAAGCTCATGGTGAAACCTCAAAAATGGCAAATTTCCATTGATGATATCTAGATGAAAAAAAATGATATCTTAAATTTGAAAAATGGGTTTTGAAGGGTAAGAGTGCTTCTTTAAGATGCCGTCAACCGTTTTTGAAAAGAATATAAACTCACGATGTAATCAAGTCTTGAATATGGCCAAAAAACGTGTTTTTTCGACCTTTAGGGGACGATTACTTAAAAACCTGACGTGATGAAGCAATTCTGACGACGGATTCTAATTCTACGCCAAAAATTACTTCGGAAATGACCGTAAGTTGTAAAAGAACAGTGACGACTCTCTATTTTGCAGGCCTGTGAATTTTTTATTACTTTTGAAAGTCCCATAGAAAAAGAATAAAATCATAGAGATACGACAATATCTCCTGTGGGGCTGGTACACCCCTTATTATAGGTTATTTTTATTAAGGTGAGAACAGTCGATTTCGTATTTGAATATTGTGCATACTGCCAAAATTTTTTTCGTCAAACTCAAGAAACTAGTATTTTCATATGGAAAAGGGTGTCATTTTTTTATTGAAAAATAGGGGTTGATACATTAGTGGGGTGAAGAATTCTAATTCAATACCAAGGATGTGAACTAATATTATTACACGTTTTACGCCACTGAATAGTCCTAGGGTATTTTCAAGTAATGAAAAAATAATACTTGAGATTGAGTTTTAGGGATGAATTCATTTGTAAGGGCTGATTTCAGAAAATTTCAAACTACATCAACTACTTAACAAATTTAATAGTATCCAAGAGATTTACACCATGATATCGTAATGGAATAATGAAATATAATAGTATAAATGTTAGAGGTAGCTCACCCCCTCAAGGGATTTTTTTTTTTAAAATGCCGGAACAGGTCAACTTTATTTTTGATTATTGTGCATTAAACAATTAATTTTGTCAAGATTTAACAGATTTTGGAATGTGTATAGTGAAAAAAATGGTCATCAAATATAGTTTTTCATTAATAAAAAACGGGGGTTACGAGTCTGATGACTAAAAACAATGCATAAATATGTGCTTTTCAATAACAAGTGTTACCCACTTTGTTTCAGTAAAAAATTACGGATTGTATTCGAGAAATTAAAAAAAATTTGTTTTTAGGGGTGAACTTCAAGGGTGGGTTTCACCCCTTAAATGGGCTTATGGGCACGTATAAAAAAATACGCGTCGAATATTTTTTGATGTTCTACAACATATCACAATTTCAAAAAAATCGGTGAGGTACACCTCGGGTACCTTCCTTGTAAGTCCATATGATGATAAACGATGTATATTCGATAAAAATCCTGATACACTTCCATGGGGTCATTACAAAACTATTGAAACGTCAAAGCTTAAAATCAAGAGTGCGGAACAACGCAGGAAAAGAAAGATCATAGAAATGGAAGAAAATCCTCAAGAAAGTTGTAAGCTTCCTCCAACCTCCGACAGAAGTCGCTTAGAACAAAGTAGTAATAGTGGGGAGGAAGAAGGCTTAGTTAGGAAAAGACTAAGGATAAAATAGTGAGAGAGTGGGGACAACGATAGAGTGGGGGATAACGGCAGACATGGCGACTGAAATCTGAGGAGTATGGGCAATGGAATCATATGAGAAATTATTCAAGTGGGGATAAGGCGAAAAGAGAGGGAAATTACGGCGGCTCGAGTTCTCAGAGAGGGGACGCATGGTACAAAACGGAGAACACACCTCAGTCCGTCGCAGTTATTCAGCAGTAGGTTGAAGCAACAGCAGTAGTCTCTCTTCCTAGTTCTCCTATTCGACTTCTAGATTTTCTCTTAAAAGTAAATTTCTTGTATACTAGTAGCTCTCTAACTATATATCCTAGTAGTATTAAATATTGATTGATTTTTTTTATTGTAGAATGGACTTATCATCAATTAATAAAATAGACAAATCGGCATTCTTACCAAGAAAAACGATGGCACAATTAGAAAATAACTGCACCTACATGATAACGAAATTAAGATGGCTTAATACTTGTTATGGATTCAGTGTTGTTATAACAGTAGACGACGAATTCGAAATTTTTCTACCTAAGCGCGTAAGCTTAGCGTTAGAAAAAGATGAATATATGTTGAAGAAATTATTCGAGATTATGGAAAAAAAGGAGTTGTTTATTTACCATCGAGAAGGCTCGAATTTTGAATTTAAAAATTAATCTAGCATAATGTGTAAATGTATAAATATTAAATAAATTTATATTTAAAATTTTAATTATGTCTTTAATCCTAATTTAATTATTCCTTCAAATCCTTTTTTTTTTGGAGAGGTTGAAGTAATTACTTATGCGTTCTTTCTGCCGAGTTTCGACTTAGTGTAAAGGTCTCATAAGCAATGTTAGTAGTGGAAGCACCTCACAGGTGAGAGCGATGGTTGGGGCTCTCACCATTCCCTAATAAAAAATAAGAAAGAGGGGGGGGGGATTTCGGCGGCTCGAAAAGCGAAGTAGTGGGGTTATATTCTAAAATATCGATAAGATGTTAATAGGAATACCATTCTTTTCGAAGCATTGGTAAGAAGAAGAAGTAGTAGTAGAAGAATGTTAAAATATATCATCTTCCATACGAAGAAAAAGACTCTAGAAAAGGTATTTGGGAGTAAATAGCACGAGATCACGAACGTTTCCAAAGACGTATTGCTGAATTGAATAAAGTTATATCAGGGCAATTCTAGGCTATTTCAAACAGTTTAAAACTTCAAATCACCAATTTTGTTCAAAGTTGGTAGACTTGTTATCTATACAGAGGTCAACATCTGTGCAGAGTTTTAGATCAAAATATTGATAAGGGGCCGACTTATCAACTGTTGAAAAAATATTGGACTTTTTTTTATTAATTCGATTTCTCGGAGACTAATAAAGATATGGACATGATTCTTTTTGTAAAAGACGCGGAAAGAGTTTCACTTTTAAAATGTAAATAATAAAATACCAAATCATTTATTTATGCCATTGTTATAAACAATTTTTGCACAAAATCGATGATATCTCAAAAAACGATATTTTTTTTTTTTAATTTTTGCACCATCGTGTTCCTTTTCATTTTTTACATAAGAAACCGGTGAGAAAATCGAGTGCCCGCTATTAGGATTAAGATAGCACTAAAATGAAACGAACCGCGCGCTAGCCGCTCGGCCATCTGCTACTCGTGCGGTTCCAACGTTGCTTGCTGCAATTGCCTTCTTTAAAGAATAAATAATTTCATATTCTAACAGTTTATATGTATTTATTTAAATAATATATAAATTAATTAATTAAATAAGTAATTAAATTTAAATTAAATTTTGATGACTTATTTACTTAATGTAACGTTATATAAAGTAATATAAGTAAAGTAATATAAGTAATATAAATCTGAAACAACATTGAATGAAACATTTGCTCTGTGCGTTAGATCGGTCGTGAGAATGACGTATATGCAAAAATATATGGTAGAAAATATAAACACCAATTTGTAATAGCTTCTAGAAGTCTTTAAAAGTCTTTGAATTTCTTACGAAAAAGAATTTATGCTAAATATCAAAAAAATTTAATTGAATTCATCAAAAATACATTTCAAAATACTGTAAAAAAAATTATTTATGTTAGTGATGGTGCCGGAAGCCAATATAAAAATAGAATGAATTTTCTAAACTTAGTTCGATATTACGGCATTTATTGTATTTAGAGCAGAGTGGCATTTTTTTGCAAGTTATCATGTTAAAAGTCCATGTGATGGAATTAGTGGAGGTATAAAAAGATTAGCTCGACGAGAAAGCTTGCTCGGTAAAATCATAAGTAATTCTGCAGAATTTTACAAATGGGCGAAGCAAGTTATGTCTAAAATAACGTTTATTTACTGTAGTCAAGAAGAATATGAAATTTTTGAAAGTAGCATGTATAGTCAATTAAAAGATGCTCTTACTATACAAGGAACACAATCACTGCATGCATTCATTCCAGTTAGTGATGACAATACAACGGAAATTAAAGTAAAAAAAACTTCATACTCTTCTGAATTTGAAATAAGACGCATAATTTAAAGGGTTTTTGTTTTGTAAAATTACTTGTAAATTACTTATTAAGAGTATTATGGTGTAGGTCCGATAAAAAAACATTTTTAATGCGGCCGCATCCTAAATATGCGTCGGTCTCAAGCCCGCTCAAACGCAGAGAGCGAATATTTAATTTCAATATTATATCAGGTGGTATAAAAAAATAGTTCATTTACATTACTTACTTAATTAATACATCTACATATTATTTAAATAAATACATATAGACTGTTAGAATATGAAATTATTTATTCTTTAAAGAAGGCAATTGCAGCAAGCAACGTTGGAACCGCACGAGTAGCAGACGGCCGAGCGGCTAGCGCGTGGTTCGTTTCATTTTAGTGCTATCTTAATCCTAATAGCGGGCACTCGATTTTCTCAACAGTTTCTTGTGTAAAAAATGACAAGGAACAAAAATTAAAAAAAAAAAAATATCGTTTTTTGAGATATCGTCGATTTTTTGAAAAAATTGTTTATAACAGTGGCAAAAATAAATGATTTGGTATTTTATTATTTACATTTTAAAAGTGAAACTCTTTCCGCGTCTTTTAAAAAAAGAATCATGTCCATATCTTTATTAGTCTCCAAGAAATCGAATTAATAAAAAAAAGTCCAATATTTTTTCAACAGTTGATTAGTCGGCCCCTTATCAATATTTTGATCTAAAACTCTGCACAGATGTTGACCTCTGTATAGGTATCAAGTCTACCAACTTTGAACAAAATTGGTGATTTGAAGTTTTAAACTATTTGAAATAGCCAAGAATTGCCCTATCAGGAATATTACTCAAGAAACGTATCTTGATGTTGAATAGAATGCTTGGTCCTATATTAGAAAATCATCACACTATATATATGTTAAATAAAATGGAAATCTAATTTAAAGCAGAGGGAGGCGGTTGTGGCGGCTCGAAAACCAAAGTAGTGGGGAAAGGTTTTAAAAAAGCTGTGAGCCTCGAAGAGCTTCATTCTGCCTCAAGAATCGAGTAGTAGCAGTAGTAGCAGTAGTAGCAGTAGTAGTAGCAGCAGCAGCAGCAGCAGCAGTAGCAACAGTACAAGTAGTATTAGAAGAAGAATACGTAACATTCTAGATCTCTTTACCTACAGCAAGATAAATTTTGAAATGTTGAATAACATTGGAATTAAACTTTTCGATATACTTCCCGAAAAAAGTCATTATGAATTGCATGAAGATGAGAATTATGTAATAACATTCATGAGACAAGATGAATCTCGAATTATTCTTGAATTCGATTGTGAGTTCGAAATTGTTCTACCGGACCGAATTTTGAAAAGACGATGATCGTAAGAGAATCGTGTCAAGACCTGAATTTTTTCCACATAATATTTTTTAGTGTTCTATTGAAACGTTCACAAATTGATGCTTTAAGATTGCTATAAGTAGAATAAAGGTTTATTTTATATTTTTTCATTAAACTTTGAAAATTTGTATTGTAGAACTCTTTGCCTCTATCCACTTGGAGATTTTTAGGAATGCGTCCCTTTTTTAATACAGACTCCATTGCGTTAGTGACATCTGTAGCAGTTTTCTGTTTTACTGGAACTCCCCAAGCATATTTAGAGAACGTATCTATAATAGTTAATAGATAGCGAAAACCTTTATTCTCTCTAGAATAGTTTTGCATCTCAACAAGATCAGCTTGCCACGTCTCATCTATTCCGCGTATATCGACTTTTCGACGAGGATAGTTTCGACGTGCTGGTTTGTGTAACTCATCCACCACTCTTTGATGTTTCATTTTAAAGTTTTTTTTTTTTAAATTTCAAACGGTCCAATAGTTTTTAAAATGTCAAACGGTCCAATAGTTTTTTCTATCACTTTCTCTTTCTCTTTCTCTTTATGATTACTAATATTATCTTTTTCTAACTGAGTAAGAATTAGTTGATGCTTTACTAATTCTAATCTTATTGTATCCAATGATTTTGAGAGATCATTTATCATACTCGTAAGCGTAGTAACGTTAGCTATAATAGTTTTTTGCAACGTTCGTAAGTTTACAGCATCGTTACTCTCCTGAGGATCGGCTATATAACAAATTCTTTTGTCATTCGCGTCGTATTGTCCGTCTTTAGTGATATTATACCCTATACCAGGAGGACCTTGATTACCCTCTTTTTTTTTCAATGTACGTCCAAACACATAACAACTCATTTTATTACTGAGGAATATTTAGAATTGTTTTAATATATATAGCCAGCTTCACGTAATTCTTCAATGATTGAATGAATTTCATTAATATGACTAGGATTACCAGCGGTTTGTTCGGCGATAAGCAATCTCAATCGATCAACGAGCTCGTTTGGATCATTCCAATATATATAATCAAATAATGTTCCTTTTCTTGCTATTTTATAGTTAGGAAAAAGACCTCTTCCATCAATAGTCAATTTTCGCTTCTTAGCACTACCACTTAAAGATAAATTTGGACCAATATACTTTTTGAATTTATTTACATGCTTATTGCGATATTCTCCATTTGTTTCATATCTCTTACGATGAGCGTTAGTGATTTCAAGAATTTTTATATAATTTTCAATATCTGATGAACTGATTAATTTAGAATTAGGTTCTTTACGAAAGAGAAGTTCCATTAATCCAGGCGTCTTGCTGAATGCTTTATCATTCACAGTCACATTATCGTTTTGTAAAGAAATTGGAGAATTGCCTATGACATATGTATTTTCATGCAAGCGAACGCCAAATGTCTTGTCTAAATTACTTTTCTGTTGCGGTTCATGCAATAGTCGAATATAGTTTCCTACAATCGAGTCATCCAATAGCTGTATTTGTTGTTTTGAACTAACATTGTCTAAATTTATTGCGGTTCTGTCAAGTGTTGATTCACTAGTCTTACTAAATTCGTCTTCATCACCATCATCAGTAATAGACATAGCGGATTCAAATGTAGAATCAAGCGGATGTAATGTTGAATTTAAGTCATTAACAGTACTATTGAAATATCGAGATTTATAGGGAGTGTCAGCTGTTGTTTTTGACTTGAAAACTTTATCGAACGTAATTTTCATTTCCTTCTTCGTTTCTTGTTCAGTATTATCGTTAGTTTTATCATTTGCTACCTCCACAAGTTTCTTCAATGGATCAACCATAGGTTTAAAAGTTTTATTCAATGTATTTTCTAAATCAGCTTTGTCACGTTTTATTAGTTGATACTTACGTCTGATGGTATCATGAGCCTCAGATAATTGCTCGAGCATCTTCTTTTCTTTTTCAAAATTAGCCATGTTGACGCTTGCAATTTCTAAAGTTAAATAATCTTCATTCGTTCACTCCGTTATATTTATAGCAAAAGAATCGAATCCTTTTCTATACCGTCCATGATTGATTGGTCTATCTCTATTAATAACTATAAATCCATGATTATCGTCTTTCCAACATATTGAACAAATTGCTTTGAACATCTCAAAAGTCATATCTGAGTTAACACGATCGTTGTAAATATGTTTAATATTCACGTCATCTTGTCGAAACAAAACTAGTAAATTCACATTATCTCGAATGAGATGCTTCGGTATGCGAGCGTATGATTGGCAGAGATAGAAACTATCTACTTTTTTATGTCTTCCCATACAGAAGAATGCTCTCACGTTGTCCTGCTTTTCAGTGGCTATATCGTCAAAAATCATGATGGAATTTGGATTAGCTTTATCCGGTAAAACAACTGCCTCATGCTCGCTGAATGCATAATACTTTATACGATCAATCGGTTCCACTAAATCTTTTAAAAACTTATACTTTGGTTGATTGAGGGGCTTTGAATAAACATAAATGTTTTCAAATCTAAGTCCATTAGGATGTGTGATTAGTGTTAGCAAACAGTTGGTTTTCCCACAGTTACTAGGACCACAGAAAACTGCTCGTATACTGTCAGGCAGTAGTTCACCATGTCTTTTTTCTCGTTTTTCCGTCTCAACCACATTATCAAAATTTATGACTTGCAACTTAAGTGGTTGCTCTTTGAAGTTCATATTGTTTTCTAATCACCGATCGAACGACGAATGAGACTACTAACTATAAAAAGACTGTTTAAATATTTTTTAGTTTCATTATGCCTTTGTCTTCTGATGAGGTATGATCATTTGTTACAAAAGAAAGACTGGTGGTGCTGGCTTAGTGAATAAGATCATTAATAACTTACCATACGAAGCTCATTTGCCTGGTTATCAGTATTGCGGGCCGGGAACAAAATTGAAAAAACGACTTGCTTGTGGTGATCCTGGAAAAAATCCGCTAGACGCTGCTTGTAAAGATCGCGATATTGCTTATTCTCAAAATCGAGAGAACATTGAGCGAGAAACGAAGCCGACAAAATTCTAGCTAAACCAGCCTGGGATAGAGTTTAAGCGAAAAATAGTAGTTTTGGTGAAAAAGTTGCTGCATTTGCTGTAGCCAACATAATGAAAGTTAAGAGTAAACTTGGTATGGGTGTTAATATTTTAAAACGAGGAAAAAAACGAGGTAAGGGATTAAAAAATCGCCAACAACAACGACAGCGACGAAAGACACATGTAAAAAGTAAAAATCTATCAATTGCATTGAAAAAAATTATTAACGCTGCCTCGAGAAGTGTCGTACCTAGTAATAAATCACTCTTTGTCATTCGTTCGGCTATAAAAGGCGCTAAAGAAGCTGTGAAGAAGGCTGCAGGAAGAAGAAAAATAAATATTCCTCGTATTCTACCAATTCCTAGTAAAGTGGGTGGAGCTCTTCCTTTTTTAATTCCATTATTTACCGCTTTGAGCGCCACTGGAGCTTTAGCTGGAGGAGCTGCTTCAATAGCAAAAGCCGTTAACTAAGGCTAAGGCCGCTCAAAATTAATTGAAAGAAGCTCATAGACACAATAAAACTATGGAAGCAATTGCTATTGGTAAAGGACTTTATTTGAAACCACATCGTAAAGGTTATGGTCTTCATCTGAAAACATATTCAAGTGGAAAATGTTTAAAAAAAAAAGCTCGAAATAACTTTACCTAATCGAGCACTGACAGATCATGATATAAGAAAATATGCTAAAATACTAAAAATTGCAAATTTTCGAGGAGTTTTCATGCGTAATGCTCTACCAGCTGATGGACCACAATATAAAAAGGCAGCTATTGTAAATTTAGATGATAAACGGAGGCCAGATACTCATTGGGTAGCATATAAAAAGAAAGGCAATGAGATTATGTATTTTGATAGTTTTGGTAATCTACAGCCGCTTATAGATCTATTGCTTTATCTCAAAGTTAATAGAATCATGTATAATTATATTAGATATCAAGATTTTAATACATACAATTGCGGCCATCTTTGTCTTAAATTTCTTTTAAAGAAGCTATAGAAAAGACGACTAGTATAAAAAATACTCATTCAACGAATTTCATTTGATATGAATCTGTCATGGAGAATACAATGACATTGAGTCTCTCGGGAACATCATCCGTACTCGAATCATATTATTTTCCACCGATCGAACTGATAGCAAACAAAAAATACGTTCTTGGTCTAGTTGAGCTATTGACATTTTATACAATACCAAACATTGACGTTGGTTATAATAAATTTTACATTGAAGGTCAAGAAGCTATCATTTTATCGATTGGTAGCTACGAAATAGAAGATATTGAAAGCTTTCTCATAGACGAATTAGTACCTAAAGGTATATCGTTTAGCCTAAAACCAAATAATAATACTTTACGTAGTGTCATTCAGTGCATCAATTTTAGGCTTCACTAAACGCACGCTCGTTGAAAACGAATCACATAGTTCTGACTTATCCAAAGTCAATGCTTTACGTGTAGAGTGTAATATTACTACAGGCTCTTACATAAACGATCGCAAAGTACATACTATACATGAATTTTTCCCAGCAGTCCCACCTGGATATAAGATCATAGAATTTTCCTCTCATGTCATTTACCTTCCAGTCGCTGTGAGGAGCATTGATCATTTTCAAATTCGTATGGTTGATCAAGACCGAAACCTAGTTAACTTTCGAGGAGAAGTCATCACAGTGCAAGTACATATAAAGACCATATCTTAGTAATGGGTATCATTTACAATATAAAGAGCGGTCGAGACTATATTACAAGACAAAAATGTCAATCAGCAACCAGTCAACAGCGAGCTATCAGACCGCTCGCACCTCAGAATATTTAATTCCTGAGAAGCTTGAGCCTAAAAGTCGTCAAAAATCGTGGAAGAAAATATTGTACATATTAGTGTGTTGTATAAAACAACAACAAAAATATGGAGGGAATTCTAAACATTCATTCAGCTGTCGCTTTCGATGAGTCTATAGCTCATTATGAAGTTCATGCGCATCAGCCTTATTCACTATCATTTTTCAATAATAGCGATGAAATCCATATAGCAATTCAACATCAAGATTTATCTCTGCTTCCATCACGCAGTATGATTCATATTTGTGATCGGTCAACCAAGCCAGACGGTACTACGCCAGTGGAGAACACTTTATTAGTCAACAACGCCCTCTGTCATTTGTTCGAGGAAATACGATATGAAATAAATGCTATTGAAATTGATGAAGTGAAAAATATAGGCTTAACAACTCTCATGAAAAATTGGCTTTCACTCAATCCATGTCAGAGCTCTATCGCTGAAAATGCCGGTTGGAATGGTGATAACAATGAAGTTTTAATATGTAATGCTCTAGGTTTTTTTGATGTTACTATACCTCTTAGTATGTTGATGGGCTTTGCTGAAGATTCCCGGAAAATTGTAGTCAATGTCAAGCATGAACTTAAGTAGATAAGCAATGTATGTTCTGGGACACAAAGGAGCCGACAAAGGATGCCGCCAATGTATAAGGATACGTGTATGTTCTGGGACACAAAGGAGCCGCCCGATGAAGGTGTGAAGGTAGTGACACCTTTTGATTTATGGTCAGACCCCATGGTGAGTGTCTAAAAGGGATTTGATGTACCTTTGACACTTTCCGCGTGCCAGTGGGCCCCATGCTGAGTGTTAAGGGGCATTTGATGTTGGTTTGACACCTCGCGCGCGCCGCCAATGTATAAGGATACGTGTATGTTCTGGGACACAAAGGAGCCGCCCGATGAAGGTGTGAAGGTAGTGACACCTTTTAATCGCGATAAGGTGAGACCCCATGCCGAGTGTTGCATTTGATGTTCGTTCGACACCTTCCGCGTGCCAGTGGGCCCTTCGAGGGGGCCAGTCTCCCCCCCCGCTCCTTCGATAGTAGGGCGCTTCACCCACCCACCCACTCCCCACCCACAGAGGTTGTTAAGGTAGGATGCTGTAGAAGTCGGTAGGGTGTTTGGTAAACTATATGCTTATGCTGGCTGAGTGTGGACCCTCGGAGAGGGGGTAGCGTCTCTAGCTTGCTAGGCGCGTACGCCGTATAGTGAGGATGCTGTTCTCTCTCTCTCTCTCTCGCTCTCTATCCCTCTCTCTCGCTCTCCTTCGATAGTAGGGCGCTATGGGGCCCCTTCGACAGAGTGAGACCCCATGCTGAGTGTCTAAAAGGCATTTGATGTACCTTTGACTTCACCCACTCTCCCACCCACCTACAGAGGTTGTTAAGGTAGGTTGCTGTAGAAGTCGTTGCTAAGAGTCTAAAGCATAACCGATGTTTCTTTTTAAATGAAGATGCGTTCTAGCAGCGTGCACTATCCTTTTTCAGGGCCACACTTATAATTTAGAAAACTTTCGACCACCCACACAAGTTTGCACTTTCTCCAATAAAGCTTTACCTCATGCTGAGGGTTAAAACGCATTCGATGTTCCTTTTTCAATGAAGATGCGATCGAAAGTATGTACGCAGCAGGTGATTGGAGATAGAGTAATCTTAATGACGTCTGTTAGTCATTTTATTGCTTTTTTTTGCCTTAGAGATAAGGTTTTTGACTTAGCCTTGTTTAGTTGCGCTAACATCCTCCAACATGCCCTTGTACCTTTTTTTCTTTTGAAGTTATCTTATATCTTAATTACGAATCGCATACTGAGCAACTAAAACTAAATTTATTACCTCTTCCGTTTAAAAACAATACTTTCACTATTTTTGAATGGAGCTTCGAGAGTAGGAAACTTTTGGGAGGAACGAAATAAAAACGTCTTCATTTTCAGAAAATCTTTCATTAGTAGACTAGGTCTCCAAGAGAAGACTTCTTAAAAAGTGAGTAAAGTTAAGTGATTAAAAAAGTGCATCATGAATTCATTGGAAATTATTCGAACGTTAAATGCTATGATCGTATTCATGGTGAATGTAAGTAAAAAAAATCAATCTTTATATTATAATTTAATTTATATATCTTTTTTTTAGACTCCTCCAAACCTGCTGGCGGGCATTCCGACTGCAACATTTTATCATCTATTATTAGCAATTTTATCAGTCGTAAGTAATTTTATTATATATTTATTTTTAATTATTATTGTCTTATATATTGTATTTTTCAGCTTCATTCAATCATGGTTGATCCTGCTCAAAAACTAAGGATTGGCCAGCTGCTGCAGGGAGTGATCGAGGTAATAAATTTTACTTTTTATAAATATATAAATATACAGGGTGGACCATTTTAAGTGAGCCAGTACGTTTTCTCAGAAACTAGTGGGGATAGCGAAAAATGTTTCAAACAAAAGTTGTCCAACTTGGAGGGGGACATACCCTCATGACCTTGCCTGTGTCCTTGGATGTAAGGTTCAAGGTCATTTCAAGGTCAACTTTGTTTTCTTAAACGGGACCCCCTATTTTTGACCCTGAATTTGGAAAGAACGGGAAATTCTACGTTCAGATGACCTATTATACGTGGGGTCTGGGGTGACCCTCAAGGTTATTTGAAGGTCATTTTTATTTTTTTACGAGTGTAAGATTTACGAAAAATAGTTTCATACAAAAGTTGCTCAACTTGAGGACATACCCTTATGACCTTGCCTGTGACCTTGGAGGTCAGGTTCAAGATTATTTCAAGGTCAACTTTGTTTTTTTAAACGGGGCTCCTCATTTTGACCCCGGATTCGGAAAGACCGGAAATTCTACTCAACGTCTTGTTTAGCCCTCACGTGTGCGGTCTATGTTGCCCTGTTTATTCATGGTCGTAATGTGATGAAGAAGATAAGTGATTAAAGTATTTTAGATTTACTATTTATTTACCAAATTAATCAATTGTTAATTACATGTGAAATATTTTACAGTAAGTGTTTAAAGACATTTCCTTCTCCTTGAATACATAATTCAATTCTCCGATGAAAATTATCTACTGTCCTTAGTAGTACATCCTGCGGTATGTTTTGACATGCGATCCTGATGCTATCCATCATGTCTTCTCGGGTAGTTGGTTGTTCTTGATAAACGACATTCTTCAAGTATCCCCATAAGTAAAAGTCAGGAGATGTCAAGTCGGGAGATCGTCGTGGCCATGCAACTGGTCCACCGCGGCCGATCCATCTACCATTGAATCTGTTGTCCAGGTAAGCTCTAACATTTCTGTGGAAATGCGCAGGAGCTCCATCTAACTGCATCCACATTCTCAGTCTTGTATGGAGGTCAACTTCCTCCAGTAGTGCATCTACTTCATTTTGTAAAAATCGAGAAAAGTTTTCCCCATTGACATTTCCCTCAAAAAAGTAAGGTCCAATCACATGTCCATTGATAATGCCACACCACACGTTGACGCTCCAACGATGCTGATGATCTATGTGTCGATGCCAATGAGGATTTTCAGCTGACCAATAATGACAGTTGTGCCTGTTGAGCTCCCCATTATTTTTGAATGTAGCTTCGTCAGAGAACATGACATTACGGAAAAAAGTTCTGTCGTTTTGAATCATTTCTCTTGCCCAACGACAAAACTCCAGTCGTCTTTCCATGTCATCTAGTGTGATGGCTTGAGTGAGAGTGATGTGATATGGTCGGAATTTTTGGCTTCTCAAAATTCTCAAGACAGTTTGTTTTGGTATGCCAGTTTCTCTTTGAATTTGTAATGTACTAATATGAGGATTGTCATGAATAATTGCCAATATCACAAGAACGCGAACATCATTCTCATCGTAAGTATGATGTCTTCGCGTACGAAATAAATGTCCTTGTTGAGCTTTCACATGAACCCTTCGAATGGTGTTACGATTAGGGTGTCTTCGGTACGGGAAACGTTCTTGATAAAGTCTTGCAGCTCTACGATAATTCCCTCCGGCTAGACCAAGAATAATAATTATGTCAACATGTTCACGCGCAGTATAATCCGGCATACTCCGAAACAAAAGGCTTTTGATTTAATTTTTAATAAAAATTTGTAACAAAAAAATTCTCTTCAATGAACACAAAATCTTTATTCAGTAAAATAAACGAATAAACTAAGCTGCTGTATTAAAAAATAATTTTTGTTTTGGGAGAATGAAGAGATTCGATAAGCCAAACCATACAATGACAGATATTCTATCTTCACGGTAAATGTTACTTTTATGGGGTAAAATGGATGGTTAAGCTAGAAAAGCATATGGCCTTGCGCTAGCATATGATAAAAGGGGCGAATCAACGCTTTCCGAATCCGGGGTCAAAATGAGGGGCCCCGTTTAATAAACAAAGTTGACCTTGAAATAACCTTGAACCTGACCTCCAAGGTCACAGGCAAGGTCATAAGGGTATGTCCTCAAGTTGAGCAACTTTTGTATGAAACTATTTTTCGTAAATCTTACACTCGTAAAAAAATAAAAATGACCTTCAAATAACCTTGAGGGTCACCCCAGACCCCACGTATAATAGGTCATCTGAACGTAGAATTTCCCGTTCTTTCCAAATTCAGGGTCAAAAATAGGGGGTCCCGTTTAAGAAAACAAAGTTGACCTTGAAATGACCTTGAACCTTACATCCAAGGACACAGGCAAGGTCATGAGGGTATGTCCCCCTCCAAGTTGGACAACTTTTGTTTAAAACATTTTTCGCTATCCCCACTAGTTTCCGAGAAAACGTACTGGCTCACTTAAAATGGTCCACCCTGTATAAATATTTGTTTGTTTTTAGTTGCAGCAGATATTGGAGTTTTCTGAGCGCTCGGCAAGACAGGGGGCTGATGCCCAAAGAGCCGCTCTTCAAAGGGCTGCAGTCGAAAGGGCTGCAGTCGAAAAAGCTGCAGTCGAAAGGGCTGCAGCCGAAAAAGCTATAGCTGAAAGGGCTGTAGTCAAGATAGCTGCAGCCGAAAAAGCTGCAGTCGAAAGGGCTGCAGCCGAAAAAGCTGCAGCTGAAAGGGCTGCAGTCAAGAAAGCTGCAGCCGAAAAAGCTGCAGTCGAAAGGGCTGCAGCCGAAAAAGCTGCAGCTGAAAGGGCTGCAGTCAAGAAAGCTGCAGCCGAACAGGCTGCAATCGAAAAGGCTGTCGCCGAAAAGTCTGCAGCCGAAAAGTCTGCAACCGAAAAGGTGATGGTGGAAACAGCGAGGAAAAGAAGAAATCCCTTTGCGTCGTTACCCCCCAAAAAAAAATTTTTTAAGGTATAATTTTTTTTTATTAATCATATCATTAAATATAAAATTAACATTTTAAAAATTATTATTTTTTTTTCAGTTAAACGATGTTGCTCGAGAGTCCTTGTGTAGTATTGAAAATACCCTTACAAGGGTAAAGTCTACTGCCGCTGACATTACCACCACCACCACTACTACCGCCACTACTACCACCAATGCCTTCACCATCACCACCACTGCTGCCACCGTCACCGTCGCCACCACTACTACCACCACCACCACCACCACTACCACCGCCACCACCACCACTACCACCGCCACTAACAAGAATAAAATAAAACTGAAAAAAATAGAAACTGTAAATATAATGTATCCCGGAATGGTTCTATTAACTTTGAGATAAAGCAATAGATCTATAGGCGGCTGTAGATTACCAAAACTATCAAAATACATAACCTCATCGCCTTTCTTTTTATATGCTACCCAATGAGTACTTGGCCCCCGTTTATTATCCAAATTTACAATAGCTGTCTCTTGATATCGAGGCCCATCGGTCGGTAGAGCATCACGCATAAAAACACCTCGAAAATTTGCAATTTTTAGTATTTTAGCATATTTTCTTATATCATGATCTGTCAGTGCTCGATTAGGTAAAGTTATTTCGAGCTTTTTTTTTAAACCTTTTCCACTTGAATATGGTTTCAGATGAAGACCATAACCTTTACGATGTGGTTTCAAATAAAGTCCTTTACCAATAGCAATAGCTTCCATAGTTTTATTGTGTCTATGAGCTTCTTTCAATTCATTTTGAGCGGCCTTAGCACTGTTAACGGCTTTTGCTATTGAAGCAGCTCCTCCAGCTAAAGCTCCAGTGGCGCTCAAAGCGGCAAATAATGGAATTAAAAAAGGAAGAGCTCCACCCACTTTACTAGGAATTGGTAGAATACGAGGAATATTTATTTTTCTTCTTCCTCCAGCTTTCTTCGCAGCTTCTTTAGCGCCTTTTATAGCCGAACGAATGACAAAGAGTGATTTATTACTAGGTACAACACTTCTCGAGGCAGCGTTAATAATTTTTTTCAACGCAATTGATAGATTTTTACTTTTTACATGTGTCTTTCGTCGCTGTCGTTGTTGTTGGCGATTTTTTAATCCCTTACCTCGTTTTTTTCCTCGTTTTAAAATATTAACACCCATACCAAGTTTACTTTTAACTTTCATTATGTTGGCTACAGCAAATGCAGCAACTTTCTCACCAAAACTACTATCTTTCGCTTCCACTCTATCCCAGGCTTGTTTAGCTAGAATTTTGTTGGCTTCGTTTCTCGTCTCAATGTTCTCTCGATTTTGAGAATAAGAAATATCGTGATCTTTACAAGCAGCGTCTATCGGATTTTTTCCAGGATCACCACAAGCGAGTCGTTTTTTCAATTTCGTTCCCGGTCCACAATACTGATAACCAGGCAAATAAGCTTCGAATGGTAAGTTATTAATGATCTTATTCACTAAGCCAGCACCACCAGTCTTTCTTTTGTGACAAATGATCATACCTCATCAGAAGACAAAGACTTAATGAAACTAAAAAATATATAAACAATCTTTTTATAGTTAGTAGTCTCATTCATCGTTCGATCGGTGACTAGAATACAATATGGACTTCAAAGAGCAACCACTTAAGTTGCAAGTCATAAATTTTGATAATGTGGTTGAGACGGAAAAACGAGAAAAAAGACATGGTGAACTACTGCCTGATAGTATACGAGTAGTTTTCTGTGGTCCTAGTAACTGTGGGAAAACTAACTGTTTGCTAACACTAATCACACATCCTAATGGACTTAGATTTGAAAACATTTATGTTTATTCAAAGTCCCTTGTAATAGAGTCGGCTTGCAACGCCGATGCACCTATCGCTATTACCAATTATTTAGAAGGGGGAGGGCAAGGGAGGCGGTATATCGCTCCTGACAAGGTAAAGAGAAAGGTGGACGCAATAATCATTCCTCATATCTTAATAAATCCTTTATTACATCATGCTACCCTGAGCATACAGTTCGGACATTCAAACGCGCGTCTTATTATATATACTACAATCTACGATCGCTAAGAGAGATGGCCGGCACGTTAGCGCCTTGCCATCTCGATACCGACTCGATATAATTTAACTTAGGCTAATAACCGAACCAGCCGCGCCGGCCCGTGAGAGCCTGGCGCAGCGCACAAGCCGTGAGTAGCCTTAGAGTGAGAATTAGAGAGAGAGAGATTAGAAATTGACCTGACAATTGAAGATCTTCGATGCAGGACCTCGCCGAAGATGGTATTAGCGTCTAGCTGCAGGCAAATCTGTCCGTGGCCGGAAGACTCGACGAAAGATAGGCTAGATCTGTAGCCGATACTGATGTCGTCTCGGTTTCCTCTAATCTTTTCTTTGCGGTTGACTGCAGGGGGTCAGCACACCTCTCTCTGCTAATGGCCACTTTCTACTACTCGTCGCGAGTACGCTTCCGAGTGCGTGAGAGACTGCTTCTCACGCTCTCCCCACTCTCTTGCCTAATCGGCGGCACGCGGCACCGTCAAGTGCGGCTAGTGTCACGCGCCTGCCTGCACTAATCGTATTCTTTTTTTCTCTCTTATCTCTCTCTTTCTCTCACTCTCTCTCTTTCTCTCCTACAAGAGCGCATAGTAACAGGCGCTCTTGCCGACCAATGCCATTGCCTCTTTCTATCCTTCTTCCTCTTGCTCGTTGCGGTGGCGATGCTGAAAACATACAGGCATGCATCAGGCACGTGAATTATGTGCTATAGGTCTGCCATGAGTCCTCGGCGATGGTAGGGAGAGATAGGCAACACACGGTGCAGGTCGAATCCACCGGCACCGTTACACCCTCAATCAACCAAAGTATAAGTTTTTAAAAGATTTATTGGAACCGATTGATGGTATACAGTATTATGCATTCAGCGAGCATGAGGCAGTTGTTTCACCGGATAAAGCTAATCCAAATTCCATCATGATTTTTGACGATATAGCCACTGAAAAGCAGGCCAACGTGAGAGCATTCTTCTGTATGGGAAGACATAAAAAGGTAGATAGTTTCTATCTCTGTCAATCATACGCTCGCATACCGAAGCATCTCATTCGAGATAATGTAAATTTACTAGTTTTGTTTCGACAAGATGACGTGAATATTAAACATATTTATAACGATCATGTTAAGTCAGATATGACTTTTGAGAAGTTTAAAGCAATTTGTTCAAAATGTTGGAGAGACGATAATCATGGATTTATAGTTATTGATAGAGATAGACCAATCAATCATGGACGGTATAGAAAAGGATTCGATTCTTTTGCTATAAATATAACGGAGTGAACGAATGAAGATTATTTAACTTTAGAAATTGCAAGCGTCAACATGGCTAATTTTGAAAAAGAAAAGAAGATGCTCGAGCAATTATCTGAGGCTCATGATGCCATCAGACGTAAGTATCAACTAATAAAACGTGACAAAGCTGATTTAGAAAATACATTGAATGAAACTTTTAAACCTATGGTTGATCCATTGAAGAAACTTGTGGAGGTAGCTATTGATAAAACTAACGATAATACTGAACAGGAAACGAACAAGGAGAAGAAAATTACGTTCGATAAAGTTTTCAAGTCAAAAACAACAGCTGACACTCCCTATAAATCTCGATATTTCAATAGTACTGTTAATGACTTAAATTCAACATTACATCCGCTTGATTCTACATTTGAATCCGCTATGTCTATTACTGATGATGGTGATGAAGACGAATTTAGTAAGACTAGTGAATCAACACTTGACAGAACCGCAATAAATTTAGACAATGTTAGTTCAAAACAACAAATACAGCTATTGGATGACTCGATTGTAGGAAACTATATTCGACTATTGCATGAACCGCAACAGAAAAGTAATTTAGACAAGACATTTGGCGTTCGCTTGCATGAAAATACATATGTCATAGGCAATTCTCCAATTTCTTTACAAAACGATAATGTGACTGTGAATGATAAAGCATTCAGCAAGACGCCTGGATTAATGGAACTTCTCTTTCGTAAAGAACCTAATTCTAAATTAATCAGTTCATCAGATATTGAAAATTATATAAAAATTCTTGAAATCACTAACGCTCATCGTAAGAGATATGAAACAAATGGAGAATATCGCAATAAGCATGTAAATAAATTCAAAAAGTATATTGGTCCAAATTTATCTTTAAGTGGTAGTGCTAAGAAGCGAAAATTGACTATTGATGGAAGAGGTCTTTTTCCTAACTATAAAATAGCAAGAAAAGGAACATTATTTGATTATATATATTGGAATGATCCAAACGAGCTCGTTGATCGATTGAGATTGCTTATCGCCGAACAAACCGCTGGTAATCCTAGTCATATTAATGAAATTCATTCAATCATTGAAGAATTACGTGAAGCTGGCTATATATATTAAAACAATTCTAAATATTCCTCAGTAATAAAATGAGTGTTGATGTGTTTGGACGTACATTGAAAAAAAAAGAGGGTAATCAAGGTCCTCCTGGTATAGGGTATAATATCACTAAAGACGGACAATACGACGCGAATGACAAAAGAATTTGTTATATAGCCGATCCTCAGGAGAGTAACGATGCTGTAAACTTACGAACGTTGCAAAAAACTATTATAGCTAACGTTACTACGCTTACGAGTATGATAAATGATCTCTCAAAATCATTGGATACAATAAGATTAGAATTAGTAAAGCATCAACTAATTCTTACTCAGTTAGAAAAAGATAATATTAGTAATCATAAAGAGAAAGAGAAAGAGAAAGTGATAGAAAAAACTATTGGACCGTTTGACATTTTAAAAACTATTGGACCGTTTGAAATTTAAAAAAAAAAAAACTTTAAAATGAAACATCAAAGAGTGGTGGATGAGTTACACAAACCAGCACGTCGAAACTATCCTCGTCGAAAAGTCGATATACGCGGAATAGATGAGACGTGGCAAGCTGATCTTGTTGAGATGCAAAACTATTCTAGAGAGAATAAAGGTTTTCGCTATCTATTAACTATTATAGATACGTTCTCTAAATATGCTTGGGGAGTTCCAGTAAAACAGAAAACTGCTACAGATGTCACTAACGCAATGGAGTCTGTATTAAAAAAGGGACGCATTCCTAAAAATCTCCAAGTGGATAGAGGCAAAGAGTTCTACAATACAAATTTTCAAAGTTTAATGAAAAAATATAAAATAAACCTTTATTCTACTTATAGCAATCTTAAAGCATCAATTTGTGAACGTTTCAATAGAACACTAAAAAATATTATGTGGAAAAAATTCAGGTCTTGACACGATTCTCTTACGATCATCGTCTTTTCAAAAAACCGAAATTCCAGGTAGGAGATAAAGTGCGAGTAAGCAAGTCTAAACACGTTTTTGAAAAAGGATATACGCCTAATTGGTCTACAGAAATTTTTACTATTCATCGTATTTCGAGAACTAACCCTGTAACATATCACCTACTAGATTATCAAGAAAATCCCATTGTTGGAGGTTTTTATGAGCAAGAACTACAGAAAGCTATGTATCCTGATATTTATCTTGTAGAAAAAATTCTCAGAAGACGGGGTAATGAAGTCTATGTAAAATGGCTTGGCTTTGATAATACTCACAATTCTTGGATAAATAAGGAGACTATACAACAATGAATTACAAATATAAATTTATATGTATCTAGCTTGTATTTAAATAAATAATTGTTTTCATTTATAAATATTACATAGTTTTTTTATTTTAAGGATAAGAGCCCCAACCTTCGCTCTTACCTGTGAGGTACTTCCATTTTTTATATTCGACACTAGTGAGTCCATTAAGACAAGTCGAAACCTGCTTTAATAGAAACACTAATGACTCATTTACCTCTCCAGAAAATAAATTTAAATAAATATAATATACAAATACATTTACTTAATATTAAATTGAAATCGATCACATCCATAATATTGAATAAATAATGCATATTTTTGTACTCTATCAGAAAGATAAATAAAAAGATCCAAATGATGAATTATCGCTCTTGACATTCGGTCCGGTAGAACAATTTCGAACTCACAATCGAGTTCAAGAATAATTCGAGAATCATCTTGTCTCATGAATGTTATTAGATAATTTTCATCTTCATGCAATTTATAATGAGTTTTTTCAGGAAGTATATCGAAAAGCCTCATTCCAATGTTATTCAACATTTCAAAATTCATCTTGCTGTAGGTAAAGAGATCTAGAATGTTACGTATTCTTCTTCTAATACTACTTCTACTACTACTTCTACTACTGCTCTCACTGCTGTTTGTACTGTTACTGCTGCTGCTGCTGCTGCTGCTGCTACTGCTGCTGCTGCTACTACTGCTACTACTGCTACTACTGCTACTACTGCTACTACTGCTACTACTGCTACTACTGCTACTACTGCTACTACTGCTACTACTGCTACTACTGCTACTACTCGATTCTTGAGGCAGAATGAAGCTCTTCGAGGCTCACAGCTCTTTTAAAACCTTTCCCCACTACTTTGGTTTTCGAGCCGCCACAACCGCCTCCCTCTACTTTAAATTAGATTTCCATTTTATTTAACATATATATAGTGTGATGATTTTCTAATATAGGACCAAGCATTCTATTCATCATCAATATACGTTTCTTGAGTAATACTCGTGATATAACTTTATTCAATTCAGCAATACGTCTTTGGAAACGTTCGTGATCTCGTGCTATTTGCTCCCAAATACCTTTTCTAGAGTCTTTTTCTTCGTATGGAAGATGATGTATTTTAACATTCTTCGCAAACCATACATGCTTAGAAGAGGAGTGAGATCTCCTGTTGTCTCTTATAGCTGGCATGGCTAAGCTTCTACTACTACTACTACTTCTTCTTCTTACCAATGCTTCGAATAGAATGGTATTCCTATTAACATCTTATCGATATTTTAGAATATAACCCCACTACTTCGCTTTTCGAGCCGCCGAAATCCCCCCCCCCCTCTTTCTTATTTTTTATTAGGGAATGGTGAGAGCCCCAACCATCGCTCTCACCTGTGAGGTGCTTCCACTACTAACATTGCTTATGAGACCTTTACACTAAGTCGAAACTCAGCAGAAAGAACGCATAAGGAATTACTTCAACCTCTCCAAAAAAAAGGATTTGAAGGAATAATTAAATTATGATTGAAGAGATAATTAAAATTTTAAATATAAATTTATTTACTATTTATACATTTACATATTATGCTAGATTAATTTTTAAATTCAAAATTCGAGCCTTCTCGATGGTAAATAAACAACTCCTTTCTTTCCATGGTCTCGAATAATTTTTTCAGCATATCTTCATCTTTTTCTAATGCTAAGCTTACTCGGTTGGGTAGAAATATTTCGAATTCGTTGTCTACTGTTATAACTACACTAAATCTATAACGAGTATTAAGCCATCTTAATCTCGTTATCATGTAGGTACAGTTATTTTCTAATTGTGCCATCGTTTTTCTTGGTAAAAATGCCGATTTGGCAATTTTATTAATTGATGAAAAGTCCATTCTACAATAACAAAAAATCAATCAATAATTAATACTACTAGGATATATAGTTAGAGAGCTACTAGTATACAAGAAACTTACTTTTAAGAGAAAATCTAGAAGTTTAATAGGAGAACTAGGAAGAGAGACTACTGCTGTTGCTTCAACCTACTGCTGAATAACTGCGACGGACTGAGGTGTGTTCTCCGTTTTGTACCATGCGTCCCCTCTCTGAGAACTCGAGCCGCCGTAATTTCCCTCTCTTTTCGCCTTATCCCCACTTGAGTAATTTCTCATATGATTCCATTGCCCATACTCCTCAGACTTCAGTCGCCATGTCTGCCGTTGTCCCCCCACTCTACCGTTGTCCTCATTCTCTCACTATTCTATCCTTAGTCTTTTCCTAACTGAGCCTTCTTCCTCCCCACTATTACTACTCTGTTCTGAGCGACTTCTGTCGGAGATTGGAAGAAGCTTACAACTTTCTTGAGGATTTTCTTTCATACTACTCTGTTCTAAGCGACTTCTGTCGGAGGTTAGAGGAAGCTTACAACTTTCTTGAGGATTTTCTTTCATTTCTATGATCTTTCTTTTCCTGCGTTGTTCCGCATTCTTGATTTTAAGCTTTGACGTTTCAATAGTTTTGTAATGACACCATGGAAGTGTATCAGGATTTTTATCAAATATACATCGTTTATCATCATATGGACTTAGTGCTACTTTCTGCACTCTTTCTGTTCTTACTTGATGTAATACACTTCGTATATTACATTGCTCACGCCTAATAATTTCTAAATCCAATAAACAGTTTCGAAAATCTTCATGATCTATTGTTTTTATGACAGTATGTGTTTTTACGCCTTTTGCTTTCTTTATTGCTTGATGGTTTTCTATTAGTATACTATACATTTTACTTCGAAGTCCAATGAATTCTCTCATAATATTACCATTGCATTCATCTTTCATAATACCGAGAACCTTTTTATTAACTAACGGCATATTAAACTGATTATTTTCTGAGTAATCTGATGTATCAAATTTATTGATATCTTCTTTCATTATTTCATATATATCAACATCTTTAAATTCATATACGAGGCTATCTGTATCACTATAAAGTAATTTTGCTTTATGAGGTAGTCTTTCTTTTATGTAGCCATAGTGGAAGTCATATACTAATGTTTTTGAGAGATCTAGCACACAAAGTCCAATATATATTGGTTTTTTAATACTAATAGACGTCCATGATAACTGTATTGCTACTAAATTTTCATCAAAGATTGAACTACTATGAAAGTTGGGTTGTGCGATCCGTGCTTCAGCTCCATATTTACCACTCCATGTACTAATTAATTTAACGTCTTTTCGTTTCCTTTCATCCTCCATAGTCTTTCCGTATACTGCATTAATCATGAGTTTATAGAATAACTTTTCAAATTCATTTTTAGCTTGTTTTCTTTTTTTTTGTATTCAAATCTGCATAAGTTTTAAGCCAAGGCTTTTGATTAAACTGAAGTGCTCTGTGTATTTATTTTATTTTGAGTCCGTATTTAATAGCCTGCTTTAGCGCTCTATAATGAATTACATACCGTTCTTTATCATACAGTGTTGTTAAAAGTTTTTTTTGTCTTGATCCAGGTGGTGTGTTGTGTTCAGGACAAAGTGGAAGGTCCTTATGTTCGTCGTGTAGTTCTTTTGGATACTCTAGATCAACTTCTAAAATATATCCAACCTCATTGTTATCGGAAACATTGAAAAAATGAGGCTCATCGATGTTAGAGACCCACTTAAAATTTTTATATGGTAATGATTGCGTCATCGCCCATCCATATAAATTATTAACGTCAAAGTACATCAAAGTCTTGCTAGGTTCTTTTTCATTATATTCTGAGCCCATATATCGATTATTAGCTTTTGAGTATCTATTACAGCATTGACTAATACCACCTCGAATGCCTTTTTGGATGAATAAAACCATGTCTATATCGGTTAAAAGTTCTAGCTGAATTTTTGTACACTTTAACATAGCATCCCATGTTAATCCAGGAGTACTATAATAGTGTGCCGGGTCGAGTTGATACGCGTCCATACACGTTTTACGAAAATTTTCAAAAATATCGGCCAAGAGTAATACGTCAGTTTTTAAATATAAATCAGAATACTGTCCTAAATCAATGATGTCAAATGCATTCCACACTTTTTGAGCATGCTCATAGTCAGCTTCAGAGATGTTGCTATCTATCAATTGACTATGAAAATCTTCGATAGGTGGTAATTGAGTCTGTTATAATCTTTCAAAACTGTTAACATACTCATATGGAAAAACGCCTTTTCTCTTCAATAATTCTATTTGTGTTTTTGTATATTTATGTATCTTGAATTCATGCTCTACGATATTTAGTTTGGTTAAGTATGAAGACAGTTTTTCGAGAGATGATGGCATAAAACGAAACGAATCAATAAATCGAAAATTTATAGTACTACCGTCCACGTGTTTTGTGAAAGCTATATATCTTTCCTTGTTTTCAGCTAAAACAGTCACATTTCCCACAAGATCAGAGCTCGTAGCTATTTCTTTTATTATAAAATGAGAATCATATCCAGTAAGGTTATGGAAGACAACTGGTATAAAATAAGGATTCATATAATTTAAATTACAGGATGCGTGAGCAGCACCTCGAAATCGGCCCGTCAAATGACAATGATCTCTGACTCTTGTTTCATCAGGTTGAAAATATTTTCTACAAATATAACACATTTTGCTCATCTTGAAATCCATTTGATTACGCCATGAAAGATTCATTTCTATTGCATTCTTATATATTTGATTCATTTCATCTAACAAAATCTGAAATTGTTTGATAATCCATTGTGCGGGTGATTGTTCTTCATTCAGTTTTTTTCTATACATCTTAAAGACTGATTTGGAATCATCATAACTACATTTTATATAAAGCCCCACACTAAAGGCTTCATGATCTTGGAAGGATCGTCCGTTATTTACTGGTTTCAATAAGCACTCTAAATCAGCATAGATAATAAACGGAACTATTTCTTTTCGATCATAATGATTAAATTTCAGAAGGGAAAAATTGCGTAGATTAACTCTATATTTATTTAATTTTGAACAATCTGTCTCATGAATATTTAATTTTTCTTTATTATTAAAATAGTGGAGACAGCGTTCACAGAGATAAATTTGTGCAGTATGTTTCGTTACTTGACTTCTAACAAGAGCAGATAAGTTTTTAATCCATACATAGTGGAATTTTAATTTGAAATTATCACTGTTATTTGATCTATTAGATTTTTCTGTTTCATTCTCATCAATATAATCGCTTTGTAGTAACAAAAGATTTACATGCTTATCTTGTTTTAAAGTTAATATATAATATGGTGAGACTTCGAATTTCAAACCGTATTTTTTTAGTATGTATAGATTTATTGAAATACTATTTAATTTTTCAAATTTAGGAATATTCTTTACCTCAACAGGAAAGTTTATATCATCGAATTTCAATTCATTCGCAAAGGGCATATAATTTTGAACTCTTTCGCTATGAAATCTAGCTGGATGAAGACAGGCAAGCACAGCCCATTTAAAACATTCATTATCTGTATTTTGAACGTTGATAATTGCTGTTTTATCTGCTATGTGTTTTGGTAGTTGAATATATGAGCCAGATTTGAAAGGATTACATTTATTTATATTAACAGTAATACCGATGATAGTTTTTAATGTCCAACCGGAATCTTTTTCTTGAAATTCTTCTAAATTTTTAAGTATAACATCTTCAATATTTTCTGTAAACCATAATTTAAGATCTGTCGTTTTATAAATAGAAATATTTTCGGTGTTGAAATACTTTACTTGAATGTTCTCTACATTATCTTTTATTACGGTAAATTAAGCTGACATTTCTATATTTATTTTTAGAGCATTATAAATTGAAAGATATTTTGGTATTTGTAGTTGTAATAATTTATTTGCTGCTTTTAAGAATGACTTTATATCTCTATGTTCTTGATTGACTATGAATGCAGTAATGATACGTTTTTCAAATGCTGAATTTATTTCACGCCAAATAACTCCGTCCCCTTCAATTTGGTTTGGAATGACTCGTAATGAATTAACATTTCCTCCGACTTTTATGGAATTATTTAAATTAATTTCGATTGAATTCAAATGAGTAGCGCATGTTTGACATCTCTGTTAGGCCGTAACATATATTCTTCAAGAGAATGCAAAGCGGTAATTATTATATTTTTCCATCTAATAAAATCATCCTTATTAGCGTCTGAGTTGTAATAGGCTTTCCATAAATCGCGTACTGTATTTTCAAAATAAGAAATAGAAGCCATTGTAATGAAAATGCACGTAGGATAACTAGTAATACTACTACTACTACTAGTACTACTACTACTACTACTACTACTACTACTACTACTACTGCTTGTCACTGCTAAGAAAGCTAGTGAAGCGGGCTGTCTCGAAAGACTGCGCTCTTTTCCAATCGAGCACGGCTTTTAAGCACTATGGTGGCGCTGAAAGCAGCGGTTTCGGCGCTGTAGGTTGAAGAAGGAGTAGTCAGACGAAAGGTAGGAGGTGGGTGGGTGGGTGGGTGGTGGCTCCGCCTAGCAAGCTAGAGACGCTACCCCCTCTCCGAGGGCCCACACTCAGCCAGCATAAGCTTACTAAGGAGAGCGAGAGAGAGAGAGAGAACGGCATCCACACTATACGGCGTACGCGCCTAGCAAGCTAGAGACGCTACCCCCTCTCCGAGGGTCCACACTCAGCCAGCATAAGCGCCCTACTATCGAAGGAGAGCGAGAGAGAGGGATAGAGAGAGAGAGAGAGTGAAAACAGCATCCGCACTATACGGCGTACGCGTCTAGCAAGCTAGAGACGCTACCCCCTCTCCGAGGGTCCTTCATTCAGCCAGCATAAGCATATAGTTTACCAAACACCCTACCGACTTCTACAGCATCCTACCTTAACAACCTCTGTGGGTGGGTGGGTGGGTGGGTGAAGCGCCCTACTATCGAAGGAGCGGGGGGGGAGACTGGCCCCCTCGAAGGGCCCACTGGCACGCGGGAGGTGTCGAACGAACATCAAATGCAACACTCGGCATGGGGTCTCACCTTATCGCGATTAAAAGGTGTCACTACCTTCACACCTTCATCGGGCGGCTCCTTTGTGTCCCAGAACATACACGTATCCTTATACATTGGCGGCGCGCGCGAGGTGTCAAACCAACATCAAATGCCCCTTAACACTCAGCATGGGGCCCACTGGCACGCGGTAGGTGTCAAAGGTACATCAAATCCCTTTTAGACACTCACCATGGGGTCTGACCATAAATCAAAAGGTGTCACTTCCTTCACAACTTTATCGGGCGGCTCCTTTGTGTCCCAGAACATACACGTATCCTTATACATTGGCGACATCCTTTGTCGGCTCCTTTGTGTCCCAGAACATACATTGCTTATCTACTTAAGTTCATGCTTGACATTGACTACAATTTTCCGATAATCTTCAGCAAAGCCCATCAACATACTAAGAGGTATAGTAACATCAAAAAAACCTAGAGCATTACATATTAAAACTTCATTGTTATCACCATTCCAACCGGCATTTTCAGCGATAGAGCTCTGACATGGATTGAGTGAAAGACAAATTTTCATGAGAGTTGTTAAGCCTACATTTTTCATTTCATCAATTTCAATAGCATTTATT
This sequence comes from Phymastichus coffea, assembly GCF_024137745.1. Classification (NCBI taxonomy): domain Eukaryota; kingdom Metazoa; phylum Arthropoda; class Insecta; order Hymenoptera; family Eulophidae; genus Phymastichus; species Phymastichus coffea. Next base: position 3,067,801 of record NW_026706832.1, on the reverse strand, counting down.
TCATATCGTATTTCCTCGAACAAATGACAGAGGGCGTTGTTGACTAATAAAGTGTTCTCCACTGGCGTAGTACCGTCTGGCTTGGTTGACCGATCACAAATATGAATCATACTGCGTGATGGAAGCAGAGATAAATCTTGATGTTGAATTGCTATATGGATTTCATCGCTATTATTGAAATATGATAGTGAATAAGGCTGATGCGCATGAACTTTATAATGAGCTATAGACTCATCGAAAGCGACAGCTGAATGAATGTTTAGAATTCCCTCCATATTTTTGTTGTTGTTTTATACAACACACTAATATGTACAATATTTTCTTCCACGATTTTTGACGACTTTTAGGCTCAAGCTTCTCAGGAATTGAATATTCTGAGGTGTGAGCGGTCTGATAGCTCGCTGTTGACTGGTTGCTGATTGACATTTTTGTTAGAAACACGCGGTGTTTCTGGCGAGTACGTGAGTGTCCACTCGGTGTGAGGTTTGGTGCCGAGATTGCTCAGTGTTTTGGCGAGCTAATTCCAGCGACTACGCGTGCGAGCCTTGAAAGCCGCCCGCCTTTTGACTGCATTCGAGTTGCGTACTGCGCGTCCTCGCAGACCACGTGCGAGGCCGAGAACGCCGTCTCCAGGGCTGACTCCGAGACGTTATTGTAAGTACCACCTCGAATACGTGTCTCTCTCGCTAGCTTTTCGCCGCTCTCTCTCCCGCTTATGCTGCGTACTAACTTTGTACTATTCTCTGTAGTAAACTCAATGCTGCTCGTATATCTGTTTTCTTCCTTTGCGCTTCCTTTTTACCTATCGTAAACAATCCCGTTCCGTCCGGCTTTCGCACCTGAATTTCGTGATCGCTCTAAAGCGCCCATAGGACTACACGACGCTCTCCGCGGGCCAAGGTAACGGACGCTGCACCACGACGTTCCTGTTGCTGCTGGGTTATGCTTTGCGCAGCCTATTACGAGGCCCACAACGAGCTGTTTCTGATTCCCTCGTAATTTATATAACGAGTGACCCGCGCTGGGTCAAAACCCCGTTATATATTAGTAATGTGAAGCTATTCCTCAATTCACAATGCTATCCGTATAGAAATCTCAATTTGAATATCAATCAAAATCAGTATGCTGTTCTCTACGATATGTATACTAATTTTCAAAACGCTTACTATGGTGTAACGTCGGGCCGTTTATTATCAATAAATTTTTTTTCCTCATGTACTTTTGCGTAGCTTAAATTTTAACTTCGTGAATGAGCAAAGGGAGAGCATTCAGCTGAAGCGGCTGGAGGACACGTGAAAATAGCCGTCCCTTTGTTGCGCGCTTTCCGAATTTTACCTCGAAAGATCGTAAAGTTTTTTTTGAGTAGGTTTAGATATAGAGTAAAGGAGCCGCGGAATTCCGCCTGCATCCTGTTACACGATTTCACCGAAAAGTTTTCCACTTTTAAAAGCTAAAACTTTTGCTATATAGAAAAAATTTTAATAATTAATTTTACACAAATGAATCGGGAAAATAACAGCATGATAGGAAAATTTCGCAGCTTCTTGAAACCTCCCACACACTTTTTGATTAGAAACATAGTTACCGCGCAATCATCGAAAATATCTCAAAGTTTTGAAATTATAAATTAGAAAATGAGATAAATAGTCGAAAAACAGTTACCTGAATGAACTTTAGCAAATCAATTATATAGTCCACAATTAAATAATGCCCCTTTTTCATTCCATATTATTTAAACAACGAATTGAGTTAATTATTTAAGTTACTAATTGTAAATATGTAGGATTAGAGATTTTCGCGTAAAATATGTTAAATATTAAGAAACTTGCGTTATTATTAACAATTAATTGTAACAATTTTACGTAACAAATAAATTTATAATTGTAAGAAAATCTGTAATGAAAATGGTACTTGGAGAGCCATCTAACGAGATAGGGCCCAAACTCTTGAACGCGCGCCCCCAATTCTCACCACGCCCCTGAACCAATTAGGGCCCGAAATCCGAAAGAGAAAAGGAGGGAAAATCTCAGTCAGCCAATTAGAATTTACTGGCATTTCCACTCTTTCCAAATTTTGAGGGACTGAAAGAGGGATTTTCCTCCCAACCACCCCCAGGGTTTAAAAGGGATTGTGCAAGCGAAAATCGCCCACTCTCTCGCTCCTCGCAAGCTTCATAAGTTTACCTCGTTCGATCAAGTGTCAGGACTCTCCAAGTACCAGTCAATTATATCAGTCAACTGTAGTCAGTGTCCAAATTTTTTATTGCTATCTCTCCTCTTCCTTTCTATTAAGAATAGTTAGATCGGAATTCGAAAAAAAGCAAGTCTTCGAAAAGTATTTCAGCAAGGATTGGGATACTTTTCTATAAGACAGTCGCCACGTTAAACAAAATTTAAATACTTTTTATGTGATAATTCCGGCAAGGTTTGGGATTTTCACATCCAAGTCCCGATTCCATTGAACCCTGGTGTTTGATGGAAGGCTTGCAGTCAAATTTTATTTTTCACTCTTTTAACGCGAAACGCGAAATAGAAAAGCTCTAATACTCCAATTGCTCGTCCCGGTTTAAGCGTACGCACGCAAACCAAATACAGCACCTGAGAAAAACGTCCGCCTCAGACGTACCTGAGATAGTGACCCGGATGTCACATAAAATTTTTGGAGGCCCCGGTGGGATATGTTGGAGAAAAAGAGCTTTATAGGGTACTAACAACCTCACACTTTCCTGTCTTCTTTTTCTTATATAGAAAAATATAAGAAAAAATATTCTTATATGAAAAAAGTAACGAATTTAATATAAAATAACGAAATTGAAAAAAATTAACAAGTTTGAAATAAAAATAACGTATTCGAAATAAAATAATAAAATTGAAAAATTAACGAAATTGAAAATTAACGAAATTGAAAAAATTAACAAGTTTGAAATAAAAATAACGTATTCGAAATAAAATAATAAAATTGAAAAATTAACGAAATTGAAAATTAACGAAATAGAAAAAATTAACAAGTTTGAAATAAAAAATAACGTATTCGAAATAAAATAATAAAATTGAAAAATATAACGAATTTGAAAAAGAAAAACGGAGTTGAGAAGTTGCAACGACTTAATTAATAAAATAAATCAAAAGCGAAAACTAGAGAAAATTATTACATATCAAATAAAAGAAAAAAATTTAGTGAAATCTAACTTTTTTTTTTCTTCTGCCTTCTGTTATGCCTCCCTTTGTAGAATTTAGCAGTGTTTCGTACGACTTAATAGAGACGGTAGACTAGGTTGTAGAAGATATTACAATAATAAGAGAAAGTCAGGACTCGATAATAAGTCGGGTAAATAATCATAGTAACGATATCGCGAAAATAAATCAGAACGGTCGTAGTCTAAGTGCACGTGTTACGGAATTAGAGTTAGAAAATAAGAACAGAATTAACCAGATAGCTAGTTTAGGACATCTCTGCGTTAACCTGATTAAAACTAAATACAGCCTTAAAAAAAAAATACAAAAACTTAGGAAGCGATCAGGAATTAAGGAAAAATTAATCTCCAAAAACGCAGTTTCGAACAAAGTTTTAACCGCAAAAATCGCGAAATTAACCTTGAAATTAGAGAATTTAAAATTATAAAATAATATTACTAATTAATTAATTTAAAATATTTTTAGCATAGTAATTTTATTAGTTAAAGCTGAAAAAAAAAAAACTTAAGATAGTGTTAGTTTTTCATTTGTATTTTGATTAAGCGCGATAAGTAACAATTTTTTTTTTCCTTTTTGCCTGTTCAATTCTAGTGAACGCAGAAAATCGGCCCATTAGGAAGAAGTTCAGCATCTTTTCAAATGGATTTCGTAATAGATTTTCTAGGCCTTCAAAGTTTGAACGAGACTTTTGTTTGTAAAGAACTAGCATATCTACCATTAGGTGTAGATACTGTTCCAACTGTGTTTTTCTTCGAACCACCATATTATTCGTTTCAACTCCCTTTCAAGTGTCGAAAAGTGAATCATTTCTTAGAAACATTTTATCATGGTTTATTATGGAGATCCGGCCTTATTCCATATAAAAATTTAGCACGTGTACTAAAAAATCATTTAAATAATTCTAGAAATATTTATGTAAAAGGATTAAAAAAGAAACAATGGTTACAAAAAATTTTACCTGAAAAGTAAGTATTTTTATTTTTTGTTAGAAATTAAAATCATTATTAATTAGAAACTTTTTTCCTTTTTTAGAGAAATTTTAGAACTTGAAAGCGAGATGAGATGTCCACCAATGAGTGTATTACCTTACCCATTAGAAACAATATGTACATATCATTACAATAAATCAGCTAACTTTGTTTGTGCTGTTAGAGATGCACAAAGATTGTTTTTGGGATTGAGAATGTTTTTAGCTCTAAACTTTTTTGAGCCAAGCCGTTTGCATTCCAAATTGCAATTTGAAATACTAAGTTTATTTTTTTAATTTATTAGCGTAGTAAGCAGATTAAGCACTGTATCCATTATATTCATTAGCTGCATCATCATAGCCTCTGAGCGACTGTTGTTTACTATAGGTTACTTTGTCGCGGTCTGTTCGGATTCTTCAAGAATATTTGTATTACTTTGTGTGGCCTATAAAAATGTATAATTTAATCTAATGGTATTTTCGCGAATATCAATTTCGCTCGGTTGCATCGATCTTAGCGCGGGAAAAAGTTTTTGTTGGAGAACTTTTCTGGTACTGCATCTTTGGTAACTGGCTACATGATTCTCGCCACAGTTTTCATATTTAACTTCTTTAATTTTCATTTTTATTTGACAATTAGCAGTGAAATGATTCTCTGTGCATTTTACGTAATCTGGAATTCTATGGCAGTAATTTTTTTTATGGTCGTATCCCTGGTAGCGTATACATCTAGGGATTTCTCTTTTTTTACCTGGAGGTTCAAAACTAATAATTCTGTTCATCAGCTTATTGATATCATAAATCTTTTTATTATTTTTATTAGATTTCAATAGAACGAAAAACATCGGTAAAGGCCGTTTGCTTATTTGGTGTCTTACATTAGATATTTTAATTACTGTGTGATTGTTTTGTTCAATTTCTTTTTTTTATTCATCCATATCAACTGATGAGTGATTGTTTTTTAATACCGTTTTGTTTGTCATCTTTTTTTTTAAACGTGTAAAATATAGTATTTTTGTTTCCTAATTCTTTAACTATCAGAGTATAAAACTCTGAGTTTTCAGCTTGAATCTTAACTTCTTGATTATTGATAACTTTGAAGGAATAATTATTTAATGCTATTTTTCTAATAATTCTTTCAATGAACTTATATTTTCCACGTCACTTACGAATATCGGCGATGCTCTTGAAGACGGTTTAATATTGACATTGTTAGGAGATAAGGTTTTCAGATTCGGTTTAGTTTGACTTTCTTGTTCGAGAACGTTAAAGGTGTTAATTGTTTCCACTAGTTTTGTATTTGACTATTTCAGCCAGTAATTGCTTAAACTTGATTGCCTTCTCTTCAACTCCCTGATTTCACCAGGGCTATTTCTGGTCCTTTTGCTGCTTATGGATTTCCAATTGATTGTTTCATCTCTGGGTTATTCTTTGTTGTCATTAATGTTGCGTTGAGGAAGATATTGTTGTTGTATTGCAGCCATGACTGCTGTTTTTGTAACTTACCTGTTAACTAATTTGTTGTGTTCTATTGTTCTTGTGATACTCAGTTTAAATAAATTTTGTTTATATTTATAATGTAACGGGGAATCTCAGTCGTCCGTTTCGGATAGCTCTCGACTGCCCGCACGAATTATTTAATTGGGGATTCGGGAAGCTAAAACTGTTCCCACGGCTGAATAACGCGCCGAGCACGCGCGTTAATCGTACGTGGACTGTTGTACTCGGGATAGGAGTGACTGTATAGGTGAAAAAAAAAGGGAGGCGGAGACTAGGTGGAACAGTAATCTTTAATAATAGTTATAATAAAAAAAATAAAAGAATAAGCAAACGCCAACGCGAAATTAAACAAACCAAGGAACTTAAATCAACTCAAGTAATCGGTAACATAAAAAAAACGGTTAAAGAAATATAAAATAAGGAAGTACAAAATAAAGAAATTAAAAAATAATCAGAATGAACAAATAAAAAGAAATACAAAATATAAGAAGAAAACTATAAAATAAAAGAAAATTACAAATCGAAGAAAATTCGAAAATAAAGAAAAAGATTACAAAGAAAATAAAGACGACCCCGATGTACAGTAGTAACGACCGCCCAAACACAATAAACGCGACCTCGCAATCGGCAGAGCTGCCGAACTGCGAGGTGTCCGTCCGGCGCCTCGGATGAGAGAGAGAGAGAAAGAGAACACCGCACCAACCTTGCCCGGGTCGACTTAGAGCTCCTGTCGCGTCCTCGTCCCCGCAGATTCCGCAAGTAGACGCTCTGGAAAGAGAAGAAACAAAGACGACGGCTAAATGAAAATCCCCTTTAGCTCCGTGGATCCTTTCTCGCCGATCTCGCTGCTCCGGTCGGTGTTGTTAATCGTGTGCCTGCTGCTCCCGTTGTCGTTACTGTATTTACTACTGTTGTTATCGCTGTTATTACTGTTGTGTTTGCCACTGTTGTTATCGCTGTTATTACTGTTGTGTTTGCTACTGTTGTTATCGTTGTTGTTACTGCTGTGTTTGCTACTGTTGTTATCGTTGTTATTACTGCTGTGTTTGTTAGTGCGACTGCGTGCGTGTATGTGTGTACGTGTTGGTATGTATGTATCCGTGCACGTGTGTCTCCGCGTGCGCCGGCATTCCGCCTCACGCTGCAGACCGGCGACGGAACTCACTTTCAAAAATGGCCACGCGCGCACACGTCCGCGTCACCTCGCCGGTTGTCACGTGTACCGGTGCCGATCCAGCCGCCTCCACAAACGGTCTTCTTGAACACAATTTCCGCGCACGGGCCACGTGATTACAGACAAAACTTGGTAGAGAAAATCGTGTGCGCGCAGTGGCCCGAGCGGCAGCTCAGCAGTTACTGCTCGTTCCTGCCTCAAGCCAGCGAGATGCGCGCGCAGGTCTGCCGACGCCTTGCTGGCTTGCGCTTGTCTTCTGTCTCTATCTCTCTCTCTCCTTCGCTGTGCTCTCTGTATCGGCTCTCGCTCTCCCTAATTCGCTGCCGTCGCCATCGCACCTCAAGAACAGAACAGAGAAAGAAACAGAGCAATGAGAGTGTGCTCAACTAATGCACACTCCCAGCCCGTCAGAGCGGGGAAAAGGCGAGAGCCCGACGGAGAGCAACGGTCGAGCCGTGATTCTCCGTCACAATAATATTAAAATAAATTTTTATTTTCTGTAACAGTTTTAGTGTTTTTCTTCTCTCTGTGCGATCGCACGTCCATACAGGGCGAGCGCTACAAACAGACTGAAAGACATATGTAAAAAGTAAAAATCTATTAATTACATTGAAAAAAAATTATTAACGCTGTCTCGAGAAAAGTATGCCTAGTAACAAATCACTCTTCGTCATTCGTTCGGCTATAAAACGCGCTAAGGAAAGCTGGTGGTAGGAAAAAATAAATATGCCCCGTATTCTACCGATTCCGAGTAAAGTCGGTGGAGCTCTCCCTTTTTTTATTCCATTATTTGCCGCTTTCAGTATCACTGGAGCTCTATCTGGAGAAGCTTCTTCAATAGCAAAAGTTGTTAGCAGTGCTAAAGCCACTCAAAATCATTTGAAAGAAGCTTATAGACACAATAAAAAACTATGGAATAAATATTTATATGAATAATATGAAATAAAACTATGGAAGCTATTTCTATTGGTAAAGGACTTTATTTCAAATCACAGCGTAAAGGTTACGGTCTTCATCCGAAACCATATTCAAGTGGCAAAGGTTTAAAAAAGAAAAAGCTCCAAGTAACTTTACCTAATCGAGCACTGACAGATCAAGATACAAAAAATATGCTAAAATACTAAAAATTGCAAATTTAGGAGGTGTTTTCATGCGGCACGCTCTACCAATCGATGGACCGTGTTATCAAGAGATAGCTATTGTAAATTTAGATAATGAAAGTGAACCAGGTACTCATTGTGGGTAGCATATAAAAAGAAAGGTGATGAGGTGTATATGTATTTTGATAGTTTTGGTAATCTTCATCTTTGTCTCAAATTTCTTTTGAAAAAACTATAGAAAAGACGATTAGTATAAAAAAAACTCATTCAAACAATGACTATTATTTGTTATGAATCTATCATGGAGAACAGACTGATCTTGAGTCCCTCGGGAACAATATCTGTAGCCGCATTCTCGAAATACGTTATTTTATTACGATCGAACTGTGACTAAACAAAAAATACGTTTTTGGTCTAGTTGAGCTATCAAAATTTAATTCAATACCAAAGATTGACGTTGGTAATAGTAAATTTTACGTCGAAGATCAAGAAGTTATTACTTTACCGACTGATAGCTACGAAATAGAAAATAATGAAAGCTATTTCAAAGAAGCATTAATACCCAAAGGTCTATTGTTTAGCCTAAATCTCAATAATAATACTCTACGTAGTATCATTTAGTGTAGTTGTAAAATACTTTGTGAACCAGAGGATTCTTGTGATGTACGTATCACTTATAATTTATTTTATAGTTTGTACTCTCGTGGTCGCGTTAATGAGTAAGAATTCGTTTCTTTCAATTTTACTCTAATTATTAATATGAATGAAATCAACAAATAATGTATACAAGTATGTAAGTAAAATTTCAAGGAAAAGTCAGACTTTGTCCTAGTTTCTTATGGTGCGAATTGTCCCATAATCAGAGCTAAAGTCTTTCTTATAAAGGATATAATACAGCCGAAGTTTCTTGAAGTGTGAAGTGTTCTATAAGTCGAGCATGAATTACAATAGGAAGAGAGAGCATTTGCTCAGTTAATCACAATGAGAGAAAGAACTTAGGTATTAGACAAGTTTATTCAATCTCATACGCTCACTTTGCAAGGTTAGGAGTGAATGCTAGCCTATGCAAAAATTAGCGTATTTATACAGAGATTTTCTCGACTTTTTTCGCAGGATAGCTCTCTTCGAGAAATTTTAGAATCTTCGAGAAGTATTCGCAATTTTGAGAAATGAATTTTCTAAATTTACAAGTGAATAAACATTAATACTGAAATTTTAAAACATGTAAATTTTACAAAATTAGTTATTGATCATTTTAGTATGATTTACAATTATCACATATAGTATCGTCAAAAGTTATTAACTAATAAAGTTAATTAATGTAATATCACAATATTTACAATAAATCAATAATAAAATTTTACATAAATTAATAGTTTATCAATTGTAGAAGTAATTTCTAAAAATAAATACTCAAATTAGTTAATAATATTTGAATTATAATAAATTTTCATATTTATAACGGTTTTCTTTATAATCTGCAACGATTGCCGAAAATCGTTTAGACTCGCGTGGGGAAATGACCGGGAGGGGAGAGTTAGCTAGCCAGTATGACTGTGACCTTCAGTCCGGCTACATCATAGCGATTGAGTTTGAGCTACCAACGTGCTTGATAGTTTCGAGTGAGATCCAGGGAGTTTTGGTACTTTGTTCGAGAGTGTGGAGGTGGAGGTGCACATCGCAAGTCGTGTGCATAAACAACTGATGACAACAATCAGTGTGGTGAGACGAGTGTACGCACTGTACAACGCGTGTGACACCGTCGCCGATAACGATAACTGTGAGCGGAGTGCCGAGTGCGCGCATTGTTGAAAGTGTGCGACCTCGGCTCCAGTGTACTCAACCTCTGCAACTCCTGCAGCCACACAACAGCAACAGCGGAGCAACGGACGCAGAGGCAGCTCATCGACAACAAGTTTAGACGGGTACGGTTGGCCACCGTATCCCCATCAATTCCGCGGTAGGTGTCCAGCCCTATTTATAGTAATTAGCGTGCGATCCCGCGCAGCGTGTGCGGTGATATTATTAAAAGCGTGCGAGCGAATAGTCCGCGACGATCGCGAGATTCACTCTCTCTCCCCATTTGTATCGTCATTCGAAATTGCGTACGAAAGTCTCTCGGCAAATCCCTCTCTTATACAAGTTTAAAATAAATAAAGTGATCAGAGATTTACACGCAACGATCTCATTGTTTTGTCTTCCCTTTGTCCGAAAGCGGTGTTATTGTTTACGTTCGATTCTAACGCCCCGGTAGTTCAGCACGAATCACGTAAGCAACATACGAAGCTGCTCGCCAACCGAGTTGTCAGCAGTGGCCGACGGAGCGCTGTTAAGCGAGCGCGCCAGCGCCCCTAGCGGAGAGATCGAGAACCCAACTTAGATCGGTAAGGGAACTCGGCGCAGTCGCACACCGGGACAAGGTAAGTTAGTGTGCTTACAACACATAGATAACACGGCGTCGTTTGATCATACGAATAATTATATTCGCTAGGGATTAGAGATTAAATGGCAGCCTGTTACAAATCTTATAATGTAATTACTAGATTAATTAATTAAGATTTATAAATTATAAAGCTGTCATTATTATGTACAAAATTAACGCTTTTGATCTATCTACAATTTTATGTTTAAATAAATTATTAATTATTTGTTTATTGATAACAGTTATAATTAAACTATTATCAATGAAACCAATTTTTACTCATGTTTTCAAGATATTCATTATGAATTTAGAGTATTCGCATTTTTCTTATAATTAATATTTACAATGTAATAAATAAATTAACTTTGCATATTAAAATTCAATATCATTTAATAATTAAATGGAATTAAAATTATTATAATCTAAATGTATGTTCTAAAATCTATATAAAAAATGCTTTGTTTCATCAAAATTACTCTTAATTAACATATTTTATACAAATAATAAAAACTATTATATCTATATTTATAAGTATGTGACGTCACGCTCCTTATATGGTCGTGAAATTTGACTCTGGTACTACGATAATCAAATAATATGTGAGGTAGCGCCGATTAATATGCTAATTGATGTAAACAGTTTGATGAGTTTAGCGGGTTGTAGTGATTCAGTGAAATAAGAAAATAGCTCCTAGATAGGACTGTTACATTCTATTGGATGCATTTTAGGCTTCACTAGACGTACGCTTGTTGAAAACGAAACGCATCGTTCTGATTTACGCATGACTATTCTCAAATTCAACGCTTTACGGATAGAGTATAATATTACAACTGGCTTTTACGTAAGTGATCACAAAGTATATACTATATATAAATCTTTCCCAGCAGTGCCACTTGGATATAAGATTATAGAAGTACCCTCTCATGTCATTTATCTTCCAGTCGCTTTGAGGAGCATCGATGATTTTCAAATTCGTATAGTTGATCAAGACGGAAACCTAGTTAACTTTCAAGAAGAAGTCATCACAGTGCAATCACATATACAAACGACATAGTAATGGATATCATTTACAATATAAAAATCGATCAAGGCTATATTAAAAGCCAAAAATGTCAATCAGTGACCAGTCAACAGCGAACTTTCAGACCATACACATCTCAGAATATTCAGTTCCTGAAAAGCTTGAGACTAAAAGTTGTCAAAAATTATGATAGAAAATATTTTGCATATTAGTATACTGTATGCAAAAACAAAATGGACGGAATTCTAAACATTCATTCAGGTATCGCCTTCGATGAGTCTATCGCTCATTACGAAATCTATACAAATCAGCGTCATCATCTTTACAATTCAATAATAGTGATGAAATTCGTATGGCAATTCAACGTCAGAATTTATGTTCATTACCATCTCATAGAATGATTCATATATATAGCCGATTACGCAAGACAGTCGAAATACACCAGTAACAAAGACCGTGTTCGATAATTTTGCTCTTTGTCATTTGAAGAGAAATGTTATGAAATTATTGCGATTGAGATAAATAAAGCAAAAACGTTGGTTTGACGAGACTTATGAAGAATTGGCTTTCACTCAATCACAGTCAGAGTTCAATTGCTGAAAATGCTGGATGGTTTGGCAATAATACAGTTACAATGACAAATGATCATGGTGATTTTGGTATTACTATTCCCCTTAGTATGTTATTGGGATTTGCTGAAGATTATGAGAAAATTGTTATAAACGTCAAGCATGAGCTTATTCTTACAAGATCAGGAAATGCTGTTGAAGTTATCCCAACAGTAGGCGCTACACCTATTCTTGAAAGATTTAAAATTAATTGAACTAACGTAGAATGGCTGGTGTCTTATGTAATATTGGCTGATATCTATGAGTTATCGTACTTGGGAGCTGTACGAGTATCCAAAACTACCTCTCACATCAAAACATGTTTGGAGTGTGAAAACGTTAAATCAATTAGAAATACCTCGCTTCGTCATCTGAGCGTTTCAAACTATAATAAACGAAAAAGTTCAGAGACTACTGATGCTAGTAAATTTGATCACTGTAATATGAGTAATGTAAAATTATTTCTCAATTCTCAATGCTGTCCATATAGAAATCTTAATCTGTACATTGAAAAAAATCAGTATGCATTACTTTATAACATGTATACAAATTTCTAAAACGTTTACTATGGCAAAGAAAATGAGCCGTTGCTCAACAAGAATGATCTTATCAATAATATTCCTCTAATACTTACATATTATTCAAAACAAAATGAATCAATCAAGAGTGCACCTGTAGATGTACGTCTTGAATTTGACACAAGAGATGATTTTCCTGATAATACTGCTGCCTACTGTTTCATTCTACATGATCAAATCGTGAAGTACAATCCAATCAGCGCTGATGTGAGGAAATTGTTTTAGTATAATACTAATGAAAAAATTATTAAAAACAAAATTTATAATGTAATGTCAATTTATTTTTTTATAGTAAATTATATTAATAAATGGAAGTTAAATTAAAAAAATTAATTTTTATTTCTTATCGCTACAATATCCCCTTTATCAGCTATTATTTATAAATATTTAGATTACATTAAGTGAGAGAGCACACACACTATACGGTATGCGTAAAATTTCTCTACTATACATCGCTATAACCTATTAAAGGAGAGAGTGAGAGAACAACATCCACGATATACGGTGTATGCATACGCCCTCTCTTATACACAGCTATAGCCTGTTGAAGGGGAGAGAGAGAGAGAGAAGCACTTACATTGAGATTGTGCCTAGCCAGTATATAGCTTAAGTAGGTAAACTAAAGAGGCCACAAATCAGGAAAGCCTCAGATTAGGGAGGATCACAGATTAGGGGGGCCTCATATCAAGGAGGGCCGCAGATCAGTGATCTGAAGTGCATGATCAATCAGATCAGCACTCGTAGATCACGCGCGAGAGCCCCCGCCGCCGCCCTTCCTTCCGTTTCAGATCAATGAACTGAAGCGTATGAGCTATCAGATCAGCACTCTTAGATCATACGCAAGAGTCCCAGCCCCTCCCCCCGCCCGCCCAATGTGAAATACGTTTCAAATATCAAATTTTAAAAAATGAACAGACGCCACGGGGAATCGATCTCGCGTCCTATGGATCGATAGACCATAGCCTCTAGCAACTAATTCACGGCTGCTTTTAGCTTTTGATATCTCTTATTGCGTATATTAGCTACACTGTCAAAATGCGACTAGAACGGCGTTCCCGCGTCTTCTCCCCACCCCGCCCTGAATTCATCCGTATGTGTGCGCGTGTTTTAAGATCAAGCGTTAACATTTATATTGTGACGGAGAATCACGGCCCGGGCGTTGCTCTCCGTCGAGCTCTCACCAATTCCCGCGCGCCTTGCCAAGCTAAGAGTGTGCACCGGTTGAGCACACTCTCATTGTTTTGGCTTTTCTGTTTTGAGATGTGACGGCGGGCTGGAGGGAGAGCCCGAATCCAAGCGTCCAGCAGTGAGCGAGGAGACATAGGGAGGGAGAGAGAGAGAGAGAGAGAGAGAGACAAGAGAGAGAAGAGGAGAGAGAGAGATAGATGCTAACAGAACTGCGCGCGCACCTTGCTGTAACGAAGGACCGGCAGTTGAGCTCGAGCTTTTGACCATTCGTCGCGCGCACAGTCTTGTCTTTTCCGCGTCCTCATCGATAATTATTGTATGCGGATACGTAACCGGAGCGCGGAAGTGGTATAAGACATAATTGTTGTTTGGGTCGAGACCAACCGCGATTGAAGCAGGGTCGACACCGGTGTACGTGAGAAATCGGACGAAGTGTCGCGGTTCGTGCGCGCGAGAGGCCATTTTAAGTTCAAGTGAAGTGGATCAGCGAACGAAAAACAAACAACAATAACAATAGCCACAACAACGATAAACAACAATAACAATAGCCACAACACAACAACAATAATAATAATAGCCACATTAACAGTCACATCAACAATAGTAACAATAGCCACGTCAACAGTCATATCAACACAACAATAACAACAACAGAAATCTCAACGACAACGGCAACAACAGTATCAACAACAACATCTCTCTGTCCGAGGTGCCAGCCAAGTTGCACGTAGTTCGGCAGCCTTGCCAGCTACCCGATCGGGAGTAGTATCGTCAGGCTTAGGATCTTTGTCTACATATTATATTATTGTTCGATAAATCAGCGGATCGATGAGCAGACCTGCAGCCGATTCGTTGCGCGTTTCGCGTAATTTTGTACCGCCGATTTATAATGATGTTACTGGTTAATACCATTTGTTTGTTTTGAATTATATCAATATTTGATAGAAATTTTATTATTATTTTTGTCGTCGCCCGACTCACTCCTGATCCCGAATGTTTCTTGCGTGTGATTAACGTGTTTGCTCGGTGCGTTATTTAGTCGCAGAAACGACTGCGCTTCCCGAATCCTCCCCCCTATAAATAAACAATTTGTATGGACAGCCGCGAGCTACCCAGGCGGGAACGGCTACTTTGTCCGTTATAATATATATATGCTTGAATATATATATATATATATATAATTTTTATATATGCATATATATATTGTATACACAATTAATCACAACATATGTATGTATGCATGCATGAATCCATATATGTACTGATTATTAATTAATGAAATAGTGGAGTAAAGTGGGAGGGGGGGGGGGGGGTAAGAGTAAATATATACATAGTTTTTTCTTAAATAAAATTTTTTTATTGATAAAAAATAAATCTTATTCTACAAGTCATTTATTAAAAGAATACATAAGAATTATATAAATCATTCAATAATTCCATCGCTCTTTTCCCAATCCATGTAGCAACCATTTAAGTAAAACTTTTTCATAAATTTAACATTTTGATGTACGCACGTCGATACGTATTTACCGTTATGATTAGGAAACACAGTAACTGATTTCATATTTTTGAAAGGAGAATAGTCCCAATCATTCAAGTCGAAAACTTTGAAGCCATATCATTCTAACCAATATTTTTTCAGATCTCCGGAAACAATAATTTTCGTAACATCTTTGAGCGTGTCTGTGATTATGAATTTATGCTCTTCGTACTGGAAATCATCAGAGTCCCAATTTAATTAATGGTAGAAGAATTCCATCCAAAGATTATGACCCTTACATATTTCAGTTAGTCTTCGCCATGGAAACGGAGGTTTGAATAATCGTACGGGTGGTTCTTCGTCGCAGTTAAGCGGAAGTATCGATAGTTCCTTTGAGACATGTTTTTCGAGGCATCATGAAACCTTCTATATCCATTACGTACTCCATTCTAGCTGCTTAAGGGAAGAGTCATCTCTGTAATACAACGATCTCCATTCCCTAAATCAGTTTCTTCACATACGCAACTTATTGGATTGTATTGAACGATGCGATCATGTAAAATGAGACAATACGTTGAAGTCCCTTCAGGAATATTTTTCCTTGTTTCAAACACCAAGCGTACATCCACTACTGAGTTTTTCAATGTCTCATTTTGTTTAGTGAGTGGAACTTGTTTTATGAAGGTAGATTTTTTTAGCATCAGTTCAGAGTCTTTACCGTAGTATCCCTTCTGGAAATTGGCATACATGTCGTATAATATTGCAATATGATGCTTATTTATGTTAACATTAAAATTACCATACGGATAACACTGAGAGTTGAGGAAAAGTTTCACGTTATTAACGTTGCAATGATTGAATGCGCTTGCATTAACTGTTGAAATATTTTTTCGTTTAGTTTGTAAAGCTAAGATGACATAACGTGGTTTTTCCAGTTGATTTGCAGTTTTGATTGTCCATACATGACTTGTTTTCATAGGTAGCATTGGATACTCATATTCCCAACTACGAAAACTCATTGAAATGCTTTTTCCTCTTTTCAGTAAATCAAGTAGACAAATTTTTTGAGTGTTCGATGCAGTAACGTACGGCATAAGCCATTCGATGCGTGTTATATCGATCTTGAAGTTTTCGATGATTGTTTCTAGTTCCACTAATGTTGTTGTTTGGATAACGGCATTTAAATCACTGCTCGATCGTGTGAGAATTAGTTCATGTTTCATGTTTACTAATACTTTGCCATAATCTTCAGCAAATTCTAGTATGAAGTTTAAAGGAATAGTGACATCGAAATATCCTTCGTCGTTGATTATTTTCTGATCATTTTCTGTTATACATCCGGTATTTTCAGCAATCCAATTTTGACTTGGATTAAGTGATGAGCCAATTTTTCATAATAGTTGTTAAATCAACGTTTTTGCATTTACCGATTTCAATCGTATTTAGTTCATACCTAATTTCCTCAAACAAGTGACAGATGGAGTTTTTCACAAATAGAGTATTCGTTAAGACTGCATTTTTATCGTCGCACAATCTACCACAAATACGCAATAAGTTACGAGATGGTAAAAGACACAGGTCTGATGTTGGATTGATATGCGAAGATCCGAATGGTGAGAGTTGTTTTTTTCTAGTTTACGTCGTGCAAATACAATACTCGACCAATGGAATCTTGTGGACGGAAATCGATATCTTCTAAACTTTCAATTACACAACGTAAAGTATTATTGTTCGATTTCAGACTCACTGTTATTTCAGGCTTTAAGGTTTGACAAAGAAATTTATCAATATCTTCAATTTCATAACTACCCACAGGTAAAATTACAGGTGGTTTATCACCAACGTAAAATTTATTGTTATTTATATCTATATTGGGTATAGAGTTGAATGTCAAAAATTCTACTAAACCCAAAACGTATCTTTTATTTGCTGATAGTTCAATGGGTGGAAAATGTTGTGCTTCCAGTAGAGAAGAATTACCCGAGAGACTAAAAGTGAATGATTCTTCCATGACTGTTTAAATACGACTATTAACTTTTTACGGCGTCTTTATTTATATAACCCCACACAAAAGCTACAAACAAAGATAACCGCAATTATAGGTATCGAAATATTGATATCTTTTTGGATTGTATTTGACTTCATCTACTCCGAGATATGTCATTAGATCAAATGGAGGTCTAAGATCTTTAAAACTATCAAAATATGTGACATTATTTCCAATTTTCCGATAAGCAACCTGGTGCGTGCCTATTTCGTTAACGTCATCGAGATTAATTATAGCTGATTCTCGATAATGTGGTCCAGACTTTAGTAAGTTATTTCTCATAAACACTCTTCAGACACTTGGTATACTTAAAATTTTGGCATACTTTATTAAGTGGATGTTTGTGATAGCTCTATCGAGTAAATTTACTTCAAATTTTTTTTTTAAAGTTGATCCCAAGTAAGGTTTGAGATATAGCCCATAACATGTTTTATATGGTTTAAGATACATCCCTTTATCCAGTGCAATGGCCTCCATCGTTTTGTTATGTCTTTTGCTTTCTTCTAATTGTCGTTTTACAGACTTTGCATCATTTACAGCTTTTGCGATTCCTGCAGCTCCACCAGCTAGAGCACCAGTTGCGCTTAGACCAGCAAAAAGAGGAATGAGAAAGAGTAAAGCTCCACCCATCTTTTTGGAAATTGGCAGAATTCGTGGAGTTTTGATGTTAGTTTTTCCACCGATCTTTTTAACGGCTTCATGAGCTCTTTTTAGAGCAGTGCCGATGATCGTTCGAGCACATTTATTTTTTGGCCATTTAAAATTGGCAGCTTTGATTATGTTTTTCAAGTTTATTAACTTTTGATATTTCTTTCTGCGACCTTTCGACTTGAGTTTTTTTTATTTTTTGTTATTCTTGAGTCCCATGCCGAATTTAGATTTTAATTTCAAGGCGTTAGTTACAGCGTAAGCAGCTGTTTTTTCACTAATGCTAGAATTTTCATTCAACACTCGCTTCCAAGCTTTCTCAGCTAAAATTCTGTCTGCAATATTTCTATACTCTATACTTTCTCGAATTTTTGAATAAGCTATATCATGTTCTCTACAAGCTGCGTTAAGAGGATCGATGCCTGGTTCATCTCGAGCAATTCGTTTCTGGAATCTAGTTCTCGGACCACAATACTGGTAACCTGGAATATGAAGTTCAAAGGGAAACTTATTGATGACTTTGTTAACTAATCCACGTCCTGTCTTCACTCTCTGATATTTGTTTGTGATCATCACTCTATGAAATCCAATACAAGACTATCTTTAAAAACTATAAAAGTAAATATATATATATATATAGCAATTGGCTGAGTTACTGTTTGAACATTGTCGCGTGAGCATGGATTTTAAAGAGCAAACTATAAAACTTCCTGTCGAAAATTTCGACGTCATCGTACGGGAAGATAAACTACCAAAGTGTCATGGGGATTTACTTTCACATAGTATCAGAGCAATTTTTTGTGGTCCATCTAATTGTGGTAAAACCAATAGTCTTTTGGCGTTAATTACTCATCCCAATGGCGTTAGATTCAAAAACGTTTGCGTTTACTCGAAATCTCTAAATCAACCAAAATATAAATTACTGGAAGAGATGCTGAAGCCTATAGACGAAGTGAAGTATTTTTCCTTCAAAGAGCATGAGTCAGTAATTGATCCTGAGCATGCATTACCCAATTCGATAATGATATTCGATGATATCGCATGCGAGAAGCAAGACAACGCGCATCATAGCATACTTGAAAAGTAATCTCAGTAACTTAGTTGAAATAAATAAATCAGTGATAAAAATAGATACTCAAGAAACAGAAGTAGACGTGCCGTCCGCTCATGGAGCAACAAAAAGTGGTAGAAGAGCGTCACAAACCAGCCAGGCGTAATTATCCACGATGCAAGTACGATATTCGAGGAATAGACGAGACCTGGCAAACCGATCTCTTCGATAGGCTTATTCTAGAAAAAAACGCGGTTACAATTGGCTTCTTACGATAATCGAGAATTTTTCGAAGCATGCGTGGACTGTTCCAGTGAGAAAGAAAACCGGTAGTGATGTAGCAGCAGCACTGAAATCTGTTTTGATGAAAGGTCGAGAACCAAATAATCTTCACACGGACAGAGGCAAAGAATTTTACAATGCAACTTTTGAAGCTGTCATGAAAAAATATAACATTAATCTCTACTCGACTTATAGTTCACTCAAAGCTTCAATATGTGAACGATTTAATTGTACGTTGAAAAATGCTATGTAGATAAAATTTAGTCTACGCGGCAATCACAAATGGGTACATATACTACCAAAGTTCACTGCTACTTACAACAATCGTAAACACAGAACAATTGATATGAAACCTATTCAATTGACAACTGTGAATCAAGCTCAAGTATTACGCAATTTTGCTCAAGAATGTATAAGAAGGAGGGTAAAGTTCAAAGTTGCCGATAAAGTGAGAGTAAGTAATGCGAAGCAAATGCTTGAAAAAGGATATACACCGAATTGGTCTACGGAAATATTTACTATTGTATGTGTAGTTTCATCAAATCCAACTATTTATCACTTGAAGATTATCAAGAGTAGCCTATTCTTGGTGGTTTTTACGAGCAGGAACTACAAAAAACGAAACATCCCGATATATATCTGGTTGAAAAAAATTATTAAAAGGCATGATAATATAGTGTTTGTGAAATGGCTAGGATTCGATATTTCGCATAATAGTTAGATAGATAAAAGTGAAATGTAGAAAAAAAGAGAGTTAGTATAAACTTATGTATGTAGATTTAAGGATAAAAAATAAACATTTGATGTAGAAATATGATTGGAGTATTTATTTATTAATAATAATAATGTATCTACGCGCTACTAAATTCTATACAGTTTCCTCCTTGATAATTTATAAATAAATTAAGTTTATTGGCGTTTTCCGTCAAATCGTACTCACAATCAGTTTTTGATTTTGTATAATTGCATTCGACAGCTTGGATGACAGAAACAGTTGGAATTCGTCGTCAATTTCAACAATTATTTTGTCACCAAATTGTGTTGCAACTATCTTTACTTTGGTGCATCCTTTCGTCAATTCACTAACTTTTTTGGTGGCTTAAATTCGCTACGTGCAATAATGTACATCAGAGGCTCATTAGCGGTGACCAATGCTGAAATCACGATAGCGGTGAAGGCAGCGGCGGCGGCGACTGAATCGGCACCTGGAGGCTCGACCGAGACCATTTCCAATGCTTCTATCTCCTCTCTTTCCACCAATGGAATACCATAGTTACCCCAAGTGTATCGGTGGTACCAGAAAGCAAGAACCGTTTGTTATCATGCGCACTGAGCGCGACCTTTGTCTACCTCTCGCTGTATAATTCATGATGGCGAGATCAGATAATCTTTTGCTCTCGGCTTAAAGTCGCATTCTCACGAAGATACTTGACATAATCGTCAAATACGATAGTAGGTTTCAATATGGAACTCTTGAGACCTTTCGCCTTTTTTATGAGATTTCTATTCTGAACCCTAACGGTATACATTTTACTCCTGAGTCAGAGAAACTCCAACATGATTTCACTGTCGTTCTCATCTTTCATTAGTCCAACCACTTTCAGATTGGCTCTTGGAATATTGAACTAGTTTTGTTCGTCAAATTCTGAGGTATCGAATTCATGAATATCTCGACGCATGATGTCATATATGTCGGTATCAGTGATCTCATATACCAGACTATCCGTTTCAGTGTATAATAACTTATAATGTTCACCCACGGATCTAGCCATATCGTTATAGTGGAAGTGAAACACGAGAGGTATTAACAAGTCAAGGACAGCAAGACCGACGGATATGGGTTTTTTCACTGTTATTTCCATTCGCAAGAGTTGAATCACCGCTAACTCGTCGTCAAAAATATCTTTACTATGAAAATTTGGCCGAGCTTTGAGAGCTTTAGCATCATATCGCCCCTTCTACTTGCTCAATAACTCCACATTTATGCGTTTCTTTTCATTTTCCATTGACTTCCCGTACACGGCATTGTTGAACAGTTTAAATAGTATTTTTTCAAAGTCATTTTTCAACTATTTACGTCTGTCGCTGTTCAAATCAATATATTTCTTCAATCACGCCCTCTGATCAAATTTCAAAGCCCGGTGGATTTTCTTGTGACGTAATCCATGCTTTAATACTTGCTTCAATGCTCTATAGTAGATCACGTAACGTTCTTTATCATCCAGAGACGTTATGAGTTTTTTCTGTTTAAATTCAGGAGCAGACTTGTGCTCCGGATAGAATGGAAGATCTTTATGTGCATCGTGAATTTCCATCGGATACTCTAAGTCAACCTCGAGTATGTATCCAAAGGGTGAATCATCGGGAACATCGAAACAGAAGTTTTTGTCAATGTCGCACCATTCATAACTGCCTTGTGGAAGAGGTTCAGTCATACTCTACCCGTAGAGATTATTTATGTCGTAATACATAAGGTATATGTCATCTTTTCGAGAATTATAATCAGTCCTCATGTACGGATTGTTGGTGACGGCATACCTGATGCAGCACTGGTTGATCCTCCCACGAATGCCGCGTTCGATAAACATGATCATATCGATATCCGTCAGAAGCTCCAATTTTACGCTTGTATATTTTAATATAGCATCCCAACTTAATCCGGGTGTATAATAGTAAGCAAGATCCAAATGATACGTAATTTGGCATTTGTTACTAAAGTTTTCAAATACTTCAAATAAGAGAACATCATTCTTGAGATATAAATCCGAATAGCTGCCAAGATCGGTGACATTGAAAGTTCTCCAAACCTCTTTCGCGTGAGCCTACTCCTCGTCGTTGATATGCGAATCATAGATACTGCTGTAAAAGTCTTGTTTTTGTGGAAGAGATATCTCCTCGAGTTTCATTAATGACGATATATAGTGATAAGGAAAAACACCTTTTCTCTTCAATAAAGCGATGTGCCACATGTTGTATATAGTATATCTTCTTGTTGAAAGTGACGGTCTGGAGTATCATGTTTTTCCAAGTACGATAACAGTTTGTGACAGTTTGAGACGAAGACATAAATCGAAATGAATCAATGAAACATAGATTAATGTCACTACCTTCCACATATTTGGTAAAAGATATATATTTTTCCTTCGTTCGAAAAAGAAGGCTCATTCCACCAGGAAACTCATTCGAAATTTCTTTAATGAATAGGTGTGCATCGTATCCGCTGAGATTATGAAAAAATATGGGTATCGTTCTTGATTCTTAATAAGCAATGCTACATGTGCTATAAGCAGGTTCTCAATACTTTCCCGTAAAGTGACAATGATCGCGAACTTTTGTATCCTTCTTGTCGGTGTCGAAGAGCTTTTTACATATATGGCATGAAGAAAACTGAATGTCTCATAAAAAGTTGAACTTCTCATAGGCTGCGGATTTTTGTATAACTTGTGCAGGTACATAGCTAAGTTATAGAGATTATGTATCATCCAGTTAGCTGGACTAATGTCATCGATAGTTTTCTATATGTAACTTCGATAATGTGAATTAATCTATTAACACGCAAGCCGAATCTGGTAGAGATAGCCTTGAAATAACTATTGAGTTCATGTTATAGCTCAAAAATAATTTACACGTGTGTTTTCTTTTTGCATTTCCAATTGTTTATAAAAAGTTATTTAAACAAATTGACAAAAGTTTTAGTTTTTTGAAAAACTATTTACGGTAATCGATTCTACGGGAAAAACCAAGGCGAAAACCTCTGTAAGATTTTCTTGTTAGACTCGATTTTGTTGGTATATATTCGTTATAAACAATTTGAAACTGAGAAGTGATGCTGACAAAAATCTCTCTAACATTATTTTTTTCGACCCAACTGTTTTTGTTAATCATTATGGGTAAAAGAACTACTTTCTTCAAAACAGATCCTTAAAAACAATTACGAATGATTTTCTCTGTGAGTTTTGCAAAAATAAATATCACATTTTGAACAACAATATTCAGTCAATACTGAACAATTTTCGTTGTCACACTTTCCACGTTTCCCCACCTTTATCTAATGTTCCTCTGTCGGAGTTTTAACTTTTTTCTGTCGTTTGGGTCGATGAGTATTTTCGAGTTTTTGAATATAATATTCACAAACTTTATCCACAATATCTTTTGAACCTTTCTTCTCATCTGGATGGAGTTTATTGTAAATAACAGTAGCATTAGCTAATGAAGCTTGAATAAGTCTCATGAAGAGACACCACGTCCATTTTTTGCTTCGGATTGTAGGCATAAGTGCATTACAATGCTGGTCGTGTAAGTCTACTCCACCCATGTGCCTATTATACATTGAGAAAGCTTGAGGAAAGAGAATTTTTTGTTTAGTTTTATTATGCCATCTTTTCATTTCAACTTTCGGTTCATCTCCGTATTTAGTTGAGAGAACTGATACGGGTTTTGAGTCCATCACCGTTATGTAATTCAGTTTTGAATTGGCTTCATGAACTGAGATAGTGGTTCCTCTATCAGCTTTCTTTGACATATCGATTTTTGCTTTGACGCGATTTTGACGAACAGTTCCTGTAGCCGATAATCCAATATTTCTTAAGTGAATCATGAGATCTGGAGATGTAAAGAAGTTATCAAAAAACAAATGATATTTTGCCAGATTTTCATTTTTAACCGTCTCCAGGAACCTTTAAAGTAATTTGATAACCACTCTCGATCCCAAACAAACAGAAGCTAAAGGATTTTCAGATTTAGTACCAAACTTGCCCGTATATACACTACCGTTCATAAAGATTTGCCATCCCCTTGCTGAAATCATTAAAACTTTAGAGTTTTATGGCTCAGTTTCTATAAGAGCTAGAAAATCCTGCGGGGTTTCATTTGAAAGGTCTAGCCAAGACCTTTCAAATGTTGTAAAACGAAATTGATTTTATTTGTTTTTTGTACAACTTGTGACGTCAGAAACAAATTGTTTTTTTAAAATTTTTTCACATCAACTTCGACCTCGATTTATTTATGTAACGGATTCTACGATGGAAAAACTGTATAAGCCATTCGATATAGATTTCAAAAAGCTATAAAATCCATATCCGGAAAATTATTTTACCTTTATTTTTTATGAGCTATATGGTGTTTTATACAAAAACAAAGATTTTCAAAAAATGGGCTGTATTTTTTTTATTTTCAACTCTAAAGAAAAAAAATGTAGTATTTTGCAAGAGCTATCAAATGCGCCACTCAGAATTAAAAAAAATTTTTTTTTTTCACGTTTTTTAGAATTGAAATTTTTCTAGAAAAAAAACTGAAATTACATATATTTAATAAAATTAGTAAGTAACTAGTATTTATAACTGAATGGGCTTACAAACAATGATAACAAGATACATTTATCGTATTCGACGTTTGTAACAGAGGAATTTGCATTGTTTTCATTTTTAATAACTTTTTACAGTATTGTGCTCACCGATAATCACTGTGATAATCACTGAGTGTTTACGTGATTTGATTTACTTGACTTTCATGAATGTATACATATAGCAGAGAACACGTATGGAAATTCAGTTTCTTATCAGTTTTAATGAGTGAAATATCAATGTGTCCAATCTAGTCAGTAAATTATGCATGTATTTTTTGTTCATTAAAAATGACGAAAAAAAGAAACTTAAGCATTGAAGAGCGATCTGAGATAGTAGCCTTGCATAAAGTGAATAAAAGTAATAATGAAATTTCCAAAATTTTGAATGTTCCAAGAAGAACAGTTCATTATAACATTAAAAAATTCATAACTCAAGGAAATATCAAAAACAAAAAAATTTCAGGAAGGCCTAGGAAAACTACGAGCGCTACTGATAAACACATTTGTAGTACAAGTACACATAATCCAAGACTCACGGCACCCGAACTTGCTGTTGAAACTCAAAAAGCGTATAATGTTAAACTTAGTGTTACTACGATAAAGAGACGACTTCATGAAGATGGACTATACGGTCGAATAGCAATTAAAAAGCCTTTACTAAAACCGATTAATAAAAAGAAATGATTGGCTTGGGCCAGAAAACATAAAATTTGGACCATTGATGAATGGAAAAAAGTTTAGTGGTCTGATGAGAGCGAATTCGAGGTTTTTGGTAGTAAACGTAGATGTTTTGTGCGGAGAAAAAATAAGCAAAAACGTTTAGAGAAAAATATGTGTGCTTCGGTTAAACATGGTGGCGGCTCAGTAATGGGGTTGTTTTGGTGGTTCTAAGGTTGGTGACCTTCTTAAAATTGATGGCAAGTTGAAAAAAGAAGGTTACAAAAAAATTCTTGAAAAAAATGTTATATCTTCAGGAACAAGAATAATTGGTCGCAAATTTACGTTCCAACAAGATAACGACCCAAAGCATACTTCAAAGTTACGTAAAAGTTATCTTGCTCAATTGGAGAAGAAAAAAAAATTAGTTGTGATGGAATGGCCACCGTACTCTCCTGATCTTAACCCTATCGAACTGTTGTGGGATGATCTAGATAGAGCTATAAGGAAGGTAGGACCTACTTCCCAGAAGGATCTTTGGAATAACTTAGAAAATGAGTGGAAAAAAATAAGTGCAGAAACTTTAGAGAAACTTGTAGCACAAATGCCTCGAATTTGTAAAGTAGTTATAGCAATCAAAACGTTTAAATAATTAGTATTGTTTCGTTTTTGTTTACAACTGAAATTTATATTCAGATTTTGATAATATATTAATTTTTTTTTATTTATTAGAATAATATATTAATTACAAGCGTTATTAGTATTATAAAAAATGAAATTATTATTGTTATGTTATTATTGAAACGTTGTAATAAATAGATTTTGTAGAAAAATTGTAACCAAATTATATAAATTATTCTTAATTTTTTTTTTTTTTTTTTTGTAACCAAATTATGTTAATTTATTCCGAGTAAGTAATAAATTATGGTTCAATAAATGTATCTTGTTATCATTGTTTGTAAGCCCATTCAGTTATAAATACTAGTTACTTACTAATTTTATTAAATATATGTAATTTCAGTTTTTTTTCTAGAAAAATTTCAATTCTAAAAAACGTGAAAAAAAAAAATTTTTTTTTTTAAATTCTGAGTGGCGCATTTGATAGCTCTTGCAAAATACTACATTTTTTCTTCTGAGAGTTTTTTCTTTAGAGTTGAAAATTGTTCGCGCCGTCTGCGCTCGCGATGTGGTCCACGTGTTCTTACTGTCACACGTGTTTCGTAATAATCTTCTCTCTTCGTTAATGTGAATATTGAGGAAAACTCAGACAGTTCCCGCAACCGAAACGAGTGGCATGTGCCACTTAAACTGTCAACCGTCATAAATTACCGACACCTGAAAAAAGGAGACCCAGTCTCGCTGTTCGGTGTGCGTTCTCAAAACAAAAGGGTTCCAACACACCTTAGCCAGATGTCATCGGTCCAAGGAGAGTCCGCGGGGTCACTCTCCCCTTGCTCACTAATGGGACCTCCGGCAAGGGGCCAAAAGGCCCAAAGAGACGCCCACTTGGCAGATTTTTCAAAATAAGACGTCAGACTCAAAGACTTTTCACTAACGTGCGAGAGTCCGACGCGTGCGGTAGCAGCCCGAGCTCGGCAATATTGTAGCGATTCGCGACTCTTCGTGTTGTTTGTTATTGCAATACCGTGTCGGGTTCTAGGGTGTGGTTGTGTCATCATTATTGATCCGGGCGAAGCAATTGCAGCTTCGTGGAGTGCGTTCGTTGTGCGCCACAGCGCGAAACAGCAGCGGCTCCAAGGTCCCATCTTTGCGACAGCGCTGCTTGCACGCAGTAAGCAGTCCAACGCGGTCCTGGTGCAAAGGCTGTACCTGTCTCCAAGACGTTGGAGTACCAGGATGCGTAAGTGTGGGCCACCTTCTGCGATCAACGTTTTTCTTGTTTTTCATTTAGTATACCAGCGTAGGTAAGAGAGCTCTATATGCGCGCGATTTCGGATGCATCCGCTAATATATATGTGTTTTCCGCTATCTCAACTTTAGTCTGCAAAATTTTATATTAACGCCATTGTAATTTTTTCCTAGTTATAATTTATTTACGGCTTATTTATTTTCACATGTAATTGGGTTTTATTTTTTTAGGCTACTTTAAAAAATCACTTTGAATTTTATTAATAAATGTACCGATACTTGTTTTTTCTTCTTCTTGATTATTGTAGTTGTGATTTCAGGACCTTGCCCAGCTTTATCCAGTCAATCCCCCTTTTTTATTGAACTCCCGCATTTTATTTTATCAATTTCTTTGAAATATTAGTTTCATTATAAACAAAAATAAAAAAAATACAGCCCATTTTTTGAAAATCTTTGTTTTTGTATAAAACACCATATAGCTCATAAAAAATAAAGGTAAAATAATATTCCGGATATGGATTTTGTAGCATTTTGAAAGCTCTATCGAATGGCTTATACAGTTTTTCCATCGTAGAATCCGTTATATAAATAAATCGGGGTCGAAGTTGATGTGAAAAAATTTTAAAAAAACAATTTGTTTCTGACGTCACAAGTTGTACAAAAAACAAATAAAATCAATTACGTTTTACAACATTTGAAAGGTCTTGGCTAGATCTTTCAAATGAAACCCCGCAGGATTTTCTAGCTCTTATAGAAACTGAGCCATAAAACTCTAAAGTTTTAATGATTTCAGCAAGGGGATGGCAAATCTTTATGGACGGTAGTGTATATCTAAATCATATATATATATCCATTTGAAGAACATAGTGCCCATAGCTTTATCCCAAATCTTATAGGTTTGTTCCTAATACATTGCTTGATGCTGAATCTTCCAAAATATTTGACCATAACTTCGTCAACTGACAAATTATAATCAAAAAATCCAAATCTCATACAATTTTCCCTAAATAATTTAAATAAATATCGGACTTTCCAGACTTTATCTTTTTCATCTTTGTCTTGAAGTTTATAAAACCTAATGTTTTTTTTTATTTTTACAAATTTTTCCCTTG
Organism: Phymastichus coffea; assembly: GCF_024137745.1. Lineage (NCBI taxonomy): Eukaryota > Metazoa > Arthropoda > Insecta > Hymenoptera > Eulophidae > Phymastichus > Phymastichus coffea. The sequence continues at coordinate 3,039,559 of NW_026706832.1, read as the reverse complement.
GCATAAGTTCTTTTATTATTGGACACTGCAAAAGTCGTTTGTTGGACCAATAGTCAGACTGCTTTTTCCTAGAATTGACTATAGTAATCATAATGATCACGATGAATCGGTCTAAATCATCATTGGTTAATTCACAGTGGTTTTCGGAAGTAGCTTCTATAATAAAGTTTTTCATTGATTGAGAAAAAATGAGTTCAAACAATTCCAAAGAACTTTTTGAGTAAAATGATGAAATAGATGAAAGATCATAGTCATCATCTGGAAGATCGTCATAATTCAAAGCATTATCACGCCAATCATACTTATGATGCGGTTCTAGTAACTTCTGGACACTAGTATAAGAACTCTTTATATGTTCATACGATCCTGTAGGAAGCGGCAGAAGTGAAGTATATTCTTCTTCTTCATTACTTGAACCTTCATCTGAGCTCTCATGCTCTGTTGGAAGAAATGCAATATCAACATGATGGTCACCATCTATATCATCACCGTCAACCATTTCATTCAAATCAGCAATTCTTCGCCTCGTCATAGTATTACAGTTTTATATTGAAGTATATAAAAAGAACAAAATCAGTAATTTATTCAATATAATAGAATGGTCTTCTATTTCACTGAGTGACAAGCTATCGTCGAAATAGTATACGTATGACACCGAACTATTTAGTCGATTTACATTTGAAATGAAGGTAGGAATGAAAATTAGAAAGAATTATAAAATTATGAGGAATTTCTACTGCTGGTGTGATTATTTCAGTACAACCGTAAAAAATCTTTTTCAAGTTATTTTTAGTTCACATTCGGTTCGTAAAATTCAAATGATGGAAACTGCTTTAGGATTTCTAATTACAATTGTATGATAAAAGGCATAATAAAACTAAACAAAAAATTCTCTTTCCTCAAGCTTTCTCAATGTATAATAGGCACATGGGTGGAGTAGACTTACACGACCAGCATTGTAATGCACTTATGCCTACAATCCGAAGCAAAAAATGGACGTGGTGTCTCTTCATGAGACTTATTCAAGCTTCATTAGCTAATGCTACTGTTATTTACAATAAACTCCATCCAGATGAGAAGAAAGGTTCAAAAGATATTGTGGATAAAGTTTGTGAATATTATATTCAAAAACTCGAAAATACTCATCGACCCAAACGACAGAAAAAAGTTAAAACTCCGACAGAGGAACATTAGATAAAGGTGGGGAAACGTGGAAAGTGTGACAACGAAAATTGTTCAGTATTGACTGAATATTGTTGTTCAAAATGTGATATTTATTTTTGCAAAACGCACAGAGAAAATCATTCGTAATTGTTTTTAAGGATCTGTTTTGAAGAAAGTAGTTCTTTTACCCATAATGATTAACAAAAACAGTTGGGTCGAAAAAAATAATGTTAGAGAGGTTTTTGTCAGCATCACTTCTCAGTTTCAAATTGTTTATAACGAATATATACCAACAAAATCGAGTCTAACAAGAAAATCTTACAGAGGTTTTCGCCTTGGTTTTTCCCGTAGAATCGATTACCGTAAATAGTTTTTCAAAAAACTAAAACTTTTGTCAATTTGTTTAAATAACTTTTTATAAACAATTGGAAATGCAAAAAGAAAAAACACGTGTAAATTATTTTTGAGCTATAACATGAACTCAATAGTTATTTCAAGGCTATCTCTACCAGATTCGGCTTGGGTATTAATGGGTTAAAGTTATCATAGCTACATATTACGAAAAAACCAACACTATACGGTTTGTGATGCTGATTGTCGCGTTCATCATTACACACCGGCTTCAAGAGACTCTCGAAATCGGCATACACAACGTACGGCACAGGACACTCATTTTTCAAATTATCAAATTGTAAGAATTTGTCTTTCCCAGCAGGAAGCACAATTTTATACATCGAGTTCACATTTCTACAATCAATATCGTGTATTTTCAAATTTTCTTTAGTTCGGAAATAGTGCAGACAACGATCACAAATATATGACTTACATCTCCTAGATGATAACTATCGATACATCAGTCGAGACAAGTCCTTTATCCATACATAGTTTACTTTATAAAGCATATAAGGACGTTGTATTTGATTTTCATTGTCTTCAGCATTTACATCAACGTAATAATTCTCCACTAGAAGAAGGTTCACGTGCTTTTCCTTCTTCTCAGCGGTCAAATGCCGAGAGAAAACTTCGTAGATGCCATTTTTCAAATTTAGAAAATACACATTTATTGAAACATCATTTTCTTTTTCAAATTTAACGACTTGCTTCAGATCCATGGGAAATATAAGATTCCTAAAATTATACGCACTTATGCTGATGCATAGTATATGCGCTGATACGATTGGGATTCATTGCAACCGAATGTAATGCTGAGAGGATAGCCCATTCGAAACACTCATTATCATCATAGTTTTGCACATTTAGACAGTCCCTTCTTTTTCTGATAGGTTCTGGCAACTTAATGTAAGAACCAGCCTTCATAGGATTGTATTTACTGATATTGACATTTAAATTTAGTATAACGCGAAGAGACCACACTAAATCTTACTCTCGGAATTCTTCCATACTGGAGCTGATAGGCACGAGTACCTTCTCAATAGAGCATTCGTTTATATTCATAGTTATGTATATCGGCATCATCTTAGTATTGAAAAGCTTTACATCAAGCGTTTCCTCGTCATTCTTCGTAACTAGATACTCAGCATCTAATATAACATTCACTTTTATAGAATTATGTCTCTTCAAATCTTTATCGATATGAGCATGAAACAGTCGTTTGCCATGACTCAAAAACGTAGCCAAATCTTAATTCTACAGATTGGTAATTACACCAGTGTTGATTTAATTTTTGAAAGCACTGTTAATCCATTAATGCCTAAGCGACCAAAACGTGACAGGCATTTGCGAGAACGCAAGTTTTCGTTTCTGCTACATTGCAATAGTCATTTTAGGGTTAAATTGGCTGATCTATACAATTTTTTAATTAGATTCCTTCTGCGATTCCCCAAAAATTCGCTATCGGGGGTTGAATCTTAAAAAACAAGAAAATCGAGACCATAACGTGACGCGAAGGCCTCGAAGCCAAATTTTCTTGATTTTTTTTATGAGATATATACCTGAAATGTAATTTGAGATATTATTACATATAGATATACAATACGAAATGATTAGGGTAGTATGGGAGGGTTGCAAGGGTTGATAAGGGGTGATAAATTGATGTGACAAAAAATCGTTGTTTTTTATTACAATCCATCAAAAAAGTAATTTTAGAGGGTGATAATTTTTTTACCGGGTGAAGGTTGTTCTTGAAGTAACTTTTTACGAGGAATCCGATGGTAACCTTGGATTTGACCTTGAACCTCATTTTCAAGGTTATTTTGAGGTCAACCTCATTTTTTTAAATGAAAACCCTTATTTTTTATGGCGGAATCGGAAAGAGCGGAAAATTTTACGTCCAGATATGTATTGAGATATGAGGTTGAGGTAACCCCTAGAGGTCAACTGGAGGTCAAAGTATGAATTCTTAAAAATCTCGCGAATTCAGTAGTTAAACAAAACAAACAAAAGGATAACCCCAGGTAACTTTCAACGGTGCTCTTTAATTTGTCCTTGAACCTCATTTTCAAGGTTATTTTGAGGTCAACCTCATTTTTTTTAATGGGTACCCCTATTTTTTATGGCGGAATCGAAAAAAGTGAAGACTCTCACGTATGGATGAGTTGAGGTTTGAGGTTAATGTGACCTCTAGGGGTCAGATGAAGGTCGACCTGTGGCTTTGTAATAGTACCGGGATTTTAGTGGTACAAGGAAGCAAATAAAGGTCATGGAAACCCCCATTTTCAACAGCGGCAATCGAAAGAGCGGAAAATTTCACATCCAAATATCTACTTAGATCATAAGTCAAGGGCGAACTTAAAGTTTAAGGTCAGTCGAAGGTCATCCAAACTTAAAGACGCCCAAAAATTTTTTAAAGTTTTTTTCATAATGGAGAAGGGTATTTATTTAGTAATTGCCCATCGGAGATCCGTAACCTTGAATCTAACCTTCAACCTCATTATCAAGGTTTTTTCAAGATCAATTTTTTTTACTTTTAGCGTTACCCAGGAACAACGACGTGGACGTAGTAAAATCTGTCCCTTTGGGGTGCTTTATTTTCGTGAGTTCCCCTCGCCTTTCACGATCGGGGTGCTTGATTTTCGTGAGTTCCCCTTGCCTATCAACAATGATTTTTTACGCTTATTTTCTTAATAACTTGATTAGCCGGTTAAACCCTTTTAAGGTTACTATCCCATACCTATTCATTGAAAATCCACTAACAATTTCACTTGGTTCTATCCTTAGGAAATGTACTATGCCTAACTTTATCGTTTTGAGCTTATTCTTCGGGACAATTGCATTTTCAAAAATTAATATTTAAAAAAGCAACATATTTGAAAAGATTTTACCATTCGAAAATCTCCATAAAGCATTAGTGCATTAGTCGGACTGTAGTAGAACTTTTTTGTAAAAGTACTCAAATTATAATTTTCATTTTTTGAAAACATTTTTTGGGTTGCAAACTTTTTGTTTTTAATTCTGATTGATTTTTGAGTAAATTTCGATTCGCTGACTTAAAATGGAACGCCTCACTGAACGAGAAAGAATATCACTTCTTATGATGAGAGGCTGGGGTGGAGTAGAAAGATCTTACAGGGCAGTGAGAAATCTTTTTAATGAGACATTTCGGGTTAATAGAACTCCAATTGCTGTGTCTACTGTTCAGAATACTATTTCAAGGTTTGTAAATTTTGGCCATGTCAGAAATCTATCTAAGTCAGGCAGACCACGCTCAGCAACAAATGAAGAGAATTTATTAAATGTTCTATTATCATTCACTGAAAATCCACATAATTCCATCCGCAGAGTTGCTCAAGAGCATGACATAAGTACATCGTCCGTACATATCATTTTAAAAACAGCAAAATTCCATCCGTTTAAAGTACACCTGGTTCACAAGTTGAATGAAGACGATTTCGATCGTCGTGTTGAGTTTTGTGAAGATATGATGGCACGCATAATTGAAAATCCAAATCTTCCATCAAACATAGTTTTCTCTGATGAAGCAACTTTTCAACTTGACGGAACATTAAATCGACATAATTGCAGGTACTGGGCTGCGGAAAATCCACACTGGATGCGAGAAGATAAATCGCAATATCCGCAGAAGTTGAATGTTTGGGCTGGAATAGTGAATAATCGAATCATAGGGCCATTCTTTATTGATGGTAACTTAAACGCTCAAAATTATGAAGAGATGCTTCGTAATCAAATAGTTCCAGCAATTAGAGAAATAGTCGGAGACAACTTCGAAAATACATGGTATCAGCAGGATGGTGCTGCAGCTCACTATGGACGAGACGTTCGAATTTACTTAGATGAAGTGTTTGATAATCGGTGGATAGGAAGGAGAGGCACAATTGAATGGCCAGCTAGGTCCCCCGATTTGACGCCTTTAGATTATTTCTATTGGGGTTATCTAAAGGATCGGATATACAAAAATAAACCCCAAAACTTGGACGAATTACGTCAAAGGATCATAGACGAATCAGCTCTCATTCCCACTGAAATGATCCAAAATGCTGTTGATGATTTTTACCACCGATTAGCTTACTGTCAAGAAGTGAACGGTGAACAATTCAAGCACTTAAAATAAGATGTGCTGATGTAAGATAAATGTAAGATAAAGATGTGAGAGGCCAGGGGAACTCACGAAAATCAAGCACCCCGATCGTGAGAGGCGAGGGGAACTCACGAAAATAAAGCACCCCAAAGGGACAGATTTTACTACGTCCACGTCGTTGTTCCTGGGTAACGCTAAAAGTAAAAAAAATTGATCTTGAAAAAACCTTGATAATGAGGTTGAAGGTTAGATTCAAGGTTACGGATCTCCGATGGGCAATTACTAAATAAATACCCTTCTCCATTATGAAAAAAACTTTAAAAAATTTTAGGGCGTCTTTAAGTTTGGATGACCTTCGACTGACCTTAAACTTTAAGTTTGCCCTTGACTTATGATCTAAGTAGATATTTGGATGTGAAATTTTCCGCTCTTTCGATTGCCGCTGTCAAAAATGGGGGTTTCCATGACCTTTATTTGCTTCCTTGTACCACTAAAATCCCGGTACTATTACAAAGCCACAGTTCGACCTTCATCTGACCCCTAGAGGTCACATTAACCTCAAACCTTAACTCATCCATACGTGAGAGTCTTCACTTTTTTCGATTCCGCCATAAAAAATAGGGGTACCCATTAAAAAAAATGAGGTTGACCTCAAAATAACCTTGAAAATGAGGTTCAAGGACAAATTAAAGAGCACCGTTGAAAGTTACCTGGGGTTATCCTTTTGTTTGTTTTGTTTAACCACTGAATTCGCGAGATTTTTAAGAATTCATTCTTTGACCTCCAGTTGACCTCTAGGGGTTACCTCAACCTCATATCTCAATACATATCTGGACGTAAAATTTTCTGCTCTTTCCGATTCCGCCATAAAAAATAGGGGTTTCCATTTAAAAAAATGAGGTTGACCTCAAAATAACCTTGAAAATGAGGTTCAAGGTCAAATCCAAGGTTACCATCGGATTCCTCGTAAAAAGTTACTTCAAGAACAACCTTCACCCGGTTAAAAAAATAACCGGCTTAGGAAATTTCTCAGGTGTATCGTTACTTTTTGGACACCCTGTATATATGATATTATTATTTTATTTTTAAAGAACAACTGTGATCAGTGTTTAAGATTGGGGTTGTCCTTCACTCAAGAAACTATCAAACTAAACTTTTTCTTTATGAATTAATGACACCATGTGTCAGTCACATCCATCGTGTGCCTACAAAAACGTACTTGCTATCACCAAATGGATGCTTGCTCGTCAAATATACAATTAGTTATCATTTATAACTACAGTATTATTTTATGTATCAGATTTAATATAATTTAAAGTAAAAATAAAATGAATACTGATTTATTAAAAAAAGTCTTACCGATATGATTTTAATCACGAAATAAATATGATTAAAGAAGTTGAGGTATTTAATACTTTTGAGAAAATGAATTGAGTGATTGATAGTGAAAAGAAACACATACGTACAATTTAAATACATAATGTTTTAGTAAAGAAAATTTATACGAAATGAGCATGAACACGTCTCGTAATTAATTGGCGACATATCGGACAATGATTGAGTTTTACTGCAAATGCACCGCGTGAAACAACATACGCGTATGGTAAAAAGACTACACCATTTCTCGCATCCAAACATATTTTGCATACATTAAATTCAAGCTGTTGTAAGATATCATCTGTATCTCGTTCTGATTTTTTAATGACTTCTTCCATATCTTTACTGTATTTAGCAATAATCTTTTCGAAACTACATATAAGTTGTTAACAAACAGTTGCTATGCTAACTGATGCATTCGTTATTTTTTCTAATAAATTTAAATCGGGAAGCACCTTCGTGATTACATTTGCTGATGCTATGGTTGGCTTAGCTGTTGCTAGCCGTTTTCATTCAAGTTCTCTGTAGCTATGCTGCTCGTTGCGAGCGCTGGTTGTCCTAACACCTCAAACCGATACTCGAGTCATATCCCTACCTCTTTGCGGCGGTATGGATCCATTGCTCGAACCGATTGGTACATTACTGCAAATCTTATTGCGAATAAAACATTATAGAACAGCCCATCGTCGATACTCTGTCGCAGGATCATCGTTTTCTTCCCAATGACATGTTTCTATGCCACATTCAAAACAGGGTATCCGATCAATCTGTCCTGAATAATAAAGCCAGCTGCGGCTAGATCTGCTGGTTGCATATACTTGCAAGACCATTCACCGGTGAAGCTACCCAATCTCGTTTGCTCAAATCTAGAAAAAATGCATGTGATGAACGAAATCATACAACTTAATTTCAAATAAAAATAGTTACCTGTAGTCTATCACCTTTTCGCTCATAATCGTTGCAGAATATCACTTTTTCATCGAAAAACGTTGCGTTACGGAAAGCTCTTACCACTTCTTTTTCATACTAACACGCTGGATGCGAATAGTCAAATGCGACTTTCACTGAGTTTTAGTCCATTTTTATACCATGAAAAGCCGATGAACTAGATGAAAATTACCTTTACCCGCCCCCGCCCCTCCTCCCACTTCCCTAATTTTATATCCATTCAAAAAAATCGACTATATAAGGCAACACATTTTTAGTAAATGCTTTAGTCCATTATTAGAATTTAATGACACTACAGGTATTTAAAAAATTATCGGTGGTTGATCTTTAAAGATTAAAATTGGGCAGAAAAATAGTGTACCTTATACGCGTCTTCCCGAAATTAGTAAAAGTTCCAATGCAAATGATAAGAAAAATAAACCGTCTTTGCAATGGAAATCATACACTGAAAATTATTCAATCAACACCAAATCTATACCAAAGTCAGAAAGATATAAAAAACTTTAAACCATCTACATACAACATATTGTACTCTTTCTATGAACAAATAAATTGAAATTTTTGGATAATATATCAACTTATTCTTTTATGACAGTCATACTCTTATACCCTTCCATTTGAGGAATGATCGATTAAATCTCTAACAGAAAAAATATATTTAAATATTTAATTATATTTAAATAAATAATTCTCAAAAATAAGACAATATCTATCATTAATTAAAATTATAATATTAATATTGTAACGATCGAATGGATCGACTCGGGAGGTAACAGGAGAGAGGGGATAACAAAGGTAGATACCCTCTCCACTGGAAAATTTTAAGTCGAACAGCGCCGCGCAGCTCATGTAAATTGCAAGCTTGTCACGGCATTCTTGCTCGGTCCTCCTAACAGCGCAGACTTTGGACATCTCCGCGGAGATCTCCGCATTACGTCGAATCTCCAACGAGACTAAGAATCAGATCTACACCTATTCCTATCCTAGACCGAACTAGAGGCCTTAGGTAAGAGAGCTCCGCGATGATGAACAATGCGTTCATTAGTTCAACGAGCGACCTTCTAGAAACCTAAAAGATTCCTTTTCTACAACATTGTTGAACTCATTTCCGAGTTGAGTGTGCAAAGCGCGTGCTCAATACACGAAAGACTCTAAAATTTCCTTATCTTACACCAACGAGAACATTTTTGCGATAGACTTGGGTCTACGAACCTAACACTAAATCAACGTGTCACAAATTGATGCCAGAACAAGGATCAGACGATTTATAGTTCGTAAATATGACATAAATTAAAAGTAGTAAGTAGATTTGTTAAGATTACTATATTATTGGTCAAAAATTACAAGTAGATTTGATATCGTGTACGATATATTTAGCTTAAGTAGTAAAATTTATTGTTACGGAAAATACTGTTGTTTTGAAAATTTTCTTGCAAGACTGGTTTATAAAATGATCAAGAAAATCCAGTGAAAGTTGAAATAAACACCTATATCCTTGGATAGATCGGTTACGAATTAGCATATCCATGGGTTCTGTTTACTGTGACGTTTTAGAGCTTGCTTTCATAACAGGGCATTTAAATTTTCATAACAGTGGAATTTTAAATTAAAACAACCGCCGAATTTATTGCATTAAGTATTTCACGACTAAATCGTCATCTACAAATTGACAATCAAACAAGATTCAATACATTGATTTGTACGATCATCGAGAAAAGTAAGTGCATTCAAGAATTAGAATTATAGTCAGCGATTACTCAAAACCAGAGTAATAATAATAAGGTGGAAATAGAAAAGTGAAAAAGAGATAATGAGAAATGGCAGAAAGATTTGGTATTTATCTTCCAGCGTATTGACAAAAATGTAGAAATATTGGAAGAGCAAATCAAATCTTCCTTATTTAAGATCGGTTCAAGACGATTATCGATACCTCAATGGAATAGTTTTCATTATTTTAGATATTAGAGTCGTTCAATTTCCATTGTTTAGTTTTTAGGGTGTATTCTGAATATATGTTATCATGGCTGAGAGAAGAATATCACTTAAATTAACAAGAGAATTACATTCTATGTCGGTGGAAGATGCTACTGTAAAAGATAAATAAGCAGATAGAAACGATTGAAGCCATTACGAATGAGTTAACGGAATTGTATGAGGATCAAGATAATTTAGAAAGAAAGATGGACCAAATTTTAAATTAACTAACAGATGATCCAGAGAAAATAGCATCTCTAACGAAAAAGTTAGATTGTGATATTCGGAAGGATGAAGTGGATGCATTGGCAGACATAATGAAAGCATGGATAGGTAAATTCAAAACATCGGCTGATGGTTTCGAGCAATTCAAAATGAAAAAATTTGAAAAATTAAAGCAAGAGTTTTACACTTTTGTTGATTTGGAGAAAACAGATCAATTAATTCAACAAGTAAAATCAAACATACAAGCGCGTATAGATGAAACAAGCAATAAACTCGAAGAAAAGTTATTTAAAATGAACATGATTCAGAGTTATCAATCGCAAAATATTTTAAATAATAGTTCAAATTTCGATATACGAGGTCTGTCCGGAAAGTATCGGGCCTACCTTTATATTTTCGTGCTAGCATTATTCTTTATCGTCTGGTGGGTGGCATCCTTCAAAGTAATCCCCACTTGATTGAATAACATGGTTCTATCGATGTTTCCACTTTTCGAAACAGTCCTGGAACTCAATTTTAGGGATAGCCTTAAGTACACTCGTAGCATTGTTTTCAACCGTTGTTTTGTCATCGAATCGGTGTCCTTTAAGTGGTTTTTTTAGTTTTGGAAATAGCCAAAAGTCACAAGGGACTATTCGGGACTATATGGAGGTTGTCGAAGCAATGCGATATTGTGTTTGCTCAAAAACTGCTGCACAAGATTGGATGAATGCGCTGGCGCATTATCGTGATGGAGAAGCCAGTCACCACTTTCCCAAAAGTGCGGCCGTTTTCTTCTTACTGCATCATGCAAACGTTTCAAAATTTGAACGTAGTATTCTTTATCAGATTGTCTGATCTGTTGGTGCATATTTGTGATGTACAACACCTTCATAGTCGAAAAAAACAATCAACATTGACTTAACATTGCTCCGACTTTGACGTGCTTTTTTTGGTCTTGGCGATTCAGAATGCTTCCACTGTGAAGATTGTTGTTTTGTTTCAGGATCATAACCGTAAACCCATGATTCATCACCTGTAATAACTTCTCTAAGCACATTATCATCATTATTGACCATTTCCAGATTGTCCAGAGCGATTTCTAAGCGAATGTTCTTCTGCTCTGCTGTAAGCAATTTTAGGATGAATTTCGCACGCACGCGTTTCATTCCTAAATTTTCGGTTAAAATTTCTGAAATGATAGTTTTTGGTATCCCAAGGTCTTCTTCTAGTTCTTGCCCAGTCATACGACGATCTTGTTCGATTGCAAGTCGCACCCGCTCAATATTATCTGCGGTTTTTCTTGTCGAAGGTCGGCCGGAACGAGAATCACTATCGACAGAAGTACGACCATCCTTGAACCGTTTATACCACTCTTTTATTCGTGTTTTGCTCATACACTCGTTTACGAAGGCCTTTTAGATCATTTCAATAGTTTCCGAACTCGTGTTTTCGAGTTGAAAGCAAAATTTGATACAAATTCGTTGATCTTGTTTTTCAGTCATTTTTTACAATATCAAAATCCGACGAACGCGAAAAAGGCACTGTAAACAAAGACACGCTGCGCATTAACTATACGTCCGGCAGGTGTCAGTAAGTAATCAATAGATTCGTGAGGCTTTACTGTTGACGTTTCTGTCCGGTAGAGGTCGCTCGAACACTATAGCGCGAAGATATAAACGTAGGCCTGATACTTTCCGGACAGTCCTCGTAGTATCAAAGATTAAGATACCAATCCCTTTTGTCAAAGGTACTGAAACAGAAAGGCCGATGAAATTTTTGAATGATCTTGACAAGTATATATCAGTAAAGAAAATTCAAAACAATGAATGTATGGCTTTCATTAGTCAAACATTGGAGGGTGAGGCAAAAAATTGGTGGTACATTATTGAAGATAATATTATAGACTATTCTTAATTTAAATTAGCGTTTAAGGAGCGGTGTTGGAACTCAAACATTCAGCGTCAATCCCGAAGAAAATTTGAATTTGGTCAGTACTATTTTGGTGGTAAGTTGAGTAGAGTAAGCCATGTTACTACTATGTTAGGATATGCGTAAGAGTTAGAGTTACATTTTTTCGAGGAAGAATTAACGGAGAAGCTATATGAACATTTTGAGAAAGAGATTCGCCACGTCTTTTCTAGTCGACAGTTTGAAAATAATAATATATTGTTTCAGATATTGCTGGATTATGATAATGATGATCAAAAGTTCGCTGCACGTAAACAAAAAAAAGAGATGTCCCAGATTAATGAAGAACGATTAAACGAAAATAAAAAGGAAATATCATCTTCGGTCTCAACAGGAAAATATAGAAAGCTATGGCAAAAATCTATAAATACTGTATAAATTTCGAATAAGAACAAAGATTATGGGCAAAATAGAGAACAATTGATAGTACCAGTCAATAAAAGATTAGCAAAGAAATCTCATGAGGATATAGATGTTCTCAATATCGATCTGGAGTTATCATCAAAGTCAAATGCGTTAGATTCAGGAAACTAGACGTATTTGTATCTCTGGACTCAGAGGATATGCAAAACAAAAGTATGCTACGCTATACGTAATGAACGCTACTTTAAGCATAATCGAGTATAATAAAGGCGAAAATGACCATAATATATCACGATATGATAAGAATTTCGATAGTCAAAGTTATGTAGATACAAGATTCGAACTCTCAAATGAAGAAATTAAACAAAAAATTGATACGTGTCAAAAGCTAACGACCGGTCAATTAGATACACTCAAATGTTAACTTTTAAATATAAAAACGTGTTTATAAAAAAATCCGGGTTAAATGACACATAGAATAACGAATTGCCGTTAAAAGATAATAAACCATTTTTTTCAAAGCCGTACCCTGTACCAATATACTATAGAGAATAGGTTAGAAAGAAATAAAAAACTTAAAGGAATTAAATATTTTTAGATCTTCGAAGAGCAATTACATTAGTCCAATGATTGTAGTACTAAAGAAGAATGGTGAAATATATTTATGCTTAGATGCCAGGAAGTTAAATGATAGATTGCTGGATGACTACGAATCGTCACCTTCAATCGATTAAGTTTTATTAAGATGTACTAAAAAACCATTCATGTCAAGCTTGGATTTAACTAGTAGTTATTGGCAATTTGATTTGGTTGAAGAAAGCAAAAAATATACAGTTGTCATGATATTAAACAGGGTTTTCGATATTAATGTATCGGCATTTGAAATAAAAACAAGCTCTGCCGCATTAATACGCCCCTTTAGTGAAGTAACAGCAGAACTACAAGATTTCTTGCTAACGTTTGTGGATGACGTACATGTTAGATCAGATACTTCTGATCAACATATGCACCATTTAGAACTTTTGTTTGAGAAAGCACAAATGCATAACGTCATATTTAATTTTGTACCATTATTAAAGTTGGTACGAACAAAGGTCAAATTTAAATGGACGCAAAAACACGAGCAAGCACTTCTGAATGTATTACAAGATTTTGATAAAGATGTGTAACGGTCCAGTCTGATTTGTCTCCTATTTTCTTCCGCAAATTAGCCACCCGTCATACACAAGATAATCAAAGAAAAGCGGTAATGGAGCAAAGGCGCTTTTCTCACGTATATGAAAATGTGTTAGGGCAACTCAGCGAAAACATTACCATATAAGGAGCGTGACGTCACGACCGTGGGAAAATTTATTGTTTACGATAGAAAATCGACAATTATAAAGTTTTTCAAATGAACAAAAGTATTTTTTAGTCAATTTTGATGCGCTGATCCTGAATTTCATGTTGTTATAACTCTCAAGTCGATATTTGTTAGTCAAATTTAATCTACAAGTTAATATTGTTAATTATTTTGCAATAAACAATTATATTGTTATTTCGAGTATGCGTTTACAACCTCGACGTATTGAAACAGAAAAGCAAGAATTTGACACTTTGATAACTAATTATTCACTAAGTTATCAATAAATAAAAAATTTATAATTTTTTTAAACAATAAAAATTGCATTGTTAGATGGCGAATCGATCATACATTGATATAAAATTAATGATTTTGACTGTTACTAATTTACTGATTTTTAAATCGTTAAACAAGAAATTGGCAAATCCATTTTTTAATTATTATTCAAAATTAGATAGCTACATTAATCATTTTTATCTTGAATAACATTCTTCTAACCACAAGCGATTTTTTCATGTAAAAATTTTCCATAATTTTATTGTAAATGTGGCGTAATTTGATTATTGAATTGTGTCACTTATAACTTTAAAAGGCGATTTTTCCTTGAGAAGTAATTTATGTTAAAAAATTCGTCATTTCAAGTTTAATTTTTTAAATCGTATAATTACAATTTCGATCGAGCCATTTTGCTATAAAACATGTACAAAATTTGTGTCAATGACAAAAATAGCGTTGTAGGGGCTACCAAGCGTAGAAAGGAGCCCATTTCGCAAGTATAAATTCGCTCGTCGCTGCGGCAAGAGGACTCACTATCCTACCTTGCTTAGCAGCGCGAGCACTGTTAGAGAAATAAAGCCTCAGCAATTTCCTGAGATAAATTTCTTATTCAGTGGTTAGCCTGCTAAACTCCCATCCTACAGATGTCTAAGCGCTCAACTCATGAGACTATCTCTCTCATGAGAAAAAAGCAGCCTTAGACATCTTCCTACCCAAAATATATTTGCTGTTGAGAAACTAAGTTGAGTAGTGATTGCGGCGCTGTCGGGCCTCTCCCCGATAGATGCGACCACTCTCAATTGCATTTCCTGACAATTCATCGAGTTAGAAAGCCTTGTGGTTTGCTACTTGAAAGATTTTCATAAGTTATTTAGATTACACGCGTGTCAACTTCTTGCTTTCCTCGGAGACGCGATTGCAAATTCAATATTAAGAGTCCGAACTATTGTTTTGATAACGCGAGATAGATTCAAACGTTACAGATGTTATATTAGCGTATATAGACAAAAATAAACCTTTTATTCTAACGACAGATGCTAGTGACTACGCAATAGCAGCCATATTATCTCAGCTAAATGAATAAAACGAAGAACAAATAATTTGTTTTGTGAGTCGAACTCTTAAAGGTAGTGAACTCAATTATTTCACAACTAAAAAAGAGTTATTGCCGATAGTTTGGGCATTGAACAAACTTCAAAAATATTTGAAGGGGGCAAGTGAGATAATAATAAAACCGGATCACGAAGCTATAATGTTCCTAAATAATAGTATTCGTAGATTTAACAATGCGAGAATGACACGCTGGAGTTTAGCAATACAAGATTTTAATATACAATTAAAACATATCGAAGGCAAGAAGAATTCAAGCACAGATGATTTGAGCAGACAAATTCATCCAAATCCTAATTCAGAAAATGGTACGGATATAATAATTAACTCATTAGCAAAGATTGAGTTACAAAAATCTATAATACAGCTATAAAAAAATATAATCAAGCTACAAAAAAAGGATCCATACTGCGTTAAAATAGTTACTAAGCTGGAATTAAATGATAAAAACGTACTAGAAAAATATAAGATAAAGAATGATGTACTATATAGAATATTACATTCGATAAATAAAATTATAATACCGAAGACAATTTTATCACATTTAGTAATCGATATTCATAAAGCCTATGGTCATGTAGGACCATATAAAACGTCTAAAATAATTCAAGAAGCATTCTTTGCACCAAAGTTACACAGGAAAATCAAGATGATATTGAGATCCTACGAAATATATCCACGCATGAATCATTTGACAACTAGATATGACGAATTAATGCAACCAATTTTATGAGAGGCATCAAATGAAATATTATCAATAGATTTTTATGGACCTCCATCCACATCAGTAGGTAGAATAAAATATACATGATTAATAATTGATGTATTTACAAAAAATGCAGTAATATACAACATAAAGCAAATACAACTATAGTACTAGACAGAATCATTAATGATTATCTGCCTAGATATGAAAAACCATCGGCTATTATGACGAATCACAGCACGCAATTTACGTCGAAGAAGTGAACGGATCAATTAAAAGAGTTAAAGATAAAACCAATATTTTCATCAATACGTCATTCACAGTCCAATGTAGTGGAAAGAATCTATAGAAAAGCAGCTAGATTTTTCCGTTTCTATACTAGTAATTCTCATAAATCTTGCGTAAAATATACCAAAGTAGTTACACAAATAATGAACGAAACACATCACAATACAATGGGTTACACACCGATCGAATTACACTTCAATAAGAAACCCACAGGAGTATGGGAAAAATATATAAGAACGGAAAAAAAAGACGACATTGCCTACAATAGAAAATTGTTCTTAGCAAATCAAAGATGCATGAAAGGTTAAAATCAAGAGCAGGCAAGAGGAATCAAAAAAGAAATCATACAACATATAATATAAACGATAAGGTACTGATTAAAGCACTAAACGTATCTAACACAAAAAATGAACAAATTCACAAATTTGTTGATGTACATTCTGGTTCATTTCAAATCAAAGCTAAAGTTGCTCCAGATACATACATAATAGCAGATGAAAATGAAAAAAAAAAGGACAGTTCCACATGATGAGTATAAAATCATATTTTGAATGTAGAAAGTAATGTAAAATTTGTAAACACTTGTAGGTATTAATAAAGAATTAGAAAAAGCCAAGCTCGTAATATATTAATAAAGATATGTACATTAATATTTACGGAACTATCACGGGATATGATCGTGTGTTTATATACAAATAAAATTTACGGTGTTTAGGTATTGGATTAACAATATTCTCATATACATACATAATACATGACTTTGGGAACTACATACGAGACGGACAGTACGATTACGACAATGTTAACAGTTAGACATCGAAATGCCATCCAGGAAAAAGGAACACAGCGTCGCAGACCTCAACAATTAATGTAATAAGAACAGTGGCAACGCAACAAAATGGTGAAAAAGTGAAGTGACAATAGGAATTTCAATAACAAACAACGACAATATCAGCTCTCATCATGTAATCCCCACAAAGATAGGATTTCAATCCAACGAATTCCGTTTTTACGAGATGGGTACAACAACACAAACAGAACCACAAACAGAAAGCGAACAAGGGAAGAGATAGTCAATACAGTAAAAGACAATAGATATAATCATCCAGGAGTACACTCAAATAGAGATGATTATAAAGTAAAAGAAGATTTTGACAAATGGATACGAAACGTAAAGAGACGAAAGAAATAAACACTGACACAAACATAACACACAACTAGTTTATTTTCTTTCTTTACATCAAATGGATATATAAAAAATTAGATCAGTAACCGCATTCCGGTGATCAGCTGATCTACTGATATTTATAGTATACATTATATATATATATATATAAAATATACGTTATTATTATATATATATATATATAATAACGAGTCTGATGTCAATTCGTTATGTCTCTCTCTCTCTACGGCAATAATATAGAGAATAACATATAATTGTAATATGTTATGTCTTTTGAATCATGTTTCTCCTTAGCTGCAGCAGACGATAATTGCGGAGAACAAGATAAAAGAGAGTGCCGGCACAAAGAGACCGCGTGCGCATGTATCTATAACTATGTGTGGTGAGCCGCGCGCCGCGCGCAGCGTGCCGCGTGACGAAGGACCGGCAATTAGTTGATAGCTCGCGAACCGTGCAGAGACATTTGGTCGTGCTTGTACATTATTAGTTTTTGTTTGTGATTCGCCTCGTGGCTAAGGAGTGATCCTCGATTGAAAATAGATAGTGAGGTGCAACTGTGCGTCCTGCACCTCCTCCCTTTTTGTGACAAGCGATAATACACATACACGTGTTCAGCAACCTTGCCGATTAGTAACAAAGGGGCATCGACGAATGTAAGTACCTGGCCGTCATTTAAGTCTCTCTCTCGCTCTGCCTAACTAGCCGCTCTCTCTCTGTGCCGTTCTGTACTCAAACACGTACATAAATTATACAGGGTGAGGAAAAAGTGTGGAAACCCCGGGCAATTCAAAAAACCGCATGAGGGTAGTCATAAAACAAAGGTCATACCCTATGTAAATTTCGACGAGGAACCCAACGGTGACCTCTGATTTGACCTTGAACCTCATTTTCAAGGTTATTTCAAGGCCAACCTCATTTTTTCATTTGGGAACCCCTATTTTTTATACTAGAATCAAAAAGGTCAAGTCCGAAGATATCGTAACTCCTAATCCTCCTTTTAGCGCTATCAAGGAACAACGACGTGGACGTAGAAGGAATCTATTCCCTTCGGGATGCTTTTTTATAGTGAGTTCCCCTTGCCTCTCACTTCGAGGTGCTTTTTTTAATAGTGAGTTCCCCTTGTCTCTTACTTCGGGGTGCTTTTTAATAGTGAGTTCCCGTTATCTGTCACTTCGGGGTGCTTTTTAATAGTGAGTTCCCCTTGCCTCTCACGTAAATGAATTTACAATAGATGTTCAAATTGTTCTTCATTCGCTTCTTGACAGTAACTAATTCTATTGCAGAATGATTGAGTTGTATTTTGGATCATCTGCTCTGGAATGGCATTAATTTCTTGAACTACTATATTCTACGTCTTAATTCTTCAAGATTTTGTGGATTACTTCTGTATACCCGATCTTTTAAATACCCCCCACAAAAAATAGTCTAAAGGGTTTAAATCTGGAGATCTTGGAGCCCACTCTACTGTACGACTACCTCTTGTACCTATCCATCTATCAAAAAATGTTTCATTGAAGTATTGTCTGACATTTACACCGTAATGAACTGCAGCACCATCTTGCTGAAACCATGTGTTTCAAAATCATCACCTCTTAAGGCGTGGATAGCTGGAACAATTTAATTTCGCAAAAGTTGTTCATAACCTACAGCATTCAAATTTCCTTCGATAAAAAAGGGAACAATTATTGTATCGCCTACTATTCCTGCCCACACGTTGAATTTTTTAGGATATTGAGTGTAACTTTCTCTCATCCAATGAGGATTTGAGTTAGACCAATATCTAAAGTTTTGACGATTGACTTCGCCATTTAATTGAAATTTCGCTTTGTCGGCAACTATCACATATGGCATCAACCATTCTATCTTAGTTAAAATAATTTTTTATTTTTCTAAAGTAGTAGGATTCCCTTTTGGTTTGTTTAAAATAGCATTCAAATCATCTCTTAATCTTGTAAGAATAAGTTCAAGCTTGACATTGACTACAGTTTTCCGACAATCTTCAGCAAAGCCCAGTAACATTCTGAGAGTGATAGTCACATCAAAATAACCTAGAGCATTACATATCGAAACTTAGTTGTTATCATCATTCCCATCGGCATTTTTAGCGATGGAGCTTTAACATGGATTGAACGAAATCCATTTTTTTATGAGATTCGTTAGGTCGACAATTTTTACTTTATCAATATCAATAGTATTTATTTCCTCGAACAAATGACAGAAGGCGTTGTTGACTTATAAAGTGTTCTCAACTAACGTAGTATCGTCCGGCTTGGACATCCCTCCACAAATATGAATCATGCTGTGTGATAGAAGCAGAGATAAATCTTGATGTTTAATTACTATATGGATTTAATCGCTATTATTGAAATATGATAATAATTAAGCCTGATGCTCAAGGACTTCATAATAAAATATAGACACATCGAAAACGACACTTTAATGAACGTCTGGAATTCCGTGTATATTGTTGTTGTTTTATATAGCACACTAATATGCACAATATTTTCTTCCACGATTTTCGACGACTTTTAGTCTCAAGCTTCAATGTTCTGAGATGCGAGCGGTCTGATAGCTCGCTGTTGAGTGGCCGCTGATCGTAAAGCATTGACTTTAAGAATAGTCACCGATAAGTTAGAATTATGCGTTTCGTTTTGAATGAGGGTGCGTCTAGTGAAGCCTAAAGCTGATCCAATAGAATCTTCTGGTTAAAATTGTATTTTTTGACTGTACTGAATGACAGTAGGTTAAGTATTATTATTTGGTTTGATATGGTTTCAGATGAAGACCATAACCTTTACGATGTGGTTTCAAATAAAGCCCTTTACCAATAGCAATAACTTCCATAGATTTATTGTGTCTACGAGCTTCTTTCAATTAATTTTGAGCGGCCTTAGCACTGTTAACAGCTTTTGCTATTGAAGCAGCTCCTCCAACTAGAGTTCCAGTGATGCTCAAAGCGACAAATAATGGAATTAAAACAAGGATAGCTCAACCTACTTTACTAGGAGTCAGTAAAATATGGTACATACTTATTTTTCTTCTACCACCAACTTTCTTCACAGCTTCTTTAACAGTGTTAATAATTTGTTTCAATACAATTGATAAATTTTTACTTTTTACTTGTGTCTTTCATGGTCGTTGTTGTTGACGATTTTTTAATTCCATACCTCATTTCTCTTCTCGTTTTACAATGTTAACACCCATACCAAGTTTACTTTTAACTTTTATTAGATTGGCTACAGCAAACGTAGAAACTTTCTCATCAAAACTACTATCTTTCGTTCGCACTCTATCCCAAGCCTGTTTAGCTAGAATTTTGTCAGCTTCGGTTTTCGTGTCAATGTTCTCTCAATTCTGAGATGATCAATATCGTGATCTTTATAAGCAGTGCACAGTGTTCCGAATCAGAAAAAAATCTCCAAAATGAAATAAATCGTGAACCAATACCCCCAGCGAAATGAACTCAACGGCATTTTAAAGCTGAAATAAATGTAGAATAATGGAAAAATGGTCGCGTATGAATTACTTAAACTTTTGACCTTCAAAATGAAGGTTTTCTCAAGAAAAGAGAATTTTTCGAGTTTTAAATATGGTTCAGTAATTTTTTTTTAAAAAGTAAAGAAGCCATTTTGTAGCTTTTTCAATAACAAATAATAACCTGTCATTCAAAATTTTTTTTTGTTTATTTTTGAACAAAAAAAATTAGATCAAAGTATCAACATTTTCAACGAGTCTATCATCTCAGCATACAAGACAGAAAATATCTATAACAAGCATATTCCATAGATTAGTTCTATGTAATTTTTCCCGCTGAACACCACTCCGTAGTCAGAAGTGGCCTACTACGTTCCGTTATCATTTTTAATGCGAAATACTCCTTAAAATACGGCTAATTCGCGATTAAAAAATGAACGGAGCATTACGAAGCGATTCTACTTCAGGTTCAGATTCAGCGCATCAATCAAAATCAATACACATGAATATATATACATGAATGCTATGGCCATGGCAGTGTCATGACAACTATAGAAGGTAGGTCCTGCAAGTAAAAAAGGAATATGCAGAGTATGCCTGTCTGGTTGTTATTTACACACTGTAGTTTGCTAAGGTCACGAGTCTCGTAAGTCGTACATATATTTGAGCCTGAGTTTTCAATCGTGTGTGCCATTCAAGATCATATTTCATATTCAATATTTTTTCTTGGCAATAAAGAAAATTTGTTACTTCAATACAAAAATATATTATTTGGCTACATAAAATTTGGTAGGTATTAAGTGCATCACAAGTCCAGAAAATTATAATGTGGTTTAATCCACGCATAAACAATTCAAAAGATACTAGCAAGAATCAAGATTACGGGACAAAAAGAAAAAAAATTGTATAAAAATCTATAAAAAAGCTTTTTAAAGCATTCATATACAATATATTTAACCCATTGAATGGTAATGGTACATATAAGTACAACTTTTTTTGTCGCGGTTTCATTTATATTTCCATTAAATTTTTAATTTCTATACGTGCACATATATATTTTTTAGACTCTTGCAAATCTAACTTATCAATATTTGATGAGAAATTGCATAAATTAATTTATTAATATGTCTATTATAGACAATTAATGTGAAAAAACGCTCTTTATCTAGATTTACATTTACAGTTCACAATATTAGACATCATGGGTCGAACAAAAAAAAGGCCCAAAAGCACATAATAGAAAAGGAAGGCCTCGCAAAAGAGTTTGGCAAACAGTGCGCACTGGTAGGAAACGCAAGAATATTAAATCTAATGTCTCTATATCAACTTTTAATAGAAGAGCTGAAGAAATTGCAACTCAATGTAATAATGACATCGCACTATTAGAACGGGCTTTGCAAATTGCAAAAACAAAGTGTAATATTAATTCACGAATTGATAAAAATGAAGAAAATGAGAGTTCAATAATTCGGCATGATATAGATTCTGCTTTAGCATTTTATTTAGACTATGACTATAGTGTGCGTCAATACAAAGGGTTGGTAGCATATTGTAAATCGAAAAATTGTTCGAATTTCCCACCTTATTTGGAGATAGAGGCGGCCAAAAAAGAATGTCTTATTGGCACAGAGGTTGAGTCCGAAACTGAAATCATAGTAAACTTGCAAGCTATTTTAAATAAAACTGTTGAACGCTAGTAGTATAGCAATGTATGTTCCAGCACACCTGCGGGGGTCTGTAACCCTTTGACCGCACCGGACTTAACCCTTTGACCACACCGGGCTTAACCCTTTCATGTTAATAATAATTATTATTGTTAACAATTATTATTAACAATATTCGTGGGGGGTCCATTGGTTTAACCCTTTGATTCCCTGGCCTCTATCCCCTCCATGTTAATTATTATTATTATTAATGTTAATAATTGTTTATAATTTTTGAGGAAGGTTTCTAGGGCTCCTAGTCCCTAGGGCTCCTAGTCCCTAGGGACCCTATACCTAGTGCTTTCAGTCTAATTAAATTTAAATGTTTTTTTTTTTAAAGTTATAAATATATATTATTAACAATTTACTTGCTACATTGAGAATGAAACGAATATAGAAAATAGCGACGATTTTTTGAAAAAAATGAAAAGACAGACCGGAGAATCGAACCGGAGTCCTCTGGGTTGGCAGGCTAGCGTTCTACCACTAGAGCCAATGCCACATGTACCTTAGAGGATGCATATTGTGTGTATTAGCTACACACGCATACATTTGGTATAGGGCCCGAGCGTGCGGAGGAGAAGGGGAGCACATGCTGTCTATAGTTCTGGCCTGATGGGGATGCGCTTCTATAGTAGTAAACGTATTCTCTCTCTTTGTTTCTCTCTCCCTCTCCTACGCTCTGACTCAGCGTGGACCACAGTGCGTAGAGGAGGAGGGGAGCACATGCTGTCTATAGTTCTGACCTGATGGGGATGCGCTACTATAGTAGTAGTAAACGTGCGCTCTCTCTCTTTCTCTCTCTCTCTCTCTCTCTCTCTCTCTCCTACGCTCTAGCTAAACGTGGACCATGGTGCGCGGAGGGGAGCGTATGCTGTCTATAGTCAATACGTGCTCTCTCCACGAAGGGAACTGTTTTCGTGAGAATGCTAGAGACTACGAATGCAGTCGCTCGACTGACACCTCCTTGAGATGTTCCTCCTAAACATCTCTGCTAGGAGAAAACCTTATTCCCATCCATTCACCCTTTCTTACAATCGTTATGATTATTTTACTATTTAAATAAGCACACATTTATTATTTATTTAATATTTATTATTTTTAATTATACATTGAATAGAGTACACTTTGTCTATAATCTTTATGTTCAGTGTCTGACATAGCTATTTTTAAATATTCAGTTGAATTTTTATATGAATTATAGTCATCTGTAAATCTTTCGACTGTGTCGATCCCTTTTGATTTTGCTTGTTTTTGTCTTTCCATCATCCAATCGTGTATCTTTTGTGTATTTACTGCAGCACATACTATATTCTCGCGATTTTGACTATGATATATGCATGATGGTTTAAATTTAAGACTTAAATCTTCCAATCGCGGACATTTCATTTCAGTTTCGATATCTAAAATATTTCTGTAATTAAAAAAAAAAACTAATTAAATTCGAATTTAGAATTTTGTACTATTGTATATTATTTGAACCTACTTTTCAGGAATAATTTTTTTGAGCCATTGCTTCTTTTGTAATCCTTTCACATAAATATTTCTACAATTATGTAAATGACTGCGTATAGTACAATTTAAAAAATTATATGGTAAAATACCATTTCTCCATAATATACCTATAAAATTGATTATATTAAATATTTCAAATAAAATCAATGTTAATTAACGATAATAAAAATAAATACCATGATGATGTAATTCCAACCACTTATTAACACTTTGATATTCAATAGACAGTTTGAGCCAATGATATGGAGGTTTAAAAAGTAGTACTGTAGGTGAAGTATTAGAACATACTGGTAAATAGGCAAACTCCTTACAAATAAAAGTATTATTAAGACTCTGAACGCCTTGAATATCTAAAATATAGTTCATCTTAGAGTATAAATCCCATTATTCTCTATGATATGTGAGCTGAATCGTATCTCAAAGCAATAATGACTATATTTTTATTCTGAAGATTTATATATAAACCCTTTAATACTAAATTAATAAGTTAGATGGTGCTACAGTCGGTTCACCCCCACTCTTTCGTTTGAGCTAACCCGTCCATATACTACATACAGCGCCCACACTTTGTAGGCAGCGCCCTCACTTAACCTTTAAAAGCAGCTTTGGCCTAGCAAAAGAGCGCAGTCTCTCGAGACAGCCTGCGAGCTAAGCTTGCCTTACGTTACGCCGTTTGCAAGTAGTTCCTCAGTAGTTAGTTGAATCCTTATTGAGTTGTTAAACAAATCAATATTCATTACCAACTGAGAACAAGTTCATTTTAGAGCTGTTCACTACCTTTTCCATCCTTTCATTATAATAATTCTTTATACAACTATAGACAAATGACTGTACAAGACAATAAAACTAGATAACTAACAACATGACTTCTATCGCCTATTTTGAAGAAACAATTAAAAATTTATGGAAAGCTTATAACCATTTGAACGATTTAGATATAGACGATTGTATTAGATGGAGAAATCTAACAGTTAATGCTATAATTTCAATTAATGAATTTATGAAACGATCTGATTTAAGTAGAGCAATTCGACAAAGGTGTCAAACTTGTGCTTGTCATTTGAATTCTATTGAAGTCAATTTAAGTAAAACTATAAAAGTTGGTGGAAGTATACAACCATTAACAGCTATTCAGGATGAAATTCTAGGAGATGGAGTTGTTTGGAGACCAATTCATTCAGCCTTTGAAAATCGAATTAGTACAGTCTGTATAGTTAATCAACATCATTTAGATATAAAAACATTTCTAGTTGCCGCAAATCAACTATTACAAATTAAAATACCTCAATTTCTTGCTATCCATAATAGCTTAAAAATAAATACAGAAATGGCATCACAATTTATCATAAAGAAAAATCAAGAAGAAGATATTCAAATCAAGTATTTCAATACAGAAAATGTTTGCATTTATAAGACTACTGATCTTAATAGATGGTTTCAAAATAACGTTAAAGATATTATACTTAAACAAATCGAAGAATTTCAAGAAATAGACTCAGGCTGGTCGTTAAAAACTATTGTCGGTCTTACTATTAATATAAATAAGTATAATCCAATTAAACCATGCTCGTATATACCATTACCGTCAAGCATAGATAATAAAAGAGCTTGTGTTAATGTTAAAAATGAAGACAATGAATGTTTTAAATGAGCTATACTTTCATGCCTTCATCCAGTTGCAAGAAATCCAAACAGAGTAATTAAGTATAAGCCCTATGAGAATGAACTGAATTTTGATGGTATAAGCTTCCCTGTAAAAATAAAAAGTATTCCTAAATTTGAAAAGTTGAATAATATAAGTGTAAATTTATATATACTAAAAAAATATGGATCGAAATATGAAGTCTCACCGTGCTATATAACGAAATTAAAACAAACTAAACATGTGAACTTACTCTTAATACAAAACGAATATATTGATGAAAATGAGACTAATAGACCACGAATATCAATAGATGATGAAAAATTAGAAACTCACTACGTATGGATTAAAACTTTATCTGCTCTCCTTCGTAGACAAGTTACTCAACATACTGAAAAAATTTATCTTTGCGAACGTTGCCTTCATTATTTTACTAACAAGGAAAATTTGAAATCTCATGAAGTTGACTGTTCCAAAATAAATAAGTGTCGGATTAATTTACCTGACGATGCTACTTTAGAATTTAAAAATTTTAAACATAAAGAGGAAGTTCCATTTATTATATACGCGGATTTTGAATGTCTGTTAAAACCTATAGAAGATCCTAATAGAAATCTCAATGTTAAGAGACATAGTTTCCAAGAACATGAAGCCTATAGCATTGGATTATATGTAAAATGCCGTTATGATGATAGTAAGTCGATATATAAGTCATATAGAAAAAAATTAAATGAAGACGAATCACCAGCATGGTTTATAAAGCAATTGAAGCCCCTAGTGATTGAGTTAGAAAAGATATATAATAATGCAATAAAAATGGATTTATCGTTTATTAATGAACAGACATTCAAAACGGCAAGAAGATGTCATATTTGCAACCAATATTTTCAAGATAACCAAAAACGAGTTCGTGATCATTGTCATTTAACAGGAAAATTTAGAGGTGCAGCTCACAATCATTGCAATTAGAATTATAAAAATGCTGCTTTCATACCAGTCGTATTTCATAACTTTAAAGGCTATGACTCACATTTTATTATAACAGAAATTGCTACTAACTCAGAATTTGAAGGAAAGATCTCTGTTCTCGCTGAAAACAAGGAGCGATACATATCCTTCACAAAAGAAGTTGCAAACAGTCGAATTAGCTTTCGTTTCATTGATTCCTTTCGATTTATGCCTACATCTCTAGATAAATTAGCATATTATTTACCTCAGCTAGATATTGTACAGAGAGAATTTCAGAAAGATAATTACACTTTAGAACAGATTAATTTACTCAAAAGAAAAGGAGTTTTCCCATATGAATACATACAAAATTTAAATAGACTAACTGAGACCGAGTTACCATCTATTGAAAAATTTCATAGTCAATTGACAGATAGTGATATTCCTACTGAAGAATATAAGCATGCTCAAAACGTATGGAATATTTTCGGTAGTATTTGGAAGAAAATAGATTTAGGAATGTATTCTGATCTCTATCTGAAAACTGATGTACTTTTACTAGCTGATATTTTTGAGAATTTTCGATCAACCTGTAAGAATGCATATGATCTCGATCCTGCTCATTATTACACTACTCCTGGATTAACATGGGACGCGATGTTAAAATATACAAATATGAAGCTTGAACTATTAATAGTTTTATTCATTCAAAAAGGTATTCGTGGAGGTATTAGTCAATGCTGCAATAGATTTTCAAAAGCAAACAATAAATATATGGGTGAAGAATTCAATAAGGATGAGCCAAACAAATATTTAATGTATTATGACTTGAAGCTTAAGAGGTTATTCTTGGAAATCCATGTTGTTTACTCATCATTGACACCTCAATGAATGAGTTGATAGGTATAAAAAGTCTGCTTATATATCTTTTATTTCATTAACATGCTGTCTTTCGAAGAAGTATGATCACGCACTATAAAAGAAAGACTGGTGGTGATCTAGTGAACGAGATTATAAATAACTTGCCTATTGAAGCTCACTTACCTGGATATCAGTATTGTGGTCCTGGTATAAAATTGAACAAACGATTGGCACGTGGAGATCCTGGTAAAAATCCACTAGACGTTGCTTGTAAAGAACACGATATTGCTTATGCGCAAAATCTGGAGGATATTGCGACAAGAAATAAAGCTGACGAAATTCTAGCTAACAAAGCTTGGGAAAGAGTACAAGCTAAAGATAGCAGTTTTGGTGAGAAAGCTGCCTTCACTGTAGCCAACATTATGAAAGTTAAAAGTAAGCTTGGTATGGGTGTTGCTATAAAGAAAGGTAGTAAGAAACAAGGTAGAGGATTTAAAAAACGCCAAGCAGGAAAGAAATGTAGAAAAATCAAAAAGTCGTCAGTTACATTGAATAAAATTATTAAGACGGTCTCGAAAAGTAGTGTGCCTAACAATAGAGCTCTTGTAGTTATTCGTTCGGCTATAAAAGGAGCCAATGAAGCTGTGAAAAAGGCTGGCGGTAGAAGTAAAATAAATATACCCCGTATTTTACCTATTCCCAGTAAATTTGGTGGAGCGATTCCTTTTTTAATTCCATTATTTGCTGCTTCAAGCGCCACTGGAGCTCTAGCTGGAGGAGCTGCTTCAATAGCAAAAGCCGTTAACAGTGCTAAGGCCGCTCAAAATCAATTGAAAGAAGCTCATAGACATAATAAAACTATGGAAGCTATTGCTATTGGTAAAGGACTTTATTTGAAACCATATCGTAAAGGTCATGGTATTCATCTGAAACCATATTCAAGTGGAAAAGGTTTAAAAAAAAAGCTCGAAATAACTTTACCTAATCGAGCACTCACAGATCATGATATAAGAAAATATGCTAAAATACTAAAAATTGCAAATTACATGCGTAATGCTCTGCCAGCTGATGGACCACGATATAAAAAGGCAGCTATTGTAAATGTAGATGATAAACGTGGACCAGGTACTAATTGGGTGGCATACAAAAAGAAAGGTGATGAGGTTATGTATTTTGATAGTTTTGGTAATCTACAACCACCTATAGATCTATTGCTTTATCTCAAAGTTAATAGAATCATATATAATTATATTAGATATCAAGATTTTAATACATATAATTGCGGCCATCTTTGTCTCAAATTTCTTTTAAACAAACTATAGAAAAGACGACTGTATATAAAATACTCATTCAAAGAATGACTATCATTTGACATGCATCTGTCATGGAGAATACACTGACATTGAGTCTCTCAGGAACATCATCCGTACTCGAAACATATTATTTTCCACCGATCGAATTGATACCAAACAAAAAATACGTTCTTGGTCTAGTTGAGCTATTAACATTTAATTCAATACCAAACATTGACGTTGGTTATAATAAGTTTTACATTGAAGGTCAAGAAGCTATCACTTTACCAACTGGTAGCTACGAAATAGAAGATATTGTAAGCTTTCTCCAAGAAGCATTAGCATCTAAAGGTATATCGTTTAGCCTGAAACCAAATAATAATACTTTACGTAGTGTCATTCAGTGCAGTCAAAAAATACATTTTGAACCAGAAGATTCTATTGGAACAATTTTAGGCTTCACTAGATGTACGCTCGTTGAAAACAAAACACATAGTTCTGACTTACCCGTCACTATTCTCAAAGTCAACGCTTTACGTGTAGAGTGTAATATTACTACAGGCTCTTACATAAACGATCGCAAAGTACATACTATACATGACTTTTTCCCTGCAGTCCCACCTGGATATAAGATTATAGAAGTTCTCTCTCAAGTCATTTATCTTCCAGTCGCTGTGAGGATCATTGATCATTTTCAAATTCGTATAGTTGATCAAGACGGAAACCTAGTTAATTTTCGAGGAGAAGTCATCACAGTGCGAGTACATATAAAGACTATATCTTAGTAATGGGTATCATTTACAATATAAAGTCCGGTCGAGGCTATATTAAGAGACAAAAATGTCAATCAACAATCAGTCAACAGCGAGCTATCAGACCGCTCACACCTCAGAACTGTCAATTCCTGAAAAGCTTGAGACTGAAAGTCGTCGAAAATCGTAGAAGAAAATATTGTGCATATTAGTGTGCTGTATAAAACAACAACAACAATATGGAGGGAATTCTAGACATTCATTCAGGTGTCGCTTTCGATGAGTCTATAGCTCATTATGAAGTTCATACGCATCAGCCTTATTCATTATCATATTTCAATAATAGTGATGAAATCCATATAGCAATTCAACATCAAGATTTATCTCTGCTTCCATCACGCAGTATGATTCATATTTGTGGTCGGTTGACCAAGCCGGACGGTACTACGCCAGTGGAGAACACTTTATTAGTCAACAATGACCTCTGTCATTTGTTCGAGGAAATACGATATGAAATAAATGCTATTGAAATTGATAAAGTGAAAAATGTAGGCTTCACGAGCCTCATGAAAAATTGGCTTTCACTCAATCCATGTCAAAACTCTATCGCTGAAAATGCCGGATGGAATGGTGATAACAATGAAGTTTTAATATGAAACGCTCAAGGTTTTTTTGATGTGACTATCCCTCTTAGTATGTTACTGGGCTTTGCTGAAGATTATCGGAAAATTGTAGTCAATGTCAAGCATGAACTTATTCTCACAAGATCAAAAGATGATTTGAATGCTATTTTAAGTATTCCAGTAAGGAATCCTGATGCTTCAGAAAAATCGAAAATTACTTTAACTAAGGTTGAATGGTTGATGCCATATGTGATGGTCGCAGACAAAGAAAAAATCAAATTACTCAATCAGATTGGACGAGATCGTGCAATTACTATGAGTTATCGTACTTGGGAAATGTATGAGTATCCAAAATTACCTCGTACATCAAAGCATATTTGGAGTGTTAAGACTTCCAATCAATTGGAAAAGCCTCGCTTTGTTATTTTAGCTTTTCAAACTAAACGTAAAAGTTCAGCAAGTGTTAATTCTAGTAATTTTGATCATTGTAATATTAGTAATGTGGAGCTATTCCTCAATTCACAATGCTATCCGTATGGAAATCTCAATTTAAATATCAATCAAAATCAGTTTGCTGTTCTCTACGATATGTATACTAATTTTCAAAACGCTTACTATGGTAAAGAAAACGAGCCGTTACTCAATAAAAAGGATTTCATTAATAAAGTGCCGTTAATAGTTATAGACTGCTCCAAACAAAATGGAACACTAAAAAGCGCTCCAGTAGATGTTCGCCTAGAATTTGAAACTCGGACCGATTTTCCTGAAGATACTGCAGCCTACTGCTTAATATTACATGATCGTATTGTACAATATAATCCAATTAGTGGTGATAAAAAATTAGTTTAAAAGTAACAAGACATTATATGATCTATGTACACAATGCTTTTCAATAAAAAAAATAAAATTATATATATACACACACACACACACACACACATACATATATATACATATACACTATATATTGTTAGAATTTAATACAAACTACCTATAATCATAGAGAGAGAGAGAGAGAGAGAGAGAGATAACAGCATCCACACTAAACGGCGTACGCACCTAGCAAGCTAGAGACGCTACCCCCTCTCCGAGGGCCCAAACTTAGCCAGCATGAGCTTACTATGCTCCCTACTATAGAAGGAGAATGAGAGAGACCATCATACAGCTTACTAAATACCCTACCAACTTCTACAGCATCCTACCTTACCAACCTATGTAGATGAATATTGGTGGGTGAGTGGGTGAGAGTAGGTAGGTGGGTGGAATAGGTGAATGGGGGTGGGGGCACTGGTAGATCCTAAGTAAATTAAAACATTATTAATTTTTTATTTTAGTATAATTTATTACTTTTTTTATAAAATTAAAAATACAATTTTTTTTTCTTTTTAATATTATTGTTATTTAATTTTTTTGGATCCGACGACCTTAGAGGGGCGAGTCGGCTTCCTCATTGTTGGTTGAGCCGGAATCAAAATTACTTTTCGTCGAACACACTCAACGTTTTTTACCAACGGAATTTTTTTCTGTAAAAAAATTTTTTAATTATTATTTTTAATTTAAATTTATTAATTCTTTCTATGACGTAATTACTTACATTAGCGGTTAAATCGAGTGGTTTATCGATTTGGGTATCATCTCCTCTTTGACAGCCTGCGGATGTTGCTGTCGATGAGGTTGCTGTTGACGTCGCTGGTGATGTTGACCTCGACGTTGCTGATGACGATGATAACACAGGCCTGCAAGGTTTTGTTCTTTTGCAACTGAGGGTCATTTCCGAAGTAATTTTTGGCGTAGAATTAGAATCCGTCGTCAGAATTGCTTCATCACGTCAGGTTTTTGAGTAATCGTCCCCTAAAGGTCGAAAAAACACGTTTTTTGGCCATATTCAAGGCTTGATTACATCGTGAGTTTATATTCTTTTCAAAAACGGTTGACGGCATCTTAAAGAAGCACTCTTACCCTTCAAAACCCATTTTTCAAATTTAAGATATCATTTTTTTTCATCAAGATATCATCAATGGAAATTTGCCATTTTTGAGGTTTCACCATGAGCTTAAAAATTCGGCCAATTTTCCTGGAAGAATACGATATATTTCTTAGTTTTTTTTTTATAATGATTCTAGAATCATTATCCAATGATTCTAGAATTAGATCTTATAATGATTCTAGAATCATTATCCAAAAATACTAAGAAATATATCGTATTCTTCCAGGAAAATTGGCCGAATTTTTAAGCTCATGGTGAAACCTCAAAAATGGCAAATTTCCATTGATGATATCTTGATGAAAAAAAATGATATCTTAAATTTGAAAAATGGGTTTTGAAGGGTAAGAGTGCTTCTTTAAGATGCCGTCAACCGTTTTTGAAAAGAATATAAACTCACGATGTAATCAAGCCTTGAATATGGCCAAAAAACGTGTTTTTTCGACCTTTAGGGGACGATTACTCAAAAACCTGACGTGATGAAGCAATTCTGACGACGGATTCTAATTCTACGCCAAAAATTACTTCGGAAATGATCGTAAGTTGTAAAAGAACAGTGACGACTCTCTATTTTGCAGGCCTGTGTAATGTCATCGACGCAGATGACGTTGACATCCTCGAAGATGTCCCATTACCTTGATTCACCATGGCTGTTGTTGATGGTGCAGCAATGTTGTTTATGCTGAAAAGCCTTCGCTTAACTTTCGCAGCAAGGTCGTCTTGCTCCGCTTTAGCTAAGTCGGCTTTCCGTTTCCGCTCCAATCGAGCGGATTCTTGCTGCCTCCTCATAGCGTCCGCACGCTTATGTTGCTCTAACTTTGCATTGACGCGATCATTGACAATCTTGTCAATTTGATACGCGACTTGATGCGCCATCATTCTGGCCGCCATAGATTCCTCGATCCACTGAAAAGAGATAAGACAATTAAATATTAATAAAAAATATAAATTGTTATAATTTTATAATAATACTTACTTGTTGAAGCGTAGCTTTCATTTCTCTGATTTGCAGTCCTTGAGGACTGCTCTCCTCCACAAATCGTTGCAACTGAAAATAAATGATAATAAATAAATAAATAAATAAATAAATATATGAGAAAAAAATACTTACAGTAATTAATATTAAAATTAAGAGCCGATATAACGGCTCTTTTGCTACGTTCTGCATGGTAGGACTGGTAAGCTGAAATTGAATAATAATATTATTCAAAAATTATAAAAGTTATTTTAATTATTTTTAAATTATTTAAAATTATACTTACAGTTTCTAAAAACGCACACGCTTTGGTGATATTTTCCATTGTTGTTGTTTTATTTTTTATTAATAAACTTTATAAAAAATATAAAACTTACTAATGTTTAAATAATAATAAACAATTAGCACTTCACTGTGAAAAGCTCGAAGTTTCCTTTAAGACTGACGAACGAAAATCCTACTGAACACTCACACTATTATCAGGTACGAATTTTCTACAATATATGTAACGCTACACACAAACGTAGACATTCTTTGAGTGAGATAGGACGTTTAGTGTACTCTTTCCCACCCCACGTAGGCTAGAAAGTTTGTCACTTTCTAAAAACTATAAATCTTGACGTCCCGCTGACTTTATGGTCATCCGCAAAAAACACATTAAACGCAGGTCACGCGTCCGCGCTATGAGTTTTGTTTGACCATCCTTAAACCGTCTATGATCTACATTTGCGATAGTCATAGGTAACATAAGATAAGAGGGAACGTAGTAGGGCAATTCTTGGCTATTTCAAACAGTTTAAAACTTCAAATCACCAATTTTGTTCAAAGTTGGTAGACTTGTTACCTATACAGAGGTCAACATCTGTGCAGAGTTTTAGATCAAAATATTGATAAGGAGCCGACTTATCAACTGTTGAAAAAATATTGGACTTTTTTTTATTAATTCGATTTCTCGGAGACTAATAAAGATATGGACATGATTCTTTTTTTAAAAGACGCGGAAAGAGTTTCACTTTTAAAATGTAAATAATAAAATATCAAATCATTTATTTATGCCATTGTTATAAACAATTTTTTCAAAAAATCGACAATATCTCAAAAAACGATATTTTTTTTTTTTAATTTTTGTACCATCGTGATCCTTGTCATTTTTTACATAAGAAACCGTTGAGAAAATCGAGTGCCCGCTATTAGGATTAAGATAACACTAAAATGAAACGAACCGCGCGCTAGCCGCTCGGCCGCCTGGCCGTCTGCTACTCGTGCGGTTCCAACGTTGCTTGCTGCAATTGCCTTCTTTAAAGAATAAATAATTTCATATTCTAACAGTTTATATGTATTTATTTAAATAATATATAAATGTATTAATTAAGTAAGTAATGTAAATGAACTATTTTTTTATACAATCTGATATAATATTGAAATTAAACATTTGCTCTCTGCGTTTGAGCGGGCTTGAGACCGACGCATATTTAGGATGCGGCCGCATTAAAAATGTCTTTTTATCGGACCTACACCATAATATTCTTAATAAGTTATTTACAAGTAATTTTACAAAAAAGAACCCTTTAAATTATACGTCTTATTTCAAATTCAGAAGAGTATGAAGTTTTTTTTACTTTAATTTCCGTTGTATTGTCATCACTAACTGGAATGAATGCATGCAGTGATTGTGTTCCTTGTATAGTAAGAGCATCTTCTAATTGACTATACATGCTACTTTCAAAAATTTCATATTCTTCTTGACTACAGTAAATAAACCTTATTTTAGGCATAGCTTGCTTCGCCCATTTGTAAAATTCTGCAGAATTACCTTTGATTTTACCGAGCAAGCTTTCTCGTCGAGCTAATCTTTTTATACCTCCACCAATTCCATCACACGGACTTTTACCATGACAACTTGCAAAAAAATGCCACTCTGCTCTAATAGAATAAATGCTGTAATGTCGAACTAAGTTTAGAAAATTCATTCTATTTTTATATTGGCTTCCGGCACCATCACTAACATAAATAATTTTTTTAAAGTATTTTGAAATGTATTTTTGACGAATTCAATTAATTTTTTTTGATATAATAAAACAGTATATGAATTATGTTTTAAACTTTCAGATATAACAGCTAAACTTTTTTGCTCGACTTTACCATTAATTTTTATGTAAACTGAAAAAGGATGTATAGTTATTTGATCTTTAGTATAATACGCGGATTGAATTTCATCTTGAAATTGACATATATAATTTTCAGCAAAATCCATTATTACAACAAGTTCATTATCCTGCAAATTCGTAATTCTTGTTCTTACAAAATCACGTTGACATTTCGTTACGTAATCATGCATGCCAAATTTATTAACAAACTGCACTGTTAGTTCATGGACATACTGTTCTCTAATTAACTCAACATCAATTAATTGATGTCTGCCATTCACATTCTTCCATTGTTTTAATTTGATACTACTAATTGAATTGTTTATGAAAAAAGTTAGTAATTTATTAGCTAAGAAACCAAAGCCAGGACATTCAAAACATGCATTATAGCTACATGCCTCAGTTGGATTATTACATAGTATATGTTCAAAAATTTCCTTTTGATTTATCGGAATTGTATCATTATCTTTTAAAAACTTATAAGCCCCATCCAACATTAACTTATTATTTTGATGATATATACAAAGACAAACATTATGAAACCCATTTAAATCACTTACTAGAACGCATTGTTTTGGTCGATACTGACAGAATATAGAGAATCCAATCTTATCTTCTGGAAACTGTTCTTTAAATAGTGCGTATGCTTCTTTAAGACTATGGAGTAATAATCTTTTTCTAATATTTTCTCGTTTCTCATTAATTTTTACACTTTTACAGTCTTTCATCCCAGGGCAGATTCGACTGATATCATCTTGCAAAAAAAATGATGTTACATTTTCTATAGTCTTATCAGTTACGATATGTTTTCTTGTTCGCGTCGGCGGATAGGATAGAAGTCCTGCGTTTGCACGAAGTTTTTTAGCGGTTGAAGCAATATAAAGAGAGCACCCTATTTCTTTTTGAATTTTACGTATACTCCATGAAAGTGGAAGAATTGTTAAAATGTGAATTTTTTCAAACCGAGTAGTAGCTTTTTTATACTTTTCTTTCAATTCATCGATAAAATTAGAATCTAATACACTGGTATCTTTATTTTCATGCTTTTGATGATTATTTTTATGTTCCCTTAGAATCGCAGCTTTCAAATAATCAACGAGAGCATTAATTTTGTCTTCAACTATACGAGGATTTTTCAGATCAATCAAACTTATATTATTTAAATGTAATTTGTCATTCAATTCATTTAATGCTTTTAGTACATAATCACGTTGATTATTTCCTTCAAGCTTGAATTCATCGTCTATATTAAAATTGTACTTCTCTGAACATACCATTTCTGTATCCATGTACTTCACTTCATCGTCATTTCCATGATGCAATCCGACATCTTTAATCGAACTTTGTACACTACCTTCAAATTTTCGATTAGCTATTACTTTCTAACATTTTCTTTTACAAGTTGGACACAAAACATCTCCTTTTTCCAGATACGAGCGGAATTCTACATAAATACAGTTTGGAGGTGGCTTAAAACAACCTTTACGACTATTGTTATGAAGTTGAAAAATGTTTTTACACACAGAATAATTAAAACTCATAATTAAGCTATTTGAATCGTAACACGAAAACACGCAAATAACTTCAAAATCGCAGTTTTTCAAAATGTAGCTTCTTCCAGATGCAAATGCGACGTGGCACAGGCAGATGGTGAATGCATACTGACTCAGCTTAGAGAAACACAAATGATCACAGTTTCAGGTCAAAGACTACTAAATCTAGAATATTTTATAGCTAGTCCCTTCTCTCCTTGTTCACCCCTTCGCTGTGACTCAGGTAGTCGAGCAAAGTAAAAGTAAGCCTCACATTTAGCATTAATAAAGACTTCTAGAAGCTATTACAAATTGGTGTTTATAATTTCTACTATATATACTTTTGAAGCTAATCCGTTCTCTGATTGTTGATCGCTTCGCTGTGACTCAGGTAGTCGAGCAAAGTAAAAGTAAGCCTCACATTTAGCATAAATTCTTTTTCGTAAGAAATTCAAAGACTTTTAAAGACTTCTAAAAGCTATTACAAATTAGTGTTTATATTTTCTACCATATATTTTTGCATATACGTCATTCTCACACCCGATCAAACTCACAGAGCAAATGTTCATTCAATGTCGTTTCAGATTGTACAAAATAATAGTTCATTTATATTACTTATATTACTTTACTTATATTACTTTATATTACGTTATTTTAAGTAAATAAGTCATTAAATTAAATTTAAATTTAATTACTTATTTAATTAATTAATTTATATATTATTTAAATAAATACATATAAACTGTTAGAATATGAAATTATTTATTCTTTAAAGAAGGCAATTGCAGCAAGCAACGTTGGAACCGAACGAGTAGCAGACGGCCAAGCGGCCGAGCGGCTAGCGCGCGGTTCGTTTCATTTTAGTGCTATCTTAATCCTAATAGCGGGCACTCGATTTTCTCAACGGTTTCTTATGTAAAAAATGACAAGGAACACGATGGTACAAAAATTAAAAAAAAAAAATATCGTTTTTTGAGATATTGTCGATTTTTTGAAAAAATTGTTTATAACAATGGCATAAATAAATGATTTGATATTTTATTATTTACATTTTAAAAGTGAAACTCTTTCCGCGTCTTTTAAAAAAAGAATCATGTCCATATCTTTATTAGTCTCCGAGAAATCGA
This sequence comes from Phymastichus coffea, assembly GCF_024137745.1. Taxonomy (NCBI): domain Eukaryota; kingdom Metazoa; phylum Arthropoda; class Insecta; order Hymenoptera; family Eulophidae; genus Phymastichus; species Phymastichus coffea. The sequence goes on along the minus strand of NW_026706832.1, from coordinate 3,001,579 downwards.
ATTAATAAAAAAAAGTCCAATATTTTTTCAACAGTTGATAAGTCGGCCCCTTATCAATATTTTGATCTAAAACTCTACAGATGTTGACCTCTGTATAGGTAACAAGTCTATCAACTTTGAACAAAATTGGTGATTTGAAGTTTTAAACTGTTTGAAATAGCCAAGAATTGCCCAGTAAGCATAGATGCTCTCTCTTTCTGAAAGTAGTGGAGAAGCTTGATCACCCTCAAACCAGCTGTGATCTACATTTATGATAGACATAATCAACTTAAGATAATAGGGTAGTTAGTAAGCATAGCTGATCATGCGCTCCCCTCCTCCTCGCACTATTGACCACGCTGAGTCAGAGCTAGAGAGAGAGCATACATTTAATACTACTATAGTAGCGCATCCCCATCAGGCCAGAACTATAGACAGCATGCGCTCCCCTCCTCCTCCGCATGCTTGGGCCCTATACCAAATGTATGCGTGTGTAGCTAATATACACAATATGCATCCTCTAAGGTACATGTGGCATTGGCTCTAGTGGTAGAACGCTAGCCTGCCAAACCAGAGGACTCCGGTTCGATTCTCCTGTCTGTCTTTTCATTTTTTTCAAAAAATCGTCGCTATTTTCTATATTCGTTTCATTCTCAATGTAGCAAGTAAATTGTTAATAATATATATTTATAACTTTAAAAAAAAAACATTTAAATTTAATTAGACTGAAAGCACTAGGTATAGGGTCCCTAGGGACTAGGAGCCCTAGGGACTAGGAGCCCTAGAATCCTTCCTCAAAAATTATAAACAATTATTAACATTAATAATAATAATAATTAACATGGAGGGGATAGAGGCCAGGGAATCAAAGGGTTAAACCAAGGGCACCCCCACGAATATTGTTAATAATAATTGTTAACAATAATAATTATTATTAACATGAAAGGGTTAAGCCCGGTGGGGTCAAAGGGTTACAGACCCCCCGCAGGTGTGTTGGAACATACATTGCTATACTACTAACGCTTAGCTAACAGTGAGGCAAAAGATTGGGACGATATGAGTTTATTGAATTTAGAAATGACAGTAAATCTTGGATTTGATAGCTCTGCTAATCATTTGAATCCTCAACAAAAATCTAATAGTCCAGATGAAAATATTACCAGTGCTCAGCAGTCTCTTTTTGTTACCTGTTTTAATGTTATTCAAATTGCCAATAGTTATAACGATAATTATATTTGGTTAAACCCTACATCTCAAAGCATTCGTTTAACTCGACCACTGAGAATGTCTTTTGAAAAGGAGGATACTGCGGCAGTAACAAAAGAGATTGGACGATTAAATGGAGAAATCACTTATTTGAAAAAACATAAATTTAAATTGGAAAATAGCAAATCGGTCTGCTCAACATATCTTCTACATAAAACAATGTTTGACGGAAAATGCGTTAATACTTTGGTAGGAAATTCTGCTACCACCAGATGCCTTATGTGTTTAAAAACGACACACCAATTCGGAAATACAAAAGAAAAATTTATTCCTAATAAAGACTCATTATTATTTTGATTAGGGCTACTGCATGTCGAGATAAAAGCGTTTGAAAATTTATTACACTTGTCATATAGACTAACAATAAAAACATGGGATGTGCGTGCCAATTTGCAGGGTAAGATTATCCTATCATTGGTCATATATTTGTTGACTTATTTGATTTTATAATTAAAGATGATTGCTTATTGCTTAAATTTTTGATTTTATTTCATTAGAAACTTTCAAGCAACAGAAACGGAAAATTCAAACTGTACTATACGATAACTTTGGAGTTAAAGTCGATTTATGCTTACAAGGGCACAGAACGACCAATACGGGCAATCTGGCGAGAAGATGCTTCAGTGATCCTATATTGTTTTCTGATAGTTTAGAGTTGGATCATACTTTAGTTAAAAATATAGCACAAATTTTAATTTGCTTCAAATCAAAAAACCGATTGGATTTGGATAAACTCGAAAAGAGACATATGAACTACATTATACATTATATTCGTGGAGTAGGATGAACGTTTCCACGCATAAATTATTAAGACATGGGTGCGAAATCTCTCGGAAATTTTCTTTGCCTATATCATATTACTCCGAAGATTCGAGTGAAGCATGGCACAAATTAAACAGGAAGAATATGATACATAGGGCTCGCCAAGACAGTCGACAACATAGACTTTTGGATGTGTTTAATCGAACCATGTACTTATCAGATCCAAATATATCTTACACTCTTACATCTTGGAGAACGTTTACAGTCACGAAAGCAAACTCAATGTTTTCTAGAAAAAATTGAAGTTTTTTTATAAGGTATTTTTTTCTACGATTGTGATATTAATAAATTATTAACTTATATTATTTAAATCTATGAAATGATTTATAATTTGTAGTACTGTAACAATTCAAGATAAAGATAATATCGAGGATGGAAGCTTAAAAGATCCTTTGGATTGCACAATTGACGATGTTTTCAATTTTGAAGATTCTTATAGTGATTACGATTAACGAGGTGGTTATATATTCACAATCTATGAGTCTCATGCTAGAGGTGAAATAGGTGGAACAAAAAAAACAGATTATTTTATTTAAAAAAATAGTTCAGTAATAAAAATGTAACAAGCAGTTAATTGATTAAGTATATTTATATATTTTGATTCGCTGAATCTGAACCTGAAGTAGAATCGCTTCGTAATGCTCCGTTCATTTTTTAATCGCGAATTAGCTGTATTTTGAGGAGTATTTCGCATTAAAAATGATAACGGAACGTGGTAGGCCACTTCTGACTACGGAGTGGTGTTCAGCGGGAAAAATTACATAGAAATAATCTATATAATATGCTTGTTATAGATATTTTCTGTCTTGTGTGCTGAGATTATAGACTCGTTGAAAATGTTGATACTTTGACCTAATTTTTTTTGTTCAAAAATAAACAAAAAAAAAATTTTGAATGACAGGTTATTATTTGTTATTGAAAAAGCTACAAAATGGCTTCTTTACTTTTTAAAAAAAAATTACTGAACCATATTTAAAACTCGAAAAATTCTCTTTTCTTGAGAAAATTTGAACTTTGACCTTCATTTTGAAGGTCAAAAGTTTAAGTGATTCATACGCGACCATTTTTCCTTTATTCTAAATCATTTCAGATTTAAAATGCCGTTGGGTTCATTTCGCTAGGGGTATTGGTTCGCGGTTTATTTCATTTTGGAGATTTTTTTCTGATTTGGAACACTGTGCAGCGTCTAGCGGAATTTTTCCAGGACCACCCCGAGCAAGTCGTTTTTTTAATTTAGTTCCTGGTTCGCAATACTGATAACCAGGCAAATGAGCTTCGAATAGTAAGTATTAATGTTCTTATTTACTGAGCCACCACCCCCAGTCTTTCTTTTACGACGAATGATTAGATTTCATTAGAAGACAAAGTCTAATAAAACTAAAAATATATAAGCAGTATTTATAGTCAGTAGACTCATTCATTATTCGATCGGTGACTTGTAAACAATATGGACTTCAAAGAGCAACCTCTCAAGTATCAAGCCATAAATTTTGATAGTGTTGTGTAGACTGAAAAACGAAAAAAAAGACATGGCGAACTACTACCTGACAGTATGCGAGCAGTTTTCTGTGGCCCTAGAGACTGTGGGAAAAATAACTGTTTGCTAACACTAATCACACATCCTAATGGACTTACGAGGGTGGTCCAATAAGTACTTAGCCTCACCGCCCGATGGCGCCACTCTCGCAAATGAAATATTCTATCACGTAGTACAACCTTCTCGATGGTTACTGTCAAGATTTCAGCCGGATCGGAGTTGTAGTTTATTTTTGAGAGCGTGTGAAAGCAAGTGTATCCGTTGATTTTTGAAAAATGGAAAAAGAGCAGCATCGGTTGGTGATTCGATTCTTGTTTTTGGAAGGCAAATCGCGCAGCGAAATCAAAAAGCGCTTGGATGCTGTGTACGGTGACTCTTCTCCTTCGATGGCGACCGTCAAAAATTGGTTTAACGAGTTTCAACGTGGTTGCAGGTCGATTTTTGAAGAGCCATGTCCAGGTGCTCCGAAAACGGCTACCACGGAGGATAACGTGACAAAAATTCACGATCTCGTATTGGCAGATCGACGATTGAAGGTGCGCGAGATAGCTAAGATCGTAGGTATCTCAAAAGACAGCGTGGGTCATGTCCTGCATGAAATTTTGGGCATGAGAAAGCTGTCGGCGCGATGGCTGCCGCGTTTGCTCACTCCGGACAACAAGCGCAACCGTGAGATAACTTCAGAGCAATGTCTGACGCTGTTTAAGCGCAATCGGAAGGAGTTTCTGCGTCGTTTCGTGACAGTCGACGAAACGTGGATCCACTGGTATACACCAGAGACTAAGGAACAGTCGAAACAGTGGACTTTACCCGGTGAAAGTGCTCCGAAGAAGGCGAAGACTGCCCCATCGGCCGTAAAGGTGATGGCCACCGTTTTCTGGGATTCACAAGGTGTGATCTACATCGACTACCTGGAGAGGGGCAAAACGGTCAGAGGGCTGTATTATGCCGAATTATTGGGCCGATTCGACGTCGAATTGCAGAAAAAAATGCCCCATTTGGCGAAGAAAAAAGTGCTCCTCCACCATGACACCGGCTCACACCTCCGCCGTCGCCATGGCCAAATTGGTCGAATTAGGCTACGAACTGCTGCCCCATCCACCGTATTCTCCAGATTTAGACCCGTGCGACTTCTTTTTGTTTCCAAACTTGAAAAAGTCATTCGCCGGGCAGAAATTTAAGTCGAATGAGGAGGTAATCGCTGCCACGGAAGCCTACTTTTCAGACGTCGAGGAAACGTATTTTCCAGACGGGTTAAAGAAGTTGAAGCATTGCTGGGCCAAGTGTATTGAACTAAAAGAAGACTATTTTGAAAAATAAAACGCCACTTTTCCAAAATTTTCATTTTTCTTTTGTAGACTAAGTACTTATCCGACCACCCTCGTAAATTTGAAAACGTTTTTGTTTATTTAAAGTCCTTTAATCAACCACTCAATTGACTTAAATTTGATATTAGGAAATTACTATAAATATGTGCATCCGAGATTTAATACCGATGGTTATAAATCAATATGAACACATAAAAGAAACCAAATGAATATTCTTAGTATAAAAAACTTAGTATAACCGTTTTATACTAAAAATTTGAAGTCTCACCAGAAAACGTCATATACATATTTGTCATATTTTTCCGGTAGAATCGATTGCCGCAAGCAGTTTTTAAAAATATCAACTTTTTGGGTAATTTGTTTAAATAACTGTTTATAGACAATTGCAAATAGCAAAAGAAGAAACATGGATAACTGTTTTTTCATTTATACTATGAATAGTATAGTTATTTTAGCGCTATCTTATGCGGTTTTGGCATGGGCTTTAATGGGTTAATCAACCCAAGTATAAATTTTTAAAAGATTTATTGGATCCGATTGATGGTATACAGTATCATGCGTTCAGAGAGCATGAGACAGTTGTTTCATCAGATAAAGCTCTTCCAAATTCCATCACGATTTTTGATGATATAGCCACTGAAAAGTAGGACAAAGTGAGAGCATTCTTTTGTATAGGAAGACATAAAAAAGTAGATAGTTTCTATCTCTGTTAATCATATGCTCGCATACCGAAGCATCTCATTCGAGATAATGTGAATTTACTAGTTTTGTATCGACAAGATGACATGAATATTAAACATATTTACAATGATCATGTTAACTCAGATATGACTTTTGAGATGTTTAAAGCAATTTGTTCAAAATGTTGGAGAGACGATAATCATGGATTTATAGTTATTGATGGAGATAGACCAATCAATCATGGACGGTATAGAAAGGGATTTGATTCTTTTGCTATAAATATAGCGGAGTGAGCAAATAAAGATTATTTAACTTTAGAAATTACAATCGTCAATATGGCTGATTTTGAAAGACAAAAGAGGGTACTCGAGCAATGATCGGAGGCTCGTGATGCCGTTAGACGTAAGTATCAAGTAATAAAACGTGACAAAACTGATTTAGAAAATTCATTGAATGAAACTTATAAACCTATGGTTGATCCATTGAAGAAACTTGTGGAGGTAGCTATTGATAAAATTAACGCTACTACTGAACAAGAAACGAACAAAGAGAAGAAAATTACGTTCGATAAAGTTTTTAAGTAAAAAAACAACTGACACTCTCTATAAATTTCGATATTTCAATAGTTCTGTTAATGAATTAAATTCTACATTGCAACTGCTTGATACTACATTTGAATCCGCTATTTCTATTGATGATGATGAAGACGAATTTAGTAAGACCACTGAATCATCACTTGATACAACTGCAATAAATTTAGACAAAGTTAGTTAAAATCTAACTACAAAACACCAAAACATCAATTGCATGATTCGACTGTAGGAAATTACATTCGACTAATGGATGAACCTCAACAGAAAAGTAATTTCACAATACATTCGGTGTTCGCTTGCAAGAAAATACATGTCATAGTCAATTCTCATATTTCCTTCGAAAACGATAACGTGACTGTCAATGATAAAGCATACAGTAAGACGCCTGGTTTAATGGAATTTCTCTTTCGTAAATAACCTGATTCTAAAATAATCAGTTTATCGGATATTGAAAATTATATAAAACTTCTTGAAATCACTAACGCTCATCATAAGTGATATGAAAAAAATGGAGAATAAAATGGGTGCTGATTTATTTGGACGTAAATCGAATAAAAAGAAGGGTAATCGAGGTCCTCTTGGTGTACGGTATAAAATTACTAAAGACAAACAATACGATGTGAATGACAAAAGAATTTGCAATATAGCCGATCCTCAGCATAGTAACGATGCTATAAACTTACAAACATTGCAAAAAACTAGTGAAGCTAATTATTGCAACGGTCCTATGTATAATCTCTTTAGTTATTTTCACTAAATTACTGTAACCCGCTAAACCCATGAATCTACATATATTAATTAGTATGTTATATTAAAGGCGCCACCTCTCATACTATATGATTGTATTAGTGCTAGAGTATAATTTCATGACCATATAGGAGCGTGACGGCACTCTACTTATAGATATTTTATAGTGCGTTTATTAATTAAAATGCATTCATACAATTCATGATGACTCTTTTCAAAAAGTACATCGAAGAGCTTCATTCCAATGTTATTCAACATTTTAAGATCCATCTTGCTACAGGTAAAGAGATAGTGAATCTTAGGTCTTCCACTACTACTACTGCTATAACAGCTACTACTCGATTCTTGAGACAGAATGAAGCTCTTCGAGGTTCGCTGCACTTTTAAAACCTGTCCATACTAATTTGGTTTTGGAGCCACAACAACCGCCTCTCTCTATTTTGATCTCGATTTCTATTTTATTTAACGTATATATAGTAAGATGATTTTATAATACGAGGGACGTTTGAAAAGTCCGTGCAAAAATAAAAACTGCTTGATTTTTTTTAATAAATCTTTTTTATTTTTTAACATAGTCTCCTTTTAGGCTTATACACTTCATCCAGCGCTGCTCTAGTTTGTTAATCCCTTCCAAATAATAATAATAGAATTTGTCTAAGTCTGTAAAATAGGTATTCGTTTCTGCTATCACCTCCTGGTTTGAATGAAATCTTTTCCCCGCCAGCCATTTTTTCATATTAGGGAACTGTTACATATACCTGGCAGGGCTATGTTCACGTTAGTTGCTCGGCTTCGTCATTAGGAGGTATTGAATCAGGAGTAAGGTGAATGTTGTATTTTCTAAGTCTACCTTTATTTCATAGTGAACATAGGAGTACAATTAGTTGAGTGTATACAAGTATGCCGGCGAGGCTCGCTGTGATAGCCATGAGCGCCTGGCGATAACTGCCTGTTTCGGCGACTCGCCTTGGCTCGTACGATAACATAACGCACAAACTGTGATGTACACATACATCTGTGTACATTCCAGTTTCCTCCACCTATTAATTTAGCGGCTATGCGCGCGGAACGCCTGGGATTGCCCACGTCCGTACTGATCAGCTGGTTCTTATGTTGTTTACAGGTATTTCCCGGCGCGACATTCACACGTTACGTCGAGGGTGAGACTTGTTTTTCAATCACGCCTGGTATACGCTTTTTTCCGTCGACACTGTAGTTTGAAACGGTGACAGGTTGACCTGGTTCAAATTGGGTTTTTCGTGAGCCGTGGTACGACTTGACTTGATCACGCTGGCTTTTTTCTACGACCGATTTGGTGTGAGCCGGACGCAACAAATCAAATCTAGTGCGCAACTCTCGATTGTAAATAAGTTCTGCTGGACTTTTTCCGGTTGAGCAATGTTTACAAGCACGATAGTCAAAAAGGAAAATATTAACCGCGTCATTCACGCTCTCTCCCCCTTTCACGATCTTTTCGACCTTATCCTTAAATGTATGGACAAAATTTTTGGCTGCGCCGTTTGCGGCAGGGTGGTGCAGAGGTGAAAATGTGTGTGTAATTTTGTAATTTTTTTAAAAATCATGAAACTCGGAGCTTCTAAATTGCGGCCCATTATCAGATACAACACGTAAGGGAAATCTAAATCTCGCAAACAGGTTTTTACATTCTTCGATCACGCGATATGTCTTTGTATTATTTTTAAAATTGATTATTTCGGGCCATTTAGAATGAGCATCAATGACAACCAGAAATATATGACCCAAGAAGGGACCCAAGAAATCAAGGTGTATGCGCGACCAAGCTTTTTCTGGCCAAGGCCATGACGTTAAAATTGCTTTGGGTGGATTTTTTTGCATTTCATTGCAAATTTTACACGACTTGACTAAATTTTCGATGTTGTCGTCGATGTTTGGCCACCAGACGTACGACCTGGCGAGCATTTTAATTTTAACCATGCCCATGTGTGACATATGTAATTCACGTAAGAGTATTGCCCTAAGTTTCTCTGGAATAATAATTCTTATTCCCCAAAATAAACATCCACTTTCGAGAGAAAGTTCGTCTTTTTTGTTTTTGAATTTTTTTACTGACTCTGGAATCACATTAGGCCAACCATCTTTTACATATAACATTATTTTCTTAAGAGTTTCATCGCGTTGCGTTTCTGTTTGTATAGTTTTACAATCGATTGTCACGAACCCTTTATCAATGTAATATATAGGTGAAAGGTCAGAGTACAGCGTGTCTGTATCGTCTTCAATAGGTAATCGCGATAAAGCGTCACAGTTTCCATTATCCTTTGATTTAATATATTCAATTTTGTAATTAAATCCGGACAGAAAACACGCTGCTCTCTGTAGCCTTCCGGCCGCCGTCAAGGGAATGCCTTTTTTAGGGCTGAAAATATATTGTAGAGGCTTGTGATCGGTTCGTAATATAATTTCCTTGCCGTAGATGAAACCGTAAAAGCGTTTGAACCCGAACACAATTGCGCTTGCCTCTTTATCTATGATTGCGCGGTTCATCTCGTTCGATGGAATTCTTTTTGACGCGTAAGCTATAGGCCTCTCACAATCAGTGCCATCGTCGAAGATATGCGAGAGGATAGCTGACAACCCATATGCCGACGCATCGCAAGCTAGAACAATTTTCTTGTTTGGGTCGTAGTATGCTAATACACGGGGAGATATCTATTTTAATTTGACCCAGTTAAATGCTTCTTCGCATTTTTCATTCCATTGAAACTTGTCTTTGTTCGCGCAATCATATAATGCTTGTAATTTTATAGCCCTATCTTTGAGGAAACGCGAGTAGAAATTGATCAAGCCTAAAAATGAGTTTGCTTCCTTAAGCGAAGTTGGCCTTGGCGCTTCCACCATTGCTTTAACTTTTGATTTTGATTTGTGGAGGCCGTCACGGTTAATAACAAAACCCAATACGTCTATTTGTTCTTTTAGGAATTCACTCTTTACTTTATTTACACGCAAGTTACAATCAGATAGACGCTTGCATGTTTGCTCGAGTCGCTGTATATGCTCGGCAGTATTTCGGCCCGTGATGTAAATATTATCCAAGTACGTTATAACTCCGGGTATTCCTGCGAGACACTCGTCCATCTTTTGTTGACAAATTCCCAGCCCTGAAGCTACACCTTCTCCCATTTTCGTGTAACGCAACAAACCTACGTGAGTGGTTATTGTTAGATAATCACGGCAACTCTCTGCGACTCCGAATTACATATACGCATGCGATAAATCTAATTGCGAAAATAAATCACCGCCTTGTAGCGTTGCGAAAATGTCGTCAATTTGATGGAGAGGATATTTATTGATTATCATAAACGGATTAATTGTAAGTTTGAAGTCCCCGCAAATTCGAATTTTTCCGTTCCCTTTTACGATCGGTACAATTGGAGTACCTCATTCACTTGTTTCGACACGTTCCAAATGCTTTAATTCCAGCAACTGTTTAATTTCCTCCTCAACTGCACTTTTCAACGCATATGGCACGTGTCGGGCCTTGAGTGCAACCGGTTTCGCATTATCTTTCAGATATAGTTTTACTTCGCTTTTATTGTAAAGTCCCGGTGTTGTATTAAACAATAAATCATATTTATTTGTTATATATTCTTTGACATTGAGTTTGTCTATTTTGAAGACATTATGATTATTCATTTTGCGTACTAACTTATTTAGAGGCCAGCACTCGAGCAACATGAGCCACTGACGTCCTATAAGCATCGGACCCGATCCTGGCATGATATAACAACGCAGAGAGCGTGTTGTGTCGAAGAGCTCGACTTGTACTTCCAATTCTCCCTTTATTTCGAACGAGCGATTGTCGTAACCGCGCAATACATTGTTTGTACGCATTAGACTGACTGTCGGAAAATAAGCATTTTTATCTCTCTCGCCAATAATCGTATAATAAGTACCCGTGTCAATTTCCATTGACAGTATTTTACCGTTAACACTTACATCTAAAAACGCTGGGTCTGCTTGTTGCGTCATCATCGTTGTTGTCTCGATGCTTTCTTTGATCTTGTAGAAGTTGTTGTGGTAATAAATATCGTCGTACGCGTTCGCTGGTTCGTAGTTTGTTCTCTCGCTGCTGTGACTGCTACAGTGGCAGCATTTGTTTACATTGCTGACTTCTCCGTCTTCCATGAATTTAATGCTTGGTTTTGCCTTAGCCCGGCATGCTGCCTCGATGTGGCCTAATTTGTTACAAAATCGACATTTGGCATTTTTGAAACGGCATTCGGGTGCATTGTGATTGCTTCGATTGCACCGGTAGCACTTTCTCCCACTCTGATCAGTGTTGCCGTGTGTTCCTGGCGCTTGCATATCCTTTATCCTGCTTTTGTCTTTTTGCGAGTTGAACTTGTATACTTCCGTATTTCTCATTGCGCTCTCCAGAGTCTTGCTTGATGCTACTGCATTTTTAACTGCCTGTTCCCGTGCTTGAGCTTCTTTGAAAGCAAGGTCAAAGGTGAGTTTAACAGTTTTGAATAAGGCTATACGTGTTTGTTCATCGCGTATGCCGCATACAAACTGATCTCTGCAAGCAGTTGCCAAGTCTGGGTAATTGCAGTGAAGCGACAGTTTCTTTAATCTCGCCGCGAAGTCCGACACACTTTCGTCGCTTCCTTGACGTGCCCGGTTGAAAATACAACGTTCCATTACTTCTGACGGTGCTGGAGCAAGATGCTTTGTCATAAGTTCTGTCAGCTCTTTGTACTTTTTTGTTGACGGTTTGTCTGGCGCGCACAAGTGTTTAATTAACTTGAACGCGTCTTCATCGAAGCGGGTTAGCATTGTAGCTACTTTTTTGTCATCTTTTGTGTCCTTGGCCGTGAATAAAATTTCCAGCCTATCTTTGAAGGTCTCACAATCGTCTTTACCTAACACAAATTCCAACTTTATTGAGTCCGAGTGAGCCATGTTTTCGTTTTCTGATTCGTTGCTACTATCCTCGGACTGTGAGTCTTGTGTTTGTTTTTGTTCCTGCTCGTTTGATTTGGGCGGAACTATCTGTTCACGTATGGTCTTCGCAAGTAATTTTCTCAAGTCGTCTAACTTTGCTCCCTCGTCGAATTCTACGTTTCTTGATTTTAATTCTTCAATAGCTTTATTTTTATTTAAATTGTACACCCAGCCCACTTTAACCACAGTCGTTTTCACAATGTCTGCATTTTCGTTACTCATTTAACACACCAACACTTATAACCGGCAAGTATCACTGGTTCGTCCTCGTCGCCACTGTTACATATACCTGGCAGGGCTATGTTCACGTTAGTTGCTCGGCTTCGTCATTAGGAGGTATTGAATCAGGAGTAAGGTGAATGTTGTATTTTCTAAGTCTACCTTTATTTCATAGTAAACATAGGAGTACAATTAGTTGAGTGTATACAAGTATGCCGGCGAGGCTCGCTGTGATAGCCATGAGCGCCTGACGATAACTGCCTGTTTCGGCGACTCGCCTCGGCTCGCACGATAACATGCCGCGACTAACGTAGGCAGCACACTTATACATGCGCGTTATTCAGCGCTCGTGTACACATACATCTGTGAACATCACAAGAACAAATAGTAGTCTGGAGCATAGGGGGGATGTGAAACGAGTTAGAACCCTACCTCCATCAGTTTTGCGGCCATAACTGCTGAGGCGTGAGCTGGCGCATTGTCATGGTGGAAGAGGACTTTTTTGTGGGCGAATCGTGGACGTTTCTCTAGCAACTTGGTTTTCAAACGATCCAATAACGATGAATAATATTCGACTGTAATGGTCTTACCTTTTTCCAGATAGTCGATGAAGATTATTCCTCGCGAATCCCAAAAGACAGTCGCCATAACCTTCCCGGCCGAAGAAATTGTCTTCGCCTTTTTCGGAGCAGATTCCCCCTTGGTAACCCATTGTTTAGACTATTCTTTGGTCTCAGGAGTGTAGTGATGTATCCAGTTTCATCTACAGCGATGAAACGACTCTTGAAGTCTTGCGGATTTAGCTGAAACAGTTGCCAACCATTCTTGCAACACTTCACACGATCTCGTTTTTGGTCAATCGTGAGCAATCACAGCACCCATCTAGCGGATAGCTTTTTCATGTCCAAATGTTGGTGCAAAATATTATGTACCCGTTCGCTCGAGATGCCTACAGTACTAGCAATCTTACGCACCTTCACTCTTCTGTCAGCCATCACCATATCATGGATTTTATCAATGATTTCTGAAGTGGTAACATCAACAGGGCGCCCAGAACGTTCAGCGTCTTTTATGCTCATATAGACACTCTGAAAATTTTGAAACCACTTATAAACAGAATGGTTTTAGAAATCTAAGGTGCAATTCACCATAATGTTTATCAAGCTTCTGTTTAATCTCCTGAGGCGTTTTGCCTTTGAAAAAGTAATGTTTAATCAATACACGAAATTCTTTTTCGTCTATTTTTTTACAACCACTCGATTTCTTTGATTGAAACGAATGTAAAACGCAAAGTAATTGGCCGATCTGGCTGAAACTTGGTGTGTGCTCTTCCAGGATATGCCACTAACTGAAAATAACCTTGATACGCACTAGTAGCGACATCTCTCTGACTTTGCACGGACTTTTCAAACGACCCTCGTATAAGATCAAGCATTTGATTCATCATTAGTATGCGTTTCTTGAACAATATTCGTGATATAACTTTATTCAGTTCGATAACACGTCTTCGAAAGCGCACACAATCTCCTGTTACCTGCTCCCAAATGCCTTTTCTAAAGTCTTTTTCTCCATATGAAAGATGAATTTTAACTTTCTCCGAAAACCATACATGCTTAGAAGAGAAGCAAGATCTCCTGTTGCCTCTTATAGCTGACATGGCTAAGCTTCTACTACTTCTTCGTACTTCTGCTTTGAACAGAATGAGCTTACTATTAAATTCTTATCGATATTTTAGTATTTAATCCCACTACTACGCTTTTCGAAACGCTGACATCGCCTCCTTTTCTCTTTCTTATTTATTTATTTTCGTTTATTAAGGAATAGTGAGAGCCCCAATCATCGCAATAACCTGTGATATACTTCCATTATTAATATTGCTTATGAGACTTTTACACTAGTTCGAAACTCAGCGGAAAGGACGCATAAGTAATTACTTATACCTCTCCGAAAAAAAAGGATTTGGGAGAATAATTAAATTACAATTAAAGAATTGGTTAAAAGAAGGAAGAGGAGTATTAAGAAAAGACTACTGCTTCAAGTGAATGCTGAATAACTGCGTTGGATTGGAGCGTATTCTCCGTTTTATAAATAGTACCCCCTCTCTCAGAGCTCATCATTTCCCTCTCTTTTTACGCACTACTCTGTCTTGAGCGACAGCTATAAAGTTTTTCTCTCTTCCAACATTTTGCTTTTCCTAAGAGGTCCTTCTTCCTCACTATTACCTTTTTCCCTACTACTACCTTCGATTAAGCGACATCTATGAATTATTACTCAAGTAGAATTTTTATGCTGCCCCCTATGGTAATTTTCTTTATCTGCCACTTCTTTTCCAATTTTCTTTCGGCGTAGCTTTGTAAACTCTATCTTTCAATTGTGAGATTTCTAACGTTTCGTAATGTCCCTATGGAAGCGTAACAAATTTATCATTGAATATACATCTGTTATCGTCAAAAGGACTAAAAGCTATCTTCTGCTTCCTTGCAGTTCGTACTTGATGCAATCTACTTCGAATATTACACTGATCTCGAGTTATAATTTGTAAATCTAGTAAACAGGTGCGGTAATCTTTATGTGAAATTGTATTCTTAACTGTATGCGTTTGGACTCCTTTCACCTTTTTCATCTCCAGTTGATTCTCTACTTCAATACCCCTGAAGCCAATAAATTCCTTCATAATGTATTCATTACATGCATGTTTCATTATACCAAGAATTTTTTTGTTAACTTGAGGTATCACAAATCGATCATTAATCAGATAGTCAGATATGTCATATTTATCAATATCTCCTTTCATGATTCTATACATGTCAACGTCTTGAATTTCATATATACACTGCCCGTCAATCACTTTTGCCATGCTTACCTCAAAATTAGGTAAACTTGAAAGTTTTGTATCTCGGTCGGAAATCATCGTATCACAAAAAACGGCAGAGCATTTTAAAGGTAATTGCAAAAGCTTCCATTTAAGACGTGCAGACACTTAAAAATGAAAATATATGTTTTTTACAGTAAAAAAACTGATTAAAAAAATTTCAATTCTTTTAACCTCGACTTAAATCAATGCCAATTTAGAACCAGGCGGTGGAGGGTAGAGTGACCTGAGGGGTTCGGAGAGTAATGTCTTTCCCTTTAAAATGAGCTCCCGCGGGGTTCTATCCGATGTTTTTTAACCGAGTTACGGCGTTTTTTGTAAAAAGCAACCTTCTTTTTCTAATCCTCAATTACTTGGACTTGCGTACGTTTTGGAAAAAAATGCCAAAGAGAAAAAAGTTTCATTTTGTGTCCAAGAATACGAAAATAAAGTCAAAATAAAGAAATAGAGAAAAAAATTTGTTTCAGTTTTTTAGCGCATTAAAAAAATAAAGGAATTTAACTTTTTTTTTACGCTTAGTTTTAAAATGTCTAGGGACGTAGTAAATCAGAATAACCTCAGTAACCAAATAACAAAGTGATTTTTTTAATAAGAACCCCCATTTTTTATCATGGATTCGGAAAGAGCGGAAAATTCTTCGTTCAGGTAAGGTATTATGTGTGGGGTGCGGTCAACCCTCCTTCCTATTCCACCGGGACAAGGGTAAGGTTAATAATAATAATAATAATAATAATAATAATAATAATAATAATAATAATAATGATAATAATAATAATAATAATGGAGTGGTACCCAATCTAGAATCTCCAATCGCGGTGTCGGGGATGACTACGCCTGGGTCACAGTTGGCGCTGTCACTTATCTCAGCGTCTTCGTGATACCCAACTGTACCGAGATGGAGTTCGACAGAAAGGTGGCACTCCTAGAAGACGGGATCAGGGACCTGTCCGGGGATGTCATCGTTGCGGGGGATTTTAACGCGAGGGTGACCGAGTGGGGAATGAACGAAACGAATCAACGCGGACGACTACGGCTCGAAATGGCCGCAAGGCTCGATCTAGCAGTGGTAAATACGGGACATACGCCGACGTAGAGATGGCCAGGTGTCGGAGACTCTATCCCCGATGTCATGATGACATCGGGGAGAATCCTGCCACGGCTGAAGGGATGGCGGGTGATCGAAAACTACACAGCCAGCGATCACCAGTACATCGTATTTGAAGTGGTGGGACGGACGGGAACAAGACGACCAAGAACCCATCAACCCCCGCTGTGGAATCTACGTAAATTCGACGGAAGAAAATTTTCGGAAGAGCTAATAGCAGCACCGGCTCCAGGGGAGAGAATTCCCCTCGAACTGACGGGCCGACAAAGAGCGGAAAGACTGACAGACGAGACGACCAAATTAATAGACAGCTTGTGCAGAAGCACAATGCTGAAACGTCGACAGATACAACAAAGACAACCACAATAGTGGTGGACGAACGAGATAGCAGAGCTACGCAGGATATGCCTGACAAATCGGCGACGAGTGACAAGGGCAGGGGGCGAACCCGAAAGGGAAAACCTCCAAGCCATATACAAAACAGCACGGAAGATGCTGACGAAAGCAATACAGGACAGCAAGACGCGATGCTGAAGGAAACTCTGCGAGGAGGTGAAAGAGAATCCCTGAGGAACCGGCGACAAGATCGTGACCGGGAAACTAGGGGCCCGAATCTCACCGGAACTTAAAGATGCCGAAACAGCAGGACGGATTGTTGACGGATTGTTTCCGATGCACCCGATTAGCACAAACATGATGGATGACGTGGACCCACAAATGCCCCCCGTCTTTGCCGCTGAGGAGCTCATCAGATCAACGAATGTGATGAAGACGGGTAAAGCACCGGGAACGGACGGAGTACCATTCGAGATCCTTCAGCTTGTTACTTGTCTACGGCCGGAGATAATCCTCGACCTGTACAACACGTGCTTGACGACAGGAACCTTCAGCGACCGGTGGAAGGTGGCAAGGCTCGTTCTTATCCCAAAAGGTAGGAACCATCCTGGCACGCCTTCGGCTTACCGACCGTTGAATTTTCTTGACACGACTGGTAAACTCTTTGAACAACTATTAAGACCGAGACTGATGGATGCGATACAGACCGGAGGGGGTTTTTCAGATTTGCAGTTCGGTTTCAGGAGGGGTCGATCGACGATTGGAGCGATCCAAAATGTGGTCGACTCTTTCCTGGAACTAGACAGACACTGCCACGCAGCGCGACCTATAGTGTTGCTGGCGACGCTCGACATTAGGAATGCTTTCAATTCGGCCAGGTGGAAGGATATCTTAGAGGCGCTGAAAAGCAACTTCGGGATCCAGCCATACCTACTTCGGGTTGTGGAAGATTACCTAAAAAACAGACGGATAACGTACGAGGCGATGGAAGGACAAGTAACGAGACAAGTCACCGTTAGGGTGGCACAGGGGTCGATATTGGGATCTGACTTCTGGAATGGCTTATACGATAGCTTGCTTCGGCTTGAGATGCCGCTCGGAGTGACCCTCGTTGCCTACGCTGATGACGTGGCGGCGCAGCTGGCGTTGAACGAGACCATGAGATGAATCGGACGATGGATGACAGACCACGGACTACAACTCGCAACAGAAAAAACGGAACTGATGTTTCTCACGAGAAGACGCATACAGACGATACTGCACATGAGGGTGGGGACATGCGAGATGGAGACCAAGAGGGAAGTCAAGTACCTTGGGGTAACCCTGGATATATATGAAGATGACCTTCTGGCCTCATATATAGTAAACAACCCGGAAAGCGGCAGAGAGGATAGCATCCTTGAGTCGCCTGATGGCAAATACGACGGGATCGAGATAGGGAAAAAGACGATTGTTAATGACGACAGCTCACTCGATCCTTCTATACGGCGCGGAAATATGGGCAGACTCCCTGAAGACAAAAAAATACTGTAAGTCGATGATGATGGTACAGAGACAGGGCGCACTGTGAATCGCTTGCTCCTACCGAACAGTCTCTGCGCAGGCTGTTTTGATGGTGGCTCGTGTAATACCCGTAGATCTTCTGGCCTTTGAACGCAAAAGGATCTACGGGAGCAGCTCAGACATAAGACGAAAGAACGCGGCAATCGTTGAGCGCGACAGGACAATTGACATTTGGCAAGGCCGATGGACAGAGGAACGAGGTGGTAACTGGACGAGACGATTGATACGGGTCTTGAGGCTGTGGCTCGGAAGGAAATTTGGTGATGTAAATTTTTACGTCACCCAGCTCTTGACGGGCCACGGGTACTTCCGATGGTACCTTTACCATATGAACAGACTACGAACACCCGACTGTAAGTACTGTGGACACGAACGAGACGACGCGGAACACACGTTTTTCGCGTGTGACCGCTGGACAAGACTTAGACAGGAACTGGAAGAAACGGTCGGCAGTATCACCCCCGATAACATCGTGACTTTGATCATGCGTGAACCCGAATCGTGGCGCTTAGTCGCTATCTATTCGGAAACTATACTGAGACGTAAAAACGCGGACGGCTGCCTGACAGATGACTGAGCAGACGAAGTGACGTGACGTAACGAGATACGTAGGAACGATACGAACGGACGAACACAAACAGAACCTTTAGTCAGAAGTAATATGAACATAGTCCCTGGCTAGGGAAAGGATACCAAGGAGATGGCGGTTTAGTGGGTAGGCCTATTTTTTTTCGGGGAGTCCCACATAACCCCTCAGTCAGAAAGACTAAGGGGAATCCGCAAAAAGGATTCCGCAACTCCTTGTAAAATAATAATAATAATAATAATAATAATAATAATAATAATAATAATAATGATAATAATAACCCAATACCCAAGATAAATAAAAGTTCGTGTGTTCGTGCCACATTTAGTAACGTGAACCAATCTAACTAATATATGCAAAGAGGGAGTGTCCAATCTATCTAGGCAAGGTGAGAATGCTGAGCCGATCAAGACAAGACGTCGGCTACCCAGCCAATGACGGCAAGGTATTTATTACCCAGCCAATTAAGGCAAGGTGGGAATACCCAGCCAATGAAGGTGAGGTATTGATTACCCAGCCAATTAAAGCAAGGTGGGAATACCCAGTCAATAAAGGCGAGGTATTGATTACCCAGCCAATTAAGGCAAGGTGGGAAGGCCCAGCCAATGAAGACAAGATGATGACTATAGATAGAGTTATGGTTAAGGTTTTAACACAAACTTTTATCTCATGAAATGTTCAAAAATACCGCCATTCAAATTTATGCAGTGTTGAATTCTACGTTTGAAATTTTCAACTGTGGACAACAAAAAGTGACGCGGAATAGCTCTACAAGCTTGTATGATACATTGTATCATAGCTTGCCGTGTTGTTGGTTGTTGTGCATAAACAACACTTTTCAAATAACCCCATAAAAAGAAATATGGACTTTTTAGATCTGGTGATCTTGGATACCACTCAATAGTGTCACTACCAATGCCTATCCATCGTCTTCGGTATCGTTGGTTCAAGAAGTGACGAACTATTAGTGAGCGATGACACGGTGCACCGTCCTGTTGAAGCCATCTTCCAATCATTCTGGTAATTCATTCTGCAGGAAATTAAGATATGCTGCGCCGTTGACATTCCCATCGAAAAAATAAGGTCCTATCAGATAACCATTTATTATACCGCACCAAACTACGAGGCTCCATCTATGCTGATTATCAACATGACGTACCCAATAAGGGTTCTGGATAGACCAATAATGACTATTATGGCGATTGAGTTGCCCATTACTATGAAATGTTGCTTTGTCCGAAAACACTACGTATCTGAAATTCAGGATATTCACGAATCCTTGCTTGTGCCCAATTACAGAATTCGAGTCTGTGGCGAAGATCTGGAAGATCTGCTGACATCAAAGTATGAGTCAAAGTTATGTGATACAGATGAAATCTATGAATCTGCAAAATATTTACCGGCTCTTGTTCTTGGGATTCCCGTAGGTCTCTGAATTTCACGCAAAGAGATATGATGATCCAAATCAACCATTGCCAAAACAACGAGAATTCGTGGATCATCATTGTTCTGTCTAATAATGCGACCACGACTTCTGCTTATTCATGGTCGACGTCTCTCTCTCTCTCTTCGTTCAATGATTCGGATTCTCACGTGGTTTGGGTGACGAAGCCTCCCTGTGTAATTTTGACAGTAATATCTTGCTGCAGCACGATATCGGCCTTGACATGCCCCGAGAGATAACAGAATGTCAACAATTTCGTTTCTCGAATAATCTGGCATATTTGGCCTTTTTGAGTCGCTAGACACTAAGAAATTTCCACGTGAACTATCCTGAGAAGGACTGCTTACGAGTCACCTCTTTCATAAATAATATTAAATAAGTGTTATTGTCTGATTTAGTTGAAACTCTGTAGGCTTGTCCGGAAACTCACCAGAAAAGAGAATAAAAATAATTTGTTTTCTTACAAAATTATTTTCAAAAATGTATACTACGGGAAAAAATATGAAAGAAACGTATGTAACGTTTTTTTGTCAGACTTCAAATGATTACCTTTCGATAATTTGTTTAAATAACTTTTAAATGACAAACGAAAAAACACGGGTATTTTTTTTCGATTCACCTACGATTGGCATTGTTAGTTTGGCGCTATCTTGCCCAGGTTTCGTAAGGGTCTTAATGGATTAAGACAATGTGGAAGTGACCACTTTAACTTTCTTTGCAAATCCGAAATAAAAAAATGAGGTGTTTTGAGTAGCCGACTTTGTAGCCAGCCAAGTTATGCAAACTTGTTAATAATAACGGAACCTTATTTTCTATTTTTTATCCATTTTTCAAGGCTTTATTCAAGGATTCATTCAAGATTTATTGAAGATTACGTACAATTTTATTTCATTTAATTAACGAAAGTTTATTTTCCATTTTTTAGCTACACGTCGTGTAAACTTCCTAATTGTTGACATTCTGTTATCTCTCGGGGCTTATTCGTGGTCGACGTCTCTCTCTCTTCGTTTAATGACTCGGATTCTCATGTGGTTTTGGTACCGAAGCCTCCCTGAGTAATTTTGACGGTCAAGGCCGATATTGTGCTGCAGCAAGATATTACCGTCGAGTTATTGGGTTGGGGGGGGGCAAGATATTACCAGTAAGCTATTGGGTTATTACAATTAATCTTACCTTTGCCCGATAATCTCTATGCATAGATGAAGAAAATAATAAATTTGACCCCTACATGACTTTACGCGGGGGGGGGCTAAGCGCACCCCACACATAATACCTTATCTAAACGTAGAATTTCTCGCTCTTTCCGAATCCGGGATCAAAATTATAGGTTCCTATTTAAAAAATGATTTTGACCTTCAAATGACCTTGAAAATAAATTTCTGAGAAAGAACTTTTGTCCCAAACAACTTTTGTCTGAACAATTTTTTTGTAAAACGCCAACTGTAGAAAATTTCGTGGTGGTTCCTTTAAAATGGGACACCCTGTATATTTTTTAAGAATGTATACGTTTATAGATATGTTTAAACGCTCTAGGATGCTACAGGAAACGTTATATCATCAAATTTCAATTTTTTTTCAAAGCGCGCACAATTACTGGTTCAATACCTGTGGCTTTTATAACTATTAGTTGGATGAAGATAAGATAGTACAGCCCATTTGAAACATTTATTGTCTGTATTCATAACATTAATACAAGCTTTTCTCGTTTCTATGGTCTTAGGTAATGGAATATACGAGCAAGGATTGAGTGGATTGTGTTTATTCATATTAACTGTAACGGGGTGAATGCTCCGTTTTTTTTATTTCGAATATTTATTCGCGCAGTTATATCAAAGAGCGCGCGGCGTTGTCGAAACATTCACATTCATTAATCGAAGAGCAGGAGGGGACGAGAGTTAGTTAACCAACTTGCTACTAGTAAGAAATAATAACAGCGAAATTATAATCAGTATCACATACGAGTTAGTTTATTTACCTCTTCTCTATAGTATACTTGGCCCGCGTGTTTATGTTTACAAAGCGCACGCGCGTCAATAACATGCCGCGTCGGAGCGATCGCACCTCTTTGTTCGCCGGGTTAGAACATGCACGCTACCGATCCTTACAAAGTGCGAGAGGTTAGCAATTAGTTCCGTGCAGTCGTGAGAAAAATAAAACAAAGTTGCGATATATAGCTGACCAGCTTACCTTCGTATCGGTCGCACTACTCGCAAGGGGAAAGGAGACGAACTCGCTATTTAGTCCTTCACAGGAACCGTCCGTTCTCGGTTTCGCCCTCGATGGCGAAACCCTGCACTCACGCTCACTCATTCACATACGTACAGTAACGACAAAAACGCGGTTTTCGCTGATGTCCTTCTTATTCAGCTGGCTCGCTGCTGCACTCGCAAACTCTGAAGAAACTCTAGTTACCACTCAACATCGGCTGGATGTTCGGATGATTTATCTTCGACTAGTTCGTTTATGTTCGCGCGCGTTCCGTCCCGTCTCGTACCGAATTCCCTTATTCCATTTTCCCCAACCAGTAGGTGCTGCCCTCGCAGGCAGACGCATGGCTGGGGCGATAGCGCTAACTAGACATTTACCGACACATAACTGTAAGCCTAACAATAGTTTTTAGTGAGCAACCAGAGTGTCTTTGTTGAAATTTTTCTATATTTTTAAGTAAAACGTTTTCAATGTTTTGTCAAATCATTCAATTAGATCAGTTCTTTTATAAATGCATTGATTTTTAGGGTTCAAGTATTTAATTTGAATATTCTCTTCATTAATCTTTTTAATAATAAACTGAGCTGAAAATTCCATATTAACTTTAATGCATTGTGGGTACCTAAAAACTTTGGTATTTGCTTTTGTAAAAGTTTGTTTGATTCATTTAAAAACTATTTTTATTAAATTGCATTTCTAGAGAAACCAAGTGTGTAGCACAAATTTGACCTCTTTGTAGTATTGCTCGAGATTCATTACTCGGCTTTAAACATCGATTAAGAGCAGTGGAGATCAGATTTAATATCACATAAATTGTTATTAGAAGTTTTATGAAATCATTTGTCAAATTCTAAAAATATATATATACTGCAACGGTAGTCGATTTAATTAATCGACTCGTTCGCGATTCTGCTTCTCGCGCGTTAGTTCGAACTATTGAGAGAGAGAGGG
Organism: Phymastichus coffea; assembly: GCF_024137745.1. NCBI lineage: Eukaryota > Metazoa > Arthropoda > Insecta > Hymenoptera > Eulophidae > Phymastichus > Phymastichus coffea. Next base: position 2,978,356 of record NW_026706832.1, on the reverse strand, counting down.
GGCGCGCGATCTTTTGAATAAGCAGTTACGCCTCAGCTGTGAACGTGAATTTACCGTCGATTTGTATTGCACTTTGTTTTCGCCGAATAATTAGTTTTTTGGGACAATTTCGTGCGTGAGTGCAACGGTATTTTCGAGATAACCAGTAGCAGTGCAGAAGCAGCAGCTTTGTAACTAATTTGAGGCAGATCGAGGCAGCGCAGTTGATTAATCGAGGTGCAGCGGCAATTGATAATTTTGCAACAACAATTACGGCTGATCACCGTAATTGCACCGCATGGTAGGTGCACCTTCCGTCATATTAAGCGAAACAAAATACATTCGGTATTTTGTCTATTCGTGATAGCGATATATTTTTTGTTCGCGTCGTGCGTTAGTTCGCGGTAGAATTCAAATCTACTCTCTCTCTCTCTCTTTCTCACCGAACATAATTAAATTGTAAAATGCTATTTTCGTGCGTCAGTCTTTCGGTCCAACAAAGACTGTTGTGATTTTTTATTAATTAAAGTCTTTTAAATTTATTCGCCGTTTTCGTCATTTGATTTTCCTGGTAGCTTAAGTATTTGAAACAGGCTTAGGTTTTAATCCAATTACATCTAGGGGATTAAGAAGATTAGGAGTAAAGTCGCTCACACTTAAAACTCAGCAAAAGGTGAGTTCAACTCCGATTGATAGAAGACAACTAGGATAAATCATCTGACGTTAAGGCGAATACACGTATTATCATACGTGTTTAACGGAGCGGCGGTTTGCTCTGCATCGTGGGAGTTTGTTCTTAAATAAAGAGCCCAGCCGGGTAAGCATGTGAAAAGTGCCCTTAGACCTTTCGAAAAAGTGACAAAGCCCAATGTTCCGGCTTATAATGAAACTCCCTCTGCCAAATTTTCAGACCCATATTGACCCATGGGGCAAAATGGGACACTATTTTGTGGTTTTAGGTTTTTTGACAATAGCTCGGTTGGTTGTGAAGATACCTAAAAACTGTAAATACAAAAGTTGTAGGGTTTTTGAAGAGCTACAAACCTATAAACACCAAATTTTTTTAGCGCGAAATTCAAATTTTTAAAAGCATTCGAAAATTCCAATTTAACGCCAATTTTGTCCATTCATACCTGCAACTCCGAAAAAAATCTTGAATATTTCTCATAGATAGGAGTACATGTGTGAATTTTTTCAGATTTTTATAGGTGGTAGAAGGTACCTAAAAAAAATAAAAACCACTAAAAACGAATAAAAAATCCAGTTTTTCGATTCTAGCTCTTTTTGGTTTCATTCCACGATAAAATCAATAGCGCCATCGTATTCTACGTTAAAAAATGGGTCGAAAACATGTATAACACTTTTATCATCAGACCCATTACACCCTAAGAAATCGACGACTAAACTCCCAATCTTAGCCTGCCCACATGTAATACATGGAAAATCGAAGGTCGCACGTTTCATTGTCGATTTTTCATTACGTGGTAGAGCTAACGATGAAAGTATGATACATGTTTTCGACGTATTTTTTAACGTAAACACAATGGTGTAACTGGTTTTATGGTAGGCCTAATCCCGAAAACGATAAAAGCGAAAAACTAGTGGAAAGCAGCTGCTTTCCAGTAGTTTTTCGATATTTTTTTGACTATAGCACTTTTCAATTACATTCTACGATAAAACCAATCACGCCATCGGGTTCTACGTTCAAAAATACATCAGAAACATACATCATACCTTTATTATTAGTATCATTATACGACGAGAAATCGACTATTAATGTCTGAAACTCCGTTGAAAGGCTGAACCCAATATTAATATATTCCTGGCTACATGCATGACTTATGTTTACTACTCGTACCTTCATAATGATAAAAAAATATTATTTCCCTGTTCACGACGAAGTGCTAAATATTTTAGGATGTTCTTTGTGAAAAAAATCTGTAGGATTTTTCATCAGATTTTTGCACTATTTGGTACTGCGGCACTGTTGAATAAACCACGTAGTTTTAAAATCCCTATTACTTACTTTTATTTTGCACCCGAATCTGTCGAAGCTGTAAAGACCAAAAAAGTGTATTTCCTTATTTGGGAGTAAAATCTATGTAGTGTAAAAACATATTTGCTTCAGAATTTATATTTATAAAATCTTTAATTTAAGATGAACTAATAAGCTACATACATAATATAAATAATTATTTACATATCTGAATACTTTATACATTGCGCTCTCTGCTTTATAATCATCCCTCGTGAATAATATAATATCAAAACTCATTGCACGTTACGTACTTTTGCTAAAGGGAAGTAACGTCTCTTCAATGTATCTAAACAGTTAAATCTATAAACAAATAAATATCAATGTTGAACAATCAATCTTCGTCGCTGTCGTCGTTGATGACGGGTGATACTTTTTCATCGGCAAAAATAGAGCTCAAGATTTCTGCAGGCTTTACTATTTTGGAAAGATATCTACCATGCGAAAGGTAATAAATAACAGCAGCAATGTGAGCACAGCAACCAATAGTGCGGTTACCATTTGCGCATTCGCAGTAGTGTCTCCTAATGCCCTGATAGCCTATAGAATTTGGTCGGTAGTGTATGTAAGAATTATATGTTTTTCGACTGACGTGCCTCGATCTCACTTGGACTTTCAGAATTTCATTTGTTTCTTTTAAATAGTAAAGTTCAATTTAGTTATCTTCGTCCATCATTTCTGCCAGGTAAGATATGGACTGTTGCAATTGATACGTCCCAGTGAAAAATATTTTTAAATCTCTTTCTGTCAATTCTGGAAAGTCTAACAGTTGATCTGATGTTATTAACTGGAAAGGTATTTTTCTCCTACTCCAGTGACCAGTTTCAACTTCTGAAGCTAAAGTATTCTCCAAATTTCTCTGTTCAATCATACGCGAGACTATTTCATCTGTTAAAGATGGGTCAGTTATAAAACGCTTTCCAAACTTGTTCTGTAAAAAACAAGCTACTTTGCAATAGAGACCAGCTTTCGGCAACATTGTGTTGTAGAACTTATGTTGAAGCAATTTGTATTTATTCCCAATGACACCATGTACCACTTCAACTGGCCAACGTATAGCAGTAACAGAACGACTGTGGTTAGATTCTTCTGCTGTTAACTGATTACGTTTACCTTTAAGTGCTGGCATTAAAACTTTGAATCCTAATGTTTCAAGTTTCTCTTTAACGTCATGAAAGCCTCTATCAACGACCCATAGATCATTTTTTTGCATTAACTTTCGCAAACCGTTAGGATCTTGCATCAAACATTCCATTATTTGAGCATCGTTGAGATTAGCCTCAAATGGACCTGCAGAGTCAACAATATACCCATCTAAAGTACATATTGTGAACGGCTTGCACAATGGTACTTTTTTTCGTCGGAAAAAGACTTTCTTTGATAGTTATTATTCGAACTTTTTTCGTGTCGAAGGTAAGTTCCATCTGCAATTAATGCCAATTCATTATCTTTGATGTCATGTAGTGCTTTAGCAACTGGAGTATTATGGTTTATTAACTCTTCTCTACTGATCACTCCTATTCCAAAACGTGTAGGTAGTACATCTTTTTCAAAATATGTTAATATGGAATTACAAAAATCAGATACTTGTTGATCACGCTCGAGTCCTAGAACGGCGCAAATAATTTTGTTCGAATTACCACTGACCAATTTAAACAACAGAACGACTAAAGCTTGTGTCACATTCTGAGAGACTGAATCTCTTAAAGATGTCATCATACCACGTAATTCAATTATGTTTTCCCAAGTCAACCCAGTCAGTACTATTAACCGTTCCTCCGGAAAAGTGAAATCTCCAACTTTATCATGAATTTCAGCATCTACTCTAACTGATAACTGTTCCAATAGTTTTGATAACTCTGTTACGGTAATTGTGCTAGTTGATGAATGAACTTTAATATTATCCAATTCATCTTGATAAAAACGGTTTTTAATAAGATGTTTACGACAACATCTATTACCAGCTGGTATATATATTCTGTTATGAGCGTAGACTTGCATGCGAGCTTCAACTGGAACTTGAATTATTCCCGAAAGCAGCTTACATAAGAAACAATATGCATGAGTACATATTGTTCTCTGAATCGGCATCTCAATTAGTTCTACCGGTTCTTGTGGTTTTGGTTCTGGATATACAACTTGTGACCCATCCATGGATGATGATTGCGATGATGATGCGAGTTGGGAGTCAATAGAAGATTCAGAAGTTTCTTGTTTAGATGGATCTTGCTTGCTCTTCTGATGTGAAACTAATCGAAGCTTTGAATAACATTTTGAACATAATTCCACATTCATATCTACGTTTTTGCCAAACGCTTGAAGAAAATTTGATAAGTCGTCCTCTGTATTCAATGTTTTTATGTATCCAGAAGCTTTGTGTAAATATATATCGCATCCTACACACTTCTGATATTTTTTTCTTTTAATTTCTTCTTCCATAGTTCCCTGTAATAATAAGAGATTTAAGTTACAAACTATGAGAAAACATTCTAATGCGAAAGTTTAAAATGTAAAATTATTCAAAGAATCTTGTTTTCATGAAAATACTATGCGAGAAAAAATGATCTATAAGTAAAACGTCTGAAGTTTCATTTGATTTCAAGCAATCTTATAACTATAAAAATAAAGATTGGGCTCGTTACAATCCATTATATAAAAATATAATAGCCGCGAAGCTGCGACAGCGCCAGACTCTCATTACAATAAAATGACAATACCGGGCTTCTTTGAAAATCATTTAATTTTTTTCTTTCTTTTACGGGCACGAAATCCATGTTTTCGAAAGTCAAATTGATAGCTTAGACCTATTAGCCAGAAAAAAAGTTTTAGAAAGTTATTTATGTCAGAAGATATTTACAGATGTGCTAATTTTTTCGTGAGATCAGATTTTTGTCTCTTACTATATAGTATATGTCTCGTATTTTTCACGTATAGTAAGTCCATTCATATGATCGCGTATGAGCTGCGTGCCGCATAACGTAATCTACAAATATATGCTTCTCATGCAGATTAAATAGCTGTTTGTTTTATATGCGACCTGAAGAGCTTTCTCGCATGAACTGTTTCGCCTGTGTGTGTGTGTGTGTGTGTGTGTGTGTGTGTGTGTGTGTGTGTGTGTGTACGGGGGAGGCAGGTTCATTTTGTACTAATAGTAGTGTACTAATAGTACTTAAGGCTCTGTTGCCGTTACCGACTGAGCAAAATAAGTTATTCAAAGTTTTCTCTTAAACAAATAAATGAATCAAGCTGAAACTTTTTAGGGACATTCATTGTGCATAAGCGAAGGGTGCTCAACTCTTTATTTCATGAAAATTTCCATAGAAATCGAGAAAAGAAATAAAAACTAGAAGTAGTTTTCCCTTTTTTTCCATCGATTTCCATGGAAATTTTCATGTAAAGAAGAGTTGAGCACCCTTCGCTTATGCACAATGAATGTTCCTAAAAAGTTTCAGCTTGATTCATTTATTTGTTTAAGAGAAAACTTTGAATAATTTATTTTGCTCAGTCGATAATGGCAACAGAGCTTTAACTACTATATTTCATCTATAAAGTAGGTTCCTAGCGAAGTTTTTATTATTTCAATTTTTGGACCTAGGATCCTGAAACTTTGCACATATATTCTTTGGATAAAAACTAACATTTTAAATACTTGCTCAATTTCCTTCAGGTTTTGAAACTCACTCTGTAGGCAATTTGAGTTTTTTACCAAGCTTCATTTCAAAATATTCCATACGCATACTATTTTGGTGAAGATAGCTCTCAAAAGCTTATTACCTTTGATGAATTAAGCCTTATAAAAGTTTCTTAAAATATTTACTAAAACCTATATCAAATTGAAATAAGCCACGGAACGTGAATTAAATCTGCAAAGGTAGTGGAAAATCGACCTTTTGCAACATTTCATAGCTTATTTCAGTTTGAAAGAGGCTTTAGTAAAAAATTTTAAGTATTTTTTATAAGGCTTCCTTCATCGAACAAAATAATCCCTCAAACAACTGCTTCAGTCAAAGTAGTGTGCACATAAAACATTTAATATAAAAAAGAAATAATCAAACTTACATGTCCATAATTTAGAAGTATGGTAATAGGATGAGATTCATGTCAAAAGATTTGTCTTATAAAATAGAACAAATGATTTGGAAATCCTACATAGGAAACTTATAATTCTATGATTAAAAAAGTGTTGGAGAAAAAGTATGGAAAATTACACGAGCAACTCACCTTAAATAAACAGCTTTCAGTATAATTGACTACAATTTTTTATAAGTAGTAGTGAAAAACCAAAGAAAAACAATTGGTATTTTTGTTTGAATTAACTAACTAATTAATAATTAGCTAATGAGCGTCACAGTTTGAATCCGTAATGATTTTACTAAAAACTCCTTAATGATTTTTTAGACAGATATTAATGAAATTCAAAAGCATTTATTTATATGCTTTATTATATTTATCCATCTTTTTAAGCAATAACGATTCTTGTTGAATGCAATGAATAATTAGTTTGTCTTGAGCTTAATAATATATATAAGTTATAAATTGCATACTGTTTACGGCATGAATATTGCAATAGCAAGAATCATATGGGATATCAATTCAATTTGCATGGTCAAACAAATAAAAGTATAACAAAATTATTCATTCATCACCTACAATGTACGTTGTTACATGCTTAAAAATATTGAAAATTCAAGCAAAGTGGTCATAACTAAATATTTGGAAAAGAAAGATAGGCTTGACTAAATTGTCACATCATTACGAGAGAAATCCAGGACAATCTTTGATTTTATTTACGTAAATATGTGCTTTCAACAATTAAATTATTATGTTCAAACCAGTGACTTTTTATTGATACTCTATAAATAATGTTATGAAATTATTGAAATCATAATATCATTCACTTATGTTTACATTTATGATAATTAGCAATAATTGGTATACAAAAATTAGTTGAATTACTTTCTTAACATAATGAAATGATGATGTGAGTACATATAGAAGAATATATAAGTTTCAATAATCCTAAATTATCTACTACCTTAAAGAATTCAATAATTCTCTGTTAGTCGAAGCTTATTGATTAAATTATATGATGCAAATATTCACGTTCTATAAGAAAAAAACATATATTTGAAATAATCTGTTTATTGAGCAATTATGATTCGATATTAATATTTAATTTTTCAATATTAAAAGCAACTTTCAAAAATATATTATCATTTATTGCAAATATAACTCTAATGATATTTGATATCACACTTACATCTACCTTAATACAATCATTATGCTATTCTAGATTGTTATAAGATTTTTATAAGATTTTTATAAGATGCCTTGTTAGTACTATATATACCATGCCTTGTTAGTATTATATAATAAATTACAACACATTAATGTAAATGAAAAAAAGTATTATTATTAACCTATGCTCACTCTCTATAACTTCTATTTATTTATCCATAAACGATGAACGATGATCAATTGATACTAAAATATTCAGTGCCCTCGTAAAATACGGCTCAGTGATTACCCATAACATACAGATCAGTACCTTTTGTCCCAACTTTCTATATGCTCAATTAAGTATATTATGTATATAATATGAATAATAAATACACAGAACACAGAAAAGAAGTCAGAACTCACTCATGTCTACTCATGTCCATGTTTCATGTTTCTGACTAGACCTACAGACCGTGCTGCATACAGACCCAAGCGCTCGTAGCGCTATACGGTTTATGGCGAATTCATAAACTATCAGCGGTAAGAATCGAGCACGGTAGTATAGAACAGTCCGGAGTATCTCGTGGAGGGGGAGGTTCTTTTAATGTGGCAAGGTATCGTTTCGCAAATGGCCACCAGGGCAGCACTGCGATCGAATAGTCGATGGAATACCGTTGTTTTGAGTTTTGGAAATATTTAATAGTTTTCTATCAGTTTTAAAAATCCTAGCATTTTTTGCACTTCGTCGTGAACAGGAAAATAATATTTTTTTATCGGAGATTCGGGTGCAAAATAAAAGTAAGTGAAAAGGATTTTGAAACTACGTGGTTTATTCAACAGTGCCGCAGTACCAAATAGTGCAAAAATTTGATGAAAAATCCTACAGATTTTTTTCACAAAGAACATCCTAAAATATTTAGCACTTCGTCGTGAACAGGGAAATAATATTTTTTTATCATTATGAAGGTACGAGTAGTAAACATAAGTCATGCATCTAGCCAGGAATAATAATAATATTGGGTTCAGCCTTTCAACGGAGTTTCAGAGATTAATAGTCGATTTCTCGTCGTATAATGATACTAATAATAAAGGTATGATGTATGTTTCTAATGTATTTTTGAACGTAGAACCCGATGGCGCGATTGGTTTTATCGTAGAATGTAATTGAAAAGTGCTATAGTCAAAAAAATATCGAAAAACTACTGGAAAGCAGCTGCTTTCCACTAGTTTTTCGCTTTTATCGTTTTCGGGATTAGGCCTACCATAAAACCAGTTACACCATTGTGTTTACGTTAAAAAATACGTCGAAAACATGTATCATACTTTCATCGTTAGCTCTACCGCGTAATGAAAAATCGACAATGAAACGTGCGACCTTCGATTTTCCATGTATTACATGTGGGCAGGCTAAGATTGGGAGTTTAGTCGTCGATTTCTTAGGGTGTAATGGGTCTGATGATAAAAGTGTTATGCATGTTTTCGACGTATTTTTTAACGTAGAATATGATGGCGCTATTGATTTTATCGTGGAATGAAACCAAAAAGAGCTAGAATCGAAAAACTGGATTTTTTATTCGTTTTTAGTGGTTTTTATTTTTTTTAGGTACCTTCTGCCACCTATAAAAATCTGAAAAAATTCACACATGTACTCCTATCTATGAGAAATATTCAAGATTTTTTTCGGAGTTGCAGGTATGAATGGACAAAATTGGCGTTAAATTGGAATTTTCGAATGCTTTTAAAAATTTGAATTTCGCGCTAAAAAAATTTGGTGTTTATAGATTTGTAGCTCTTCAAAAACCCTACAACTTTTGTATTTACAGTTTTTAGGTATCTTCACAACCAACCGAGCTATTGTCAAAAAACCTAAAACCACAAAATAGTGTCCCATTTTGCCCCATGGGTCAATATGGGTCTGAAAATTTGGCAGAGGGGGTTTCATTATAAGCCGGAACATTGGGCTTTGTCACTTTTTCGAAAGGTCTAAGGGCACTTTTCACATGCTTACCCGGCTGGGCTCTTTCCCATTTTCAGATTTATCTCCCTCGTTACAATACGAAAGGGAAAGAGAAAGAACTATGGCTTCAAAGTATACTGCCTGAAAAGTGAGTTTTAGTAATGTGTGTTTAAATATTTAGTCTATGTATATAATTCTTCATAACATTTTTATTTACAGAAAATTTTTAGATCTTGAAAGTGATATAAGACGTCCTCCGTTAGCAGAATTATCAAATCTATTAAAGACGTCATGCGTATTTCATTGTAATAAAGATACTGATTTCATTTGTGCTGCTATAAATGTACAAAAATTGTATACTTGGATTAAGAAGAGAAAAAAACCAGCTAAACCACAAGAAATAGACATAATAGATGAATTTGAAGATGATTATATTTTTTGTAAGAATTCATCTGTATATTTTGAAATAGTAACGTTAACTAAAGAGAATAAAGATTATCGACAGAGTGTTCTCTACTCTATGTATCATTAAAAAAAGAACTAAATAAATGCTATTAATTTCATTGTCTACATACTATTGATTTTATTGTCTACTTATACAATCAAAATAATAAATGAAAAAAAATAGATAATTACTAATAATTACATTGTCTACTTACTACAAATAAATATATCTAAGGGAGGTAGGAAAGTGTAAAGTAGGAGAGTGGGCGGGTGAATGAAGAAGCGTAGAATACGTAAGCGTAGAAATAGACTACTCCGTGAGCTAAGTGCGGGTGAGGCACTGAATTCTGTCTTTCAATATAAGCTTGATGCAGACCTAGCAAGCATACCCCCTCCATACACATCTCAAGCTAGAGAGAGACGCCAAACCAACATATAGCTTAACCAGCGCACCTCAAGCTGGAAACGCTACCCCCTCTCACAGGGCCCACACCTAACCAGCATATAACTTACCAAGTGCCTTACCAACTTCTACAGTATGACAACCTCTATAAGAGGAATCTACCTTGGCAGTCGATATAATAAAATTTCTTATTTTATTATTTACTATAAGTTGGGAGGAGGGGCTCTGGGTATCGCGACTAGGGTAGTAAAAGACTTTAGAGGGTCATTAGGAATTACCACCCATTCTCTGACAATTCACCACGCGTGCACAGCGTGCAAGCGCACATGCGTAAATCCCTATGTATGTTTCAAGTTATCTAGACCCCCGATGAGGTGGCTTGAAACATATATTGCTTATCTATTTACGTATATATCATATAGCACGGCATATTGATTTTTACCAATCTTGAAATTTCAATTTATATATGGATAGTACTATGAGTTGAGAAAGAGTTACATATTAATGATGTTTGATGATAAAAGTGACTAGCATTTTTGTTTTTTTGATCTTTTTGTTTTGTTTGAAAAGATGAAATAACAAATCGTAGTTTTTCGAATCGACAACATGTTTTTATTGTCCAAAGTTTGTTTATAGTCTATAATCGGAAGCAACTCTGGATACTCATAGAACTCTCATGAAACTCGTTAGATTGCTTTATCATTACTAATACAGTTGAAAAGTGCGATTGTTGTTTATCATCTATGACATCATATGGCACAACCACTCCATTATCGTTAGTTGAATTCGGAATTCTTTAAAAGTAGGAGGATCATATTCATTGGTAACTCTTGTGAGAATTATATCAACAGCATTTACATTATTTTTGTGTGACAAAGGTGTATTCTTTCATGTTATATTTAAGGAATTAATGAGGTTCAATGAATAAAATTATCATACTCGTCTTAATTATTATTAATAACAAAATTGAAAAAATTTTTTCTTGTCTTACGAGCTCACCCTAAAAATTACGACAAAATTTACTAATCCAACAACAAGAATGAAATGCCTTTCATTTTTGAAATATCATTTCGAATCTCGTGAAACATAGCGAGCTAAATGAGTGACAGTTATTAAAATTTTTGTGTAAGTTCGAAATTCGAAATAATTTTTTCAACTTCTTTTCAATATTTCGTTACTAATAAATGAGGTGTGTCGCACTTTTCCGGCTTGTGATATCTTCTTTATAGGTACTAAATCATTTTTGTCTACTTTGACGTTTTTTAGGTCATTTATATCGTCAGCAAATGTACACTGCCGCTCATTTAAATTCGGCCATCCCATCAAAAATCTATTAAACTTATGCGTGCATTCATTGTATACGAACTACTATTATCATAGGTATGATACCATTATAAAGTAGATTGTATACCGATTGTAAAAAATATCCATTATTTATTTTAATCAATACTACGTATACAAGTTGTATAACTCATTATATAATACTAGCGTAAAAAACCTCGCTTGCTAACGCTCGCTCGGTACGCAAAACGAAGTCGTCAGTAAATGGAAAACATAATTGTAGTCTGTTCAATTTTATATTTTTCTATTGATTAAGCGACGGTTATATTTAAAAAACCTCGTTCGTAAACGCTCGCTTGGCTCGATAAATAATGTCGTTAGTAAATAGAGAACATACTTTCTGTCTGTTTATTTGGAAATGATTCTAAGATTAAGTATGAGTATTAAAGTAATAAAAATTGAATATAAATTAATGGACCAGGTGGTATAAGTACAATATATTTAATAAACGATTTTATTGCCTATTCAAAACCACGTTAAATTGAATTTATCGGAGTATCGTAAAAAAGTAGGCAGAGATCTCATTAAAGCACAGAAAAATGTTGCTGACGCTAGCTCGGTACTCAAAAGCGTAGTCTGTAATAGACAAAAATTATTTTTGTAGTTAATTTATTTCAAAAGTTCCTTTTTATTTACTTCTACATATATCTATTAATGAAGATTGCATTGTGGAATGTATGTGGTAAAAATTATGATAACAGAAATGAAATATTTACAAAATTTATTAATCAACTTTAATCAACTTTAATTTATTATTCTACTTTAATCGTAATTTTAAATGCATATAACAATTTTGCGAGGAAACAAACCTGTTAATTAATTTATACCTGTTAATAAGTTCACAAATCTTATTAAAACTGTCATATCTGGTGATCTTGATCTTTTTCTTCAAAACATTCTGATCATCATCATTATTCTCTAATTCTCTTTTTCTGTTATGTAAAGGTGGCATTGTGAAAGAAACTAACTTGAATTCTATGGCAAATAGCAAACATGAATTAATTGTAGTGCAATAAACATATTATACCGTTTTGTCAAATAAATCCTAAAAACGCATACCAATAGTAATAAACGGATATAAAATGTATGATATAGTAATCTAAAAAACATAACAATATAGGTATTGCCGATATTCATCATACTACCAAAAATACGACAAAGCGTAATATCGATTCATAAAAAACAACGTAGAAAGCAATAAAATTAAAAAACAATATATTGTGTATTATCAAACTTACTTTCCTGACGGTTATCCAAAAAGAGATAGAATTGTATATGGCTATCGAGGAACAAAAATTTTATGTTTACGATTCCAGAATATGGCAGCGATATATATCAAAATTCATTATCCTAACGCAAAATATCTTGTTTTGTTTGCTCTCGATTTTTGCTGACCGGATCTTCAAAAATAATATAGACATATTTCTTATGTATTTAAATTTATTAAAAATTTATTAAAAATTATCATTCATGAAATTTAATGCGGACATCAATATCGTACGTTTCACTATTACGTTATAATAAAGGCAAATTCACGTTCATTGGGTAAATGAACGTGTGGCAAGGCGTCTTCAACTTAATTTCAATCGTCAATTCCGTTCCGTCGTTCCGGACCACAAGAAAATGATATATTTATATAGTAAAATACTCTACGTCATACACATCGTACCACATTCAAGAATTGACGAATTCTTTACGACAATTTCGCCGTTTTCGTATTAATACCCACATCAATAATAGTTAATTTTGGGATAATATACGCTCTAATTTCTTAACATAACGCCATGGATACTGTATGTACCACGTTTTCAAAATTAGCTCTAAACCTCAAAGACTTACAAATGAAATGTTTACAAACGAAAGATAACTGTAAGTATCATTTTGATATTTTATTACTGAACGACATAAACATTTCATAGAAAATTAAGTGAATTTTCAAATTGCTCAGTATTAGCTCTTCTAGATGATAAAAAGGAAGAGACAAATAAAACAGATAATGAAGGGACCATGAATTGTAGACAAGATGTTATAAATACACAGTTTTTCTATTGTAGAAAAGATTTATATGAAACACGCGTTATCAAACAAAGAGACTTATCCATTAAGAGAGCAGAAGGTAAGAGAATGTATTATATCATGTATATAAGTATAGTGCATAATTATTAATAATACATTACATGTAGATAACAACAACTGCAAGCCTGCTAATAGAAAAATGTCAGACAGTAACAAAAAGTATCATGATGTGCAACATCGCTATACCAATCACAAAAATGTACATACAAAGAGCACATGGAAGGGTTATCGTAATGTACAACATCGATATACCAATCAAAGGAAATTTCATTCGAAAAATACGTGGAAAAGTAAGTAATAAAATTCAACAATGTTTTGTAATGTAATTGAGAATTTATGCACCATGATATTAACATATTTGTATTTTCCTTCTTGATTAGGTGATCATCAACATCGTCAAAATAAGAATTATAACACATTCAGAAGTAGAGAGAAAAATTTCCGTTCCAAGATGGAATTAATACATCATGATAAAAAAAATAAAGTAAGAGATATCTTACAAGTTTTTTATGAAATTTTTAAGTATAAATAAACTATATTGTAACTCCATGAATTTATAATTTTTTATTATGAATAAATTTTCATCATATCATAAATGTTTATTTTTTTATTTTAGAATATTCAACTATTAATAGAGAATTTCTATATAATCATTATTATATAGAATTATTATTATTATTATTATATTATTATTATTATATACTTATTTTGACATTGCCTACGGCTTTAAGAAACAATTGAATAACTTATAATTGTAATTGACTAACTGCATAATTATTCATAATACTTTAACATTTGTTTATCTAATTAATCATGTTGTTTAAAGAAATCATTCTTTCACCATGTAAGTATCATTTATTGTGTATAATTTCAGAAAATTTAACAATCATTACAAAAATCGAAAACAAATAAAAATATATCAATATACATTATGCTTTGTGCATATCACGATTAATGCATTATAGAAGTCGATGCTAAATTGTATAATGAATTTGTTTATCTACTATACAAACTAAAACATCAATCTGTCAGCGCAAGAAATGATTATTAATTATACTAAACAAAAACTTTTTTTTTTGTAAATGTAGAAAAACTTATATCATGCTTAATCCATCTTTTATACTACTCTTAGTATCATCCTACTTTTAATAATTTATCCGCACATCTAAATATACAATTAAGAAAATATAATGTTGGTTTATTGGCGATGAGAATCATTGAGGTTGTTTATTTTATGGCGCCTCAACTATTTCAGCTTCAAAATAATGTCATCGAAAGCATCAACCACTATATAAATAAATTCAAATTGAATTAGCAAAAACAAAATAAGATAAAGAGAAATTAAAAAAAAATTACATACAATTGTTGAATTGCCATAAAAAACATAAGTATTAATATTTATACACTGAACGGTATAAACTTTCAAAAATTTATAAACATACAAATAAATCAATATAAATATTAACGGAATACTGCAATTAGCACCCGTGAAAGCAATTCACGGCAGACAAAAAACGTCATTATTTACGTCAACAAAAACAATATTATTTTACAATTATATTACCATAATGTGTCACAATTTACATTTATTCGGGTATTTCCTTAAGTGAAAACTAAATAGATATCATAGTCGAAGACTTTCACTCTATGACTTCCACAGCAACCAATAATTCATAATTCATCTTGTACGACCCAGCCAGCAAGGTTTGTTACCAAAATGTTGCTACAACATTGATTTCCAAACACGGCAACTTAATCGGCAACCAAAAAAAAGGTTTCGGAAATGTTGGAGCAATATTGAAATGTCCGCTTTTATTTGAACCAAAATGTTGCCAAAATGTTATCTCAACAAGTTGCCTCGATGTTTCCACAATGTTGCCACAACAAATATTTGAGAAAATTTGACGCGATCGATGGCTTTGTTGTAGTAATGTTACTGCAATGTTGCAAAAGCGCGGTCACGCAACATTGTCATAACGACGATACAACACGTTGACAACAATCTCCCTGTTCCAGAAGATGTTAGTTCCAACTTGTTAGCAACCTTCTTGAAACATTGTGGCAACATATCGATCTACAGGAATCAACTGCGAAACATTGTAGCAACATTTCCTCAATGTTCCAGCAACGGCTCCAGGACATCACCAAAACATTAATGAAAAAAATATAAAAAAAATCATTTTTCGTTTATGCATATGTAATGAGTATAATTTTGAATTTTTTTTTCAAAATCTTGTTTTATTTTTCGATGAACAAAATGTTACATTATTTAGTTTACAAACAACTTATAATCTTAATAATACGTACAAAGCAGAACAATTTGATAATATCGTCTTATTCTTAATATCAACATTTTCATTAATCTCGCAAGGCAACAATCTTAGGCTTTTTTTTTTGGTTACGCTTTTTCATTATATTAAGCTCTACACAAAATTAAAATTGCGCAAAGTGGCTTTATGCACTTGGATTTCTTACGCAAAAAATCACATTCAGTCTGATATACGTTCGTCGATTTTTTTTTGTCAACGCAGCGGTGTGAAACAAATTTTTTTTTCATATTCATCGAGATGAGATACACCTTTTTTAGTATTTTATATTTTTTTCGGACAGGGTGGTACTTTTTTTACAAAAAAAAACGTTTCAAAATCAAAATATCTACGAAATAATATTGACCATTATAGGAAAAAAACACATAGTTTCTCTCGAACGTGTGTTTTTTTTTTCAAGTAAAAAGTACAATAATTTTTTTGTCAAGCACGAATGTAGAGCTAATTTGAAGGAATGTGTCATCTATAAAGTGAAACTATTTTTATAATCATCTTATATGTAAAAAGAATTCAATTTTAATCGGACTTTTTTTTCATGATTATTGGTCGAACAGTTTGAAAAAAAATCCGCGGCCGCAAATAAACTACTAAAGATTTTTTTGTTCAGCTTGTAATGAAAAAACACGGCAATTAAAAGCTAAATTTTGTTGAAAACACATTCATTATTTTATATTATTGAAACCCACCATCGTAAACATTGAAAACAAAGTTTTTTTTCAAACTCGTTCAACGGAAGAATAAAACATTTTGATCGCCTCCTGTACGAAAATATTCCAACACAGTCAGATACGGTCAAAACAAATTTGTTTTTTTTTCTTATCACGCAGTAGTTCAATTATAATATGTATTACGAATCCGATATTTCGATATATTTATACAGCCGTCATTGACAATCTTTGAGATCTTAAATTTAATTATAATACAAGTACAGCGATGTATGACTGATTTTTTTTCATATTCATCGAGATTAATTATAATACAAGTACAAGAACGCGGATGTTTTTCTCTATAAGTCGCGCGGTATGATTTTACAAATAGCAGCAGCTTTATACAATCAAATCACTGTAACAGTCAAAGAAATTTTATTCCTTTTTATTGCGTAGTGTGTGTAGAATCGGAAAAACTACTTTAACTTGCTTGTATGGTAATATTAACACTTTGGTTGTAATATCATCAATTTTCCAACATTCAGGAGACGCGCTGTCGTTTTTCTGTACAACATTAATTCCTAGTTGACTAGAAGATAGAGGCTGCGTATATACAGGCCCTAGAATATCCAATTTCTTTCCAACGATGCAGTAATCTTTGTTGTTGCATACAATATTCAAAACTTTAACTATGTGCTGATGATTGACATAGACGTAGCTGTTTTTATCATCATCACAATTTATCTTGAATGTGTCGAATATCCCAACTTTGTACTGTAATACATCTGTAGGTTGGTCTGCTACAGGACCTGTATGATGTTGTTGTTTAAAAATCGGAATATTGTCATTGCACATGTAAAATTCTTTACTCTTTCGATTTTCGATTTCAGTTAGTCTGCGCGATATTTGTTGTAAGGGCCGATTCCCATTGTGGATTAGATTTTTTATTCGTCCAATAAAGTTTTCAAACCTGAAGGCTGAAAATGTATCCAATTCTCCGTATCTTCGTACGTCATTAGCTAAGTGATACAAACCATGCACATTATGAGATACATAACGGCGACCATAAAGCTTTTGAAATGTAGGAACAAACATACACAGCAATTTTTCACCATAATCGATCCAAGAATTATATTTACACATCAATGGATTACTGAATATACTTATAGCAACGTGTAGAACTACAAAATGGTTGTAGATAGCAGGAGATACATTATCTTTCAAAACAATTATACCAATGTATAACAAGATTTGTCTCCATTCTGTGGCTTTAAAGAATTTAATATCTTTGAAACTTCGTGGTTTCCTGGCGAACTCGTATGGAATATAATCGGCTAATGTGATCATTGCAGCAGAAATGCGATTAATTACATATGCTGGAAGTTTACAAGAAAGTCGCGCGAACAACCAAATCAAAAATAATTTGCGACAGACACCCAAAAATACCAAGTGCATCGGGTCCAAAGGGACTTGAGATACTAGACCTAGTTTAGGTATTTTTGATAAACTTGATTTTTTTAATTGATAATTTTTTTTTTGTCTTCATCGGAATAGGCAAACTCGTTGAATTTGGCATCTTCTCTTAAAGTCGAAATCCCTCCTGGAAAACAAACGCATTTCTTCATTTGACCAACAATTTCACATTTCGTGCAACTAGAATAGCCTGAATGGCATTTCACTCCCAATATATAGGCTTTTGCGGGGGCGTCGCAAATTATGCCATCAATGATTACATCATAATGCGTTTTCAATATGGTGATACCATTATTAACAAAATTCTTCGCTTCTTCTATAAAAAATTTCAAGAATTCATCAGAATCTTCAGGTTTGGAACATCCATTAAAGATGCCTACAATATAAACATTTTTTCCTAGCTTATCCGAGCACAACATAGGCCATAACGTTTTTGCAGTACTTTTTCCCATTGGAGCTCCGTCGACGTTGATTAATAGATCTATGGTTTTTTGTTCAATCTTTAATAATCTTCTATCTAGTGCAATTTTTTCTAAACATGAAGATAATCCAAAATGGCAGTATTCGCCTCCATTTATTTTGTAAATTTCTGTATGTTCAGGAGTTTTAAGTAAAGTTCTTGAATCTAATGGTAATAGCTGTTTGTGTTATATTATTGTCAATGACCCATTCAGGAAGTAGAGTTTTTAATTGATCAGACACATTACCGATATTTTCGCTCTTTGAATTATTATCAGATAAAGTATTCGTGACATTAAATTTATAATTAACTGAACTACTAGGATCGTCGGCCTCACAAACATCACTCGATTCGCAATCGCTGTACCCGCTATCCTCACAATCGCTATACCGGTATTCAAATTCAGTGTCTTTCATTATTATATCTTCGTCGATACAGTCGTACCATTCATCATTTGTAAATTTGTCAGCAATGGTTTCACAGCCGAGTATCTTCGTATGAAAATTGCTAGTTAGAGTTTCATTACTATTCTTGATAGGGTCAATGATTTCGTTGCTAATCAAGTAAACTTCATCAGTTTTTTCTTGTATCTGCGTAGTTGATGACTGAGTATCAGCTACATTGCTATAATCATTTCTATTATCAACACATTTCTTGATGAATTTCTTTATTACTTCCATATTCTTCTCAGTTCTATTTTGTACGAGTCTTCTTTTGTGCCTTTTTGTGTACATCCTATCGTTAATCGAGCACTTACTCCGTTGTTGAGCCACCTGAAATGCCAAAGTATAATCTTGTTTAATTGTACACAATATCATCTATCTATTTATTAAGAGGATGGCGTAACCAATTTAAGCTTTGCAGGAAGTCGTTATACATCAACAGTTTGTAATTTAGATTTAAAAAATTGGTCTTTCTGTATTCTCAAGGTCATAAACTATCCGGGATGACTTTCAAATTTGTCAAAAAGTAAAAATTGAGCGAGAAAAACAAAATCGACGGAGATCTATTTCGGAGGGCTCTCTACGCTGCGTAATTTTGAAATCGCTGTTATTCCACCAATATTCACTTCGGATTGATTATTAAAGTCATCCCGGATGACGAATAATCTATAGATTATTATTAAATTCCAACAATTCAAGAAAATTGTAAATTAATTACGTATAATGGAATCTACGAAATTTTGAGGTTAGGGTTTGATACGCCATCCTCTTAATGAAGTGGATTTCGATTTTCATACAACTATTATATCACATTCTATGTATAATTCTGAGATACGTGTGATTTTCCCTTTTAGCCCTATAGTGTCATTTCAAAGTATACATCGTAAAATCGTTTTTAAGATCTGATTGTTAAGAATCGTTTTTAAGACTATGCAGTTTATTCGGTTGGCCGCCATTTCGGCGCATTCATTGTATCGGGTAGATTTTTTTTCACAATGTCGGAATTCCAATCAGCTTCAAGATGCTGTTTTCGAAGTTCCAATATCTTTGCAAAATTTTCCGAAAGACCGGAAAAATTGAAAAAAAAAAACATAATTTTCTAAAAGGCCATTCTCGATATGCACGAAACTTCAACATGTTGTTTTTAGACTAATAAGCTATTCTTTGGCCAAATCACAATATTCTGTGTGGTTCGCTTCACGAGATGTGTTCTCGTAAACATAATATAAAATTTATATAGTGAGCAATTCCACCAATTTTTTAATAATCGGTGCGCAGGTGAGTTCACCAATTTCGCCGGCGATTTTTTCTATGTTAGTACATAAAAAAAAAGAAATCTTTAGGCAATTTCAGATTTTTTTAGCGCACTTATGAGCAATTCCACAAAAAATGCCTCATAATTCGGGACAGTTTTTGAAAAAAGTCAAATCGAGTGCACGCCTTACAAATATGATTTTCTTATTCTACATCAAATATGGAACCAGAAAATCCATGTGCCCACAACCGCTCGCCCGTGTGACAACCTTTTTTCCTTAATAAAAGTTAAAAAAAAAGACCAAAGAAAAACTTAACTTTTCATGGTTTTTTTAAATTATATGAAAAACAAAAAAACGATAGCGAAAATCTGACTTCAGATTCGAATTCTATGACTCAAAATACATCAAAAACCATACCTCATTTATTTTTTATTCCTAATTTTGAGCCCTACAGAGCCTATCAAAGTCGGAAACTCCGTAAAATACAAAATTTCTTATTGAATAAATTCAAGTAAAATCAACTTTTTATGAATTTTCGTCGTTTTTTCAAATTTACAGAAAAACTAAAAAAAGATAGCGTAAATCTGATTTCAGATTTGAATTCTACGGCTCAAAATACATCGAAAAACATATTCAGTTTTATTTTTCATCACAATTTGACCTTCGCAGAGCTCTTTGAACACGTAAATCTCACTCAAATGTGCAAACACCTCGAAATTTTACTATTTTTAAGGGTTTATAGAGTGTCAAACATTGACAGGCTTTGTAGGATTCAAAATTACGAGTAAAAAACGCTGCCAATTGCATTGGCGGAGTGCTTCCTGGTAAAGCGTCAAAAACGGTACTCTTTTATAATCGTTGCTACCCATTTTTCAAATAACTTCAATGTTGACAAATGCAGTTATTTTAAATTTGGCTGTTTTCCGGGCTACTTTCAGCATTCAAAGAAGAGAATGGAAAATGTTTCAAATCCCTAGCAAGCATAGATTCGCAACGGTGACTGGTACAAAATTGAACGAAAAACAAGAAATTCAGAAAAAAACGACGTTCCAGTTGAGTGACTCTAAAAAATTTTCTAATCAGTCAAACTGGATGATTCTTGTGTCTCCCGATTACTTAAATGAAAATTCAAATAATAAAAAAAAAATTGGAAGAATAAAAGCAAAAATAACCGCTACAAGGTACAACCAAATTTGAGTCGCTAAAACCCGAAAATTTTTTGCGATACTTCATTGTCGAAAAATGACTATAAAATTTTTTCTACTCACTATAACACGATAAATCTTTTTTCCCACCGACCCACCACACAATCCAATAGATTAGAAAAACAAATGAAGCAATTACTCTAATAGGTTCGCCAGGATGATGCGAAAGTCATTTACATACATACACACACACACACACTATTAAATATCCTTATGGATATTTAATAGAAAGAAACGCCACCACTTTTTTCTGTAATAACACTTTCGACGTTCTCTATATGTAGCAGCAAAAAAAGTTCTTTGGCAAACAAATCGCGATGGTGATTTTTGAATACTCCTCAATTTTAATATAATATGTTCAGAATTCAATGACTGATATAAATATGAAACTTATAAGGTGGATATCCAGAGTAAATTTAATTTTTTTCTTTTTAGACCAAAGATTTTGAAACTTTGTCTACATATTGTACATAAAAAAACGATAATTTTGTGTTTTTGCTATAATTTTTTCTTAGTTTATGTTCACCTAATAAACAGATCAAACTGTTTTTTTTCAGTTTGTTATAAAAGTTCCATCCGCATACTACTTTGACCAAAATATTTTATTAAAGGCTCATTTTGTTCGATCAAACCAACCTTACTAAATTCAAATAAAAATTGTCATCGACACCTATCTTCCACTAAAATAAACCATCAAATATAATTTTAATCTGAAAGTTTGATAAATAGTCAACCTCATTTGAACATTTAATGGCTTATTTTAATTGAAGGTTGGTTTCGGTGACAAATTTTAGGTGGCTTTATAAGCTTAATTTCATCGATGAAAATGAGCACTCAAACAACTACTATGGTCAAAGTAGTATACGCATGGAACATTTTCAATAAAAAAAGACAGTCAAATTAATATGATAAAGTTGAACAGAAATATATTGGTACAATTGACTTTGCAGTATAAAATAGAATCAGTGTACAAATTTGATAATCCTACATGAAGGACTTCAATTTCCATCCTTCAATGTGAGAAAATAATGTAGAAATTATAACTAAAAACCCATCATATTAATTGCCTATCTCTCAGAAAAAAATTAATAAATACCTTGTTCATCTTGTGTGTAAATTAATTGCGTAATTGATAGCAGTTTCAATTGAAGATGTCCCTGTGGAGTATGCAAAAAAAAACAAATTAATAAGATACTTGAAAATGAGATTGAGCTATCATTGAAAATTTTTCAATGAATTTTTGGTATGATTACTTACTTAGAAATAATGCATATATTCTGGTCTATCACCAAGCGATGAAAATTATCCTAACTATACAGCAGTCCACCACATAGAAGAACTTCATGATCATTGTGCTAGACTGTCTCTGTCGAGAAAGAAATGAGCTCGTATTGAGTTCTTCTCATGCCCAAAGCCAAGGCAAAGGTCGTTAGTTGCTTAATAGAGTCAATTCATAACTGAAAATATAATATTATTGATTGAACTATGGATCAATATAAGTTTGTATGTTTTATGTTATATATCCATATGTAATGTGAAACCCAAAACATAGTATTAGTAAAGATAAATGACTAATGTTATAATGGCGTATGCAGGTCAACATAATCTAATATAATTAAAAAATTCATCGTGCAAGTATCAAACTTACTGATTGCCTTTGAAACAATCGTGAGATCAAGTTATTTCTTACTTATAAATTTATAAGTACCATGGTCTTTCAGCTGGATCTTCAACTTCTTGACTCCCTTGGTTCAAAGTCCAAAATGTGACACTCTGTTATTGTATCAGGACTCCTAGCATATTATATCAACATTTCTTCCACAAGTAGTTGAAACCTCACATATTAATCAATATGTCTTGTCAACTATAAAAAAAATTGAATAAAATAACTAATGATGGATCATAGTATAAGCATTTCATATAAATAACTGATATAACTATCGTTATAGCTTAAAATTATGGTTGAAAAAGCAATAAAGAAATAAATTCATTGAAATTGTCACTGAATTTGTAGTTGAAAAATATCTAATGTTATTATCTGAATATCTTTTTAGGTATCACATATAAATCTCATTGATACTAATACTCAATACTGAGTCAATTCAAAACACCTTGCTTCGTTCCAGCATGTAATTCAAAATAGAATGTCAGTGCAAACACCAATTATAAAATTACGCACATTTGTAGGTTATGAATGCTATTGAATCAAATAAGAAAGTGTTGTAATTTTATACTATTACCCTAAGATTTTTATTTTGCAAAAAGGCTTGCACAGATGACACAGGTCCGAGAACCATAGAATTTAACGAAGTCGTATGATATGTACTGCTCCGATACTTCCAAAAATCACTCCGGAGGTACGTACATACACAAAGGCCAAAATGAAAAAAGTTTTTTGTGGTGGATTTCACATGCCAACAATTCCGAGTAATACTCTTGTGCGTGCGTGGTACGAGATTTGGCAACCGCACCAGTTAGGCAAATCCATGCATAGGCGAATCTAAACGTAACTTGCGTTGTTGCCAAGTTTACGTGCTACACAAAATCTAAGCTAAGCGAGAAGCGAGCTAGTCAACGCCGATCAGAGCAAGGCAGTGAGACATCGCAACACAACGGCAGCCGCTATACTGGTGCTGGTGTGTATACGGAGCTCAGACTCAGATAGTCGATGTATGTACCGGAGCAACGGGAAGAAAGAGGGGATCACTCACCGCCATTTTTGCCGCCTGCCGGTTGTGTTTGTCTCTCATATATCTCTCAGCGATGTAGCAGCGTGCGTGCCAGCGTGCTTGCGCCTACCGGTCTTCAATCGCGTTTTGTCGTATATACCTAGTCAGCCAAGTAAAAGTTTCTTCGCTTAATTCGCTCTTAATTGTTAAAGAACTTATTTCTATAAATAAAACGGTAGTGGTAACGTGTGAAAGATGGAAAGTGAAAGGGAAAGTGGTATGAAGAAAAAAATCAAACTGAAAGTAGTGAAATTTGTCAAATCATCGGAAATCACCACAGTACCAGAAAATTGGTTAAAAGAACAAGATGAAGATGCAGAAGAGAGTGAACAAATTGTTAAATGCTCGTGGCCAAACAAGAAAAGCAAGTATGAAATACAGGCGATGATAGAGAAAAGGTCAGCAAGCAAGAATTCATGGCCTACGTACTGTGTGGAAATTCTTGGAACTGCCGGTGAGTTTATTATTTTTTTTTTTCGGCTGTTTGGAGTTTGTTATCTATGCTTTACGCTGTCGAGTGAAATTCAGTATTCGATGCGCGATGCTTTTTCGTGAGTTGAGTGGGAAATCGATCGTTGCACATACGACTAGCTGCAATCTTAAGTCTTTTGGGAGTACGCGATAGTGATTTAGAAGTTTTCATTGTTTAACAAATATACTTTATTTTTATTTTTTTTAAGAAAAATGGATAGTCGACATAAAAACTTTTTATATAAATAATTTGAAAAGAGTCGAATTCATTGGACGATGTATTATAAATCATTTGTAAGCTAGGATACAAAAATGTTTAAATAAGAAAAGAAGAAAAAAAAGGGAAAATCAACTTCCTTCACCCTCATTTCAAAAGTCGATTTTTTTATTTCTCTCTCGTCTAACAGGACGCATATAACGCTTGCTTGCAACACGTGGAGTCGCCTCGCGTGGCCAAAGCTTTACGATTTTTTCCACGTATATATAAGTGTCGCGTGTCTGCGACTATTTACGCAGAAAAAAAAGCAAAAAAAAAAGAAAAGAGATGCTCGTATTTTTCTATATAGCCACACGTCTCTGGACGTGCGAAAAACCTAAAAGGATTTTTAAAAATTTTGCAATTTTTTTATGTACGCGGAACGTCAACAATATCCGGTTTTTGAATATTTTATAATAAAATTTTTTTTACTGTAAGTTACTTTCGTTTACGATGTGAATTTTTTTAATAATTTTATTCGAATATTGTATTTAGTTCAATTGAAAAAAAATACCGAATAAAATAAAAAAATTATCAATGCACTTATATGTTTTTACCGTTCAATGAGCATAAAATGCTTATCATTTGATAAATGCGATTCGATTTAAACAATTTTAATGAAATAAACAAGGTGTGTACAAAATGTATATTATCTCGTTTTTCACCCGATTTTGTTCGGATAATTCTCACTTCATTTACGTGTTTTTGTATGTTTATTGCTCTCAGAGGAAAACAAATACTCTCGTGCTTCTCTCTTTCTCTATCTCTTTCTCCTTCGTGTCGAGTAACTCAAATTAAATTTACATGCCGTTTGGCTTACACACACACTCCCTCGAGTGCAATGAATTGTAAGTCCGTGTAACGTAATTTTCAAAACTCGAGAATTTAAAATCAAAGATATAAGCTTTTCTTCGATGTCATTGAAATCAAATTTTTTTATTCTCGCAAATGATTAACATTGTATACCAATAAAGTTCAATTTAACTTCTCAATAGCATAGGTATATAGTCGCCCCATAAGGATTATTTTGATAAAACTTCGTAAACGCGTTGCAAACAAAGTTTAACACTCATTAACTACCGATAACATATCGCCATCAAAGAGTGGAGTTTTCAACGCGAGAGACCATGAAATGAGAATATTGTAACTGCATTTTTATTTCTCACCTTCTCGTGAATGTACTTAATTCAATATTTATTTCTTTCATAGACACATTGCTAGAAGCTAAAGCCAAAGAAAAAATAGCTTCTTCGGATGAAAACTGCACTGATATTGACGCAAAGTACGATCGTCTAATGAAGGAAGCGCAAGAAAGGTTGACATTGAAGTCCAAGAGGAATCGAAAACGAAAGAAGCACGACGATTACGTATACGATGCTGAAGTTGATTCGTCCGATTCTGAATCAGACGAATCAAGTGACCGTACCGGCGAAAATGATGGATCAAACGTGCCTGAGGAGACGCCGCCCCGCGTGCCGCAAGACCAAATCTTTAAACCTCGTGAGTTTACATAATATTTATTTATCAACACTTGATAATATTCCAAAATAATGTTATTTCTATAATCGCTTTTTTCATAAGTCTCATCGTTAAAACTATTTTTTTTTAAATTAATTATCATAATTCTCCAAAATAATATATGCTAAATAAAAATTGAAGATTGATAAAATACATCAACGATTTAGTAATCGAGTAATTTTTTAATGTTCACATTAGAATATATGCCTTGAAATAAAATTTTTTTTTATTGTTTGCCTTCTAGAATATAATCTTTAATCATGATATTTATTTAGATGTTTAGATACACTTAATTCTTCAACAAATTCTAATTCTGTAGAGGCAAGCTTTGCAACTAACAATGAATCGATGGAGGATGGCGACTCGATGAATGAAGGTATAAGTTGGAAATTGTTCTCTATTAAGAAATAAATAATTTTGATGACGTACAATTATAAAAATAATGTTGAAAATTGTATATAACCATTTTCTAATATTCAACTCAACTTTAGAATATTTCACTAAATTCTAAAAAATCTTTTGTGTAAATTGTATTGCATGTTTTTAACAACAAAGTTCTTAATAATTTTTCATATTGCAATACATGTATTCCAATGTTTAGATGATCTCTTGCACAAGAAGAAAGATGAATTTGATAACATACAGGACAACGCTGTTGGTGATGGTACCATTGCGCTTGAAGAGGAAAATATGGATGAAATTACCAATGTTCTGGCTGAGACTCAAGATTCACCCAAAGGACCACTTGAAACACTTGAAAATGAAGAAGCTTTTCATACATCTCAAGCACCATCGGGTCAACAAAAATCTACAAGTAACGAGGATTTATCCAAAAGTGAAAGTACCACTGAAGGTATGTACACGTTCATTTCTCACAACTACTATCTTCTCTAATTGCTCCCGTTTTTAATAATGTTATGAAAAGAATCATTTATTCTTTGCTTTTATAACATTTATTTATAAAACGTCTTTTTTTTAAGGCAAACCTTGGAACATTGTTCAATTGTTGAAGTGGCGCGATCTAACGGTGGTTCCATCCATCTGGGTATCCAAAGATAAAACGACTACCCGTTGGCCTCCCGATGAATCAAAAAATCTTGTACGCAATTACATTGTTCAACGTGTAAAACCTTGTGACGACTGGAGAACCATAAGTATCAAGCAATTCATCGATTCTGCAGGTAATCCACTTGAACAAATCAATTGATTTCATTTCCTCAATTTGAATTAGCTACAATAAACTTTTTTTCAACTTATTTTCTACTTTTGAAAATTACAATTGAGAAATAAAAATCTGTGGTTTCCTGGCATAACCGGACATCTGGTTTTTCGCGATTTCAAGTTATCTCATTTTTAAGTACGAATAGAACATCTATAATTAACATTTCGTTTATGGAATTGATTTTTAGTCTTAATTACTAATAATAGGAACCCTTAGAAAAACTTTCTGAATGCAATTCGCCAATCATTAATATTTTATTCGTATTTGAAAAAGGGACAACTTGAAATCGCGAAAAACCAGATGTCTGGTTATGCCGGGAAGCCACAGAAATGTTGATTGCAAATAATTACCAATATTTATAAACATTTTCAATATTTTTCAGAAACATATGCCTTGGCATGCGAGTTTATTGACAAGAAAGAAAAAGATCTTGAAAAAGATAAGAACTCACTAAGGATTTCAAGTGATATTCACATGGCCAACTCAACAGTAAAGGAGGACTTTTCGCCGAAAGATTTTTTAAACATAGACGAAAACGATCTCAATGCTATGAATTCAGACGAGATGTTTAAGTGTACTTTGCGTAAGTTTTATGTTCCAATTTTATATATATTGATTACTATAGACGAGGTGTACTTTTCACTCGTCAGAGTGTCTTGGTGTCTTGATTTATAATTTATAAACAATAACGAAAAATTATGTGCTTGCAGTTGGTGTCCAAGAGGTTTGTCGTAATCAGCATCGTATTTCGGAGGATTTAAAATTTCAAGCAATTGCAGGAAATAATTCTGCACTTGCATATACATCTTCTCCGGCGTCTTCAGCCTACAAACTAGATAAAGTTAGAGAAGATTTTCCAGCCACATCTTTGAGACACTTCAAAGAAAATGAAACCAAATTAGAGAATGAAGCATACGCTGCCGCAGTTGTAAGTCTTTCAACGTATTTTCACTTAAAGTAATATTGAAGTATACTTCAATTTTTAAGTGAATACATTTTTATCTTATATTTCTAGACCGAATTTTTGCGCGATCTTGGCGGACCTACCGGGCATAGGCGTGTTCACACCATGCTCAGTCGAACTGTGAGTGACAAAGTTGGCTCTTACTTTACATTTCTCGGCATGAGCAACACGAAAATTAATTTTTCTGCACAGAAAATCTGGAAAATTATCAGACGTATGTATTTATTAGAATATTGTGCATCAAACATCTACAGCATTTATCTTTTACCTTATGCTCTTGAAGATATTGCTGTGGAAGCACACAAACATCAGGGCTATACATTCGATGCAGCAGGTACAAGCTGTGGCGCATGGTTGAGACAAGCACCATTTAATTTGGAGAAAAAAAGGAAAAGAAATGCAAAGTATGTACATTTTTAATTATTGTCGAATAAGCGCAATATGAAGATATTTTTATCGCGATTATTTTTTTCATTTTAGAAAAAAAAAGCTGACCCTTGAAGATATGATTCATGAAGAAGAAAATGAAGACTGAAACGTAACAACAGAAAAATCGAGACGTTTTAGCGTAGTAAATGCCATCTTACTTCATATTGCATTTGTGCAACGAAAATTACATGTGGCTGTTCTGCTTTCATGCTTGAAATGTTCAAAATAATTTATTTTTTCATTTTTCTGTGCTTTTTTTGAAACTCTTTTTCAAATAATCTTCAAAAAAAGTCCGATTGAGATGGAATTTTTCTTATATACTTATAAGATAATTATAAAAATAGTTTCACTCTGTAGATGATACATTCTTTCAAATTTGCGCTAAATTCGCACTAAAGAAAAAATCGTCGAGATAAACTATATATACTTTTTTCCTACAACGGTCATTATTACCTTGTAAATCTTTTGATTTGCAAACGAAAAAAAATATAAAGTATAAAAAAAGGTTTATCTCATCTCGATGAATATGAAAAGAAAAATCGCTGCGTTAACAAAAAAAAATATAAAGATATTCCAGGCAGAATGCTATTGCCAAAGCCTCTTTTTTTTCTTACACTACTGTACGATAAGAAAAAAACCAATTTATTTCGCGCGTATTTGACTTTGTTGGAATGCTTTCATGCGCGAGATTTTCAAAAAGTTTTAATTTTAAAAAAATACATGTTCGGCAGAAGCTATTTTTTTTTCCTATAACGGTCAATATTATCTCGCAGATATTTTGATTTGCAAAATTTATTTGAAAAAAAAAACACTTCATTACGATGTCCGAAAAAAATATAAAGTTTAAAACAAGGTTTATCTCATCTCGATGAATATGAAAAAAAATCAGTTATACATCGCTGTACTTGTATTATAATTAAATTTAAGATCTCAAAGATTGTCAATGACGGCTGTATAAATATATCGAAATATCGGATTCCTAATACATATTATAATTGAACTACTGCGTGATAAGAAAAAAAAACAAATTTGTTTTGACCGTATCTGACTGTGTTGGAATATTTTCGTACAGGAGGCGATTAAAATGTTTTATTCTTCCGTTGAACGAGTTTGAAAAAAAACTTTGTTTTCAATGTTTACGATGGTGGGTTTCAATAATATAAAATAATGAATGTGTTTTCAACAAAATTTAGCTTTTAATTGCCGTGTTTTTTCATTACAAGCTGAACAAAAAAATCTTTAGTAGTTTATTTGCGGCCGCGGATTTTTTTTCAAACTGTTCGACCAATAATCATGAAAAAAAAGTCCTATTAAAATTGAATTCTTTTTACATATAAGATGATTATAAAAATAGTTTCACTTTATAGATGACACATTCCTTCAAATTAGCTCTACATTCGTGCTTGACAAAAAAATTATTGTACTTTTTACTTGAAAAAAAAAACACACGTTCGAGAGAAACTATGTGTTTTTTTCCTATAATGGTCAATATTATTTCGTAGATATTTTGATTTTGAAACGTTTTTTTTTTGTAAAAAAAGTACCACTCTATCCGAAAAAAATATAAAATACTAAAAAAGGTGTATCTCATCTCGATGAATATGAAAAAAAAAATTTGTTTCACACCGCTGCGTTGACAAAAAAAAATCGACGAACGTATATCAGACTGAATGTGATTTTTTGCGTAAGAAATCCAAGTGCATAAAGCCACTTTGCGCAATTTTAATTTTGTGTAGAGCTTAATATAATGAAAAAGCGTAACCAAAAAAAAAAAAGCCTAAGATTGTTGCCTTGCGAGATTAATGAAAATGTTGATATTAAGAATAAGACGATATTATCAAATTGTTCTGCTTTGTACGTATTATTAAGATTATAAGTTGTTTGTAAACTAAATAATGTAACATTTTGTTCATCGAAAAATAAAACAAGATTTTGAAAAAAAAATTCAAAATAATACTCATTACATATGCATAAACGAAAAATGATTTTTTTTATATTTTTTTCATTAATGTTTTGGTGATGTCCTGGAGCCGTTGCTGGAACATTGAGGAAATGTTGCTACAATGTTTCGCAGTTGATTCCTGTAGATCGATATGTTGCCACAATGTTTCAAGAAGGTTGCTAACAAGTTGGAACTAACATCTTCTGGAACAGGGAGATTGTTGTCAACGTGTTGTATCGTCGTTATGACAATGTTGCGTGACCGCGCTTTTGCAACATTGCAGTAACATTACTACAACAAAGCCATCGATCGCGTCAAATTTTCTCAAATATTTGTTGTGGCAACATTGTGGAAACATCGAGGCAACTTGTTGAGATAACATTTTGGCAACATTTTGGTTCAAATAAAAGCGGACATTTCAATATTGCTCCAACATTTCCGAAACCTTTTTTTTGGTTGCCGATTAAGTTGCCGTGTTTGGAAATCAATGTTGTAGCAACATTTTGGAAACAAACCTTGCTGGCTGGGGAATGTTATCCAGCTTGGACAAAGTCCATTAGACTGAAAGAAATAGAAATGTTATTCATACAATAGCAAATTAAAAATAAATAATATGATATTGAATTTGTACCTTTTAGAAAATCTGTTGGTTTCGTCATTGAAGGTAACAACAGAATTTCCTTGAATCGATAAAAATTGATCTCCTCTGTATATATATATTTTTGCTCCTTTAACGCTGATCACATCTTTTATTTTGCCCGCAAAATCATCGGCGCGCTTCCGCCAGAACACAAGAGTAATCTGCAAAGTAATTACTATTACTCCATATGAAATAACTAGGATTATGAATAAATTAATACTGACAACTTTGTCATCTATGTCTTTAATTGTCACATCTCTTTTTGACACATCATTTTTCTGAAATGTTACATTAGTAATATCATCTACTTTAGATATTATTCCAATCACATCTGCAAATTATTGAGATTAATATATATATATATATATATATATATATATATATATATATATATATATATATATATAT
Organism: Phymastichus coffea; assembly: GCF_024137745.1. Taxonomy (NCBI): domain Eukaryota; kingdom Metazoa; phylum Arthropoda; class Insecta; order Hymenoptera; family Eulophidae; genus Phymastichus; species Phymastichus coffea. The sequence continues at coordinate 2,946,511 of NW_026706832.1, read as the reverse complement.
CATTGAACAGAAATAGATATTCATAATCATTGCTTATTTACCAATCAAGTCATTGACGTTTTCTGAGTAGAATTCTTCGAAAGTCTTGTATGATATGGTATCTTCAGGAATGTCACATTGGCCATCAAATTTAATTATAGTTGTATCAGTTTTCAGGGCCATTTCATACATGTTTTTGTGTACATTGTATTTTGGATTCGACAAAGTGACATTGAAATTCCGGATTTCATATATTTCATTGACCTGACATCATATTTTTATATTTCATATGTTTCATTGATTGGATAATATATTATTTAAAATAAAAATGCGTTATAAAATAACATATGATAATGTACCTTCAACTCTCCAAAGAGAGCAGTTGCTGTATCACCAAAAGCTGAAGCACGATATTTACATGCTGAGTCAATAAAATCTGCAAAAAAATAAGGTCCAGATTTGGATTTCCCAATTCACTTTTGAAGGTCACGCGTGCAATTAGAGAACATCTATAAATATTGACCACAAAATACCTTTCATAAATGAATATCAAATACTACTTTCAGTTGCGAATATTTACAGTTTCTTGATCATATATACATATATATATATATATATATTCATATATGCATATATACATATAAATATGCTTGAACAATATAATATACGTGATGGAATGTTATATCTTTATACGAATAATTTTGTGATATAATTCTCCTTTTACCATTTACGTAAGAATTTGAAATATTTTTATGTGAAATACCAAAGCTAATTCATCAAAAAATTACATTATTAAAAAATGTATAAAATGTAACGGCGGTTCAAAAAAAAAAAAAAAAGAGAGAATAAAGAAAAAAAATACCGACCACACATTTAGCTCGTAAATTAAGATGAAAAACTGCGTGCGGATGAATAAAAACGATTTTTCCTGTGAACGGCAGTTTTCGGCTCGTGCATCTGGCGACTTTCGGGTACTGGAGATTATCAGGGCGATTTTACGATCGCGTCATCCGGAGTAGTCAGATTGCGCGCATGTTTAGAAAGAAGAGATCTGTAGCGCACATGTGCATCCTGCCAACAGTACTATTATTTTACTTTAAATAATTTATTTTCATTTTTGCTAATTTCTTTTAAATTAAAGGAAACAGATTTGCTTGCAGGTCTCTCGAAAAATGCGAAATTTATCTTCCCGTATTTATTGGTTCATTTTCTTTACGAGTTTCGTATATATAATTGTTGGGTGCGCTCAACTTTGCGTTAGACAAATTAAGAATGACTTGAATGAAAGTTATTAATTATGTTTTTTTTTTCACATTTCTCAAAACTTTTTAATAATCAATTAATAGTTAAAACTATTAATATCCTAATTGTTCTTAGATAAATGTAATTCTTAACTTTTGTTCTATCATTTAGTTTTATTATAGATTAAGAAACATTTTTGTAAAATTAGAGTACCACACACACAATTAATTTTAAATAAAATTAGTTTAAATAGATAAAGGCCAGAATAGTACATAGAGGGCCATCTATGCGAAGAGGGCCCAAAACACTAAAATGAAGCCACACCCACACACTCCGCCCCCGGCCAATTAGGATTCGAACCTTGCTTACGCTGAGATACTCTCCAAATTTTCCAACCAATTAAGTTGAGAAAATTTTAGTTCTTCCTGCCCAAAAATGACAAAGATTTTCGAGTGGGAGTCTCTTGTAAAAAAGTATAAAAGAGATCTTTTCGACACTCCGTGCGCAAAGTGCGTCTTTCCCGCACGCTCGGCAGAAAACGTGCGTTGAAAATCGCACTTTCCACACGTCGTATCAAAAAATACGGTACGGCACATGTTCGGGAAAGAGTTTCTCGTCTCGTGTCCCCTTCCACCCTCGCTTCGCTCGGGTGTAAACGCCACACGAGACCAGAATCTACTTTCCCGCACTTGTATCGTAATGTACTATTTCACGAAAATTCAGGCATTACATTATTAATTTTTTCGAAATTCAGTTCGTTCAAAGTTAGTAGCTCAGATTTAGTTCATTCAGTTCGTACAATTTATTTGAATTCGTTAGCTATTCTTCAAGTTCGTCCAGACCCAGTCAATCTTTTAGTGTGTGTGTGGGAAAACCATTATAAAAGTGAGTAAGAAAAATTAAATAAAATTTTTTTACATTCTAACTACTCTCCTTTAACTTCTCTCTCCTTACTCTTCCTAGTTTCGCGTACGGGATTTTCTTTCTTAGATAGTTACACTCGATTGCCAAGCGTGTGGTCGAGTGCATATTAGATAGGCTCCCTTTACGTTATTTTATTGCCAAGAGTGTGGTAAAATAACGCGAAGTATTGCTATATTGCCTAGCGTGTGGTACAGCAAAGCTTCGATCCCCCGTCGCCGAAAAAAGGAATTTCCCGCGATAGTGGTAACGCACGTCCCGGTTATTGTCCGCAAGGATAGACCAAAAAGTGCGCCTGAGAATTGTTTCGTCAACCGACGTCACAAAAACCTATACTACATATGATAAAAGCAATACCAAGTTGTAATCATGCATGACTAACAAATAAAATATTGTAAAATGAATCATGTGACTCATCGTATACAATAAAATCGTGTATACTGCAGTTTGGCAAGAATAAATTTGTTTATAGAATTGGAGAACAAACAATCTGTAATTTTAACTAATAAATTGTTCAAACGACATATATATATATACACATACATATATATACACATACATATATATATACATATATATATATAGTTTCATGTATTTATTTATACCTGTTGATAAGTTCACAAATCTTATTAAAACTGTCATATCTGGTGATCTTGATCTTTTTCTTCAAATCATTCTGATCATCATCATTATTCTCTAATTCTCTTTTTCTGTTTTGTAAAGGTGGCATTGTGAAAGAAACTAACTTGAATTATATGGCAAATAGCAAACATGAATTAATTGTAGTGCAAGAAATTTTTATATAACATAACATATACATGAATAATATATAAAGTAATTAACATTTTATATCTTCACTATTTTAAACAAAATGAATATTTTTATTTTCTAAATGAGAATATAATATTTTTATGAAATATTTTTTTTCGGTTACCCTGTGATTACAACTATTTAGCAATATATTTATTGACATTTCTATAAGCAATGTAATAAATGTGCTTTTCATTAGTATATATATATATATATATATATATATATATATATATATATTTGCTTTTTCTTATTGTTATGTAGTTTTAATTTTGAGTCAGCTCTCAACAACTTCTTACAATGTTTTTAATCTACCCTGAATATGATTGCATTCTGTTCTAAATAATGATGTAGATTTCAGAAAAAAAACAGAGCAAGAAAATTAATTAGAGATGATTCATAACGTTATAATTGCAGTTGTAGGAAAAAAACGAAGCTGATTTCAAATAATATGTCCATCGTAATCGTTCGTTATTTTTGAAATATTGTATGTTTATTTACTTGTATGTTTGACCGACAAAATATTTACCAAAAATATATTTTCAATTACATATTGTACAAAAAAATTACCTTCGAGCACGATATTAATGCAATTGTCGTTGTAACTCAAAGTTTTATGATATACAAGAGAAAGTTTTGCTCGAGAATAATGTTGTGCCTGTATAAGCTTATATATTGAATAGATTGATGTCTACTCAATTCGACATTCTTCTCAGTTTGTATAATACTTACAGCGCACTTACGGTGAAAATACATATTTCTTTGATTGCCTTATTATTTGTTTACATGCACATTGTACACGTGCGCCGCTCTTGAACTTATATCTGTTGGCTCATCTTATGTTTGTATGTATATAATCATTCAGCAAATAGGGAACTTGTATACATACACAGTACGTCGTTCCCTGACGTATTTCTTTAGTCAATGCCATAAAACGCGATTAATTAATTACCGATCAATCTTCGTATGATGACGTAAATTTATTTATGTAATAAACGTTTAGTATTCGTTGTCAGTTGTTTTTATCAATTATTGAAGACAATATTATCTTTCAGTCATTATGGCAAAATTTGTCAGAGTTTGTTAGTGTAATTGTTGAAGTAATATCTGTATATATCTATATGAAGTTTAAATGTGTCTCATTTTTCAGTTTTGGAGAGCGCTGTAAGTATTATACAAACTGAGAAGAATGTCGAATTGAGTAGACATCAATCTATTCAATATATAAGCTTATACAGGCACAACATTATTCTAGAGCAAAACTTTCTCTTGTATATCATAAAACTTTGAGTTACAACGACAATTGCATTAATATCGTGCTCGAAGGTAATTTTTTTGTACAATATGTAATTGAAAATATATTGTTGGTAAATATTTTGTCGGTCAAACATACAAGTAAATAAACATACAATATTTCAAAAATAACGAACGATTACGATGGACATATTATTTGAAATCAGCTTCGTTTTTTTCCTACAACTGTAATTATAACGTTATGAATCATCTCTAATTAATTTTCTTGCTCTGTTTTTTTCTGAAATCTACATCATTATTTAGAACAGAATGCAATCATATTCAGGGTAGATTAAAAACATTGTAAGAAGTTGTTGAGAGCTGACTCAAAATTAAAACTACATAACAATAAGAAAAAGCAAACATATATATGTTGCAACGATTGCCGAAAATCGTAGGACTCGCGCGAGGTTAACGAGCGGCTAAACGAAAGTAGCCGCGCTCGGTTCGCGAGAGAGAGAGCGCGTAAGGGGCAATGACCGGGAGGGGAGGTAGCAACCGGCAGTACGACTGTGAGACTCAGTCAACCCGTGCGCCTAACCTCCATCCGTTCGAGTTTTCTCGTTTGTTTTCCCTGGTGACATTGCGAGCGTGAGTGCGTGGGTGCGTTAGCAGCAGCAGCAGGAGCAGCCGCGATAACTGCGTTAGCAACGACAGCAGCAACAGCAGCAATAGCAGCAACAGAAGCAACCACAGCAACAACAGCAACAGCAATAGTTCCGGTGGTGCGGCAAGCAGCGAAGCGGCAGTTTAACAATTCGCGAGTCGGATACGGTTGGCCACCGTATCCACATCGTCCTTGCGGTAGGTGCACCTTCCCTTTTCTTGACCGTCGTTACAATTTGGCGTGCGAATCCGCGCAGCGAGCGCGAAGAGTTTATATATTGCGTGCGAGCAGGTAGTTCGCGTTAATCGCGGTCTTTTTCTCTCTCTCTCGGTCAGCGTGTTTTGTCAATCACGCGTGCGTGCGTAAGCCTCTCGGCCAATTCCCCGTGTAATTTATCTAATTGAATAAATCGTTCCGTGGTTTCATTTAAACGAGTATCCGTTATTGTGTTTAATCCTTTGTCCGGAGGTCGCGCCTAGCTTTGTTTACGTTATATTCGAATTCGCCGGTAACGCAGCACGAAGTGTGTGAGACGTTAGACGGGAATCCTCAATCTAGGTTCCGAAAGCGGCCGCACGAGCGCTACTAGTTGGAGCGACAGCGCCGCCAAGTGGCGAGTTGGGGGAACCCAACTCGGAACATCGAAGAGACTCTGCGCAGGCGCACTCCGAGGCAAGGTAGGTTACTGTGCATAGAGCACACAGATAACAAGGCGTCGTATAGTCACTTTTAGGTGGATTCAACGATATATTGACTAAACGGCAGCCTGTTACATGGCGCCCAACTAATTTAGGACTCACACACGGGGAAAATTATACAAAAAAAAAAAAAAAAAGAGAGAGCAACGCGCGCGAGAGAGAGACGTTTGCGCGCGTGCGTAATAAGGTGCGAGCGGGTAAAATAACGCGTGGCTCGTCCGGTACGTGCTCTGCGGTAGGGGAAAGACGCCTCTCCGACCCAATAATAACTGCTTTTGTGAGCCGAGAGCACACTAACCCCAGGGGTCGAAGAGACGTCCGTAGTCGCCCCAACGTGAAAATAAAAGGTGACTAACTGTATTTGGGTTAACTTTTTGCTTTTTAAGTGTTTTATTACACATTAGAGTAAGTAAGTGGGGGTTAGTCACCGAGCGACAGTACCAGCAGAGCGCGCAATTAGGGTGTGTGTAGGGTTAGACTAACTAACCCGGTGGAGCTAACAAACAGTTAGCCTCCACCTATAGGCAGGTAGCTGCGAAGCGGAAGTTCGTACTTCCTTAGACTACGCGATACCTGCACACACCCACAAGCCACGCGTATTGTTGCCTTGTAAATAAAGGCGTAACTGGGTAGTTGGCGATAAAAATCGCAACACCCCGCTCGCGCCTTGGGCGATAGGAGGCCGTAGTGGTCGAGTAGGAAAACTAACCTCAACCGTCACCTACGCCCCAACATAAGCGTCATGGAGGACACCGCCGACGCGATAACCCGGTGGGCTTCGGAACTGCCTTCGACACAGCTGGACAGATACCTGACGCAACTGGAGTTGCGCACAGATGGTCCCAGGCTGATGCAGGCAGTCCGATTAGCATATTGATTGCTAGGCGAGTATATCGACCTAGACTTCCAAGGAGCGGCGTTGGATAGGGAGGCCACACAACGCAGGCGACGGAGCCGAGAGAGGTGGCTGGAAACCAAGCGACGGGAGTTGGAAGCAGCCGACGCCGAGGATCTTGTCGCCCACCCACTCATGCTGCTATATAGGGATGAGGCGGTGGAGGCGAACCTGACGCGGACTCTCGCCGTCTACGAGAACTTGGAAGAGGAGAGCCAGAGCGAGATGGGGGAGCGAGAGCCCGCAGAGGAAGGGGGGACCGGCGAGGTCAAGGGGCCCACGGAGGGGGTCGGTAGTGAGCACAAGGGCTCCACCGGATCGCCGGACAGGCGAAGAGCCCGACGCTTCGAAAATGAGGAGCTACAGCCTCAAGAAGAAGAAGAGGAACGGTGCGTAACTGAACGATTGAAAGAAGAAATCGAGCGCAACCGAGTCGGGATCAACCGCATACTGGAGATGTTAGAAAGACACGACCAGGTATACGCACGGTGGAGCGATCAGGTGACCGCTCTGCAGGCGGAGGTCCAGCAGTTGAGAAACAGGGACCCCACCAATCGACGAACAGTCATACCAGAGCGGCCCCGGAGGACCGTGGACTTCCAGTCCACGTATACGTGCCACTACGACCCAAGGGTACCAGGTAGTACCCCGGAGCCCCAGCGATCGATCCCTGGCGAACCTCGAGAGGCTCCCCAACGGCAGGTGCCTTCAAGGACGGAACAGCCACCGACAAGAGGACCAAGAGACTCCGACAGTGGTGAAGGGCAGATGATCCCAGAAGGATCCGCCTGGTACGACGCCAATGCGGCGTCGGGGTACTACGCGACTCGGGACGCGGGTAGGATTGTGAGAGGGTGGAAGCTGCGATACTCTGGTACGGCTTCAGAGTGCGTAGACACCTTCTTGTCTAGGCTAGAAGATCTACGCGCGGGGTCTGGGCTAACAGACGGCGAAATCTTGTGCTCGGTATCAGAGCTCCTCGAAGGCGTTGCGAGGACCTGGTACGAGCTTAACAAGCTTAAATGGAGGAATTACGCCGACTTCGTGGCAGGCGCTCGACGTTGGTTTGGGTCGAGTGAGCTTCAGCAACAAAGATTGCTGCAAGAGGCCCAAGCCCGGTACCAGGAGAAGGGAGAGCTGGTACGAGAATACGCCTGCCACCTCCTCTTCATGTTGGCCCAGCTGCGTCCGCCGTTACCAGAGCAGAGGCAGTTAGATTTGCTGTATGCAAATCTCCTACCCGCCATCCGGATGCAGCTGCGGAGGAATGCGTTCTCCAACGTAGACGAATTCCACGCCCGGGCGACCGAAATCGAGACCGCCTTGCGGGACGACGAGCGCCCGAGGACCAGGTTGGAGCCAACGTCCACGTTGTACCCCGAGCACATGGGGGTGTCAGTTAAGGCACCACCGTCCCGGGCAGGACCCCGTACGGCGGCCATGTCCAACAAGCCTCGGGGTAGGGATCAGCGGCAACCCGAGTCGCCGGTTAAAACCCCGGCCAAGAGACCCGAGGACCGGCCCACAATCGCTGCAACGCAGGCCACAGACCCCATTGAGGATCTGTCGTCGCAGATCGCGACCCTGCGACGCGATATGGACCGGTACTTTAAGGAAAGGAAGGCTAACTCTCCCAGGCGGCCGAGGGGTCGGCCGCAAGAAAAGGGGAGGACTAAAACCCCCCCAGGGTCTCCTGGCCAGCGACGAGAGGGTCAGCGGAGGAAAATAGATTACTCCCAACCGATCAAGTGCTCGTCTTGTGGCAAACTGGGCTTTACCAGAAGGTACTGCCCGGATTGCAACAAGGGAAACGGGCAGAGAAGCGGAGGACGGAGGTCCCCTCCGCGTCCCCAGTAAAGGTGACCTCTCGTCGCGGGTCGCTGGAACGTGGCAAAGGCCTGTCAGCGACCCCAGGGTTCAGGAAGGTCTCGTCAGGGAGATCGGACCCCACGAGACCCAGCAGTGCAGCGGCGTTAGAAGCGACAGCGACCGAACAGATGCCTGATCTGGGTAACCGGGCATTTTGTATCCTCGTAGGGTACGGAGGCCGGATTCAGGTGGTGGAGCAGGGGTTTGAGTGGGCCGGAGAGGAGACCACCAGACCCAAAAGCTCCAGGAGACCACCTGACGCTCCGGAGGATACGCTGGCGACCCAGACACCTGCGGGCGAGAGCACGTCGACGCGAGTAGCGGCTGCCCAAGGCAAGAAGAGCCGTGAAAGCCTCCCGTCCACAGAGGGGAGAGAGACGGCGAAAGCTCCCCGCAGGTACAGACCAGAGGATGAGACCAGGTGGTGGCTTCAGGTGGGAATAGGTGCCTATAAATTAAGGGCACTCTACGACACCGGGGCCTCATCGACGGTAATGGGTCAACTCGGGCTTAGGTTGGCATCTGATATGGGACTGGGCCTGGACGTCACGCGAGCGGGGGAAGCGAAGCTCGCCGACGGCCGTCCATGTCCCATCTTGGGTCATGTGATTTTCCCCTTCACGGTAGGGGGAATCACAAAAGACGTAAGAGTCGGCATAACGCCACTGCTGTCTGATGACTGCTACGTCGGCGCGAATTTCGTGAGGGAATTCAGCGCCAACCTGAACCCTGACACGGACCAGCTGTACTTGGCGAAAGCCAAAGTGGCAGTACCGTTGGAAGTGGCAAGCGTCACTGGTACGTCGTGCCTCGCACCCGTAGGCCTGGTAGAAGCCACGGAAGCACAGCGTCAAGAAGTGGCTAGCCTCGTCGATGGATTAATTCCAGACGGAGGCGAGTGTTTAGGCTGTGCTGTGGGGGTCGAGCATGAGATAGACATCGGAGACGCTCGACCCTGTAAACAGAAATACTACCCGGTCTCCGACAGGGTGCGAGACGAAATGCACGCGCTGGTCAAGGCCATGCTGGACAACGACGTCATTGAACCAGCAACCAGCGGGTGGTCAAGTCCAGTGGTGATGGTTAAGAAGGCAGACGGCAAATATCGGTTCTGCGTAAATTACCAGAAGGTAAACGCAGTAACCAAGCCGGACGCCTACCCATTACCCTTCATGAGCGACATCCTGCGAAGGATCAGGGATGCTAAGTTCATCTCGACACTGGACTTGAGTAGCGCGTACCACCAGATACCTCTTAAAAAGGAGTCGCGCCCCATTACGGCGTTCACAGTCCCTGGCCTGGGGCATTTTCAATTTAAGAGAATGCCCTTCGGATTGTCTTACGCCGGTGCGACCTTCCAGAGGTTGATGGACAGAGTGATTGGCCCGGATTTAGATCCTTTCGCTTTTGCGTACCTCGACGACGTGATTATTATCTCGCCGTCTTTTGAGGAGCATAAGCGATACCTGGGATTGGTTTTACAACGAATCCTGGGTGCGGGCCTCACTGTGAATAAGACCAAAAGCCACTTCTGTAAGTCGGAAGTCAAGTACCTGGGGGTCCTGGTGAACCGTGAAGGGGTAAGGCCAGATCCAGAGAAGATCAAGCCCATTATGGAATACCCAGTACCACGGACGATCAGACAGGTGAAGCGATTCATGGGGATGATGTCGTGGTATCGTCGCTTCATACCCGACTTCGCAACAATCGCTGAGCCGATAAACCGCCTGACGAAGAAGAGCATCCCGTTCGCTTGGCAGCAGGAACAGGAACAGGCTTTCGAACGGTTGCGAGACGCAATGGTCTCGGCACCGATCTTGCAGTCGCCGGATCCCAGCGCGCAGTTCGTGTTACAAACGGACGCGAGCGATAGCGGGATAGGCGCGGTATTGACGCAAGAAGTCGATGGACAGGAGCGCGTAATTGAGTACGCCAGTCGCTCCTTGAACAGCGCGGAGAGGAACTATATAGTCTCCGAACGAGAGTGCCTGGCAGTAGTATGGGCTATCGGGAAGTTCCGGCCTTATGTTGAGGGGCACCACTTCAAAGTCATCACCGATCATAGTTGCCTTAAGTGGCTCCACAGTATGAGGAATCCTACAGGAAGGCTAGCGCGTTGGGCGCTAGCCCTACAAGGACACGTGTTCGATATAGAGTATCGAAAAGGAGACCTCAACGTGGTGCCAGACGCTTTATCTAGGGCCTATGAGGAGGGGGTGGTAGAAGTGGGTGCCATGACTCATCAGCCGGAAACTGCCGATGCCTGGTACCTTCAGAGGTACAGAGAGGTATGCCAGGACCCACATTCTCAGCCTACCTGGAAGGTAGTGGGTGGGAGACTGTACCATTACCATCCGTCTGAGGAGAGCGAAGGATCCATCGACAACGAGGAAGCCTGGAAGCTAGTGGTTCCTGCCGAGAAGAGGCATCAAGTACTTGAGGAGGTGCACGATGCGCCAGCAGCGGGACACCAGGGGAGAGAACGAACGTTCTCCCGGGCTAGGCACCTGTATTTCTGGCCAAAGATGTACGATCAGGTCAGAGAGTACGTGAGGAGTTGCCCGGTATGTCAGCAATGCAAGGCAGAGCAAAGGCCGCCTTGCGGGCTGATGGGTCGTCGAGAGGTCTCGCGACCCTGGCAGGTGGTGGCCAGTGACATCACTGGCCCCTTCCCAAAGAGCTCGAGAGGGTTCGAGTATATTTTGGTCCTTTTAGACCTGTTCACTCGGTGGGTGGAGTGCGTGCCCGTACGTAAGGCCAACGGAAGGACCATCGTACGGGAATTGCACGAGCGGGTGGTCACCAGGTTTGGGGCGCCAGAGATTTTTCTTTCGGACAACGGGACCGAATTTAAAAATCAAGAGGTCGATGCCTACCTGTCGAGGAACGGCATCCAGCGCGCCCTTACCCCAGTTTACCACCCACAGGCAAACCCCACGGAGCGAGTGAACCGAACCCTCAAGGCCATGCTCATATCGTATGTGGAGCGGGACCATAAGAGCTGGGATGAGCACCTGCCTGAGTTCAACTTTGCGTTGAACTCGGCAACTCACAGCGCGACAGGGTACAGCCCGGCCATGCTGGTCTTCGGTAGACAGCCCACTCCCCCCTCGACCTTTCGGAGGGCCCAGGATCAGTTGGCTCGGGAAGCTTCCGAGGGCCAAGAACTGACCGAATGGGGCGAGCACATGCGCCAGTTACCAAACTTGTGGGAACGCGCTGGCTCTAAGTCCAGGGAGGAGGCGGCTCGTCAGGCGGCCTACTACAACCGGAGGAGACGTCAGGCCGACTTTAGGGTTGGGGACTGGGTGTGGAGGCGGAACCGCATCTTGTCTTCCGCAGCTCAGGGCATTTCGGCGAAGTTGGCACCGAAGTATGCTGGTCCCTACGTGATTTTGGAGGTATGTGGGACGAATACCTACCGCCTAGGTAACCAGCAGGAAGAGTTGCCCGAGCTGATCCACGCCAAGGACCTCAAGCCCTATTTCGGCCCATATTCCGATGTGGACGATGAGGAACCAGGAGGCGGGGACTCAGCACCGTTGGACGAAGAGGAGGGCGTAGGCGACCCGCCAGCGAAGATCGAGGAATCCAGCGAGGATCCAATACGCGAGCGTGTCGCGAATGCAGCCCCCTCGAACGAGCGTGAGAAACCCGCGGCGGCTCCGGAAGTACCGATCGAGGCGCCGGTTAAGCGAGGTCGAGGAAGGCCGCGCAAGAACCCCGCGCGCGCACCTCAGGAACCAGGTGGAGGCGACCTGGATGGCAATGCGGTAAAGGGAAGGGGCAGACCACGTAGAACCGCTCAGCACGTGCGGAAGGTGGTGCTGCCAGCTGTCCCTGCAAATGGGCCATGTTCGCGAGGAGAGCGCCGGGGACCGGGACGTCCTCGTAAAGAATAGCGTCGAGCGTCATACGGCGACGGGTAGGTTAAGGGCTGAACCTGAGAAACCCCTTGACCCCACTTCTTCTCTTTTACAGATGGAGAGGAAGCTGGTCATCAGTGAGGAGGCCCTCGAGACGGCCACTCAGCTGCTGCTCGACCTGGGATTGGGCCCGGGCGCCGATCGGCTGATCGGCGACTTAAGAAGATTCGTCCGGGCCCAGGTCGAGGCGACCGCTCGAGAGGGCCGCTCACGTCAGCGGGTGGATGACTTCCTCCGGGAAGGCATGAGGGCTCAAACCTCTAGGCCTGTGACCCGGGAAGCATCCACCCAGACCGACGGTCCATCCGAAGAGGGCCGTCGGTCTCAGTCCACTACGGACCAGGGTGTGCAGACCCAAGGGTCGAGCGCGGTAATAGTGGAGAGCTCGACCCAGTGCCCCGGGCCAAGGGAGGCCTGCGGCCGACAGCACTGGGTCTGCACCCACCCACGAGTCCCCCAGCAGGTAGGTCTCGAGAACACCTGGAGGCACCTGAGGTTGGGCCTCCAGGAGCTCGAGAATGCCTGGGAATTCGTCGGGGAACTCCAGCGCCAGGTACACGCGCACCTGGGGGAGTTCCTCGACTTCCGAGGCGCCCAGGAGATGCTGGGGGAGTGGGCTCCTGTAGTCCGGCGGCAGAGGGCCTACGGTGAGGCCCTCCTGCGCGTTGACCGGGGGTTGGAGTCCCCAGAGGCCGCGGGCCCGCCGGCAGTGTTGCCACCGGCGGCCCCGACAAGTAGAGATGCGGCCAGTACTCCGGCCAAGCCCCCGACCAAGACCCAACCCAAGAAGGTCTCGCGGGCCCCCGGTGCCAGGCAGGAATTTGTGGTCCGAGTGGACGGGTCGGTTTCCGACCCGACCGTGGTGGTGCGAACCGTAGGGGGACGCACATCCGCCACGGTGGGCGGCGTTACCTTCATCGCCGCCCCGGCGTCAGCAGCCACGCCGCCCCAACAACCGTCCGGAAGCCAGGGCCATGGGGCGGAGCCTAGCCTCACCAGGAGACCGGGCAGGGGCTGCTACATTTGCGGCCATCCCGGCATCACGACGACGTCGAAATGCCCCAACAAAGCGGAGCACTGGCGCTACCCCAGGCACAAGGCGCCAGGGGGCTCCGGCAGGTGACGGGGGGGCATCGGTGGTCCGGGATGGGCCAATAAAATGTATATATTGAGAATAGGATGTGTTGGTTTCTCTCCTTTACCAATCCTATCCTTGGGGCGCGAGTCAATAGGGTAGCTCGATCCGGTAGTTCGAAGCTAGGAGGGGGCTGCAACGATTGCCGAAAATCGTAGGACTCGCGCGAGGTTAACGAGCGGCTAAACGAAAGTAGCCGCGCTCGGTTCGCGAGAGAGAGAGCGCGTAAGGGGCAATGACCGGGAGGGGAGGTAGCAACCGGCAGTACGACTGTGAGACTCAGTCAACCCGTGCGCCTAACCTCCATCCGTTCGAGTTTTCTCGTTTGTTTTCCCTGGTGACATTGCGAGCGTGAGTGCGTGGGTGCGTTAGCAGCAGCAGCAGGAGCAGCCGCGATAACTGCGTTAGCAGCGACAGCAGCAACAGCAGCAATAGCAGCAACAGAAGCAACCACATCAACAACAGCAACAGCAATAGTTCCGGTGGTGCGGCAAGCAGCGAAGCGGCAGTTTAACAATTCGCGAGTCGGATACGGTTGGCCACCGTATCCACATCGTCCTTGCGGTAGGTGCACCTTCCCTTTTCTTGACCGTCGTTACGATTTGGCGTGCGAATCCGCGCAGCAAGCGCGAAGAGTTTATATATTGCGTGCGAGCAGGTAGTTCGCGTTAATCGCGGTCTTTTTCTCTCTCTCTCGGTCAGCGTGTTTTGTCAATCACGCGTGCGTGCGTAAGCCTCTCGGCCAATTCCCCGTGTAATTTATCTAATTGAATAAATCGTTCCGTGGTTTCATTTAAACGAGTTTCCGTTATTGTGTTTAATCCTTTGTCCGGAGGTCGCGCCTAGCTTTGTTTACGTTATATTCGAATTCGCCGGTAACGCAGCACGAAGTGTGTGAGACGTTAGACGGGAATCCTCAATCTAGGTTCCGAAAGCGGCCGCACGAGCGCTACTAGTTGGAGCGACAGCGCCGCCAAGTGGCGAGTTGGGGGAACCCAACTCGGAACATCGAAGAGACTCTGCGCAGGCGCACTCCGAGGCAAGGTAGGTTACTGTGCATAGAGCACACAGATAACAAGGCGTCGTATAGTCACTTTTAGGTGGATTCAACGATATATTGACTAAACGGCAGCCTGTTACAATGTGTGTGTGTGTGTGTGTGTGTGTGTGTGTGTGTGCGTGTTCATTAGTATATATATATATACTAATGAAAAGCACATTTATTACAGTGCTTATAGAAATGTCAATAAATATATTGCTAAATAATTGTAATCATAGGGTAACCGAAAAAAAATATTTCATAAAAATATTATATTCTCATTTAGAAAATAAAAATATTCATGTTGTTTAAAATAGTGAAGATATAAAATGTTAATTACTTTATATGTTATTCATGTATATGTTATGTTATATTAATTTATTCTTCATAGAGATATTTCACAATATACTATCGGTAGCTGATAAAAAATGTACTTGATTGAATTTTCCACGTTATATAAAAAATAATCTATTCGGAAAAAAGGCATAAATGAAATGAATTGAATAACTAATATTAAATCCAATGTTTATCTTGTAGCAACATTAATGCTTCAATTCTTTAAAATATGTAAACTAAATGAAAAAACATCATGATGCCCACAATCATTTCTTTTAGAAAATGACCATGTACCATCAATAAAAACTTGTTTACTATATTTTGTACAGTCTATCGTTAGCTGAAAAGTATCTTGAGATTTTGTGGAAAAACTTTATTGTCATTTTTTTATTGGATAGCAATAGTATATTATTAAAAAAGTTTACAAATGAAATAGTAAATCCAATAGTAAATCCAATAGTAAATCCAATGTTTATCTTGTAGCAACATTAATGCTCCAATCCTTTAAAATATGTAAACAAAATGAAAAAACATCATGATGCCCACAATCATTTCTTTTAGAAAACGACAATGTACAATCAATAAAAACTTGTTTACTATATTTCGTACAGTCTATCGTTAGCTGGAATGTATCTTGAGATTTTGTGGAAAAACTTTATTGTAATTTTTTTATTGGATAGCAATAGTATATTATTAAAAAAGTTTACTAATGAAATAAATTAAAAATAAATATAAATTTCCCATTATAAATTTTAGATAAAAATATATCCACTAATGCTTTCACAACGTAAAAGAATTGAAAAAAAAAATTTCTAAGACTACGTCAAAAATATAACTGATAAAAATTATTTACGTGATGAATATGACAATTAAACACTCCACCTTTCAATACTCCATCAGCATAATTCAGGTTACTCATGTGTCTACTAAAAAAATTGTCAATTTCAATTAAAATATGCATAGCACAATAAGTTTAATGAAAGTGACTAATAATGATTGAATTGTAGATATAATAATTTAATACAATCTATTGATATACACTATACAACAATTTCTGTCTCGACACGTATTATACGGTAGGCACTAATATTAAACCCAATTTGTTATTTGTAGTAAAATTAATGATTTGATACTTTAAAATATGTAACAGAAAAGAAAAATCATCATAACAAATTACACAACTGTCAATGCTTACAATCATTTCTTTTAGGAAAAGACAAAATGCAATCAATTTAAATTTCTTAAATAAATCTTGCATGGTGTATTGTTAGCTAGAAAATGTCTTGAGATTTGGTAGAAAGATTTACTATCATATGCTTATTAAATGAATTCTTTTATAAGACAGCAATATTCTATTATTGAAAAAAAAACTTCTAATGATTATGATGATTAATCGCTCCATCTTTTAATTCCCATTAGCATGATTTAGGTTACGCATATGTCCACGAAAAAAATTGGTAAATTCAAATTAACATATAGATAGATCGATAAGTTTAATTAAAGTGACTAAAGAACGATTGATTCGTGATATAATAACATAATTCGATCTAATAATAAAAGCCGCAAAAACATTTATTTCGCAACGTGTGTTACAGTATGCACAACTCATTAAAAATTGAATATTCATTACGCATAATAAAAGATAGGAGTACCCAATATTGGAGTATACATAATATGGGACTTTATGCAGTTTTGAAATGTTTCCGGTGCTCCAGCAGCGCCACACAAATACTATTATGTTTGTACTATCAAATGATGAAAATTCGAATGATTAAATTCATTCCTAAATGTAAAATCTATTACGTAATACCCATTTTGACAGATCGAAGGATCGCAATTGACGGATAAATATTTGTCTAATAAATATTTAGCAGATCAGCATTTTCGAAAGCAAGTATTCATTATTAAAAATACTTTAATATCCAAAAATGGAGCACAAAAAAACACTTTTCCTTATAGCATCAATAGTTGATTGTAATATTATGTAGTAATTTCTAATTTCCAGTACATAAATAGTAATCACCTATTTTATACAATATATAATTTTATATGAAATTACAATGATATAATTAAAATGATATTATTACTGTACATTCTAATTTCAGCAACTACGGAGATATAAGGGATTAAAAAGAATTATAACATGATGCGATTAACAGCGGAAGAGAAGTTGATTGTAGAAGGAAAAAGTTCATATTTAAATGAAAATTCAATGTTAATTGACACACATATCGATGATTTTAATAAAATTTTACAATCACATTCAACGTACAATATGCAATCAACTCTCTTACTGCAAAGACCAGAAATAATAAGCTCTGTCCCAATTGAAATTGATTATGTTCAGATATTATTTTCGGGCAGCAAGAAATCGGGACACTGGATTACATTACATAAACGAGGGACAACAATTCATATTTACGACAGTATGAATGCACAATTTTTACAAAATGATCATAAAATTTATATAACCAAATTGTTCCCATATCTTACACAATGCAAAATCGTATTTGAATCAGTACAATCACAAACCAATGTTTATGACTGCGGGATATTTTCAATTGCAAATGCAATATCTGCTATTAAAGGAGTATGTCCGTGTCGAGTTGAATATGACATTGGAAAGATGCGGGCACATTTACTGGGCATATATGAGACACAGACAATGAATATGTTTCCGATAAAACAAATTTACGACGCAAATAATACATTCTATTCTGAGCAAATGCCCAATAATTATGGTCACAGGTTTAGAATCAATCCCAAAAATATTATCATTAGCATCGAAGAAATCGAATTACTAATAAAGAAGTCACAAGATGCCTATCAACAGGAACAACAATGTTTGATGAAATCCTACAAACAGAATAATGAGCAAAGCAAAAACACGGATAAAATCATGCAAGACATAGATCGATCGATTGAGATAATGGAGATAGATGATGAAGTATTGCCAAATTCCGAAATGATGACGACTATAAACGGCAAAAATTGTGGCGGAAGGACTGAGAAAAAGACAAGGAATGTTGGTGGATCAATTACAGAAAGAGATGTCAAGAGAAGAAAACGGCAAAAAGAATATTATCAACGAAAAAAAAACAAAAATGAAAAACAGCTAGAAAAAAACAATCAGGAACAACGAGAAAAAAGACTACAGCAAGTAAAAACAGCAATGAAACGTTATAGAAAAAATAAGAAAATTAACAATGTGATAAAACATTTCCCAAATATGAGTGTGGTTGATGAAAGGAGTGACAACCCAAATACCCAACAAAAAAACGCAAAAAAATCAATCAACGAATATAAATCTGAAGTAAATGAAAACAATCATAGAAATAAGAGAAAATTAGACGAATATTTGCTTGAAAATCATGGAATGCCAAATTCAGGAAAGATGCTAAACGAAATCAAAATCAATCGAGTAAATTCATTAGACCAAGAACAAAATTACGTAAAAAACAAACGAAGACGAAAAACGTGCGAAGACGACAAATTAAAATTATTAAATACATCAAACATAATAGGAAGGATAGCAAATATTCAATTTGATGAAAGTCTTATTGATGAGAACAACATAGGAAATATGACATACAAATGTAGCAACTGCGATGCATTACATTTTCAAAATGAAAAAGACACAAATGGTAAATTTACCAGCTGCTGTGACAAAGGTAAAATAAAAATGCAAGATAACCCCCCTTATCCAAAATTATTAAAAGACCTCGCTACTGGTAATACACAAGATAGCGGAGAATTCAGAAAAAACATACGATTATATAATAATGCATTAGCATTCGCAAGTTTTGGAGCGAACTTTGACAGATTGCCAGGTAGAGGACCACGGGTCATACGAATTTGCGGCCAAGTATATCATAATGTATGTGCATTACATCCGAACGAAGATGAAGCTAGAAAATATGGTCAATTATACATTTTAGACAATGAAATGGCAACGAATGAACGAACGCAGACTGCAAAGAAAGATGAAATAAATCATGAAATGTTAAAAACGTTAGATGAAATTATACGAAAAAACAATCCATATGCTAAAGCATATAAAATGATGCATGAAGTGGAACAGGAAGAAATACAGAGATGCAAAGAACAAGGTGTAACACCACGACAAGTTACGATGGCCATAACGCGACAAGTACATTTAGACAAAAATACATATAACCCATCAACATGCAATGAAGTGGCAATGGTATTCGTCGGAGAAAACGGATTACCTCCAGCAGAACATGACATTGTAGTACTTGCACGGCATGATCGTCCCATGAGTCTACCAAATATCAGCAAACACACAGATCCTATGACGTATCCATTAATTTATCCACATGGCGGATACGGTTGGATGCCAAAAATGAAAAAGAAAATAGGAACAAATAAAATTTCACATTTATAATTCTACAACTACCGTATGAGTTGCAGAAATGGTTTTAATCCATATTTAAATCTTGGGAACCCGCGTAATAATTTGACCTATGGGCAATATATTGCTAATATTTTTCCCACACCTATGGGCAATATGTTGCCAACATTTTGGATCAGGTATTGGCAACATATTAGCAATATGGTGCTTCAGACCACTTAGCAACATTTCGGCAACATGTTACAAAAGTATTGCAAACCTTGCGCCAACATATTGCTAATATATTGATATTTGATTTGAAAAATATTGCCAACAGTTCAGTTTTTATTTTGATTCTAAATATTTCTAAGTTATTATAATACATCGGAAGACGAGAAATACAAGGTACAAGTGATTAAAGGAACCGTAATGCTTCGTTTTGTAATATTAGTTAATTTTTTTAATGTTTTTTGCATGACAACCTTATAAATGAATTTTTATTTTACAACCTTTTATTAACATTTATTCGTATTCGAATGTGCTTACAGGGTCAATCACATAAGAGATATTTCTATCTTTTATAAATACGTGAAAACATACATATTTTAAGTTTCTTACATCTACGATTACGGTATTGGAAGTACGTGTGCACGCATGGATGAAAAATAATTCTGCGTTTTGTAAGTTTACACAAATGGATGCGTAAATTCAAGATTTTCTATTAGAGCAAAACACCTTGCATTGCATTCACAAAAATTTTTACATTTACAAGTAGTCACACGTACTAGAATTTTTATTATACCTAGCCTAAGTTCATCGTTACTTAAATACTTTACGTAATAAGATTGCGTTTTTTTCTCATTGTGATATACTTCTGAACTGTATAATATTCTTTCTTTGTATAATCTTTTAAAAACAAAAATATTACTGTCAACAAAATAGTTTGTAATAAGATTTTTATAAGGAGTATTTTCTTTCAATTTTGAAACAGGACCAACGATACTATATATACTATTTACATTATGCAGTATTAGTTTTTTCATTGGTGATAAAAGCGATTTACAAAAGGCAGACGCTCTGCTATTTTTGTTTAGCCAATCATTTTTCATAACATACATTTTTATGTACAAACTTAAATTAAATACTATTTGTAAATGTGGCGATTTACTCCCATGTATTAATGCTTTTAATTTTCCATTTAAATCTTCGAGAGGGAAGCAAGATGTAACCTTACAAGGACCAGTCTTTCGAACTCCGGCAGGTAAGTGACGAAGACTGTGTAAATTGCACGACATGTGTGTAAGCCCATATAAATATTCGAATTGCAAAGAAAATTTGTTTATGGCTGTCTCAGCCAAACGTAACGCGCGGCTTGTAATTTTCTCTTGACATAAAACGTATGAAACGAATACTAATAATTTAAAATGATCGTAATATTGAGTGGGTAAAATGCCATTTAAAGTAGGTAGAGCGTAATAAAGTAGCCAATCTTTCAAATTTGATGATTTCCAATAACTAAGGGGTGTTTTTATAGGCCTAGGTCGTCGTTGTACATGCGAGGATGGCTTTATAGAACATAATCTGTAATCAACTACATCTACAAATACGTAAATCGAAAAATTTTCATTTTTGTATTTAGGATCGAACCACAATTCTAACATTTTTTTCGTTTGACCTTGAAAAAGACAGTGCATAATATCGACGATTGTGGAAGTAATAAAGTTATAGCAAATTTTACTTATTACAGTTGGTCCTTTCACACCGAAAACTGCTACTTTTCTATCTAACGCTTCTTGTGCATGTTCAAAAGTATCAGCTTCTGTCCTAATTTTAAAATTGTCCGTATGTTTATAAACGCGTCTACGATCAACTGTTTCGCCTTCATCAGTGCACACTTGACAGCCAAATTTACCATTATATTGATTCATTTGTAGAAATAGAGATTTAGCTGGTAAATCTGCTGTACCGCAAATAATGATTCCTCGAAATGTTATTATATCATTCAAATCTTTCACGTACATATTTACGCCTTTAAACAAATTTTTCAACGGTTTTTTTAACGGGTTTAAAAATAAATTAGGATCAGGCTTTTTATCTCCGAACCACAAAGCAGCTAAAATCATATTTTGAATTCTGTAACGTTCTTCGAAAGGAAGATTTAAAATAATTAAATAAAAAGCCCAAATGCTGTATTTCGATGATTTAAAAATCTGAATACCATCTGTATACCACATAAAAGCAAGACTATTTTCATAAGATAAAATTCCATTTTCTTGCGATAGTTCTTTATATATACTTCCATCGTCAATATCTTTGTACGTAATTTCATCGACATTTTCTTGTAAATCTACGCCTGTTGACTCTATTACTCGAGTACGATTAATTTTACCGTAATTACCAGAACATTTAAAAAAATACTCTAGTTGAGAAATTAACGGGATTTCTATAAAATAACTGTCTTTGTCAAAATCAGTACAACCGCAATTATAAATATTATCTAAAATAGCCTCATTATCGATAGATTCATCATTATGTAAATCAGTTTCGGAATTATTAATCAATGTAATACATTTTGGACAGTAATAATGTTTTTTTATCGGTACGTCTGTACTATAAAAAAACTGTTTAAATTTGTATAAGCTAGTAGGACATTTATGCGGTGTTATGCAAATTATATCTACTAACGCAAGAAAATCTTTGATAATTTCATCCTTATGTCTTATGTCGTAGTTTTATCGCAGAAACTCATAAAAGAAATTCGGCGACTGTAATAGGTGCTCCAGGGTAAAGCTCGGAGTTTAAATATTCTCTTTTTTCAGTTTCATCGAAAGTACTGCGCGCATCGCTCCATTCATCGTCTTCATTCCCGTCTTCATCACTACAGTCAACACTATCTTCATCACTCTCACAATCTCTGTATAAATCTATCATAAAAATAATAATAGCGAGGTTAAATTATAATATAATCATAATTGATAAGGACGCAGCGGAGTTTACATGTGTGCATAGAATTTCTCGATCGGTACATACATACGCGCGATCAAGCGCGCGATTATGGTTGCATGAGCGCATTTAAATTTTGTTTGGTTATTTTCATTATAAATAAAATAAAATTTATAGGTGTAAGTTGTAAATAAAGTTGTTTTAAAATAATTGCGTTATGAGTATAAGGCAGTATTGAATGCATCTAATAAAATAACGAATCGCGAGCAGTAGCGAATACGTGCACGTGAGTAAAATAATGAGTACACACCGTAATTAAAACGATTCATATGTGGAATTATTTCATTATTTTCCCCATTACAAAGGTTATCGAGATTATCAGCGACATTTTGCTCGATGTTTTCTTCTACTAGTAGATTTTCTTGATGTGAGTGATTCTATAGAAATATTTTTCAAATATAAGTATAATTTCATAAGTATATAGTCAGTCATTATTTGTTGTTAAATCTCAAAACGACTTACATCTACATCTAGTAAAGTGCACTCACTTTCTAGGGGTTGTTCGAAAATCGGTTCATGCAGAGTATTGAAAAATAGCTTTTTGGAACGTTTTTGGATTTCAAGCGAAAAATTACTAAAACTTAAAGCACGCTTTGGCATTTTTTATAACGAGTAAGTATGTGTACTTTTTACAACATTTTTTATTTTATGTGTGAATGCCTGTCAATAAACAAACTTTATCGAACACATCATAGCTGCAAACGTCACGTTGTTGTTATGTATCTTGCTACGCTTACAGGTTAACATTTTGCTCGCTTGTCAATTGATTTTGCATTGAGAAAAAGTTTTATATTTTGCATTGAGGTAAAGACAAACAAAATGTTTGCTCTGATTTTTTGGAAGGGCATACAAAAAATTAGTATAGTGCCCATCGAAAGTTTGTGTCCTGAGAAAGCTGAAGGAGAAGAAACAAGCGTGCGATACACAAATAAAAAGTTGTATCGAGGGAAAATTTTGCGAAAGAGTTGTAAGTAAAATATCTTTTTCATTATCATGATAAATTTCATCGCATAGCGAATTGATCAATGAAAATACGGTAGAATTACAAGCTTTCATAGTAGTACATACGCAAATTGGAAATTCGCACAATGAGCCGTTCGTTCGTTATTACCTGTGCTAATCTAAATCACGTTTCCTCGAAACGACAAACTCTGGCTTGTAACGTTCTATTAGCGAACGGCGCAAATATTTTGTTTATCTCGCATGAGGATGCATTTTCTTTTTTCTTTCTTACGACTTTTCTAATGTGATAATATTATTACAAATGAAAATAATTTTATGTTTGACAGCTGATAAAGATTACTTAGAGTGCCTACCTGTAACTATCAATGGAGAAATAATGGAGAAAGGGAAAAACACAACAGATTCAAAAGCAGAAGCATTAAGTATGCAGATAAAGAATAAAGAAAAACAAGCTGCAAAAAATAAAGCCGAAAAAGAAAAGCTAACAAAAGCTACTTTGATGAAGGAAAGGTCAATTTTCGAGGATGACAGCGGTGACGATAATTCGGAGGCTGAACCTGACGCTTTAAAGAAAACGATCGAGTGGAATTCAGAAGATTCGGAGCCTGAATTAAATGAATTGACATCAACTGCGAGAAATGAAACGCCAGAGGAAAAAATAAAAAGATTACAGAGAGAAATAGAGGAATTGAGAAAATCGAAAGATCGTGCAAGGATTAAGGAATCAATCGCGTCAACTTCTACTGCCAATAAGGTAATCGATTGTTTATATTTTATATGAGATTAAATTTATACTACATTAATCACGTGTTTATCTGTTTTTATTGTTTAAATTTATTTTTCTATAAAAATGCGACAACAACATTTATTTTTTTATTTTGAGTAAGTAATAGCGGTTCTGCGATCTCAAAAGCTATAGCGGTTCAGTGATCACAAAACAGTCTGGATTACTTAGCCCTGAAAAGGGCCCGCATAGCACCCAATCGATTGAGCTCCGTTTTGGGTGCCAGAGAAAATTTTGTAAAGAAAAAGTGTTTTACCCGCGCAAAAAGTTTGATCGGTCTTTGACTTTCCTAACACCTTGACACCTGCAGACACGAAAGTTGCTTTGAGTTTGGACTTTCGCCTCCTTTTCCCATCAGTTTGACACGACCAGTCTGGAGTCTGGATTACTTGCGCGCTAGAGTGATGGGAAAAGGAGGAGTCAGAAGTAAAAACCGCTATAGGTTTTTACATCGCAGAACCGCTATAGTTTACCTACTATTTTGCAGGAGAGCAATCTTCAATTTCACGTAATTACCAGTCCACCACAAATAGAGAATTTGCAAAAACGACATCTTGCCACTGCATTATCAAGGGCAGATGAAGTAAATAAAAACCGTCCACGAGATCGTTCTCCCTCTCTGCTATCAGAAGAAGATTATGAAGAAACTGTGGAACTGATGGGTGCTAACATTTTCCAAACGAGGCTTTTTCGTGAAACGGAAATCCGTAGCGATTTTTCTATTTTTCGAGGATTCTAACTCATTTCAAAATTTCGCCACTTAAAGTGCATTTAATAGTACCTTTACCTTTTAAATTCTAGTGCGAACGTTTTTGCACAAGCGAAGCGAGTGCAAAATGTTTGCACGGAGGTTTAATCAATTTTCACACTTATGTTAAACAGTATTTTTTAGTACGACGTGCGGTTAATTCAAAATTATGGTATGTTTTAAGGTTAGAGCAGTGCGCAAAATGAGCATTTTGCGAACTAATACTAAAAATTATTTTCTATTCTATTCTATTCCACAGAATCCGACTAGTACTCCTAAGGAAAATCCTTTAAAAATGTGTCGTAGACCAGGAGATGGACGAGTTCTTGTTTGCAAAAATTATAACATATGGGTTGACAAAGGCGAACTGGACTTTATCCAAAGATACATGGAGGATTCTAAACAAATGACAAGAAGCTTATTAACAATTCTTGTTGGAAAAGCTAAAAACTTGAAAAACATGTGTGCACGAGGAAAGTCTAGAGGACGCAAAGGAGTTCCTGAGGACATAATGAAATGCGTTGAGTGTAAGTTTTATAGCTTTCTATTTTACATGCGTATTAATTATAATTGTTTTAAATTTTTCAAATTTAAAAAAAATTTTAGATTATGTCAATAAGAAGTGTAGCAGGAGATTGAAACCACAAGAATTCACAAACGTGGTCAATTACATGTGTGGCACACTACGCCACCCCAAAGAAAGATAAATGTTTTCATTACTATTATTTTTCGTTACTTTTTTTTAAACGCCTTTCAAGAATCAATGTGAGTCTTATTTCGATTACTTTTCGTTATAGTTAATTAATTAGTGTTAATTACTATTTCAAGTTTCACGGATTTTTTATGAAAAGTAATCGTTCAAATAAAAACTAAATTAAGGTTTAAAAATTAAATAATATATTGTATTCAAAAAATTATAAAAATAAAGCATTACAGTTCCTTTAATCACTTGTGCCTTGTATTTCTCGTCTCCCGATGTATTATAATAACTTAGAAATATTTAGAATCAAAATAAAAACTGAACTGTTGGCAATATTTTTCAAATCAAATATCAATATATTAGCAATATGTTGGCGCAAGGTTTGCAATACTTTTGTAACATGTTGCCGAAATGTTGCTAAGTGGCCTGAAGCACCATATTGCTAATATGTTGCCAATACCTGATCCAAAATGTTGGCAACATATTGCCCATAGGTGTGGGAAAAATATTGGCAATTATTGCCCATAGGTCAAATTATTACGCGGGAAAGTTTCACAGCAGGCCGCAGTTGACGCATTCGCCAAAGTAGAAAGTTCAAGATTATATTTTTTTAAAAAACAACAAGACACCTTAAGAACAGATTGTTATAGAGGATTAATGGATTATTTACAGACAAAGGAAAAAGATGAAAATGTTAAAATAGGAAAAATGTTTATATTGCCATCTAGTTTTACTGGCGGGCCGAGATATTTAAAACAAAATTTTTTGGACTCTATGGTCTTAGTCAACCAGTGAAAATTGGAGCAGTCATTATATTAATGAGAAATTTAAATATAACAGAAGGTTTATGCAATAGCACGAGATTGATAGTGAAAGCTTTACAAAAATATTCGATAAGTGCGGAAATTTTATCTGGAACACATATTGGAAAAACAGCAATCATACCGAGAATAAGCTTATCACCATCAAAAGAAGACATACCGTTTAACATGAAACGACGACAGTTCCCAATTAGATTGGGATTTGCAATGACCATAAATAAATCACAAGGACAATCATACGATAATGTTGGGGTATATCTACCAACTCCAGTTTTCAGTCATGGTCAATTATATGTTGCACTTTCTAGGGCAAGAAGCAAGAAAACCTTGAATGTATTATTATTAAATAATCCAATATACAAAAATGCAAACAACATTAAGGGTAAAAAAAAATCGAAAGAAATAATATATACAAAAAATATCGTATACAAAGAAATATTATAATTTATATAAATATTAAGATTACACAATTTAGAATAAATAACAATGATCGATTGCCGAAAAAAATAATTTACACAGTAGCTCCAAAAATGCATCAAATGAAAAAAAAATGATAATTAGAGAGCATTAAAAAATTCAAGCAAATGTACAATTAAAAAAGAAATGGGGAGAATACAAAAAAAAAAACTGTCAACAAAATTGCTGAAAAAATGCATCAAAAAAAGAACAAGAAAAAAAAACCTTAAAAAAATCAATGCAATGAATAATTCGAAAAACATGGATAGAGCAAAAAAAAATTGAATATACAATCAAGGCAAGACAAAAAAAAACAAAATAAAAAAAAAAAAACGGGCAACCATGCAAGAAAAAAAAAATGTATATGCATACAAAAAAGAATCAAAGAAGGAACAAATAAAATAATAATTCAAAAAAAAATCGTTGCAATGGATAATTCATAAAACATAAATAGTGCGAAAAAAAAAATACAATTACGGCCAGAAAAAAAAAATAATAAAAAAAAGGAACAGCCAACAAAACAAGAAAAAAAATTTATATGTAACCACAAAAGAATCGTAGAAAAAAAAGAAAACTAGTAAGTGGTTCAAAAACAAAAAAAAAAAAATGAATATACAAATATGGCCACCCAGAGAAAAAACAATATGGAAAGCAATCGATCATGATATCAGAAAAAAAGAAAAATAATCACGTATAACACAAAAAAAAATCGAACTAAACAAACACACACGCGCATATACTCCGGTGTCGGGTACCTGATCCCGCATCCGGCGCCTCCCCGGGTGGTGGATAGGGGGACGCTAATCATTGAAGTCATAAATAAATGAAATTCGTATGATTAGTACTGAAATTCAGGGCGAACCAAAATCAGGCACAAACAGAGACACCAAGACACCCACACACACAGACGCAAACACATAACACGCACACACACACACACACACGCACGCACGCACGCATATACGCACAGGCACACATTCACCGCCCAACACAAAGGCACACACACAACAAAACCCCCACCCAAAATTCAAACCGGACAAACACACACGAACATATACACATACGAAAACAAATAGACGCACCCACACACGAAATCCCAAAAATACGTACCTTACCTAGCAAATGAAACCTCACTCCCTAACGGTCGCTCGGTTGAAGTTGAAGTTTACTTTGGAGATTTGTATTAATCGGTCATCGAAAATACAATGCTTAGTTCATACATTTGAATTGAATAATAAATAAAATAAATAAGTTAATGAAAATTTCCGAAAACAATAAGGTTTTCATATTCCTCATGTATTTCTACATTGTATCAACGTTATAGGACGTATTTCCATTGTCACTGGCAATATATCAACAAAAAATCTTACTTAAAAATTTTACTGGCTGTAAAATGTTACGACGCATGCGCGAAAATGGCGGTAAAATGTTACGACACATACGAAAACAAATATACGCACACACACACGAAATCCCAAAAATACGTACCTTAAAGTACCATAAAACACCATAAACCACCGTAAAACACCATAAATCACCATAAAACACCATAAACCACCATAAAACACCGTAAACCACGATAAAAGTCAAGAATGCAAAAATATTGAAAAACGTAGAAAAAAAAAAAGGCTGTAAAAAAAAATTTCATGACCATGGTATGGACCATATGGATATATCAATGGATAGCACTCGGTGCCAACTACCAATTGATAGTTCCAAAATCGAAATTCATCCATCCTAAGCGAACCATTGGGCTAAGATGTGTAACGAATGGACAAAAAACGATTGATAACGAAAATCGGTAATCACGCTTAATATAATATAGGATAGGATAGGATTTGCGTTACGTGACGCTTCATTGTGTTATAATTGTATTTTGTCGAATAATATTTCGCTCTCGAGATTTCCGTTTGGACATAGTATAGCTAGCAGTATTCGTGTGCGCGACTCGGTAAGAATGAGCGGCAGAAGCTGATTCACGCTGCGGCAGCATGCTGCGACAGCATGCTTCGGTCAGCGTGCTTAGCTAGGTAAGACGAGCCGATACGAGAAGCGAAAACGTCTAAAGCATATGTGCGAGAGAGAGAGACGGAATGCGAG
Organism: Phymastichus coffea; assembly: GCF_024137745.1. Classification (NCBI taxonomy): domain Eukaryota; kingdom Metazoa; phylum Arthropoda; class Insecta; order Hymenoptera; family Eulophidae; genus Phymastichus; species Phymastichus coffea. Next base: position 2,917,835 of record NW_026706832.1, on the reverse strand, counting down.
GGACAAAAGATACATAATGAACCGGCGAAAACAACGATTGCAGAGCGAGAGAGATTAGCCAGTTAGGAGTGAGCGCTCAACTAAGAAGCCTGCATTTTTCCTACTGAAGTTAAATCCATAATAAGAGATTGAGAATATAATTGTTCGAGTTGCAATTAAGTATTAGAAGTGTCGAGTACAATTGTTTTAATAATTTTGTGTAAACGAAAATCATAGGAATTATCATTTTCTTGTGTGTTGCTACACTATTGGATAAAAAATATATTGGACCAGTTGATCTGATCAGATTCAAAGAAAAAGTGATTGGCCACATCACGAAGCAAATAATATTTTGGACCAATTTATATTTACAATATTAATACAAAGTGAGTAATACTTTTTATGTAACCAAAAAAAATAATAGACATCGCGAGGCGAAAATTACTCATCTGAGAATTTATATATATATATCTCTCTATTCTGCTTAACTTATTTATGTTGTGAAAGAGACTAGAATAAATATTATAAATATAAACGCCTGTAAGTGTATCCATATGCTTCCCCATTATATTAAAGAAAATCGCTATTACATTTTTCCTTTTAATAAACAAGCAAAAAACGTTATAAACGTTCAATTATTTATTTTACAATTGCGATATCGAGTGTCGGATTATAATTAACAGGCATTTCATTATTGACGCGCGAACGGGCCGGGGTGCCCGTCCGGGAGCGGTCCTATCGCAGGAAGTGAATGGCCATGAAAGGCCTGTAGCGTATCTTTCAAGATTATTGAATAAAGCGGAAAGAAACTATACTACCACGGAAAAGGAGTGTGTTGCAGTCTTATACGTGATGAATCAGTTCAGACCTTATCTCCTATGTAAGAAGTTTACTCTGGTTGCTGATCACGAACCTCTAAACTTTATGCATAATCGCAAGGACCCAGGACACAGGCTTATGAGATGGATGTTTAAATTCACAGATTACCAATATACATTCAAGTATAAACCTGGAAAATTAAACTGCAATGCAGACGCACTTTCAAGGAATCCGATTAACCTACAAGAGTATTTGGACGAGAAGGCTCGGAAAGACAAAGAGCTGAATGAAAATATTCCGAAGATTCAGGTAATGATGCTAAAACGTAAGACCGGAGGAAAAGAAATTGACGAACAAGAGACAGGAGAGCCACGGGAATCGATTGGTAAACGTAAAAGGGCTCATACGATTTCGAATGAGCCAAGAACAAGAGGAAGACCTGTTGGGGCCAAGACGAATAAGGAAAAACCAAATTTAGATCATAGTACCATTGCTGAAAGAACCCGAAGCAAGAAGCCTGTGAAATCCACAGAAAAAAACTCTCCGATTACCGAATGAGCTCAGACCCGGCACTTCTAAACTCAAATTGGGAGTTGAAAAAGGGACTAAATTAGACAAGGATAAACCCTTACCCAAGAGGCTAAAGGCGTTACGAAAAACTACATCGGATGCGGCAATAGATGATCCCGGATTGAAAACCGGTGAATCGGACAAGAAAACCACGCCTAAAGTTACAAAGCGGGAAGGAGTAACAACGACTGATGAATCTGCCATCGAAGTTGCCGTGAAGGAGATCCATAGCAACGAGTTCTTTAAAGATTCGTCTTTTGGACAATATCTGCCGAGTGGACGACACAAACGGGTACAGGATATTTTAGATCGACTGGAGAAGGAAAACATTAGTGCCTAACCTAACCCCCAAAAGCGACACGACAATACCCTTGCACTGCAAACCCAAATCGTAGAATTAACTGAATGACTACTAACATACTTATATAACCAACTCACGATCTGTATAGAAAAAAAAGAAGAAAACACGACATGAGTGAAATAACCAGTACTACAGTACAGGATCCTAAAAGTATAAAAATTCTTTACCCTAACCACCTGCTATTAAATGAACTTCTACGCAGACTGGAACAGATCGGACCAGTTCAGGAGTTTCATGCACTGGAAAAAATGGCCAATAGCAGCGTAAAAGTTGTGTTATGTAAATTCGATCAAATCGAACATGCTAAAATAGCTAGGAGGACTAAATCATGGACCCCTGACCCAATAACTAAACATTCATCGCGTATAGAAAGGACCAGAGTCTTTGAGAAATCTTCGCCAAGACCAACTGATAACACACGCTTATTCTGCAGACTACCATGGATTATCGAAGAAAATCGAAGAGAAGTGGCCTTTTTCGAGCATTTCGTAGAATTCGGACCCTTGCTATATCACAAAGTATTGAACGATTCGAGGGGATCATTGGCATTCGGATACGTCTAATACTACGATGCAGCTCACGTTAACAGGGCAGTAGAAAGGTGTGATCCAATATATGGCGTAGAATTCGCACAGGTACGGAAACGACGTTGGAATCGGGATCAGGAAACCAAACACCACTGGTTATGTGACGAACAAATAGAGCTTATGATTTACGAAGACCATGACAGGACCTGGATGTGGCAGCATCAGAAAAGGATAAGGGAGAAAAAGGCTAACGAACGTTATCCAAAATCAGAAGTTCGAAGACCACCGTCACACTTTATAGTCGTAAGCACAACTAAAACCACAATTGACCCTAAACCCAAGGTAAATACACAATTGATCTCTTCAACCAGGACCAAACAATTAACCACCTTGATTCAGCAGCCCGCGAAAAACGCGAAGTCCATGGACCAAGCTGATACTCCACCTGAAGATGAAATAAGCACAAACATTGACCAAGAGCAAAAATATTTAGAAACTCATGTATAAAATGAGGCAAAAAGGGAGAAAGTTGATTATATTAAAACGTTATCTAAAAGTAAATATTTTATAGCTTAATGGAAGTTCTTTCAAACTAAGTATGATCATCTTTGTCACTTTTGTTAATCTTAGTTATACACGCGCCGACGATTAGATAATACCTTGAATAACTGTATGTTTGTAGATACTACTCGTGGACTTATTGTAATACCCCGTCTAACGCTTCTCGTTGTACATTTCACTTTTGATTTATCTCTATCTTATTATTCACCCTTCTAAAGGACCATACTTAAAATTTACAGAGATCTTTAACATGGATCCACGGCTCAGATATGACGTTGAGCCGATGCTTAATGAAAACTACGGGCTTATAATAGTATACATGGACCCAAACAGGAAAGCGGAAGCAATGTGGCTCGCTTGCCAATATAGACCGTTAGAGAAGATGATCGACGTGGCGATTTCCGAGAAATTCAGGGAAAGCCTAGAATGCACGGTTTTCTACTTTGCGGACCCCATTCATGCCTTGGAGGCAATCGAGCAGTCATTCAACGATCGAAAACCGTTTTCTAAGGAAGTTCTGGGACTGAAAGAGGAATTGTCGACTTATTATCAGTTTGAGAAGGCAATACTTGACAGCAACGACCTCTCGGAAGCCGCCAATGAACCAGATTCATCTGATAAAGAGGATGGACAAAACACCGGCCTGAGTAGTGCCGCTCTGGTCCCCCAAACAAAAAATCTTGGCCCTAAGCACGATCGCTTAAATAGGCTTCACTTCTTACTACCCTATAATTGGACCGACGTAATGGCAAATAAGGCCTTATTGAAATTTGGCCCTATGGACTACATAAATTACGTGCCAATGCGGAATGGGAACGGTTCAATTGATTTCGCCGCATTTATTTATACCTCCGACGCAGAAAGGGTGGTCGCGAATAAGCTTGGCCAGTATTTAAAAGCCAGACTTATTCGCCCCAGGATCGTAAGGTACGGCGAAAACGCGTTGGACCTCTACGAAAAACACAATCTCTGCGGCCACTGGATTACCTCTAACGAACGCAGCAAGCACGTGTTACTCTGCGATATGCAGATAGGAAGTAATTTGAGAAAACGTTACTTCTGCGGCAGGTCTATAGAATTAAGAGAATGGGACCAGCACCTGGAGGACTGTAGTGTTAGAAACTTTGATTATGTTAGTAAAGTGGAACCAGAACAGACACTAATCGACCTCGTTGGAACTACAGAATCAGCGGCAAGGATCAACGACACGGCGCAGGCCATCTCGGATGATTTAGCGCTGATAACAATCTAGGATCGGGTTATTCCCTTATTAAATATATGTACACACCCCTTTCTTTATACGCTATTATCAATTATGATAATGGACCAGAAATAAAGGACCTATATATTTACTAATTTAGTCACTAATTTATTCTTTACCGATCCATCATTCATTATTAATTGTAGACCCTGTGGCTCTTGATACATTGCCGAGGATGGCAACGATTCTAAGGGGGGAGGGATATTACGTGACGCTTCATTGTGTTATAATTGTATTTTGTCGAATAATATTTCGCTCTCGAGATTTCCGTTTGGACATAGTATAGCTAGCAGTATTCGTGTGCGCGACTCGGTAAGAATGAGCGGCAGAGGCTGATTCACATAGGTAAGACGAGCCGATACGAGAAGCATAAACGTCTAAAGCATATGTGCGAGAGAGAGAGACGGAATGCGAGGGACAAAAGATATATAATGAACCGGCGAAAACAACGATTACAGAGCGAGAGAGATTAGCCAGTTAGGAGTGAGCGCTCAACTAAGAAGCCTGCATTTTTCCTACTGAAGTTAAATCCATAATAAGAGATTGAGAATATAATTGTTCGAGTTGCAATTAAGTATTAGAAGTGTCGAGTACAATTGTTTTAATAATTTTGTGTAAACGAAAATCATAGGAATTATCATTTTCTTGTGTGTTCCTACACTATTGGATAAAAAATATATTGGACCAGTTGATCTGATCAGATTCAAAGAAAAAGTGATTGGCCACATCACGAAGCAAATAATATTTTGGACCAATTTATATTTACAATATTAATACAAAGTGAGTAATACTTTTTATGTAACAAAAAAAATAATAGACATCGCGAGGCGAAAATTACGCGTCTGAGAATTTATATATATATCTCTCTATTCTACTTAACTTATTTATGTTGTGAAAGAGACTAGAATAAATATTATAAATATAAACGCCTATAAATGTATCCATATGCTTCCCCATTATATTAAAGAAAATCGCAATTACATTTTTCCTTTTAATAATCAAGCGAAAAACGTTATAAACGTTCAATTATTTATTTTACAATTGCGATATCGAGTATCGGATTATAATTAACAGGGATTTCATTATTGACGCGCAAACGGGCCGGGGTGCCCGAAAGCCGGACTGCCGCCCGAGTCTAAGGCCGCTCGGCCGTTAAAAAGACCTTCGTACGGGACAAACTCGCCTCGCGCGAGTTGTCACCTATCAATTTCACTAAAAGTTTAATTAATAATTGTAAATAAAAATCTTTTTCCTGGTAAAAAAAAAAATTTTTTTTTTAAATTTGAATATTTTACATTGAATTCGTATTCGTTGAGTAAAAACACATAATTTTTGCTCTTATGATTTTTTTAGTTTGACTCATAGTTTTTGAGTTATGAGCAGTTGAAATAAAAATGTAATTTTTTTTACATATAATTAAAAAATTCCCTAAAAAATAGATGAACTGAAATTCTGCATTACGCATTTTAAAGAGGAGTACCATAGCTTTAACCTTCATTTTGTTTTTTTTTTAATCCGATTATTTTTAACAAAGTTATGCCAATTTGAAAATAGACGAAAAAAATTGAAAATTTTTTTTTTTTCATTTGTTTATAAAAAATTAATTAAACATTATTTTTTTAAATACTTTCATCATATATTGAAGGGCTTGGTACAATCTTCAAAACGTACTTTGAATTTTTTACATCGGTTGATTCCTTATAGAGGTACAAAATTTCAAAGTTTGACAGATTTTTGATGGGGTGGCCAAATTTATGTGAGCGGCAGTGTATAAGTTTCGAAGGAGAACTTCAACTGGCACCTGTGATCATAATTGTACTCATGACCTTTTGAATTTCTGAAGAAACCGAGTATTATGTTAATAATTATGTTAGTATTATTATTATTTATTATTATGTTTATTGGGGGTCAGCAGTGTCTCGGTCGGTAGGGCGACTTGCTCGCACCCAGTAGGCCCGGGTTCGATTCTCAGTCCCTGCTGATTAATACAAGCACCACTGAAAAAAGTTTCATGTGTTTTGTTCTCAAACATATTGCAAGCCTCCGTCGCTGATTAGCACTGATGGAGCATAAATAAGCGACGTTCAACAAAATAAAAAAAAAAGACTAGTATTACATTCACTTAATAACACATCAATTCTGGATGAAGGTTAAGTTTTAGTAACCATCAAATTTGTTTGTAATTAGTTTTTTTTTGGTGAATGTCAGATTTACGAGACCATCTAAGCTATTGACTAGTACGTCTCCTGCTTATATGTTAGTGTCACCAAATTCTAAATCAAATATGTGATTTCCGTAAACAAATCAAACATGTTTATACAGTAATATCGTGTATTAATTTATTCAAAAAGGGATATTCCATTACGCGACTGAACATTGTTTTCAACGTGATATCATCGTATGCTTTATTAATTTTGGAAATATGAATTCCTAAAAAAGCGATGGTAGCTATCGGAAAATCGTCTGTTACGACAACAACGTTTGTGTCTTACAATTCGGTAAGCAGCTAATATAGTACCTGACCGAAGCTAATGTGCGTTCACTTCAAGTCATTGTTCCTCCTTTTCTTTTTTCCTCGCCTCTCCTCCTAGTGGCCTAGGAAGGCCAATATGGCAATCGGCACCTTAATAAATAGATAACAGAGCGTGAATATATGGTAAACAAATACACTTATACGATTCGGTGGTGACACGCGAACGGGAGGGACGAACGCAAATGACGGATTGACGGATCCCAAGATCCTCTTTACAAAAAACAGAATACAATTTATATATACATATACTAAACAGATTTTATCTAGAAAATTCTTTCAGTTAAGTTTTATTACATGTTGCAGAGACGATTACGTTACTTTATGTGATACTACTTACAAAGAACTAGGAATTACTCATGATTTAAAATCATCATCTATAAGAAGCATCACTTGGAACTGTCAACATATTAATGAAATTAGCTTGTTCCATTTGTTTAATACGTGTATAACACGTTCTGGAGCAAGATACTTATGGTGAGTTTTGACGTCGACATAATATTTTATACTTAAAATATCAAAAGTATTTTTCTCTATTGAATAAATTAAGTCATAGATTAAATTGTATCAAATCTATGAGAACTATTCTTTCTTTACAGAAAACTAGTTTAAAATTTTCTTTTTATTTTTGAGATGAGAACCGCGGGGTCAAATTGAAAAAAAAACAGCTGAAGCTTTATATAATAAGAAACTATCATAAGACGAGACATGAACCATTTACAATTACGGTGTCTCTATTTCTCTGTCTCTCACTTTCTTCTACACAATACAGAAAGTTTATAGCAGTCCTTGTACAGCTGAAAAATAAATACTTGAAATCAATAAAATACTTTAAATACTAATTTATAGAAAAATATATATCTTACAAGATACATATTTGTTCATAAAATATATAAAGTAATTTTGTGATAATAGAAGAGATACCTTCTACCATACTACTGTCAAGTAATTATGACTTTTATTTATTTTTGAGTCCTTTTGGTTTGCACTTTTACGTGCCTGTACCGGACGACTCTTTTTGAATTATGCCACTTCTATTTATGTAAAACTACGAATCTTAACAGTGAGTCTCACGGGAGACTTGCGGTACGAATAAAAGGGGCCTCGAAGGCGACTTGTTTTATAATTAAATGACTAAGCTAAATCTTTCTACCTCGTGTGATGAAACGTCGATTCAGAATGGGGAACATTTGAAGTTGAAATTTTAAGGATTTAATTTAAATTTGACTTATTTTTTATTTATATTTTTTTTCTAATAGTGGTCGGGGCTTCCCACGTACTTACAACTAACAAAAAAAAATGAGAGCTTTGTGCGCTCGAGTTTATAAGTATATTTTATCTTCGCTGACCTTTTCGAAAACTGGAGGTGGACTGCTTTTCTTTAATCAGTGGTGATGTAGAGTGACTTTTATCTTTTTCCAACGATGACTTATCACCTTGGATAGGCGGGGAAGATGAAAAAACTTCCTTCCTTGGGCCTTGTAGCGTCTTCGTCTTTATGGCTGTATTGGATGAAGGATTTTATCTCGGAAAATTATATGTCCTAATTGGTTAGAGGGCGTGGAAATTTCTCATTACGTAATGCCCGTCGGGTTCTGGTAATCCGAGGCATGGTGCGGATATCATGAGTGCCTTAAGTTTAGCGAAGGCTTGTTCTTGGTCCCCTCCCCACACATATTCGCTCTTTTTCCCCGTCAACCTCGTTAACGGTTGAGCGTGTGTGGTGAAGTCACTCAAGAATCGGCGGTACCATGAAGCAACCCCCAGGAATGTGCGCAGCTGTCGCACGTTTCCTGGCCGTGGGTACTCCACGATAGAGCGTACCTTTTCAGGGTCTGGCCTGATACCCTCGCGGTTGATCAACAAGCCCAGGTACTTGGCCTCAGGCTTGCAGAAGACGCTCTTCTCTCGATTAATCGAGAGGCCAGCTCCCTACAACCTATCCAATATGGTTTTTTGGTGTTGCAGGTGATCCTCGAATTTGGACGATACTACTATGACATCGTCCAAATAGGCGAAGGCGAATTCGCCTAGCTCGGGGCCGATCACGCTATTGATCAACCGTTGGAAGGTGGCGCGTCGGCGTACGAGAGGCCGAACGGCATTCGTACGAACTGGAAATGCCCCAGTCCGGGTACGGTAAAGGCCGTGATTGGTCGAGATTCGGTCTTGAGTGGAATTTGGTGATACGCGCTACTGAGGTCGAGCTTTGAGATATAGCGTGCGTTTCGCAAACGCCTCAGTATATCTTGCATAAACGGCAGGGGATACGCATTTGGCTCGGTGACATTGTTGACCTTTCTGAAGTCAATACAAAATCGATACGAGCCGTCCTTCTTGCGTATCATAACCACTGAGCTCGACCAGCCACTGTCTGCTGGTTCGATCACCCCTTGGGCTAACATCGCCCTTACCAGTCTATGCATTTCTTGCTTGACCTTGTGCGATACCGGATAGTAACGCTGTTTGAATGGCCTCGCATCACCGACCCGAATCTCGTGCTCAATGCCTGCCGCCCATCCCAAGCCCACAGGGGCTTGCGATAAGGCCTCGTCGATGGTCCTCTGCAATGACGCCTATTGAGTGGCCGTCACCTCGGCTAGTCCGATCGTAGCTAATCTCGGACCAGCCTCCAAGCTAGCTACCTCTAGCTTCATCTTGGCTTGTGATCCCTTGAACAGCAACTTATTGTCGTCGGGGTCAAGTACCGCTCTGAATAACCTGATGAAGTTCACTCCTAAAATACATTCCTCGACGAGGGTTGGGAGGATAGCTACCCTCGTCGGCATCGTCATCTCCCCTACGGTGAACAGTAACCAGGCGTGGCCGACGATCGTTAACTTACGACCATCGGGTAGTCCTGCCGTACCCGCGTGGGTAGTATCCAATCTGACGCCTAACACAGACGCTATCTGCATGCAGAGCATTGATACCCATCGCCGTGGTGGAAGCTCCTGGATCATAGAGAGCCCGTAATCTGAAATCTCCTATTCTCCTGTTCCGGGGAATATCGGGAAACAGTTTCCACGGCTCTGCTCCTTGCATATCATAGCGCTAGCCACTGTGCTCTCATGGGATAAAGCGACGTCACTTGCCGTTCGAACCACCTCGGTTCGAACGACCGGAGTTTCCATAGGGTTTCCCTTTGACGGTTTATCTGCCGCCACCCGCGCTCCCGAGGGCGTGTGCAAACCATTCGCCACCACCTCGGCCGGTCTAGGGTCTTGGGCTTTACTATCGTCATTACCCTTTCTCTCCGCGTTAGCTCTACCGCCACGATCGTCATCGGCGTCACCAGGGGAGTTCTCGCTCTCGTCGCTCAACAAGCTCGACACTAACGGTGCGGACTGCGTTGACGAAGGCTGCGAGATCTTATCAACGGGGTTTGGGTTGGGGGACGAAGGAGTGGGGTCAACCCCACCTAGCCACTCCTTCCCTTATTACATTAGGGACAGTACTTCCTGCTGTACCCCAATAGACCACACTAGACGCATTTGATTGGCCTGGAGAAATCCCTTTCTCGTCTGTGAGGGGTCTCCGGCTTCTTGGCTCGGTCCTCGGAGGTCAGGTTTTTGTCGGCGTGATTCTTCTTTATCCCCTCCGATATCTTCCTGAGCGACAGCAGCACATTTGGTTTAATACGTCGGTGGGTAAGACTTTCTTCTCGCCATCGACCGACTCCAGGCTCGGATTAGGTGTCGCCCCCGAGGGCGCCGGCGTGTAGACGACCTGGTGCGTCACCTTCTCAAGTACCTTCTCCATGCGGTCCAACCTGTGGCTAACCTCTGGTTTGTCGCCGGACATAGCTGCCACCTTGCTCTTACGACCCTTGCTCGCGTCGACGTGGGGGTGGTACGCTAACTCCGGGTACAGAGTTGACTGAGGGTCTGGTACCGCCCGTTCCATTCTTCGCTGATGGATGAAGGTTGGCATGCAGCAGGTCCACTTGATTATCGTGCGTCATCTTGGGGTTCAGCCTATTCATCAGGCCTATCATATTAGCGTCGTAGACGTTTACTGGTTCGTCTGGGCCCTGATATCGGCTCTGAACCTCATTCATTAAACGCTGCTGTTGCTGCACGCTGGTCCCAAACCATGCTCTCGCGTCTGCCTCGAAATCCGCGTAGGAGAACCATTCATTCCTCATGGCCTCGTACCAGACAAGGGTAGGACCGACAAGTAGCTCGGATACGGCTAGGAGCATTTCGTCTTCCGTAAGTCCTGCGCTGCTCCTCGAGTTGTCCAGCCTTGACAAGAAGATGTCGATGCTCGCATTGCCCTCTCCAGAGAACCTAAGTTTCCATCGTCGGACAATGCGGCCGGCGTCCCTTGTTGTCGACCACGGGTTTGACGTCTGTTGGGATGACCACGTGCTCGACGGGTGGTTGTCCACTTCAGCATTAACTTCACTGAGTTGATGCTGTCCACTCTCTCCGAAAGGAAGCGTCCGGCGGGGGGTCCTGCCGGTGGTCCCCGTGGGCCTCTTTCCGGGTCCAATTGGAGTGCTCTGGGGTAGCCTGGTGTCGTAATGGCATGTGAAGGTGTCCTGGAATGCTACGCTCCTACGCGTGTTCTCTTATTGCCGCGCTTCGTTGGAACTATTCTCATCGTCTTGCCGTATATTTCTGTTTTCGGCGTTTTCTAATGCGCTGATCCTGGCGGATTGATTGTCTATTTGGTCCTTCACATTGCTGCTGTTGCTGAGGATTTGGTCTAATACTTTTGTTAGACTCGACATATTCGAATTCAGTGAGTCTAGCAGCTCCAGTTTCTTCTCATTTTCTCTGGACCGGAAAATGAGATCTTGGATCATCACCGCGAATGCCGGCGGGAGTTGGAACTGGCTGCCATCATCAGCCGTTATAGTAATACAATTATTACTTTTTGTGTTCTCTCCGCTGTCCAGGACATTCGCGATGTTTATCGCGGTTTTCTGTACTCGCGATATTACCTCCGCACTCTGCATCAACTAGGCTAGCGGGTGTTCTCCTTCTTGCTCGGATGCTGTGTGTTCCACGCATAGGGATACAATCAGTTCCGAGCGTAGGGCAGCTCTTTTGGCTGGATTGCTGTGCTGGTTGTCGACTTCCGCGAAATCTGCTGCGGAGTAGTCGCCAAGCAACCAGTTATGCAGGCGACCAGCTCTCGAGAGCTTGATCCCGCTTGTTTTGAGCTCCAGGTGTTCGAGGTACTCATCGATTTCTTCCTCCTGGAGCGTCAACACCCATTTTTCTATATCTGTCTGAGTGCGGTCCATATTCCTCTGTTAGTTGTCTTGCGGCTTGTTTCACGCGAAATTTACACGCTTGTTACGCGTGGTGCGAGTGCGAGTGCTGTTTTTTAAAAAAATTGTACGCAAGTAAAAAAAATCTTATTAGCCGATACTAGGCTTGTCAAGGGCGTTTAATGTTATGTCTGCCGAAAGACTCTTTGCTCGTTATTACGCAATATAATGATCCTGCCTATCAGACGCACTAACTTTTTGTTAGCGCGGCTGTTTTGGTTAGTGTCTAAAATATTTTAACGAGCGTTGCGCGTAGTCACCGATAACCGCAGCTAATAATATTAAAAAAACGTTTACTTTAAGACAACACGATATCAAATAAAATTATCAAATTGAATTAATTTCGTTTGAAAGCTGCCGGTGTTAGTTTTCCCCGGGCTAGCGGGTACAATATTATTGATTTGCGGCAACTTTCAAAGTTTATTGGTGTTTACGCTTCTAAGAGTCTTTCGGTCGCACTCGCACGCGCTTACAGTTATTATTTACCATTTTACGCCGCGGCGGGCCTTCGCAAGCTAACTAACAGGCTATGTTTACTGTTGTGGTCTTCGATATCAAGTGTGCACAACAACACTTACTTTGCAAGGCTAGAAGAGAATACCAGCCTGTGCAAAATTCGACGTGTTTATACACAAATTTTTCCGCCTATTTTCGCAGGATAGCCCTATTTCTGCTGTTTACGGAAGTGGGTAAAATCATTTTCTCTTGTTTACAATAGAATAGACAGCACTCACGATTATCTAAATAATATAAAAAATACAGAAATTGATATAGATAATTTAAACACAATTTACACCTATCGCAGAAATTGGATTTAAAAGATATTAATTAATGAAGTTATTTAATATAATATAGAAAAATTTACAATAAAATAATAAGAAATTTTACATATAAAAATAGTTCATCGCTTGTAGATGTAATTTAAAAAAAAGCTACTTAAATTAGTTAATAATATTCGAATAATAATCAATTTTCGTATCTTTGCAAAATCTTATAATGTAAATTAGTTTATTAAAATTAATAAATTATAACAGTAGTAGGTAAACAAGAGAGGCCTTAGCTCAGGGGGGTATCAGCTCACTGAGGTGATTCCCTCAGCTAATGGTCGTGCATCTTCAGCTTAGCACTGTCAACTTACCTCCCCTCCTTTTACGTGCTTCGGTTACTGTCGACTCACCCCCCCCCCCTACTGAGCTGATTCCCGTGTGTTCTATCGGCACTGTCTACTCGCTCTCCCCCTTACTAAGCTGATACCCGTGCGTCCTATGTTCCACACTTTCGGTTCATTGAGCCCCCTCCGCTACAAAGCTGATGTACTCTCTGAGTCGATGCCCATGCGTTCGCATGCTTTCCGTTCATCGTGTGTATGTATGTGTTAAATTTTTTAAATGTAATAAGGTAAATTTTTATCAAAAAAAAAAACGAACGGACAGATCCTGCGTTCTCTAGATTCATAGGCTGATGCTCTACCGCTAGAGCCACTGACACTAGTACCCCGGACAGTTCTTATTATGTTATTGGCTACATGATTGGTATAAGGCCCAAAAGCGCTAATATATGAAACTAATAATGCTATTATATATGTATTAATTATAATTATTATAAAATGAATTTTTTGCAGTTTAATGTGTGTGTGTGTTTGTGTGCACGTGTGTGTGTGTGTCTCGTTGAGAGGCGATCGAATTTGTATTCATTTCCGCAAACACTGACCGCGCATCGGTCATTAGTCGAAGAATTGGGAGTGAGAGAATCCGCGACTGCTCTGATTTTGTCGCGTGCATAAGATGATCATAATTAGTGGTGGGAGTAGCTGAAACAATGGAGATGAGTGTGGAGAAGAGATGCGAATGTGTATTAATACAGGATCGCGATAGTGCGTGCGCATTTCTTCACGCAACGGATGAATCGTAGGTAGTAGCAAGCCGATGGTGATGACAAGTTGCAGCGAATGATCGGCCCATTTCAGAGCTACCTTCTTCAAGTCGGTGAAGCTATACAATCGTGACAGGTAATTGATATCATCGATTAATATAAATTTAAAACAGCACTTTTCAGTGCTAAATTTTAATTATAAACAAGAGTAGTTAAGCAATGTATGTTATGGGACACAAAGGAGCCGACAAAGGATGCCGCCAATGTATAAGGGATATGTGTATGTTCTGGGACATAAAGAAGCCGCCGGATGAAGGTGTCGCGGTATCCCACTACCGCCACACCTTTTTATCGCAATAAGGTGAGACCCCATGCTAAGTGTCTAAAACGCATTTGATGTACCGTTGACACCTCCCGCTGAGTAGTTTATTTATTTACAACTTATATGTTACATTTGGTTTTCGTTTCTTATATTACAATTGTGTCTCGTGTCCAGTTTGTGTAATTGATAATGTATGTGTTTTGTGTGTGTGTGTGTATGTGTGTATTTTGTGTATATGTGTACATATGTAGGTGTGCCTGCAACTCTTGCGTCCCTGTCTTCTGCTTCTGTCTGTTCAGCTTTTCTTGTCATTTTTCTGTTGCTTAATCTTTTCTTCCCCTCTCTCTCTCCAAGATCTGCCTTTTCCGCTCTTGCTTTTCTCTTTCTTGCTTATTTTTTCCGACTTCTTCTTTTGTTACTTTCTTTTATCTTTTTACTTTTGCCTTTACTTTGCTTTTGCTCTCTTTCTTGCTAATCATTTCATCTGTCTTTCTCCTTGTTAGGGCTTTGACACCTTTTTCTCATTTCCAATTGGTCCCTCTGCCTTTCCTTTCCTCAACCTCATTTATTTTCTTTAGTATTTTATAATTTGTCTTCTTGTTTTCCTTTTTCTTTATCTTCTTCGTTTCTTTTTCTTTTCCATTTTTGCTCCTGCCTCCAATACCTGCTTCCTTTCGCTTGTATAGTTGCTAGTACTTGTGTTTTGTGTGTGTGTGTATGTGTATGTGTATGTTGGCATGTGTGTGTGTATTTGTGTGTATGTTTGCGTATGTAGATGTGTCTGTGAGTCTTGCGTCTCTGTCTTCTGTTTCCTTCTGTCCTTAGGGTCTTAAAATTTCGGCTTCTTATTTTTCTTTTTTTTTTCTCCTCTTCGTTTCTTTTTCAATTCCAGTTTAGCTCCATCATCCATGCTATCTTTTCTTTGCTTCCTATTATTATTTTTTCCCATTCTTCTCCATCCTTTTTGCTTTTTTCACATTTTTCTATTAGGTGCTTCTAGTTTTCTTCCTCTTTCATACACATTCTGCATCTCTTATTTTCTTCTTTTTCCCAATACTTGCTTCCTCTCGTTTCATTACCTAACCTAAACCTTTCCCTTATTTGTAGGCCTTTTATTCTTCCCTCTCCTTGAATTTCCTTTAACCTATACCTTTTCATTTCTTCTTTCAGCTCTTTCCATTCGTTTATGTATCTTGATTTTTCTAGCTTTTCTTCTAGTTCTTTTTCATCTTTTTTCTTCAGCTAATCTCTTATTTCTTCCCAAAACTATTCCCTCATTTCATCTCCCTCTTCTCTCTCTCTGTAAATTTTACTTTTTTCCAGCCTTTCCTCTCTCTCCTCCTTCTTACCCTTTTTATCTTTTTCATTTGTTTCCCTTTTCTTTAGTTCTCTCCATGCTTCTTTTCTTATTGAGCCATCTATTTCTTCTCTTATTTTGTTTTCATACTTCATTACTCTTTCTAATGCTGTTTCTTTCATTTCTTGTCTTCCTGGTTCTTATCTTATTAATTAACTTGGCGTGTTTCTGTCTAATCCCAATACCCACTTTATGTATTTTAGTTGTAATCTCTCCATTTCTTAATATCTCTTCCATCCCCAGATTTCTGCTCCAGACATAATCACGCTTTTCACCAGTGCATCGAACATGTTCATCCTTAGCTCCCATTTTTCTTTAAATAGTTTTTCTCCTAGTCCCCATAGTCTTCCGAGTCCCATATTTATTTTCCCTTCTACCTTCTTTATCTGCTTTTTATTTCCGTTATTTCTGCATATCACATATATCACAAGTAATTGTACTCTTTAACCATCTTTATTTTCTCACCTTCACATTCGAATTCTTCATCCTTTCCCCTCCCTCCTCCTCTTCTGCATTTCATCATCTTTGATTTTCCTACATTTAGCTCTAATCTCCTTTCTTTCAGGTACCTTTTTAATTTTTTCAGCATTGCTTTCAATCCACTTTCACTCTTTGCCATCAGCACTATATCATCTGCATATCTTAATGTCCATATTTTCTTCCTTCCTATCACTACCCCTCTTTCTTGCACCTGTTTGATCTTGACTTCCAGGTCGGCGAAGGCAAGATTAAATAGCGTGGTGCTCAAAGGGCACCCTTACCTTACGCCTCGAACTTCCCAATTATTTCTTCTCCAACTTTTACCTTACTCCCTGTTTTCTTATATATTTCTTCTATTCTTTTCCTAATTTTTCTATTTATCCCTTTCTCTTTCATTATTTACCATATTTTCATCTATTCCAATTCTTTTCTTCCTATTGCCATTCACTTTATCCCAGAATTTACTTCTCGTCCTATCTTTTCTTATTTCTTCTGCCACTCTTTTCCCCTGGGCTTCTTTCGCTTTTCTTATTTCTCCTCTGTATTCTCTCTTTGCTTCTAGGTATTTGCCTCTGTCTTCTTCCCTTTTTTTATCTTATTTAATTCTGCCATCACCCTAGCCCTTTTTATCCTACACTCTTCTCTCCACCAGCTTTTTCTCGATCCTTTTTTTTTCCTTTTCTTATTCTTTACGACTGCGTTCCTCACCTTATTTTTTATCTCTTTTCATTTTGCTGTTCCCTTTATTGCGTCTATCTATCTCTGATACTCTCTCATACCTTCTTCGCTCCAGTCGTCTATCATTCTTTCTTCCTCTTCTTTTCTTTCTTCTGCTATTTTGTCTCCCAATTCCACTTCTACAGGTAAGTGGTCCGACTTTTCCCTCTCTTTTATTTAAACCCTTTTTATTGACTCATCATCTTCCTCGTTACACGACTTCAATTCATACACGACGTCCGAAATCTTTTTGACAATCCTATACGGACCTCTAAACTTGGGCTCCAGACTGGTGTTTCGACCCACAGCCGGACTTGACAACGGATGAAGATTGCGCCAAACCAAATCCCTTTCACTAAACGCCGCATAACGGTGCTTCTTATCGTACGCGCACTTAACCGCATTTAACCGCTGCAAGCGACCTTACCAAATTTCGGGACTTAATCTGATCACGAGTACTTTTCTCTCTACCTCACGCCTTAGGCTTTTCGTGGGCCGCGGATTACGTCCGAAGTTCAGAAATGTCGGGGAAACCTTAGTAGAGGACTGAGTCGCGATATTTATCGCGTGCCTAAACTCATGAAGGTATCTATCCCAATCTCTGTGATCGTTATCGATAAAAATAGCGATAATAGTCTTCAGGACTCGGTTCACTCGCTCTACTGAATCACTCTGCCGGTGATAGGGAGGACAGAACACGTGCTCCACGCCGTACTCGCTTAAGGTATCCAGAAAAATTTCACTCTGATACGCTTTCGCATTATCACTAACGAGGTAATCCGATGTTTCCCATCGCAGTAATATTAATTCCTCAAACGCGCGTGCAAGCGACTTTCCGTCCACCGAACTCAACGGTTTAGTGAACAAATCCTGAAAAACTACGATATACCGGTAACGATTCTTACTCCTCGGCAACTCCACCACGTCCGTCGCGACCACCGCCCAAAGACGTTCAATCAAGCGCCTTCCCATTGACCCTTGAGGCACTCGGTGCGCGACCTTGTACCGCTGACACTCTTTGCACTGGTCGACAAAGGTCTTTACATCATACCAGACGCCTGGCCAATAGTACTCGCGAGCCACGTGATCATAAGTCTTTTCCTACCCAAAATGCCCTGAAGACGGTGCACAGGGCGTATCTCGCAACACCCTTTTCCTATACTCCAACGGAACTACGAGTGGCCAACACTCATTGCGATTGATAAATGAGTCGAGCAGATGGTTTGTCATGTACCTGTACAGTAAATTATCCTCCACTTTCCAATATATGTACTTCTCAGGCCGTTGCCGGTACCAAGTATCCTCGATAGCCGAGAACTCGCAAACCTCTGCCGCGTCCTCGAACTCGCGCGAGAGTGCGTCTGGGACATGGTGCAAAGCACTTTTCCTGTGCACGATCTTGCAATCGAGCTGTTAGAACTCCAGCACCCATCGCTCGAGTCGCCCCACGAGGTCTCGCTTATTCAACAATCTAATCAATGCACTGTGGTCCGTTACCACCACGAAATGAAACTCCTCGATATACTGCCTAAACTTCTTAATCGCAAAGTGAACCGCTAAAACCTCGATGTCGCTAACCGTATACCGACGATCATGCGGGTTTAGCATGCGACTCGCATAACAAATCGAGTGTTCACAGTCCTCAAATATCTGCACGAAGCACGCCTCGACCGTGTACGAAGAACCATTACACTGCAGATAAAATGTTCGATCAAAATCTGGCCGTGCAAGCACAGGAGCTTCCGTGAGCGCTTTTTTTAACCGCTCGAACGCCGCCTACTACTCTTCGTCCCACACCCACGGTTGATTCTTCTTGATCAATTTCTTGGTATCGCTTTCGTTCTCGATGAATCGCGCATATCAACCGACCATACATAAAAATCGACGTAATTGTTCTATGCTCCTTGGCACCGGGTAATCTAGGATCGGCTGAATCCTTTCCGAGTCGGGGCGTAGGACCTCGCAGTCTAATCGGTAGCCGAGATACGTAACTACGGTGCAAAAGAGTCCAAGTTTATGTCTAGGCCTATCTCCACTAACCTACGCAACACTTGACCTGATTAAGCCATGTGATCCTCGAAACTCGTACTCACTACTAATAAATCGTCCATATACCAGAATACATTCGGCGAGTACTCCGGGCCAAACAACGCTTTCATAAATCGCATAAACGTTGCGGGGGCATTCACTAGACCGAACGGCATTCTCTCAAATTCCTACAGTCCTGATCTCGGTACCGCCAACGCAGTATACTGTTTACTATTCTCCTCTAACGGGATCTGCCAAAATACTGACCGTAAGTCGATTTTCGAGAGAAAAACTGCGCCGCGCAGCCAGTCTAAAATCAAATTGAGATTAGGCATCGGATATGCATCGATTTTAGTTACTTTATTCACCGGACGAAAGTCCAGGCAAAATCGATACGTTCCGTCTGCCTTCTTGACGATCACCGGCGGGCTACTCCACTGACTATTCGACGGTCTTATAATTCCTGCGCGCCACATCCACATCGTTTCCTCTTTTGCAAAGCTCAAGATTGGAGGCAATATTCGCCTCATAAGCGTCATGATCGGCCGCGCATCATCGACGTCTATGATGTGCTTGATCAAGTTCGTTACGGCCGACGCGGCTCCGGGCTTCGGCACAATACTGTGCATGAGTGCCATGATCTATTCTCGCTGCGTTTCACGATATTTAGTCAATCCCGCGCATTCCGTAAATATGTGCGCTGACCCTTTCTTATTACTCGCAAACGGAATCCACGTTCTTGAGCCTTTCGGCCTCCATTCGCGTCTCTCGATACTAAACTCTTCCATCCACTCGTTCCAAAAGTCAACTCCGAGTATCAGATCGTGCGCGTATCTCGCCACCACGCATGCAATTAATGCTCTGCAGTTTCCGCCGATCTCCAGGTGCAACTTCAGATCTCCGAGCGTACCTGGTTCTTCGCCCGAGACTTCTTTTACTACTATAGTCGGAGTTTTCAGTCGCAACTTGAATCTATTCGCTAACCCCGGGCCTACGACGGTCACTTGCGCACCCGAATCAAGCAGAGCCGAGTAATTCGTACCTTTGATATTAATCGTGGTGAAGAACCTGTTTTCGACTACCGCTATATGTGCTACATCCTTACCACTCGTTTTCCTTGTCGTAGAGCTTCCCGAGCTTGACTCGTCCTTCCCCTCCACTAACACGAAAGGTGCTTCCGCCACCTTTTCCGATACCCTCAAGTCTTCGACAGCGACCTATTCGTTGCTAAATCGACCAGCACGGGCGGTCTCAAGGAGCATCGGAGCGGTTCCATCGCTGCTGGCTCGACTTGTTCATCGTCCCGCTTCCTAAGCTCTAAACCCGCTGGAGGGCTCAAGGAGCGTAAGGACGGCGTTCCCACGGTTTGCTCGACTTGGCCCCTATTCAGCGCTTCGTTTGTCCTGCTTGAGTTTTCGCTCTCGACGGCGCGGCTTAACTCGCCGCGGTCGGAGCATCGCGATTCCCCCAGACTTACGCTCTTTTCCGCCGTTCGTTCAGGCTCTCCTGTTATCACCTTAGACGATTCCGTTAAGCCTCGCGGTTCCTCCTGTGACACGTCTCCTGACTGGATACGGGTCAAGGATATCTCACTCAACGCATCGCCTCTGTGTGACCTCTTCCACGTGAACGCCGGTGTCAAATCAAATGCCGAATCAAATCCTTTTCTATACCATCCATGATTGATTGGTCTATCTCTATCAATAACTATAAATCCATGATTATCGTTTCTCCAACATTTCGAATAAATTGCTTTAAACTTCTCAAAAGTCATATCTGAGTTAACATGATCGTTGTAAATATATTTAATATTCACGTCATCTTGTCGAAACAAAACTAGTAAATTCACATTATCTCGAATGAGATGCTTCGGTATGCGAGCATATGATTGACAGAGATAGAAACTATCTACTTTTTTATTTCTTCCCATACAGAAGAATACTCTCACGTTGTCTTGCTTTTCAGTGGCTATATCGTCAAAAATCATGATGGCATTTGGATGAGCTTTATCCGGTCACACAACTGCCTCATGCTCGCTGAATTCATAATACTGTATACCATCAATCGCTTCCAATAAATCTTTTAAAAACTTGTAGTTTAGTTGATTAAGGGACATAAACGTTTTCGACTCTAAGTCCATTAGGATGTGTGATTAGTGTTAGCAAACAGTTAGTTTTCCCACAGTTCCTAGGACCACAGAAAACTGCTCGTATACTGTCAGGCAGTAGTTCACCGTGTCTTTTTTCTCGTTTTTCCGTTTCAACCACACTATCAAAGTTTATGACTTGCAACTTAAGCGGTTGCTCTTTGAAGTCCATATTATTTTCTAGTCACCGATCAAACGACGAATAAGACTACTAACTATAAAATGACTGTTTGTATATTTTTTAGTTTCATTAAAACTTTGTCTTCTGATGAGGTATGATCATTTGTCACAAAAGAATGACTGGTGGTGCTGGCTTGGTGAATAAAATCATTAATAACTTACCATTCGAAGCTCATTTGCCTGGTTATCAGTATTGCGGGCCGGGAACTAAATTGAAAAACGACTTGCTCGTGATGATCCTAGAAAAAATCCGCTAGACGCTGCTTGTAAAGATCACGATATTGCTCATTCTCAGAATCGAGAAAACATTGAGGCAAGAAACGAAGCCGATAAAATTCTAGCTAAACAGGCCTAGGATAGAGTGCAAGCGAAAGATAGTAGTTTTGGTAAAAAAGTTGCTGCGTTTGCTGTAGCCAACATAATGAAAGTTAAAATTAAACTTGGTATGGGTGTTAAAATTTAAAAACGAGGAAATAAACGAGGTAAGGGATTAAAAAATCGTCAACAACAACGACAGCGACGAAAGATACATGTAAAAAGTAAAGATCTATCAATTGCATTGAAAAAATTATTAACGCTGCCTCGAGAAGTGTTGTGCCAGTAATAAATCACTCTTTGATATTTATTCGGCTATAAAAGGCGCTAAAGAAGCTGTGAAGAAGGCTGGAGGAAGAAAAAAACAAATATGCCTCGTATTCTACCAATTCCTTGTAAAGTGAATGGATCTCTCCCCTTTTTAATTTCATTATTTGCCGCTATGAGCCCTACTGGAGCTCTAGCTGGAGGAGCTGCTTCAATAGCAAAAGCCGTTAACAGTGCTAAGTCCATTCAAAATTAATTGAAAGAAGCTCATAGATACAATAAAACTATGGAAGCTATTGCTATTGGTAAAGGACTTTATTTGAAACCACATCGTAAAGGTTATGGTCTTCATCTGAAACCATATTCATGTGGAAAAGGTTTAAAAAAAAGCTCGAAGTGACTTTACCTAATCGAGCACTGACAGATCATGATATAAGAAAATATGCTAAAATACTAAAAATAGCAAATTTTCTACCAGTTGATAGACCGCGATATCAACAGACAGCTATTGTAAATTTAGATGATATACGGGGACCAGGTATTCATTGGGTAGCATATAAAAAGAAAGGTGATAAGGTTATGAATTTTGATCATTTTGGTAATCCTATAGATCGCCGCCTATAGATATATTACTTTATCTCAAAGTTAATATAATTATGTATAATTATATTAGATATCAATATTTTAATACATACAATTGCGGCCATCTTTGTCTCAAATTTCTTTTAAACAAACTATAGAAAAGACAACTAGTATAAAAAATACTCATTCAACGAATTTCATTTGATATGAATCTGTCATGGAGAATACAATGACATTGAGTCTCTCGGGAACATCATCCGTACTCGAATCATATTATTTTCCACCGATCGAATTGATAGCAAACCAAAAATACGTTCTTGGTCTAGTTGAGCTATTGACATTTAATACAATACCAAACATTGACGTTGGTTATAATAAATTTTACATTGAAGATCAAGAAACTATCACTTTACCGACTGGTAGCTACGACATAGAAGATATTGAAAGCTTTCTCAAAGAAGCATTAGCACCTAAAGATATATCGTTTAGCCTGAAACAAAATAATAATACATTACGTAGTGTCATTCAGTGCAGTCAAAAAATACATTTTGAACCAGAAGATTTTATTGGATCAATTTAGGCTTCACTAGACGCACGCTCGTTGAAAATGAAACACATAGTTCTGACTTACCCGTCACTACTATATACTCGAAGTCAACACTTTACGTGTAGAGTGTAATATTACTACAGGCTCTTATATAAACGATCGCAAAGTACATACTGTATATCAATTTTTCCCAGCAGTTCCACCTGGATATAAGATTATAGAAGTTCCCTCTCATGTCATTTTCCTTCCAGTCGCTGTAAGGAGTATTGATCATTTTTAAATTCGTATAGTTGATCAAGACGGAAACCTAGTTAACTTTCGAGGAGAAGTCATCACAGTGCGAGTACATGTAAAGACTATATCTTAGTAATGGATATCATTTACAATATAAAGACCAGACGAGGCTATATTAAAAGACAAAAATGTCAATCAGCAACCAGTCAACAGCGAGCTATCAGACCGCTCACACCTCAGAATATTCAATTCCTGAGAAGCTTGAGCCTAAAAGTCGTCAAAAATCGTGGAAGAAAATATTGTGCATATTAGTGTGTTGTATAAAACAACAACAGTAATATGGAGGGAATTCTAAACATTCATTCAGCTGTCGCTTTCGATGAGTCTATAGCTCATTATGAAGTTCATTCGCATCAACCTTATTCATTATCATATTTCAATAATAGTGATGAAATTCATATAGCAATTCAACATCAAAATTTATCTCTGCTTCCATCGCGCAGTATGATTCATATTTGTGGTCGGTTGACCAAGCCAGACGATACTACGCCAGCGGAAAACACTTTATTAGTCAACAACGCCCTCTGTCATTTGTTTGAGGAAATACGATATGAAATAAATGTTAATGAAATTGATAAAGTGAAAAATATGGGGATCGGGAGATCGAACACGCGTCCTCCGGATCCGCAGGCCGATGCTCTACCGCTAGAGCTACTGCCACTGTTACTACGGGCAATACCATATTGTGTATACTAGCTAGCTACACAATTGATATGTGGAGGGTGGCGGTGGCGGCTGGGGAGGGCCCAAGCGCTAATACATACAACATACAAATTATAATAAATTTTAATAAATATACTAATTATTATAAATATTATACATAAATATTTATTATAATTGGTATATAACGAATAATTTTTTGCTGTTCGTTGTGCGCGCGCGCATGTGTGTGCATGCGTGCGTGTCTCATCTACCGAAGATGGTTTAATAGAAAAAACGTACAAATACCTGTGAAGACAAAGATGAAAAAAATGCAACACAAAATCCTGCTTACTTTCTTTTATTTGTAGAGTTCGTGGTTGTAAGCTACTATAAATAACACAGTGTAAGAATTATCGAATCATTCATCAACCAGCATTCCAATAAAATGGATCGCTACTCTAAAGTAAAGTACTCTCGTCTTCCACAGGAAAAGCTCGGACGAAAAGAAGAACAAAGAATCATCGACATGGAAACAAAGTATTTCCAAATTTTCAAGCAATACTAAAAATTTTCCTGAACAAAAAGGCTATCAGCAGTTCAATAACGAAAAGAAGAACTAATAATCATATGTATACATGTCATCATTGTACACCACCTCAACTAATGTATAAACATTTTTTTTCATCTAAATTCTACGTTGCATAAATTTTTTTCGTTGATAAAAAAATACAAAATTTATTATAAAAAGATGAACTGCTGCTGCTGCTGCTGCTGCTCTCATCGTCAGAGTCAGCGAAGAATTTCGCTTTTTTTTGGCTGGTTTAATAAAAAACATAAAAGAATATGTTTTTTGTATCTATTGAAACAAAAATTTTTTATTGATAAAAAATATATCTTACTCTTCATGTTCTTAAAAAATAAATATTATTCTACAAAGTATTTACATAAAAAACAAAATCACTATAGAAATCCTTCAACGACTTCATCGCTCTCTTCCCAATCCATACAACAGCCATCGATGTAAAACTTTTTCATTAATTTAACGTATTGATGTGCACATGTCGTGACGTATTTGCCGTTAAGATTAGGGCATACGGTGACTGATTTTAATCTTTCGAAAGATAAATAGTCCCAATCATTTAAATCGAAAACTTTGAGGACATATCGTTCTAACCACTCTTTTTTCAAAACTCTGGAATCGAAAATTTTTATGGCATCTTTGAGTATATCTGTGGTAATGAATTTATGCTCTTCGTATTTATAATCGCCAGAGTTCCATGTTAATTCATGATAGTAGAGTTCTAACCAGAGATTATTTCGCTTCTTTCTCCGTTAGTCTTCGCCATGGAAAGGGAAGTTTGAACAAGCGTACGAGCGGTTCTTCGTTGTATTTAAGTGGAAGTATCGCTAACTCTTTCAGAGCATAAGTTTTGCCAGGCATCACGAAGCCTTGCATATCCACTACGTACTCCATTGCGATAGAAAGCTACTACTGAGCTGCTTAAGGAAAGAGTCAATTCATTAATACCCTTCCCACCTCTTCTAAATAAGTTTCTTCACATCACCATTTATCGGATTATACTGAACGATGCGATCGTGTAGAATAAGACAATACGCTGTAGTTCCCTGGGGAATATTTTCTCTGGTTTCGAATTCCAAGCGCACATCTACTGGAGCAGTTTTTAATGATTCGTTTTGTTTCGAACAGTCAATCACTACGAGTGGCATGTAATTTTTATATTCGAGTTTTTTGAGTATCCTTACCGTAGTATACGTTTGATAATTGGCATACATATCGTACAACATTGCGTACTGGTTTTTACTGAAATCAATGTTGAGATTACTGTATGGATAGCACTGAGAGTTGAGGTACAGTTTTACATTTCTGATGTTACAATGATCAAATATACTAGCGTTAGAGTTTGCTTCATTTTTTCGATTGGTTTGAAAGGGTAAGATGACGTAGCATGATTTCTCCAACTAATTTGTCGTTTTAACTGTCCAGGCGTGATTTGTGTTTGCAGGCAGCGCTGGATATTCGTACAGTTCCCAACTACGAAAACTCATTGAAATAAAAAAAATGTTTCGTTCGCTTTTTAGAAAGTCCAGTAGACGTATTTTCTTTGCATTCGATGGAGTCACATAGGGCATAAGCCATTCGAGACGTGTTACATTAATCTAGAATTCTTCGTAAGCTTCAACGTCGGCCACGGTCTTCTTCGTTTGATAAACTGCATTTAAATCAGTACTCGATCATATGAGAATTAATTCATGTTTCATATTCACTAGCACTTTGCAATAGTCCTCAGCGAATCCAAGTAGAAAGCTCAGAGGAATCAAAATGTCAAAGTCGCCATTCGCATTGGTTATTTTACGGTCCTCTTGCTCTAAGGTATTTATCCATCCGGCATTTTCGGCAATCAAGGTTTGACTTGGAGTGAGAGATAAACAGTTCTTCATAACGGTTGTAAGACCAACGTTATTAACGTAGATAAAGCGTAGCAGCTGCTTTTTCAGCAAAAATAGAATCCTTAGCGAAGACTTTTTTGATCGCTTTTTCAGCTCAAATTTTATCTGCGATATTTCTAGCCTCGATATTTTCTCGATTTTTCGAGTACGCTATATCGTGTTGCTTGCAAGCTGCGTCGAGAGGACTGATTCCTGGATCGCCACGAACTAAACGTGTCTGTAACTTAGTTCCTGGTCCGTAATAGTGATAGTCTGGAATATGGAGTTAAAATGGAAATTTATTAATTATATCATTGACGAATCCTCGTCCTTTCTTTGCTCTTTGACGTTTGCATATGATCATCACTCGATCAAGTCCAACACACGACGAACGTTTGAAACTATAAAAATAGGTATATATATAGCCATGTGGTCAGTTATCTTTCGAACTCTGTCTCTTGAGTATGAATTTTATGAAACAAACTGTGAAACTTCCCGTAGAAAATTTTGACGTCATCGTGCGGGAGGATAAGCTACCAAAGCTTCACGGAGATTTACTGCCGAATAGCATCAAAGCTATTTTTTGTGGTCCGTCCAACTGTGGCAAAACCAACAGTCTTTTGGCGCTTATCACTCACCCCGATGGCGTTAGATTCGAAAATGTTTACGTGTATTCGAAATCGCTCGATCAGCCAAAGTATAAATTATTCGAAGAGATGTTAAAGCCGACGGAGTGAAGTATTCTCCGTTCAAGGAGCACGAATCCGTGATCGATCCAGAGCATGCATTGCCTAAATCAATTATGATATGATGACATCGTCTGTGAGAAACAGGAAAACGTGCGTGCTTTTATTTGTATGGGCAGACATAGGAGCCTAGACTGTTTCTATCTCTCGCAAACGTACGCACGTATTCCTAAACATCTCGTGAGAGATAATGTCAATTTATTGGGAATTTTTCGACAAGACGAAGCAAATATGAAACATATGTACGACGATCATGTGAATTCAGATATGACTTACAATCAATTTAAAGAACTTTGTGCAAAATGCTGGTTGGATGATAAATATGGGTTTTTAGTAATCAACAAAGACAGAGCTATAAACTGTGGAAGATATCGAAAGGGCTTTGATTGTTTTGTTATAAATATATCACGATAGTAATGCGGTACACAGTCTCTCGATGATCGTCGAAGCGTTAACATGGCTGATCATCAAAGGGAAGAACATGTGCTTTCTCAACTCGTAAAAGCGCAAGACGCGATAAGACGAAAATATAGTTTATTGAAGCATAGCCGAGAGTATACCGACGAAGTCGTGAATAAGATATTCAAACCAATAGTCGATCCTCTTAAAGTCATAATAAGTGAGAAGGAAAAAAAAGTCTTCCCCCCGAAACTCCCGTTACAGTTATTAAAAAGCCGAAATTTCTAAACAAAAAAAAATTAAAATACGAAATCAATTCGGCTGATAATGTCGAAAAGTATGAAGCCGCTCAGTCTAGTGGCGGAGATAGCGATGCTACTGTCACGCACAATACTACATAGTTTTATAACAGTTTATCCGACGAGCCGAGCGAGGATGAGCATTTAACTGGCGACAAGTACACGAATGCATTGAATAAAAGTGATTCAAATTTTGTGGACTTGATATATGGAGTACGTAAAGAACGAAATGGATAGTACACGCTTGGTAAATCTACGGTGATTTTTGACAAATATAACGTAGACGTCGATGGTTTCAAGTATCAAAAAATACAGGGTTTAATGGAGTTACTGGTTGCAAAGCAACCTGATCAAAGTTTAATCACTTCCAATGATCTCAAGAGCTACAAAGTAATCTTGGAAATATCTAATATTCATAGGAAGAAAAGTAATCCAAACGAGGCTATACGAGCGCACAATAGTAATACATTTAATAACATAATTGGTCCGTTATTTGGTTTGACTAAAACAAAAGGAGGCGAGGGGCTGCTATAGACGACTGGTACGTCTTTGCCTATCTACAAGGTTGCGCGGAACAATACTTCTATGGGTTACGTATACTGGGATGAGCCGAATAAGCTGGTTGATCGTCTTCGATTGTTAGTGGCTGAGCAATCAGCTGATAACAATAATCACATCAACGTAATTCATTCGATAATCGAAGAATTACGCCAGGGTGGATATATATATATATATATATATATATATATATATATATATATATATATACTAAGAGCACACCTATCGTTCGAGCATTATCAAAATAAACCTCGACATATTCTGACGTAAATATAAAGAGCAAGGAGTCCACGGTCTTCGCGGTCCGCCCGGTATTGGGTTCAAGCTCACGATCGAGTACCGTTACGATCTAGAGAATAAAAGATTGGAAAATCTTGCTCCTCCGCGGCAGGCTAAAGATGCTATAAATTGGGAAACTGCGGAAAACATCGTTCAGATGGCAATCAAATCTACGAGAGACGTAATCGCACGATTAAGGAGTGATCTTGAGGATTTGCAATTATCAAAGAGAAATTACCATGAATAAAGTTAAGTGTTGAAAAGTTAGAAAACAGTCGATTAGATAGAAGCGGTAATAGAGGCAAGGAATTCTACTATGCAGATTTTCAAGCTCTCGTAAAAAAAATATAATATCAACCTGTATTCTACCAATAGCGCAAAGCTTCGATATGCGAACGATTTAATCGCACGTTGAAGAACGCTATATGGAAAAATTTTATTCTCCGTGGGAACTACAAATGGTTCGACATACTACCGGAGCTCACAGCTGCTTACAATAGTCGCAAACACAAAACTATTGCTATAAAACCTATCTAAGTTACAGCGGCAAATCAAGCTGAAGTATTATAAAAATTTATACAATACGTTGGAAAAAGAGAAAGAAGAAAGCCAAAGTTCAAAGTTGGCGACAAAATCAGAGTGAGCAAAGCGAAGCAAATATTTGAAAAGGGATATACACCAAATTGGTCAACGGAAATATTTACAATTGTGCGCGTGGCACCAACATATCCAACTACTTATCATTTGAAAGATTATCAAAATAAGCCTATCCTAGGTGGCTTCTACGAGCAGGAACTTCAGAAAACCAAATATCCCGACATCTATCTAGTGGAAAAGGTTATTAAGAGGCGTGATAATCAAGTTTTCGTAAAGTGGTTAGGATTTGATGATTCGCACAATAGTGGGATAAATAGAACCGAATTGTAGAGAAAAAAAACGAAAACTATGTAGATTGAAGAATTAATAAATAACACACACACACACACACACACACACACACACACACACACACACACACACACACACACACACACACACATATTTTGATTTGAAAAAAATATAAAGAAAGTTTATTTTCTTCTTTTTTTTCTTATGCGTAAATTGATACACATATATATATATAAATTTATGCAGTTGTAAATTCTATACAACCATCACCCTTATAGGTGAGAAATAATTTAAGTTTATTAGTGTAATCCGTCATATCGTTGAACAGCTTTTCATTGACAATCAGTGCACTCGATACCTTGTTTGATAGAAACATCTGAAACTACTCGTTCACTTCGACTACGATTTTTGCACCGTATCGTATTTTAACTTGTTTGAGTCTGGTATCACATACTTGGATTCTGTGTCCAATTCAGGAATCTTCTTCGTAGGTTTGATTTGATTACAAGTTAAATTATTTAGCTGCGCGAGATCCATCTATAGAAAAAAAAACAATGATATTTAAAATCAGTTGACTTGAAGCAAAACACACATAGACAAATCATAATTACCTCGAGTAATTTCTTAATCACGGAAATTTTATTTTTTTCTAATTTTATCGACAAACCGAGCTTCCAGTAACTTTCTTTTCCTTGGAGCAAGTTGACTAAGAATGAAATTAGAAGACTGCTGCTATTGCTGCTGCTGCTGTTCACTTATCGTCGTCGACGTTGCAGATAACTTTGTCTGTCTCGATGAGAATGAGCTGCGAAGCCTCGGGTGCCGATTGATATAACCCGTCCCCCACTCCGGTCTTTTTCGGCGACGATAGCTCGACAGCGGCGGCAGCTGGCGACTAGACGGCGATCATTCCCAACGCTTCTATCAGCCCCTCCCTCTCCACCAATGGAATACCGTAATGGCCCCAAGGAAGCGTATCGGTGGTTCCAGGTAGCAAGAAGCATTTATCGTCATGCGCGCCTAGCGCGATCTTTGTTTGTCTCTCGCTGTACAACTGATGATGACGCGATCTGATGGACTTTTGCTGTCAGCTCAGAATCACATTTTTTCGGAGACATTTGACGTAGTCCGCGAACGTAATCGTGGCATTCAGCACCGAATTCTTAATCTCTTTTGCCTTCTTTATTGCATCTCTATTCTGAACTCTCACGCTGTACATTTTGCTTCTGAGTCCCACGAACTCGAGCATGAGCATTCCGGCGTTCTCATCCTTCATCTTGCCAACCACCCTCTTTTCCCGGATAAATAGATGCGAATCTAATTCGCCGAGATTGCGAAAAAAAAACGGGTATAGTTCGCGATTCTTGATAAGCAATGTTACACGTGCTGTGAGCAGCTCCACGATACTTTCCCGTAAAGTGACAATGATCGCGAACTTTTCTGTCTTTTTTTTTCTCGACAAAATGCCTATTACATATATGACATAGCGTAGCACGAAGAAAACTAAATGCCTCTTGGAACGTTAAATTTTCCATAGGTTGCAGGCTTCTGTACAACTCGTGCAGATACTTGGTCAAATCGTGAAGATTGCGAACGAACCACTTGGCCGGACCAACGTCATGGACGGTTTTCTGTCTGTAGCTTCAAAAACGTGAAAGAGAGTCATCGTAGCTACATTTGAGGAAAAAGCCAACGCTGTACGGTTTGTGACGTTGATAGATCCGCTCGTCATTGGACACCGCTTCGAAGAGACTCTCAAAATCGGCGTACACGACGAATGGTACCGCGCACTCATTTCTAAAGTTTTCAAATTGTAAATATTTATGCTTGTCACTCGTGTGTTTTCAATCTCTCTTCAGTTCGAAAATAGTATAAGCAACGACATATGTACGACTTATATCTGTGAAATGACAACTGTTGATACATCAACCAAGATAAGTCGTTTATCCAAACATAATGCACTTTGTAAAGTATACTAGAACGTTTCATTGTAAGGTATAATATAGGGTATAATAGAACGAGGCAAAACATCGTAGGACCCATTTTCTAAATTTAAAAAGGACACGTTCACTGATACGTCGTTTTGTTTTTCAAATTTCGCGACTTCTTTCGGGTGTACTGGAAATTATAGATTTTTGAAATTATATTTATCTTGATGAACAACATATGCAGTGACACGACAAGCATTTTTTGCGTCTGGATGTAACGCCGAAAGGATGGTTCATTTGAAGCATTCGTTGTCGTTGTTCCGCAAGTTCACACAGGCTCTCTTTCTTCTAATAGGCTTGGACAATTCAACGTAAGAACCAGCCCTCATAGGATTGTACTTGCTGATATTAACGGATAAGTTTAATATAATGCCAAGAGACCAGCCCGAGTCTTGCTCTCGAAATTCTTCCGTGCTCTTACTGATTGGTTGTAAAACGTTTCCGACGAACCACTCGTCTATGTCTGTGGTTAGGTAAATCGGCACCATCTTCTTATTGAAATGCTTCACATCGAGCTTTTCATCGCAATTATTCTTTTCAACTGCATACTCGGTATCCAGTGTGGCATTCACTTTTAAAGAACTGTTTCTTCAAGGTATCCTTAATTTGAGCATGGAATAATAGTTTGGCATGCCTCAAAAACGCATTCAAATCCAGATGTTTCAGATTGGATATCACACCAGTCTTTATTCTGCATTTGAACGCACTATTGATGTCTTTCCAGCAAACTGTTGGGTCTTGAGCTGGATTAACAACAGCCGGTGTAGTGGTAGTAGTAGTAGTTGTAGCAGAAGTAGTAGTAGAAGTAGTAGTAGAAGTAGTAGTAGTAGTAGTAGTACGAGGTGTGGTCAAAAAGTAAGGTGACTTTTCAAATTTCACGGGCAACATACTTTCGATTATCGATTTTTTTGTTTTGTTATGTTGGTACACTCTTCCCGAACATCTGTACCACGTTTCAAATGTATAGCATTTGTGTTTGGTTGTGAGAGGCGTAAAGGTTATAAGTGTTTGGCGTGCTCGGCGATTTCTTGCTATCGAAAAATATGGATCAAAGGATTTGCATCAAATTTTGTGTAAAAAATAAAATAAAGTGCTCCGAAACACTTGAAATGCTGACGGTGGCATACGGTGAAACTGTTCTGAGTAAAAAAAATGTTTACAAGTGGTACAAACTCTTTCAAGATGGTCGGGAAGATGCCAATGACGAGCCTCGCTCTGGACGCCCAAGCACGTCAACAACTGATGAAAACGTTCAAGCAGTGATGAAAATTGTTCTGGAAAATCGTCGAATCACTATCAGAGAAGTTGCTGAGGATGTTGGTATATCGCTTGGCTCGTGCCATGAAATTTTTTCTAACGTTTTGGGCATGAGACGTGTGTCAGCGAAGTTTGTTCCGAAATTGCTAAATTTTGACCAAAAGAACCGTCGCATGAGCATCGCTCAAGAACTGTTGAATGACGTCAACGACGACCCAGATTTACTCGAAAGGGTCATAACTGGTGACGAATCATGGGTATATGGTTATGATATCGAAACCAAAGTCCAATCGTCCCAATGGAAGAGCCCAGATGAGCCAAGACCGAAAAAAGGACGCCAAGTTCGATGAAATGTCAATGTTTTGCTCACTGTTTTCTTCGATTACCATGGCGTGGTGCATCAGGAGTTCTTACCATATGGACGTACGGTCAATAAACAGTATTATCTTGAAGTTATGCGCCGTTTGCGAGAAGCAATACGAAGAAAACGCCCAGAATTGTGGAAAAACAATTCATGGCTTTTGCATCACGATAATGCCCCTGCTCATTCATCTTTGCTTGTGAGAGATTTTTTGGTCAAAAACAACACCACAATCATGCCTCAGCCACCATATTCACCGGATTTGGCCCCATGTGACTTTTTCTTATTCCCAAAACTAAAGAGACTTATGAAAGGACGGAGATTTGCAACGATTGAAGAGATAAAGGCTGCATCGCAGGAAGAGCTCAAGGCTATACTTAAAAGTGCTTATGAGAAGTTTTGAGGATTGGAAAAACCGTTGGCATAAGTGTATTCTATCTGAGGGGGTTACTTTGAAGGGGATAACATAAATATTGATAAATAAATAAATATTTTTTCTTAAAAATACAAAGTCACCTTACTTTTTGAACACACCTCGTAGAAGTAGTAGTAGTAGTAGTAGTAGTAGTAGTAATAGTAGTAGTAATAGTAGTAGTAGTAGTAGTAGTAATAGTAGTAGTAGTAGTCGTAGTAGTAGTAGTAGTAGTAGTCGTAGTAGTAGTAGTAGTAGCCGGTACGAGACCTTCACAAACTACATCCAAAATAACGAGAGGTTCGTATATCGATTGTTCGCTATGCTTGCTCACCACAGGTTCGGAAATCAATGAGGTGGTAATGGGAGGCTCTGCCAACAGCCTAGTCTTGTATTCGTTTAGCAGATGTAAAACGCTTCTAATCATGCACATAGCTACCTGCAGCTTCTTTCTGCCAGACACGATCAAGCTAGGTGAACGAGAAAGCTCATCGGCTTTGCGCAAAGCCAATGAACCCAATGTCAACCATCTTTCGATGTCTTCGACACTAGCATAACCTGCAATCGCAAGACGATGTGCGCGCAAAAGCAACAAAGCTGTGTTCTTGAAATACTCAGTCATGTTGCTAGTTACTCAACTGACCAGATTTGACAAATCCATCGCGTTATATTTACTACTCGTCAATGCTAATTGGTTGGAAAAAGTATGGAGGGAGTGAACGATTTTGATTGATCGAAAAATTATAGTGGGGCATTAGCAAGTGCAAGCTCAGTATAAAAAGACATTCATTCGACTGTATTGACGCAGTCGTCGACGTCGATTCCTCAGTTACTACGATGGATTTTGTTGTAGACGTTGTAACAGCGTATTTACGGTAAGGCAAAAACTGTACGGTGACTCACGCGATTAGCGCAAGGGCGCCAGGCACTGAGGGGAAGTGAGGGAGCAGTGCCTCTCCTTTAGATATGGCTAGCTCTAATATTGAAGAGCGGGAGCAGGTTCCTGTGAATTTACCTAGAGAGAATGGGATAAGGAACTGGGGATTGCATACAATTAAATGTTTATAATAAAAATTAAAATAAATGATACATATAAGATTTATTATAAATTGAACAAACAAATAATCGTTAATTAAATTAGGCAATTAATATGGAGTTAGAACGAGTACTAGCGTGATAATGAGCTTCGACTTACTCGACTAACTCGACGACTAATTAAATTAAATATTTCAAGATTGCAATTTTGAGACTTTGGCTCTCTTCGACTTGACCGTACAGTAGTCAAGCCAGGCATAGAGGAAAACAAAATATTCTAATAGCGCGAGGTCACTTACAATCGCTAACGATACAATTGATTCGCCGCTAGTCAAGTTTCCGTTTAAAATAAGATTTGAGTCACACACATGAACGATTGAAGCAATTTAATAAGCTTGAGATGACTGTTACCTTAATTGCTTATAAAGCTCGGATAATCCACTTACTGATACAAGCTCGCTGATTAACACGGAACAAGACCTTTGACGGTAGTTGATCAGTTAGACAAGATAACGGCAAACAATGCAACGTGATCACTTATGATTGAATGAGGCACGCTTTAGCTAATCAAAGACTGCCTTTGTGATGCAATTTAGAATGCCGGAGAAAGCGTTATCTCGGCGCAGTAAGACAAGCGCGGGTTTAGAACGTCCGGTGTTGACCGCAGCCTAGAACTCTCTGCCGAATTCCTTTTCTTCTCCGTCTTTGCTCGCATTGCCCCTCATCTCGTTGTACTTAGCTTCCGAGAGTGGGCTTGGTAATTGTTTGTGTGTACTTGGTAAGTGTGTTGTAAGTGTGGTGTGACGTCATATGGCCTTGACTCAGGGAAACATGAAATAAATACAAAATATGAAAATATCGTGTGACCTGTACTTTGTCAAATACGTCGCGAGAGCCAATAGTGTTCATTGCGCATGAGAGAGTCAGCAGCGGTCAATTAGCCTACCGCTGCCTGATCTTGTCCCATGTTACAACGTACAGGGCTTCAAAACTTCGTTGAACGACTTCGTATTCAAGAAGATTGCTGTTTGTTCTCTGGAATAAGATGCGACTCCATCGGTGCTTCTCGTTGAACCACTTTACACATGGGAATGGTTATTAAAGAAAAATCAGAGCAAAAACCGGTGGTTAGCGAGAAATTTTCATGGTATTCCGTGGGAATCTGGCGATTTACCATACGATGATATTGGAAAAATAATGAAAAAAACACTTTATAGAGCAACTATTTTTATCAAAAAAAAATGATATCTAATAATTATTTTTACTGCTTTTATTTATACAGAACGACTGTGGTTTACGTTGAAGACTTGGGTTGTTCATCACTCAAGAATCTTTCAAACGATAGCATTTCCGTATGCAGGAACCACAACGAATATCTATCAAAGGCATATCTATTCGGCTGTACAAAATTAAGCACAAAAGATAATCTTTATAGTTTTGAAATTAAAAAAGATATTGATGAATTCCAGTTTAAAAGCTCTAATAATAGCTCTATTCCATTATCGAGGATCCTAGCGCACTTTAAATTTCAGGGTAATGAGAATGCCGATCGCTTAGCAAACGATGATCCTTACTAGCTGCTGATTTTGATCTGCGTATTTCCTTTACTGCTCATAAAATATATCTCAATAGTACTATTCACTCCAATACACTACTAGGTCTTACTTATGAGGAAAGAACTTTTAAAGGAATATATTACTTTCCACTTTGTCGCAACAACAAAGCATAACCCCGGTTTTGTAAATTAAAACTCTTCTGAAAAATTATCACAACTATTAACCGTTGCAAATCAGAGCATTATAATCTGAAATCTACTCTCAAAGAAATTGGTATTTGCAAGGACTCTACTTGCAAATGCAGATACGAATCGCAAGATTTGGGTCATATTTTATGACAACGATTTCTGTAAGATAAGCAAGGATCAAAATTTATTAATTGTCTTAAACTTTCTAAAATATTCATTCCTCCCTCTAGTATAGCACTTTTAAGTAATTTTAATGCTAAGATAGTTCGCGATATCTGTACGGTCGTCCAAAATTATAACCTAGCTTGATAGTGCTTAGAGCTTCTCATCAACTGCTGTTTAAACTTTCTTGTGTAACACTACTTTTGTAAACTTTCATTGTAATCAATTTTTTTTTCTCTTAGTAAAATACCCTTATAATATGTTGAATTTTCTTAATGAAAAAAAAACTGAATTCCATTTAAAACATAAGATATCCGAAAAGAGAAAACTTAATTTACATATTCAATCAGTATCTCTGTTAAAAACCTGCACGAATTATTCACGAATTTTTCATCAATACTGGAAAGTTCGATGATTTACTCACTAATTTTATCATAAAATACAATATGATTGTAACTATGGAATTTGCGAAAAGAAATAATAAGCTAAGATTATAAGTTAAAGATATAAAAGTTTATATTTATACCACAATATATATACCGCATATCGTTTGCCTACTAAAATTACAGAATTATATTTTAATATGATTGAATATGTATGTGTGCATATGAGGCTACGTATTTGTGTTTGCGTATTGTATTGATTATATTAAAACATTATTTTGCAGGAGACTTTTCAAACAACCTACAAGAAACATCAACAAATTAAATGAGAGATTTGATTTTATTCAATTCTGTATGGAGTCATACAATAGTGTTGCATTACCTAAATTAAGATTGTTATTGGCTAACATTGTTTCTTTACCTAGAATATTCTTCAGATGTTCCAGTAACATTATGAAAAGTATTGAAGATTTAAAAACATTAGTAAAGGTATGTTGATCAAGTTGACAATATATTTTTTGCATGTTTAGTATTTTTACAGTTTTTTGCTATGTTAATGGACTATACGAGGTGTGATCAAAAAGTAAGGTGAATTTTGAAATTTAGCGGGCTACGTCCGTTCGATCTTCGACTTTTTTATTTAGTTATGTCGGTACACTCGTCTAGAACATACGTTCCAAATTTTAGCTTTGTAGTATGTTTGGTTTGTTTGTGAGAGGCATCAAGGTTAGAAGTGTTTTGCGTGCTCCACGATTTGCTGCTGTCTAAAAACATGGATCAAAGAGTTTGCATTAAATTTTGTGTGAAAAATGGAATCAAATGTTCCAAAACACTTGAAATGCTGAAAGTGGCATACGGTGAGATTACTTTAAGCCAAAAAAATGTTTACAAGTGGTATAAACTCTTCCAAGAAGGCCGAGAAGACACCGACGACGAACCTCGTTCTGGACGCCCCAGCACATCAACAACTGATGAGAATGTTGAAGAAGTGAAGAAAATAGTGTTGGGAAATCGTCGAATTACCATTAGAGAAATTGCTGCTGATATTGGCATCTCATTTGGTTCGTGCCAATCAATGTTGAAGAGTGTTTTAGACATGAGACGTGTGTCAGCGAAGTTTGTTCCGAAATTGCTCAATTTCGACCAAAAGAAACGTCGCATGAGCATCGCCCAAGAGGTACTGAATGACGTCAACGATGATCCAGATTTACTCAACAGGGTTATAACAGGTGACGAAACATGGATATATGGTTATGACGTCGAGACTAAGACTCAATCGTCCCAGTGGAGGCATTCTGGATCACCAAGACCAAAAAAAGCACGCCAAGTTCGATCAAATGTAAAGGTTTTGCTTACAGTTTTCTTTGACTGCAGGGGCGTGGTGTATCATGAGTTCTTGCCACAGGGTAGAACATTAAATAAGGAATATTACCTGCAAGTTATGCGCAATTTGCGCGAAGCAGTCCGCCAGAAACGTCCGAATTTGTGGAAAAATAAAAATTGGCTTTTGCACCATGATAACGCCCCTGCTCACACATCGTTGCTTGTGCGCGAATTTTTGGCTAAAACCAACACAGTAACGATGCCACAAGCACTGTATTCCCCAGATCTGGCCCCCTGTGACTTCTTCTTGTTCCCAAAACTGAAGAGGCCCATGAAAGGATGGCGTTTTGCCACGATTGATGAATAAATAAATATTTTTTGAGAAAAATAAAAATTCACCTTACTTTTTGATCACACCTTGTATTTGCTTATAAGTTTATAAATTTAATTTTTATTAAATATTATTTAAATAGTAAAATGGGAAGAGAACCTACTCATTTTCTTTAAGAGGAGAGAAAGTTGAACATCTCTGATTCAAAATAAAAATTCGATCTAGAAGTTAAAAAGTCACGTTGATGTTCAATATTTTGCTCCTTATTAGAATCAGTACTAATTGACAAAAAAATACAAGGTCGTGCTTGGCCAATGCTACAAATATCAGTGCAGAAATAACTATATTTCTATAATAAGATAATAAGATAACATCATTCATAAATACAGGGTGGGCCATTTTAAGTGGACCAGTAGGTTTTCTCGGAAACTAGAGAGATAGCGAAATATTTTTCAGACAAAAGTTGCTCAATTCGAGGGGATCAATTTCTCATGTCCT
The DNA here is from genome assembly GCF_024137745.1 of Phymastichus coffea. Classification (NCBI taxonomy): domain Eukaryota; kingdom Metazoa; phylum Arthropoda; class Insecta; order Hymenoptera; family Eulophidae; genus Phymastichus; species Phymastichus coffea. The sequence goes on along the minus strand of NW_026706832.1, from coordinate 2,879,083 downwards.
TATCTTTGACCTTGGAGGTCATGTTCAAGGTCATTAGATGGTCAACTTTGTTTTCTTAAATGGGAACCCTTAATTATGACCCCGGATTTAGAAAGAGCGGGAAATTCTACCCAATTTTTTGTTTATGCGTCAGGTGTGCAGTCTATTTTGCCCCATTTATTCAAGGTCATAAATGAAGAAGATAAGTGATTAAAGTATTTTAACATGACCTCCAAGGTCAAAGGTAAGGTCATAGGAATTTGACCCCCTCGAAATTGTGCAACTTTTATCTAAAAATATTTCACTATCGATTATAGTTTTCCAGAAAACCTACTGGTCCACTTAAAATGGGCCACCCTGTATAAGCTCATCTCTCATCAAACCAAAATAAGATTATAACTATAAATCCAAGAATATTAATCTAAAGAAGTTTTGGATATCACAGGCATCAACAATCTTTATTGTTGAACCGAGATAGAAAACTACCGTGGAATTTCCACGGTTCCAACGTTACCATAATAGTAGGTAAAGTAAAGAGGCCACAGATCAACACTTCAATCATACGCGAGAGCCCACGCCCCTCCCCTACCCACCCATTCTAAAATGCGTTTTAAATATGCTTTTAGGTCTTGATAGTTCTTACTGTATATACTCGTATTAGCTACACAGTTAAAGCGACTAGAACGTCTTCTCCGCTCCTTGGACGCCTCCCGTCAATCCGTGTGTGTGTGTGCGCGTTTTAAGATCACGCATATTATAATTTATGTATGCTTGAATATATATATATATATATATATATATATATATATATATATATATATATATATATATATATTATAAATAATTATTGATAATTTCATATAATAGACACCCACACACACACACATTTATATTGTTACGTTTTCGTATAATCAATAAAAATACGTAAATAACACAAACTAAAACTTTATTGAAACACAAACGTGATGCTTTCAATTTTACGTTCAGGTGTCAACTAACTAAATGACAACAAAAATATTTATTCTGATGTTGCCGTGGATACAAATATACGAATTAGATATTATAAATCGTATTCGTAACACTAGCCCCCCTTTTGAAAAAAAAATTGTCGTCCTCGACAATAAGAAAATCTTGAACTAAACGGGTTAATCCATCTTCAACCAATGAAGGCTCCAAGGTTGCCCAAGATACTAAATCTTCAAGCACAGTCTAACCAACATTCCAGAAGAAAACTGTGACCCGTTTCTTGATTCTTGAATCTTCTCTCTTGACTCCAAGCAGGTTGATCTTTAGTCTTCTAATGACGACTCTAGGCCCCAAGCCAATCATCATTCCAGAAAACAAAGGACCCGTTTCTTGAACGTCAGAAAATTTCGAAAGGAGTATTATGAGGAACATATAGGAGATTGAATTTGGTTGGGAGTTGACGCTTTGTGGTCCAACCCAAGTTTCTGTTCTAGCATTTGCCCACAGCTTGAGGAAAACCACAGCACCAAAAACTCAAGCAGAACAGTTCTCCAATTAACAACGGTCAACGTATTTTGCAAGTCTATCACTATGTACAATTTTATTCTTATGTTTAGGGGATTATCTTATACAATGAACAACGTCGTTAATTTTTCGAACAACTTTATATGGATCTTCCCAATCGGATTGCAACTTCGGGGTCTTTCCAATTTTTCTCTTCGGATGCAAGTCAAATGACTTGAAAACAGAAGACTTATCATAGGTTATCTTGGTACGGTTGGATTGTAAATTCATTTTTTTTCGAGCAACATCATGAATTTGGTGTAATTGATAAAGAATTCTTGTGACATAATTGGAGGGAGTTTCAGGAACAACGTTGGGTGGACATCCTTGGAGTAAGTCAATGGGCAATCGAAGATCTTGTCCAAAGTACATCTCCGCAGGGGTCATCTCTGTTGTCTCATTTCGTGAAGAACGAAATGCTAGAAGAAAGAGCGGAATAAGTTCATCGCAATTCCGTTGATTTTCTGAAACGAACAACGACAGATACTGCAGAATTGTTCTATTAAGACGCTCGACTTGACCATTAGATTGTGGGTGTAAAGGTGTAGTTCTAGTTTTATGGATACCCAATAAAACTGTTAACTCTTTGAACAAATTTGGCCATTCCAAGACAATAGAAACTTTCTTGGGGTCCATACTTATACCCTCCTGATATATAATATGACCTAGGTATTCTGTCTGCCTCCTAAAAAGCTCGCACTTTTTCGGGTTCGGGTTAAGTTTCATATTCGCCTCATGTAACCGAGAGAAAATCTTACCTAACTTATCTAACATTTCTTCGAAGCTCTTAGCCTTAACCATAATATCGTCTAGATAAACTAGACAAATTTTGTGGATCAAATCTTGAAGAATATCCACTATTAACCTTTCGAAGGTAGGTGGAGCATTGCACAAACCGAAAGCCATAACCTTAAATTCCTAAAGACCATTACCTATAGAGAATGCTGTTTTTTCTTTATCCTGAGATCTGAGTTTAATTTGCCAATATCCTAACTTTAAATCTAATGTTGAAAACCAAGAATACCCTATTAGATCATCGAGAATTTCTGAAATATTTGGCAAAGGAAAAGAATTTTTAATTGTAACAGCATTCAACTTTCTAAAGTCTACACAAAACCGTAATGTACCATCCTTTTTTTTATAACTACAGGAGAACACCAAGAACTTTTAGATTTCCAATAGCTCCATGTTTTTGCATTTCCAAAATCATTTTTTGGATTTCTGCATTGTTGTGAAAAGGGGGTCTACGAAGAGGTTGTTTAATGGGATGAGGGTCAGAAAGCTTTATCTTATGTTCGATCGTATTACAAGCACCAATATTTACTGATCCATCTGTAAAAGAGGACTTATGTTGAATAAGGAATTCTTTGAATTTCTTTTTCTGAGAAATATTCAATTCAATGCAACTTCTCTCATACAAGTCTTGTAAATATTCAGGAATTTCAGAGGAAGAAGAAAAAGAAGAGGAAGAAATACAACCACAAATTCGTTACTCAGAAACTGGGAAATTAGCAAAGAGGCCTGTTTCTATATGGGAAGTAATGCCTGTAGCATCAAGAAAATCTAACCCTAAAATATAATCATCTCCTATGTCACCGACATAGATAATTAAATCCAAACGGTGTTTTCCTAATTCTACATTAACAGGTGTCTTAAAATATACAGGAACATTTTCGCCTGTAGGGTATTTAAGGTTAGAAGAATCACAAGGAATTCTTTTTTTACTGGGATCAAACAATTTAAAATTTAAAATTAAAATATCAGAGCCGGAACAGATTCTAAATGTACACGAAGTTCTATTAACTTTACCAGAAAAATGAAAAATTTTCGGATTCCTTGAAATTCTTCCGAAATAAAAAGAATTAGGATTACATGTTTGCAATGGAGCTTTGTTGCGATTTCTTAAACTCGCCCCAGAAAGTTTGACACATTCTAATTTCCCTTCTTAGTAAACTTAGAGCAATTAACGCGGATATGATTAATGGAACCACACTCCCAACAACACCCAGGGTCAGTGAACTTCTTAGTGGGGGCATGTTGGTTACCGGAAAGAGGTTTTTGTGGTTGATAAAAATTTTGAACAGTCGCAGTTGGGATAGCAGGAGCAAAACCAAGCAATGGTGGTGGAACCTGTGGGGTCAATCTACGATTTTGTTCTCTAATAGCTTTTTCCTCAAAAGCATGAGCGACAGCATTTTTTAAAGAGACTATATGTTCTAATTGTAACTGTTCGCGAATAGAATTATCAAGCAGAGTAAGTATAAATTGTGAACAAGCAATCTTTTCCTGCTCTTCCGGTGGAGAACGAGCAAATACTGATCTGGTTAATCTTTCCAAATCCATAGCCAGTACAGCAAAATCCTCATTCGTTTGCTGACGTCTATTTTGAAATAACGAAAAACTATTTAATGCCTGAAAACTATTGCCAAAATGAAGGTCTAATTTTGAACGTAAATCTACAAAATTTACACAGCCATGTTCAAAACTATCTAATAGCACGGTTCGAGCTTGTTCACGTAAACAAGAAACTAATGCAATACAACTTTTATTGTCATCCCATCTATTAAACTAAGCAATAATGTCGAACTGATGAATGAAATCGCGGAAGGATAAAGTACCATCAAAAGTGTCGGGTTGTAGGTTATATCCTAAATTGATATGGGTATTCGCGATTGGAAGTGGTTGAGTGTTAGAAAGATCGGATGTGTTTACATTTGTAGGTGATACAGGAGTATATAGCGAATGTTGAGGGATTGAAACAGATGTATGTGTAAGAGTAGGGTTCTGTGTTTGTGAGGAGGGTTGAAAAATAGAGGTAGATGGAATCGGTACAACATTACAAGAAACCGATGGTGAAATGACAGATGTAATGCAGTTGCTTAGCTGTGTTAATCGTAATTGCATCTCTGCTAGTTCTCTGTGAAACTGCGATTCGATGTCGGTTCGTAAGCGATGTTCGTGTTGGTTAGCTTTCTCAAATACAGCTTGTCGTTGAGTTAATCAGTCACGTTCTTCTCGGTTAACTTGTGCATCTTCCTCTCGAAGACGACGTAAAGCTGCAACTTTTAGACGTAGTTTTTCTGAATCTGCCTTTGCTGCATTAAGTTGGCGAAGAAAAGACTGTGGTTCATCGACTGACAGCGCACCACATTGTACTGGTTCTTGACGTAAAACTTTTATTTCATCCACCGGCAGAGAAGTTAACAAGCGTGAACCTTGATCCAGCGACAGCGTATTGTTCGGCATGCTCGAAGGCGAAATTATTTATTGAGCAGATATAGGATTAGAAATATCAACGGATGATCTATTTATATTTTCGATGGTGGCCTTTACTTTGAAAATATCCATTGTAGTAGTGTCGTTCGAAGCAGTAGCAGTGGTCGCAGCTTCAATTGCAGACTGCGCCCTCGTCTTTGTCTGCAGCGGCAGGCGTGATTGTGTACGTGTTGTTTTTCCTGATTTTTGAAAACTCATGGTGTACAGACAGTTCACTGTCACGAACCCGGACAAATTCAAAACGGACGAGCCCCCAAAATGTTACGTTTTCGTATAATCAATAAAAGTACGTAAATAACACAAACTAAAACTTTATTGAAACACAAACGTGATGCTTTCAATTTGACATTCAGGCGTCAACTAACTAAACAACAACAAAAATATTTATTCTGACGTTGCGGTGGATACAAACGAACGAATTAGATATTATAAATCATATTTGTATCAATATTAAAAAGATACTTACACATCTAGTGATAATTACACATATATCGGTGATGAATGTGGTTATGGATGTGGACGATTGTAAATAAAAAATATATAATTCATAATTCCATATAACATTTTCTCGAAAGAAAATTTTTAACTGCTTGTTTGTCCCGAAATCGTAAAAAACCTTTTAATTCGTTCTTTTGAGTCTTATCTCAACCGTGCCCCGTTCCTCACTTTTGTTTTGTCTAGCGCATATACGCTACTATTTTCTGTTATAGTCATCGATCACTTTCTTTTTCATTCATTTTTCACTATTTTTCACTACGAAATTTACAAAGCAAGTCGATGATTGCACATATATCTATTTTACACATGAACTACTGCGCATATCATAATATGGTTCAGTATATCCATACATCAATTTTCATATAAGTTATTTCAGACAACAGTTTACATGCAAAAATAATTATGTGTACAATTTTCAGCTTGCCTTTTATAATATTTTATTTCATTAAATAATAATTTTTTAAATAGACCACGTTTTTTCTCATTTGTTTATCTCTCTCTTGCACTCTGAATTTTTTAATAGTTTACTTTACATAATTTTAATAAAACATTACAAAATTCATAATGCAAGAGATAGGTAAATAAATGAAAAAAAGCGATCTATTTAAAAAATTATTATTCAATAAAATTAAACATAATAAAAGGCAAGCTGACAATTGTGCACATAATTATTTTTGCAGGTAAAATTTTGTGCACAATAACAAATGTGAAAATTGATGTATGAATATTCTATGCCATACTATACTGTGCACAATAGCGCAAAGTAGTTATGTGCACAATCGCGGACTTGTCTTGTAAAATTCATAGAAAAAAATAGTTCAAGAGAAACAGTGAGAAAGAAATGAAAAAAATCAAATAAGTAAATAAATGAATAAACTTGCCGACTTGACTGTGGCGGTGTTAGCGGCATTTCAATCGTTTCTGTCGAATGCACTGATGCCTCTTCCTCTTTATTCGGTCCTCTTTCCGGTGTTACTAGCGCATCGATAATCTCCTGATCCAAAGCGTTCAACTCATCATCCATCGGGAAGTCTTCTCCTTAAACTTCAATAGCTCGGTTGAGGATATCCTGCCACAACCCAACTTCCGGCGAAAAAAACTCATTGATCATATTTCCGCAGTGCATATTGTTATACTTTCACGTAAAAAACTCAATCCCTAATTATATAAAATATAAATTATATTTATTAAATATAAACACAACAACTTATCAGAATTAAATGAATCTTTTAGTCGTAGTTTTAATTCACAAAAAAGTATACTGATGCAATGAAGCGAACTGATGGATATTTTATTCATTTTCACCAAACTTGAAAACGCAATGATCATTGGTCCGGTAGTCGCAGGTGGGGATTATGCAAGAGCACTGATTTTGTTATTATCATCGGTACACGTACCTCTGAGTATGGTTGGTAATGTTGTGGAACCATCAAATACTTCACGTACAACGATAAATATAACCGAAGATGGAACAGTTCGTTGGAGTGACATTAACAGTGTTTTCAAAGATAGAATCAAAACTAGTGTAAAAATCAATCTGAAGCATTTAGATTTAATTATGTTTTTGAGACATGCCAAACGACTGTTATTGGATTATTGATGCTCAAATTGGGTCATGCTCAAATCGATGAAATATTCAAGCATCATAATTCTATAAAAGTAAATGTTGTATTAGGTGCTGAGTATGCAGTTGCAAAGAATGACGAGGAAACACTCGATGTAAAGCATTTCAATACTAAGATGATGCCGATATACATAACTACAAATATAAGTGAATAGTATATTGAGTATGTATTCGAGCCTATCAGCACCAATATGAAAGAATTCCAAGAGTAAAATTCAAGGTTATCTCTTCGCGTTATACTAAATTTAATTATCAATATCAGTAAATACAATCCTATAAGGGCTGGTTCTTATATTAAGTTACTAGAACGTATCAGAAAAAGGAGGGTCTGTCTAAATGTACAAAATTATGATAATGATGAGTGTTTCAAACGGGCTATTCTCTCAGCATTACATCCGGTTGCAATGAATCCAAATCGTGTTAGCGCACATACTATATATCAGCATAAGTATAATTTTAGGAATCTTACATTTCCCGTGGAACTGAGACAAGTCATTAAATTTGAAAAGGAAAATGATGTTTTAGTAAAAGTGTATTTTATAAATTTGAAAAATAGTATCTACGAAGTTTTACCGCGACATTTGACCGCTGAGAAGAAAGCACGTGAACCTTCTTCAAGTAGAGAATTATTACGATTATCTAAATGCTGATGAGAATAAAAATCAAATACAACGTCTTTATATGCCTTATAAAGTACACTATATATAGATAAAAGACTTGTCTCGACTTATATATCGACAATTGTCATTTAGGAGATGTAAGTTATATACTTGTGATCGTTGTCTGTACTATTTCCGAATTGAAGAAAGATTGAAAATAGATAATATTGATAGTAAAAATGTGAATATGTGTAAAATTGTGCTTCCTGATGAAAAAGACAAATTTCTAGAATTTAACAATTTCAAAAATATGTGTCCTGTGCGGTACGTTGTACGAGGTGTGTTCAAAAAATAACGAGAATTTTCGTTTTATGAAAAAAATATTTATTTATTCATCTACATTAATGTTGTCGCCTTCAAAGTAGTCCCCTTCGGATACAATACACTTATGCCAACGCTTTTTCCAATCCTCGAAACACTTTTGAAACTCGATCTTTGTAATAGCTTTTAGCTCTTTCAGCGATTCGCTTTTAATGTCATCTATGCTTGTAAAACGACGGCCTTTTAATGTTCTCTTTATTTTTGGAAATAGAAAAAAGTCACATGGAGCCATATCTGGCGAATATGGAGGCTGAGGCATCGTTACAGTTTCGTTTTTGGCCAAAAATTCACGAACGAGCAATGAAGTGTGAGCAGGCGCATTATCGTGGTGCAAAAGCCATGAATTATTTTGCCACAAATCCGGGCGTTTTTTTCGGATTGCTTCACGCAAACGACGTTGAACTTGTAGGTAGTACTGCTTATTGATTGTTTGACCTTGTGGCAAGAATTCATAATGCACTATGCCATTAAAATCGAAGAACACAGTGAGCATAACCTTCACATTCGACCGCACTTGTCGAGCCTTTTTCGGTCTTGGCGATCCAGAATGCCTCCACTGGGACGATTGAGCCTTATTTTCGACATCATATCCGTAAACCCATGTTTCGTCACCTGTTATAACACGTTTTAGTAGTTCTGCATCGTTATTGACTTCATTTAGCGACTCCTGAGCAACTTCCATTCACCGCTGTTTTTCTTCGAAATTCAACAATTTTGGAACGAATTTTGCTGCCACACGTTTCATACCCAAAACATTCGAAAAAATTTGATGGCATGAGCCAACTGATATACCAACATCATCAGCGACTTCTCTGATTGTGATTCGGCGATCGTTCATAACCATTTCTTTCACTTTTTTCACGTTTTCATCGGTTGTTGATGTGCTTGGGCGTCCGGGTCGTTCGTCATCTTCAACGTTTTCGTGGCCATCTTGGAAACGCTTATACCACTCATAAATCCTTGCTTTACTCATAGCAGACTCACTATATGCCTTTGTTAACATTTGACAAGCTTTACTACACTTTATTTCATTTTTTACGCAAAATTTAATACAAATTCTTTGATCCATTTTTTTTCACAAACGAAAATCGCCGAGCTCGAAAAACACGTCTAACGTTAGCGGCTGCCACTTAAAAAGTAAGCAATGAATATTGCTGAAAATTTTATCGTACTTCAGGGGCATGTGTACCAACATAATAAAAAAAAATTTTATACAAGCGGACTCTCCAAACCCGCGAAATTTATAAATTCTCGTTACTTTTTGAACACACCTCGTATATGCCGATTTTGAGAATCCCTTGATGCCGGTGTCTAATGATGAACGCGTCTATCAACATCACAGATCTTATAGTCTTGGTTTTTTTATGATGTATAGCTATAATGACTCTAATTTACATTACCGAAGATACAGACAAAAAACTATCGATGATAAGTCCAGTATCGATGATAGTCCAGGCAACTGGTTCGTACATAATCTCTATGACTCAGCAATGTACCGGCACAAGTTATATAAAAAGTCATCGCCTATGAGAAATTTGAATTTTCATGAGACATTTAGTTTTCTTCATACTACAGAATGCCACATATGTAAAAACCCTTCAACACTGAGAAGTATACAAAAGTTTGCGAGCATTATCACTTTATAGGAAAGAATCGAGGACCTGCTCGTAGCACATGAACATTGCTTTATGACGAGAGCAAGAGTTGCGCTTGCTCTCACTCAGTATTTTTCCTCTTTCCCTTCTCTCGATGGGACATAAAATGCACCTAATGCGTGACCTTTGTTTTCAACCGACGGAGATTGCCGAGTGAGGCCGAGCCGTCCCGATGTCGCTGGAGTGAACGACGCTAGGTGCTAGAAAGAGAGAGAGGGAAGTGCGTGCTCCACGCAGATTTAGGCAGGCGCGCGTCGCGTAACCAATTAGCGCCTTAGTCGCGCGCAGCTTAATAAGTAGGTCAAGTGGGAAAAGAAAACAGTCAAAAGAAGCTGTCGATTATGGTGAAACGTGCGGACAGTAGAGTACAGTACGCCACCCCAAGGAGCAAGGAGCAAATTTTCTGAAGCTATTCTGGGGAGAGACGAGAAGAAGTACACCGAGATATTGCCAGTGCCCTTCACCAACACTAGGAACACTCCCGGGGAAGAGGCTGGCTAGGCATTGACCCCAGCGACGGCTAGCATCACGATGCGCAGGGCGCAGTCAGGCCTTCCCAACGTTCGGCGCAGTTAAGAAGGTCAAGGCAACTTTGATTCTTTCTCTCTCTCTCTCTCTTTGGTGGTATCGTGTTCGTACTTAGAACGGGTAGGTGGCAAGGTATTAACGCGTTGGCTACCTACTGGTAATGCGCAGCCAGCGTATTAGATTTAGATAGCGATCCGTCAAGGCAATCTTTTGCCAGGCGGTTTCGCCCAGCGTAATTAGACTAACAAGAAAACCACCCCAACCCTCCGCCACCGACTTTTCTGCAATTGAGATATGTTGTAGTTCGTAAAAAAATAAAAGACCCGTATTTTTTTATCGACGAAAAAAGCTATTTGAGGGATGAAACCCACCACCAAAAAACAGCCCCAAAAGCAGTTCTATAGCAATATCTTTAGTTGTAATGAATATTTTTTAGCGAATTTTTCGTATTTTATGCATTGTTTTCGACGAAACAAACTCTAAAAAATTCTTTTAGAAAATTTCATTAAATATATGGATTTTGTCAACGGCGGTTGCAACCCCCTAACTCACCTGAAAGAAAAGCAGTTTTCAAATATTTTCTTGAAAAATTTTTTCAGAAGAAATGAAGTCACCAGGGGCTGTTACCCCTTCATTGGAGAGTGAACAGAGCATTCATTTGTTACCCTGATCCCCTACCACCCCAACCCAATTTCCTTAAACCTCGAGCTAGTTACCCTGCCACGCTGTAACCCCAAGCTCTTAATGCCAATTTCCTTAATCCTCGAGCTGGTTACCCTGCCACACTCTAACCCCGAGCTCCTACACCCGAATTTCATCAACCCTCGAGCTGGTTACCATGCCACGCTGTAACCCCGAACTCCTACACCCGAATTTCATCAACCTTCGAGCTGGTTACCCTGCCACGCTGTTACCTGTAACTACTACACCCTAATTTCCTCAACCCTCGGGCTAGTTACCCTGCCACGCTCTAACCCCGAACTCATACACCCGAATTTCATCAACCGTCGAACTGGTTACCCTGCTCTTTCCAATTTTCTAGTCTGAAACACGATTCTCGGGTTTCAATCTAACGTAAATGTTATATTTACGTTAAATTAATTCGTCATTACATCTGATATTGAGATTACATTTTTTGAATATAAAAAGACGATCCGCACTCACTATTACTGTACATATTGTGAACAATAATGATACTCTATAAATAAATGTTGTAGACATATTAGTTTCTTGCACCATGCACATTTTATAATTGCTATTTTTTCAAAAGTCAGGAAGATAGACTGTTCTGAAATTTCGAAGCAATATTCAACAAGATTGTCGAACGAATCAGGTTCTTTATCCAAGTATCCACTTTTACACCAAGCATATTTAAATACGCTTTCGAATCTAGGTGAAGATAATTGATTATGTGTGATAGACTGTAATTTTATAATATTATTCCTCTCGTGTAAACTGATGTCTGATCCGAATAAAATAATGGCATCAGATATTGTTCTTACAAAGTTTTTCCAAAATCGAAAACCGAAAACATCCAGTGGTTAAATTTTGCCTGTCGTATCCTTAGGAATTGTTATCAATCGAAAATTTTTATCTGCTGGTGTCACTTCTCTTACAGTTCGTTCACACTGTCCACTTCATGAGTCTAGGAATAAAACTGCTGGTTTCCGATAGTTAGGAAAAAATACATGTTGCAACCAGGTTTGAAGTAATTCACTCGACAGCTTTCCTGATGCACTTGCTCACAAAAATATATTAGGTGCATTAAATAGTTTTTTTGAAACAATGGGTCCAAACTCTCCGTTTGTTTCTTTTAATACCATAAAAAGGGGTGATAGCAATGTACCTTCTACAGATATTGTCGGTTGAATCGTATAACAATACGTAGTCGATGATACTGATTGTACTACTGATTCGACTGTCTTCTTATATTTTTCGCTCAATGTTCTGCCAGTATGCAATTCTAAATTGAATCCACTTTGATCGGAATTATATATGTTACTTGCACTTTTGGTTGATAATTCTGTTTTTATAAGGTTGATAAAATTTTGACAATCTTACTTTAAACTAGCCTCATTTTCAACAGATACAGCTTTTCTTTTATATCCATCGTCGAGTACCGTATTTGTTACCGTACAAGTAAGTACCTCGGCATAGTCTACAACATGTATTTCTTCAAATTGATCGTCAATTACTTCTGGATTAATATCAAAATCATCATCCAGGAAACAGAAGTTCTCACTTCTCTCACATTTAATACCTGAATTCGTTTCAATGCTTTTTCTCAATATATCTTCAACATAATCGCGTAGCTGCTTCTGTGCATCGTTTAATATAGGTATGCTTTCTACAACCACACTTATGTGGAATGCTTTCAGTAATTTTTGAATGGCGTTGTGAATTTCAATTGCTATTCTAACACAATTTTGATATTCAAAATCGTAGATGTAAAGTAAAGTTTTGTTACTAATTTACTGAAGTATGCTCATCGAATATGTTTATATATACTGTAAGTGAAGAAAACATGTTTTGAAGTTGGTACCACATAAACAGATATCAAACCAAGGTGACCGACGTTCTTCCACTGTTACATCTTGGCTTATCACATACGTCAACGATTGCGATTTCTATCAAGGAAAAAAACAGTTGTAGTTTCAATCTTGCTATTTGAACCACATGAACCGCATTCGTTGATTGTGCTTTCCAGGTCATGCCACATTTTGATTTTGTTATGCCACGTACATACTCGAGTGTGATTAAGGAGGAAAATAAGAGTAACATTATCTCATGTCAGTATTTTTATATTGGATAAAACCGCCTCGCGAAATACGTACATATACCTATTAGTATGGTAAAATCAATTTGTCTAATGAATTTTTTCGTAATAACATAATAATCGAATTTCCTCACGGATAGTAGTATTATTTGTTGAATATAATGATTTAAAAATGAAATTTCCCGGAGATATTTCGAACTTCAAAAATTTGCATGATTTCGTAGATGCATTTGCTATTTCCTACCTATACATAAATATACGTAATTAATTAAACGTTATCTTCTACAAAAAATGTGCATATGTCCTTTTATATGACGATACTATGAATATTTCGTAATCGGGATTATGAATGACAGAAAGCTGGGTTCCGGATTTCAGAAAATTGGAATGCAGGTGTTCGGGGTTACAGCGTGGCAGTGTAATCAGCTCGAGGGTTGATGAAATTCGGGTGTAGTAGTTTGGGGTTCGTGCGTGGCAGGGTAACCAGCTCGGAGATTGATGAATTTCGGGTGTAGGAGTGACGGGTTACAGCGTGACAGGGTAACCAGCTCGAAGGTTGATGAATTTTGGGTGTAGGAGTTCGAGGTTAGAGCGTGGCAGGGTAACCATTTCGAGGATTAATGAATTTAGGGTGTAGGAGTTCGGGGTTGGAGCGTGAAAGGGTAACCATCTCGAGGGTTAAGGAAATTGGGGTTAAGAGTGTGGGGTTAGAGCGTGCCAGGGTAATCAGTTCGATGATTCATGAGATTCGGGTGTAAGAGTTCGGGGTTAGAGCGTGGCAGGGTAACCAGCTCGAGTGTTAAGGAAATTGTAGTTAAGAGTTTTGGGTTACAGCGTGGCAGTGTAATCAGTTCGAGGGTAGATGAATTTCGTGTGTAGGATTTAGCGGTTAGAGCGTGGCAGTCTAACCAGCTCGAGGGTTGATGGAATTTGAGTGCAGGAGTTACGGATTCACCGTGGCAAGGTAATCAGCTGGAGGGTTGATGAAATTCCGGTGTAGTACTTCGGAATTAAAAAGTGTCAGGGGAACCAGTTCGATGATTGATGAAATTCGGGTGTAGGAGTTCGGAGTTAGAGCGTGGCAGGGTAACCAGCTCAAAGATTGATGAAATTGGAGTGCAGGAGTTACGGGTTCAGCGTGGCAAGGTAACTAGTTCGATGATTGATGAAATTCGGGTTTAAGAGTTCGGGGTTAGAGCGTGGCAGGGTAACCAGCTCGAGTGTTAAGGAAATTGCGGTTAAGAGTTTGGGGTTACAGCGTGGCAGTGTAATCAGCTCGACGGTTGATGAAATTCGGGTGTAGTAGTTTGGGGTTCGTGCGTGGCAGGGTAACCAGCTCGAAGATTGATGAAATTGGAGTGCAGGAGTTACGGGTTCACCGTTGTAAAGTAATCAGCTGGAGGGTTGATGAAATTCCGGTGTAGTACTTCGGAATTAAAAAGTGTCAGGGGAACCAGTTCGATGATTGATGAAATTTGGGTAGAGGAGTTGGGGGTTAGAGCGTGCAGGGTAACCAGCTCGAAGATTGATGAAATTGGAGTGCAGGAGTTACGGGTTCAGCGTGGCAAGGTAATCAGCTCGAGGGTTAGTGAAATTCCGGTGTAGTACTTCGGAATTAGAGCGTGTCAGGGTAATCAGTTCGATGATTGATGAAATTTGGGTAGAGGAGTTGGGGGTTAGAGCGTGACAGGGTAACCAGCTCGAAGGTTGATGAATTTTGGGTGTAGGAGTTCGAGGTTAGAGCGTGGCAGGGTAACCATTTCGAGGATTAATGAATTTAGGGTGTAGGAGTTCGGGGTTGGAGCGTGAAAGGGTAACCATCTCGAGGGTTAAGGAAATTGGGGTTAAGAGTGTGGGGTTAGAGCGTGCCAGGGTAATCAGTTCGATGATTCATGAGATTCGGGTGTAAGAGTTCGGGGTTAGAGCGTGGCAGGGTAACCAGCTCGAGTGTTAAGGAAATTGCGGTTAAGAGTTTTGGGTTACAGCGTGGCAGTGTAATCAGCTCGAGGGTAGATGAATTTCGTGTGTAGGATTTAGCGGTTAGAGCGTGGCAGTCTAACCAGCTCGAGGGTTGATGGACTTTGAGTGCAGGAGTTACGGATTCACCGTGGCAAGGTAATCAGCTGGAGGGTTGATGAAATTCCGGTGTAGTACTTCGGAATTAAAAAGTGTCAGGGGAACCAGTTCGATGATTGATGAAATTCGGGTGTAGGAGTTCGGGGTTAGAGCGTGGCAGGGTAACCAGCTCAAAGATTGATGAAATTGGAGTGCAGGAGTTACGGGTTCAGCGTGGCAAGGTAACTAGTTCGATGATTGATGAAATTCGGGTTTAAGAGTTCGGGGTTAGAGCGTGGCAGGGTAACCAGCTCGTGTGTTAAGGAAATTGCGGTTAAGAGTTTGGGGTTACAGCGTGGCAGTGTAATCAGCTCGACGGTTGATGAAATTCGGGTGTAGTAGTTTGGGGTTCGTGCGTGGCAGGGTAACCAGCTCGAAGATTGATGAAATTGGAGTGCAGGAGTTACGGGTTCACCGTTGTAAAGTAATCAGCTGGAGGGTTGATGAAATTCCGGTGTAGTACTTCGGAATTAAAAAGTGTCAGGGGAACCAGTTCGATGATTGATGAAATTTGGGTAGAGGAGTTGGGGGTTAGAGCGTGCAGGGTAACCAGCACGAAGATTGATGAAATTGGAGTGCAGGAGTTACGGGTTCAGCGTGGCAAGGTAATCAGCTCGAGGGTTAGTGAAATTCCCGTGTAGTACTTCGGAATTAGAGCGTGTCAGAGTAATCAGTTCGATGATTGATGAAATTTGGGTAGAGGAGTTGGGGTTAGAGCGTGACAGGGTAACCAGCTCGAAGGTTGATGAATTTTGGGTGTAGGAGTTCGAGGTTAGAGCGTGGCAGGGTAACCATTTCGAGGATTAATGAATTTAGGGTGTAGGAGTTCGGGGTTGGAGCGTGAAAGGGTAACCATCTCGAGGGTTAAGGAAATTGGGGTTAAGAGTGTGGGGTTAGAGCGTGCCAGGGTAATCAGTTCGATGATTCATGAGATTCGGGTGTAAGAGTTCGGGGTTAGAGCGTGGCAGGGTAACCAGCTCGAGTGTTAAGGAAATTGCGGTTAAGAGTTTGGGGTTACAGCGTGGCAGTGTAATCAGCTCGAGGGTAGATGAATTTCGTGTGTAGGATTTAGCGGTTAGAGCGTGGCAGTCTAACCAGCTCGAAGGTTGATGGAATTTGAGTGCAGGAGTTACGGATTCACCGTGGCAAGGTAATCAGCTGGAGGGTTGATGAAATTCCGGTGTAGTACTTCGGAATTAAAAAGTGTCAGGGGAACCAGTTCGATGATTGATGAAATTCGGGTGTAGGAGTTCGGGGTTAGAGCGTGGCAGGGTAACCAGCTCAAAGATTGATGAAATTGCAGTGCAGGAGTTACGGGTTCAGCGTGGCAAGGTAACTAGTTCGATGATTGATGAAATTCGGGTTTAGGAGTTCGGGGTTAGAGCGTGGCAGGGTAACCAGCTCGAGTGTTAAGGAAATTGCGGTTAAGAGTTTGGGGTTACAGCGTGGCAGTGTAATCAGCTCGAGGGTTGATGAAATTCGGGTGTAATAGTTTGGGGTTCGTGCGTGGCAGGGTAACCAGCTCGAAGATTGATGAAATTGGAGTGCAGGAGTTACGGGTTCACCGTTGTAAAGTAATCAGCTGGAGGGTTGATGAAATTCCGGTGTAGTACTTCGGAATTAAAAAGTGTCAGGGGAACCAGTTCGATGATTGATGAAATTTGGGTAGAGGAGTTGGGGGTTAGAGCGTGCAGGGTAACCAGCTCGAAGATTGATGAAATTGGAGTGCAGGAGTTACGGGTTCAGCGTGGCAAGGTAATCAGCTCGAGGGTTAGTGAAATTCCGGTGTAGTACTTCGGAATTAGAGCGTGTCAGGGTAATCAGTTCGATGATTGATGAAATTTGGGTAGAGGAGTTGGGGGTTAGAGCGTGGCAGGGTAACCAGCTCGAGTGTTAAGGAAATTGCGGTTAAGAGTTTGGGGTTACAGCGTGGCAGTGTAATCAGCTCGAGGGTAGATGAATTTCGTGTGTAGGATTTAGCGGTTAGAGCGTGGCAGTCTAACCAGCTCGAGGGTTGATGGAATTGGAGTGCAGGAGTTACGGGTTCAGCGTGGCAAGGTAACTAGTTCGATGATTGATGAAATTCGGGTTTAGGAGTTCGGGGTTAGAGCGTAGCAGGGTAACCAGCTCGAGTGTTATGGAAATTGCGGTTAAGAGTTTGGGGTTACAGCGTGGCAGTGTAATCAGCTCGAGGGTAGATGAATTTCGTGTGTAGGATTTAGCGGTTAGAGCGTGGCAGTCTAACCAGCTCGAAGGTTGATGGAATTTGAGTGCAGGAGTTACGGATTCACCGTGGCAAGGTAATCAGCTGGAGGGTTGATGAAATTCCGGTGTAGTACTTCGGAATTAAAAAGTGTCAGGGGAACCAGTTCGATGATTGATGAAATTCGGGTGTAGGAGTTCGGGGTTAGAGCGTGGCAGGGTAACCAGCTCAAAGATTGATGAAATTGGAGTGCAGGAGTTACGGGTTCAGCGTGGCAAGGTAACTAGTTCGATGATTGATGAAATTCGGGTTTAGGAGTTCGGGGTTAGAGCGTGGCAGGGTAACCAGCTCGAGTGTTAAGGAAATTGCGGTTAAGAGTTTGGGGTTACAGCGTGGCAGTGTAATCAGCTCGACGGTTGATGAAATTCGGGTGTAGTAGTTTGGGGTTCGTGCGTGGCAGGGTAACCAGCTCGAAGATTGATGAAATTGGAGTGCAGGAGTTACGGGTTCAGCGTGGCAAGGTAATCAGCTCGAGGGTTAGTGAAATTCCGGTGTAGTACTTCGGAATTAGAGCGTGTCAGGGTAATCAGTTCGATGATTGATGAAATTTGGGTAGAGGAGTTGGGGGTTAGAGCGTGGCAGGGTAACCAGCTCGAGTGTTAAGGAAATTGCGGTTAAGAGTTTGGGGTCACAGCGTGGCAGTGTAATCAGCTCAGGGTTGATGAAATTCGGGTGTAGTAGTTCGGGGTTAGAGCGTGGCAGGGTAACCAGCTCGAAGATTGATGAAATTGGAGTACAGGATTTACAGGTTCAGCATGGCAACGTAATCAGCTCGAAGATTGATGAAATTGAAGTGCAGGAGTTACGGGTTCAGCGTGGCAAGGTAATCAGGTCGAGGGTTAGTGAAATTCCGGTGTAGTACTTCGGAAATAGAGCGTGTCAGGGTAACCAGTTCGAGTGTTAAGGAAATTGAGGTTAAGAGTTTGGGGTTACAGCGAGACAATGTAACCAGTTCGAAAGTTGATGAATATCGTGTGTAGGATTTCGGGGTTAGAGCGTGGCAGGGGAACCAGGTCGAGGGTTAGTGAAATTCCGGTGTAGTAGTTTGGGGTTCGTGCGTGGCAGGGTAACCAGCTCGAGGGTGAAGGAAATTGCGGTTAAGATTTTGGGGTTACAGCGTGGCAGTGTAATCAGCTCGAGGGTTGATGAAATTCGGGTGTAGTAGTTTGGGGTTCGTGCGTGGCAGGGTAACCAGCTCGAGGGTGAAGGAAATTGCGGTTAAGAGTTTGGGGTTACAGCGTGGCAGGGTAACCAGCTCGAAGGTTGATGAATATCGTGTGTAGGATTTCGGGGTTAGAGCGTGGCAGTCTAACCAGCGTGAGGGTTAATGAAATTTGAGTGCAGGAGTTACGGGTTCATCGTTCTAAGGTAATCAGCTGGAGGGTTGATGAAATTCCGGCGTAGTACTTCGGAATTAAAAAGTGTCAGGGGAACCAGTTCGATGATTGATGAAATTCGGGTGTAGGAGTTCGGGGTTAGAGCGTGGCAGGGTAACCAGCTCGAAGATTGATGAAATTGGAGTACAGGATTTACAGGTTCAGCATGGCAACGTAATCAGCTCGAGGGTTAATGAAATTTGTGTGTAGTAGTTCAGGGTTTAAGCATGGCAGAGTAACCAGCTCGAGTGGTAAGGAAATTGCGGTTAAGAGTTTGGGGTTACAGAGTGGCAGTGTAATCAGCTCGAGCGTTGATGAAATTCGGGTGTAGGAGTTCGGGGTTAGAGCGTGGCAGGGTAACCAGCTCGAGTGGTAAGGAAATTGGGGTTAAGAGTTTTCGGTTACAGCGTGGCAGGGTAACCCGTTCGAAAGTTGATGAATATCGTGTGTAGGATTTCGGGGTTAGAGCGTGGCAGGGGAACCAGGTCGAGCGTTAGTGAAATTCCGGTGTAGTAGTTTGGGGTTCGTGCGTGGCAGGGTAACCAGCTCGAGGGTGAAGGAAATTGCGGTTAAGAGTTTGGGGTTACAGCGTGGCAGGGTAACCAGTTCGAAGGTTGATGAATATCGGGTGTAGGAGTTCGGGGTTAGAGCGTGGCAGGGTAACCAGCTCGAGTGTTAAGGAAATTGCAGTTAAGAGTTTGGGGTTACAGCGTGGCAGGGTAACCAGTTCGAAGGTTGATGAATATCATGTGGAGGATTTCGGGGTTAGAGCGTGGCAGTCTAACCAGCTCGAGGGTTGATGGAATTGGAGTGCAGGAGTTACGGGTTCATCGTGGCAAGGTAATCAGCTGGAGGGTTGATGAAATTCCAGTGTAGTACTTTGGAATTAAAAAGTGTCAGGGGAACCAGTTCGATGATTGATGAAATTCGGGTGTAGGAGTTCGGGGTTAGAGCGTGGCAGGGTAACCAGCTCGAGTGTTATGGAAATTGCGGTTAAGAGTTTGGGGTTACAGCGTGGCAGTGTAATCAGCTCGAGGGTAGATGAATTTCGTGTGTAGGATTTAGCGGTTAGAGCGTGGCAGTCTAACCAGCTCGAAGGTTGATGGAATTTGAGTGCAGGAGTTACGGATTCACCGTGGCAAGGTAATCAGCTGGAGGGTTGATGAAATTCCGGTGTAGTACTTCGGATATAAAAAGTGTCAGGGGAACCAGTTCGATGATTGATGAAATTTGGGTAGAGGAGTTGGGGGTTAGAGCGTGCAGGGTAACCAGCTCGAAGATTGATGAAATTGGAGTGCAGGAGTTACGGGTTCAGCGTGGCAAGGTAATCAGCTCGAGGGTTAGTGAAATTCCGGTGTAGTACTTCGGAATTAGAGCGTGTCAGGGTAATCAGTTCGATGATTGATGAAATTTGGGTAGAGGAGTTGGGGGTTAGAGCGTGGCAGGGTAACCAGCTCGAGTGTTAAGGAAATTGCGGTTAAGAGTTTGGGGTTACAGCGTGGCAGTGTAATCAGCTCGAGGGTAGATGAATTTCGTGTGTAGGATTTAGCGGTTAGAGCGTGGCAGTCTAACCAGCTCGAGGGTTGATGGAATTGGAGTGCAGGAGTTACGGGTTCAGCGTGGCAAGGTAACTAGTTCGATGATTGATGAAATTCGGGTTTAGGAGTTCGGGGTTAGAGCGTGGCAGGGTAACCAGCTCGAGTGTTATGGAAATTGCGGTTAAGAGTTTGGGGTTACAGCGTGGCAGTGTAATCAGCTCGAGGGTAGATGAATTTCGTGTGTAGGATTTAGCGGTTAGAGCGTGGCAGTCTAACCAGCTCGAAGGTTGATGGAATTTGAGTGCAGGAGTTACGGATTCACCGTGGCAAGGTAATCAGCTGGAGGGTTGATGAAATTCCGGTGTAGTACTTCGGAATTAAAAAGTGTCAGGGGAACCAGTTCGATGTTTGATGAAATTCGGGTGTAGGAGTTCGGGGTTAGAGCGTGGCAGGGTAACCAGCTCGAGTGTTAAGGAAATTGCGGTTAAGAGTTTGGGGTTACAGCGTGGCAGTGTAATCAGCTCGACGGTTGATGAAATTCGGGTGTAGTAGTTTGGGGTTCGTGCGTGGCAGGGTAACCAGCTCGAAGATTGATGAAATTGGAGTGCAGGAGTTACGGGTTCACCGTTGTAAAGTAATCAGCTGGAGGGTTGATGAAATTCCGGTGTAGTACTTCGGAATTAAAAAGTGTCAGGGGAACCAGTTCGATGATTGATGAAATTTGGGTAGAGGAGTTGGGGGTTAGAGCGTGCAGGGTAACCAGCTCGAAGATTGATGAAATTGGAGTGCAGGAGTTACGGGTTCAGCGTGGCAGTGTAATCAGCTCAGGGTTGATGAAATTCGGGTGTAGTAGTTTGGGGTTCGTGCGTGGCAGGGTAACCAGCTCGAGGGTGAAGGAAATTGCGGTTAAGAGTTTGGGGTTACAGCGTGGCAGGGTAACCAGTTCGAAGGTTGATGAATATCGTGTGTAGGATTACGGGGTTAGAGCGTGGCAGGGTAACCAGGTCGAGGGTTAGTGAAATTCCGGTGTAGTACTTCGGAATTAGAGCGTGTCAGGGTAACCAGTTCGATGACTGATGAAATTCGGGTGTAGGAATTCGGGGTTATAGCGTGGCAGGGTAACCAGCTCGAGTGTTAGGGAAATTGCGGTTAAGAGTTTGGGGTTACAGCCTGGCAGGGTAACCAGTTCGAAAGTTGATGAATATCGTGTGTAGGATTTCGGGGTTAGAGCGTGGCAGGGGAACCAGCTCGAAGATTGATGAAATGGGAGTACAGGAGTTACGGGTTCAGCATGGCAAGGTAATCAGCTCGAGGGTTAATGAAATTCGGGTGTAGGATTTTGGGGTTAGAGCGTGGCAGGGTAACCAGCACGAGTGTTAAGGAAATTGCGGTTAAGAGTTTGGGGTTACAGCGTGGCAGGGTAACCAGTTCAAAAGTTGATGAATATCGTGTGTAGGATTTCGGGGTTAGAGCGTGGCAGTCTAACGAGCTCGAGGGTTAATGAAATTTGAGTGCAGGAGTTACGGGTTCATCATTGTAAGGTAATCAGCTGGAGGGTTGATGAAATTCGTGTGTAGTAGTTCAGGGTTTAAGAATGGCAGAGTAACCAGCTCGAGGGTTAAGGAAATTGCGGTTAAGAGTTTTGGGTTACAGCGTGACAGTGTAATCAGCTAGAGGGTTGATGAAATTCGGGTGTAGTAGTTTGGGGTTCGTGAGTGGCAGGGTAACCAGCTCGAAGATTGATGAAATTGAAGTGCAGGAGTTACGGGTTCAGCGTGGCAAGGTAATCAGGTCGAGGGTTAGTGAAATTCCGGTGTAGTACTTCGGAATTAGAGCGTGTCAGGGTAACCAGTTCGAGTGTTAAGGAAATTGAGGTTAAGAGTTTGGGGTTACAGCGAGACAATATAACCAGTTCGAAAGTTGATGAATATTGTGTGTAGGATTTCGGGGTTAGAGCGTGGCAGGGGAACCAGGTCGAGGGTTAGTGAAATTCCGGTGTAGTAGTTTGGGGTTCGTGCGTGGCAGGGTAACCAGCTCGAGGGTGAAGGAAATTGCGGTTAAGAGTTTGGGGTTACAGCGTGGCAGTGTAATCAGCTCGAGGGTTGATGAAATTCGGGTGTAGTAGTTTGGGGTTAGAGCGTGGCAGTCTAACCAGCGTGAGGGTTAATGAAATTTGAGTGCAGGAGTTACGGGTTCATCGTTCTAAGGTAATCAGCTGGAGGGTTGATGAAATTCCGGCGTAGTACTTCGGAATTAAAAAGTGTCAGGGGAACCAGTTCGATGATTGATGAAATTCGGGTGTAGGAGTTCGGGGTTAGAGCGTGGCAGGGTAACCAGCTCGAAGATTGATGAAATTGGAGTACAGGAGTTACGGGTTCAGCATGGCAACGTAATCAGCTCGAGGGTTAATGAAATTCGTGTGTAGTAGTTCAGGGTTTAAGCATGGCAGAGTAACCAGCTCGAGTGGTAAGGAAATTGCGGTTAAGAGTTTGGGGTTACAGAGTGGCAGTGTAATCAGCTCGAGCGTTGACGAAATTCGGGTGTAGGAGTTCGGGGTTAGAGCGTGGCAGGGTAACCAGCTCGAGTGTTAAGGAAATTGGGGTTAAGAGTTTGGGGTTACAGCGTGGCAGGGTAACCCGTTCGAAAGTTGATGAATATCGTGTGTAGGATTTCGGGGTTAGAGCGTGGCAGGGGAACCAGGTCGAGCGTTAGTGAAATTCCGGTGTAGTAGTTTGGGGTTCGTGCGTGGCAGGGTAACCAGCTCGAGGGTGAAGGAAATTGCGGTTAAGAGTTTGGGGTTACAGCGTGGCAGGGTAACCAGTTCGAAGGTTGATGAATATCGGGTGTAGGAGTTCGGGGTTAGAGCGTGGCAGGGTAACCAGCTCGAGTGTTAAGGAAATTGCAGTTAAGAGTTTGGGGTTACAGCGTGGCAGTGTAATCAGCTCGAGTGTTGATGAAATTCGGGTGTAGTAGTTTGGGGTTCGTGCGTGGCAGGGTAACCAGCTCGAGGGTGAAGGAAATTGCGGTTAAGAGTTTGGGGTTACAGCGTGGCAGGGTAACCAGTTCGAAGGTTGATGAATATCGGGTGTAGGAGTTCGGGGTTAGAGCGTGGCAGGGTAACCAGCTCGAGTGTTAAGGAAATTGCAGTTAAGAGTTTGGGGTTACAGCGTGGCAGTGTAATCAGTTCGAAGGTTGATGAATATCATGTGTAGGATTTCGGGGTTAGAGCGTGGCAGTCTAACCAGCTCGAGGGTTGATGGAATTGGAGTGCAGGAGTTACGGGTTCATCGTGGCAAGGTAACTAGTTCGATGATTGATGAAATTCGGGTTTAGGAGTTCGGGGTTACAGCGTGGCAGTGTAATCAGCTCGAGGGTAGATGAATTTCGTGTGTAGGATTTAGCGGTTAGAGCGTGGCAGTCTAACCAGCTCGAGGGTTGATGGAATTTGAGTGCAGGAGTTACGGATTCACCGTGGCAAGGTAATCAGCTGGAGGGTTGATGAAATTCCAGTGTAGTACTTCGGAATTAAAAAGTGTCAGGGGAACCAGTTCGATGATTGATGAAATTCGGGTGTAGGAGTTCGGGGTTAGAGCGTGGCAGGGTAACCAGCTCGAGTGTTAAGGAAATTGCGGTTAAGAGTTTGGGGTTACAGCGTGGCAGTGTAATCAGCTCGAGGGTAGATGAATTTCGTGTGTAGGATTTAGCGGTTAGAGCGTGGCAGTCTAACCAGCTCGAGGGTTGATGGAATTGGAGTGCAGGAGTTACGGGTTCAGCGTGGCAAGGTAACTAGTTCGATGATTGATGAAATTCGGGTTTAGGAGTTCGGGGTTAGAGCGTGGCAGGGTAACCAGCTTGAGTGTTATGGAAATTGCGGTTAAGAGTTTGGGGTTACAGCGTGGCAGTGTAATCAGCTCGAGGGTAGATGAATTTCGTGTGTAGGATTTAGCGGTTAGAGCGTGGCAGTCTAACCAGCTCGAAGGTGGATGGAATTTGAGTGCAGGAGTTACGGATTCACCGTGGCAAGGTAATCAGCTGGAGGGTTGATGAAATTCCGGTGTAGTACTTCGGAATTAAAAAGTGTCAGGGGAACCAGTTCGATGATTGATGAAATTCGGGTGTAGGAGTTCGGGGTTAGAGCGTGGCAGGGTAACCAGCTCGAGTGTTAAGGAAATTGCGGTTAAGAGTTTGGGGTTACAGCGTGGCAGTGTAATCAGCTCGAGGGTTGATGAAATTCGGGCGTAATAGTTTGGGGTTCGTGCGTGGCAGGGTAACCAGCTCGAAGATTGATGAAATTGGAGTGCAGGAGTTATGGGTTCACCGTTGTAAAGTAATCAGCTGGAGGGTTGATGAAATTCCGGTGTAGTACTTCGGAATTAAAAAGTGTCAGGGGAACCAGTTCGATGATTGATGAAATTCGGGTGTAGGATTTCGGGGTTAGAGCGTGGCAGTCTAACCAGCTCGAGGGTTGATGGAATTGGAGTGCAGGAGTTACGGGTTCATCGTGGCAAGGTAACTAGTTCGATGATTGATGAAATTCGGGTTTAGGAGTTCGGGGTTACAGCGTGGCAGTGTAATCAGCTCGAGGGTAGATGAATTTCGTGTGTAGGATTTAGCGGTTAGAGCGTGGCAGTCTAACCAGCTCGAGGGTTGATGGAATTTGAGTGCAGGAGTTACGGATTCACCGTGGCAAGGTAATCAGCTGGAGGGTTGATGAAATTCCAGTGTAGTACTTCGGAATTAAAAAGTGTCAGGGGAACCAGTTCGATGATTGATGAAATTCGGGTGTAGGAGTTCGGGGTTAGAGCGTGGCAGGGTAACCAGCTCGAGTGTTAAGGAAATTGCGGTTAAGAGTTTGGGGTTACAGCGTGGCAGTGTAATCAGCTCGAGGGTAGATGAATTTCGTGTGTAGGATTTAGCGGTTAGAGCGTGGCAGTCTAACCAGCTCGAGGGTTGATGGAATTGGAGTGCAGGAGTTACGGGTTCAGCGTGGCAAGGTAACTAGTTCGATGATTGATGAAATTCGGGTTTAGGAGTTCGGGGTTAGAGCGTGGCAGGGTAACCAGCTTGAGTGTTATGGAAATTGCGGTTAAGAGTTTGGGGTTACAGCGTGGCAGTGTAATCAGCTCGAGGGTAGATGAATTTCGTGTGTAGGATTTAGCGGTTAGAGCGTGGCAGTCTAACCAGCTCGAAGGTGGATGGAATTTGAGTGCAGGAGTTACGGATTCACCGTGGCAAGGTAATCAGCTGGAGGGTTGATGAAATTCCGGTGTAGTACTTCGGAATTAAAAAGTGTCAGGGGAACCAGTTCGATGATTGATGAAATTCGGGTGTAGGAGTTCGGGGTTAGAGCGTGGCAGGGTAACCAGCTCGAGTGTTAAGGAAATTGCGGTTAAGAGTTTGGGGTTACAGCGTGGCAGTGTAATCAGCTCGAGGGTTGATGAAATTCGGGCGTAATAGTTTGGGGTTCGTGCGTGGCAGGGTAACCAGCTCGAAGATTGATGAAATTGGAGTGCAGGAGTTATGGGTTCACCGTTGTAAAGTAATCAGCTGGAGGGTTGATGAAATTCCGGTGTAGTACTTCGGAATTAAAAAGTGTCAGGGGAACCAGTTCGATGATTGATGAAATTCGGGTGTAGGAGTTCGGGGTTAGAGCGTGGCAGGGTAACCAGCTCGAGTGTTAAGGAAATTGCGGTTAAGAGTTTGGGGTCACAGCGTGACAATATAACCGGCTCGAAGGTTGTTGAAATTTGGGTAGAGGAGTTCGGGGTTAGAGCGTGCAGGGTAAACATCTTGAGGGTGAAGGAAATTGCGGTTAAGAGTTTGGGGTTACAGCGTGGCAGGGTAACCAGTTCGAAGGTTGATGAATATCGGGTGTAGGAGTTCGGGGTTAGAGCGTGGCAGGGTAACCAGCTCGAGTGTTAAGGAAATTGCAGTTAAGAGTTTGGGGTTACAGCGTGGCAGTGTAATCAGCTCGAGTGTTGATGAAATTCGGGTGTAGTAGTTTGGGGTTCGTGCGTGGCAGGGTAACCAGCTCGAGGGTGAAGGAAATTGCGGTTAAGAGTTTGGGGTTACAGCGTGGCAGGGTAACCAGTTCGAAGGTTGATGAATATCGGGTGTAGGAGTTCGGGGTTAGAGCGTGGCAGGGTAACCAGCTCGAGTGTTACGGAAATTGCGGTTAAGAGTTTGGGGTCACAGCGTGACAATATAACCGGCTCGAAGGTTGTTGAAATTTGGGTAGAGGAGTTCGGGGTTAGGGCGTGCAGGGTAAACATCTTGAGGTTTAAGGAAATTGGGGTTAAGTGTTTGGGGTTACATCGTTGCTGTGTAACTAGCTCGAAGATTGATGAATTTCGTGTGTAGGATTTCGGGGTTAGAGCGTGGCAGGGTAACCAGATCGAAGATTGATGAAATTGGAGTGCAGGAGTTACGGGTTCAGCGTGGCAAGGTAATCAGCTCGAGTGTTAATGAAATTCGGGTGTAGTAGTTCAGGGTTTAAGCATGGCAGGGTAACCAGCTCGAGGGTTAAGGAAATTGCGGTTAAGAGTTTGGGGTTACAGCGTGGCAGTGTAATCAACTCGCGGGTTGATGAAATTCGGGTGTAGTAGTTTGGGGTTCGTGCGTGGCAGGGTAACCAGCTCGGAGATTGATGAAATTGGAGTGCAGGAGTTACGGGTTCAGCGTTTCAAGGTAATCAGCTCGAGGGCTAGTGAAATTCCGGTGTAGTACTTCGGAATTAGAGCGTGTCAGGGTAACCTGTTCGATGATTGATGAAATTCGGGTGTAGGAGTTCTGGGTTAGAGCGTGGCAGGGTAACCAGCTCGAGTGTTAAGGAAATTACGATTAAGAGTCTGGGGTTAAAGCGTGACAATGTAACCAGCTCGAGGGTTAAGGAAGTGGGGGTTAAGTGTTTGGGGTTACATCGTTGCTGTGTAACTAGCTCGAAGATTGATGAATTTCGTGTGTAGGATTTCGGGGTTAGAGCGTGGCAGGGTAAACAGCTCGAAGATTGATGAAATTGGAGTGCAGGATTTACGGGTTCAGCGTGGCAAGGTAATCAGCTCGAGGGTTAATGAAATCCGGATGTAGTAGTTCAGGGTTAAAGCATGGCAGGGTAACCAGCTCGAGGGTTAAGGAAATTGCGGTTAAGAGTTTTGGGTTACAGAGTGGCAGTGTAATCTGCTAGAGGGTTGATGTAATTCGGGTGTAGTAGTTTGGGGTTCGTGCGTGGCAGGGTAACCAGCTCGAAGATTGATGAAATTGAAGTACAGGAGTTACGGGTTCAGCGTGGCAAGGTAATCAGGTCGAGGGTTAGTGAAATTCCGGTGTAGTACTTCGGAATTAGAGCGTGTCAGGGTAACCAGTTCGATGATTGATGAAATTCGGGTGTAGGAGTTCGGGGTTAGAGCGTGGCAGGGTAACCAGCTCGAATTTTAAGGAAATTGCGGTTAAGAGTTTGGGGTCACAGCGTGACAATATAACCAGCTCGAAGGTTGTTGAAATTTGGGTAGAGGAGTTCGGGGTTAGAGCGTGGCAGGGTAACCAGCTCGAGGGTGAAGGAAATTGCGGTTAAGAGTTTGGGGTTACAGCGTGGCAGGGTAACCAGTTCGAAGGTTGATGAATATCATGTGTAGGATTTTGGTGTTAGAGCGTGGCAGGGTAACCAGCTCGAAGATTGATGAAATTGGAGTGCAGGATTTACGGGTTCAGCGTGGCAAGGTAATCAGCTCGAGGGTTAGTGAAATTCCGGTGTAGTACTTCGGAATTAGAGCGTGTCAACCAGTTCGATGATTGATGAAATTCGTGTGTAGGAGTTCGGGGTTAGAGCGTGGCAGGGTAACCAGCTCGAGTGTTAAGGAAATTGCGGTTAAGAGTTTGGGGTTACAGCGTGGCAGGGTAACCAGTTCGAAAGTTGATGAATATCGTGTGTAGGATTTCGGGGTTAGAGCGTGGCAGGGGAACCAGGTCGAGCGTTAGTGAAATTCCGGTGTAGTAGTTTGGGGTTCGTGCGTGGCAGGGTAACCAGCTCGAGGGTGAAGGAAATTGCGGTTAAGAGTTTGGGGTTACAGCGTGGCAGGGTAACCAGTTCGAAGGTTGATGAATATCGGGTGTAGGAGTTCGGGGTTAGAGCGTGGCAGAGTAACCAGCTCGAGGGTTAAGGAAATTGCGGTTAAGAATTTTGGGTTACAGAGTGGCAGTGTAATCTGCTAGAGGGTTGATGAAATTCGGGTGTAGTAGTTTGGGGTTCGTGCGTGGCAGAGTAACCAGCTCGAAGATTGATGAAATTGAAGTACAGGAGTTACGGGTTCAGCGTGGCAAGGTAATCAGGTCGAGGGTTAGTGAAATTCCGGTGTAGTACTTCGGAATTAGAGCGTGTCAGGGGAACCAGTTCGATGATTGATGAAATTCGGGTGTAGGAGTTCGAAGTTAGAGCGTGGCAGGGTAACCAGCTCGAGTGTTAAGGAAATTGCGGTTAAGAGTTTGGGGTCACAGCGTGACAATATAACGGGCTCGAAGGTTGTTGAAATTTGGGTAGAGGAGTTCGGGGTTAGAGCGTGCAGGGTAAACATCTTGAGGTTTAAGGAAATTGGGGTTAAGTGTTTGGGTTTACATCGTTGCTGTGTAACTAGCTCGAAGATTGATGAATTTCGTGTGTAGGATTTCGGGGTTAGAGCGTGGCAGGGTAACCAGCTCGAGTGTTAATGAAATTCGGGTGTAGTAGTTCAGGGTTTAAGCATGGCAGGGTAACCAGCTCGAGGGTTAAGGAAATTGCGGGTAAGAGTTACGGGTTCAGCGTGGCAAGGTAATCAGCTCGAGGGTTAATGAAATTCGTGTGTAGTAGTTCAGGGTTTAAGCATGGCAGAGTAACCAGCTCGAGGGTTAAGGAAATTGCGGTTAAGAGTTTTGGGTTACAGCGTGGCAGTGTAATCAGCTCGAGGGTAGATGAATTTCGTGTGTAGGATTTAGCGGTTAGAGCGTGGCAGTCTAACCAGCTCGAGGGTTGATGGAATTTGAGTGCAGGAGTTACGGATTCACCGTGGCAAGGTAATCAGCTGGTGGGTTGATGAAATTCCAGTGTAGTACTTCGGAATTAAAAAGTGTCAGGGGAACCAGTTCGATGATTGATGAAATTCGGGTGTAGGAGTTCGGGGTTAGAGCGTGGCAGGGTAACCAGCTCGAGTGTTAAGGAAATTGCGGTTAAGAGTTTGGGGTTACAGCGTGGCAGTGTAATCAGCTCGAGGGTAGATGAATTTCGTGTGTAGGATTTAGCGGTTAGAGCGTGGCAGTCTAACCAGCTCGAGGGTTGATGGAATTGGAGTGCAGGAGTTACGGGTTCAGCGTGGCAAGGTAACTAGTTCGATGATTGATGAAATTCGGGTTTAGGAGTTCGGGGTTAGAGCGTGGCAGGGTAACCAGCTTGAGTGTTATGGAAATTGCGGTTAAGAGTTTGGGGTTACAGCGTGGCAGTGTAATCAGCTCGAGGGTAGATGAATTTCGTGTGTAGGATTTAGCGGTTAGAGCGTGGCAGTCTAACCAGCTCGAAGGTGGATGGAATTTGAGTGCAGGAGTTACGGATTCACCGTGGCAAGGTAATCAGCTGGAGGGTTGATGAAATTCCGGTGTAGTACTTCGGAATTAAAAAGTGTCAGGGGAACCAGTTCGATGATTGATGAAATTCGGGTGTAGGAGTTCGGGGTTAGAGCGTGGCAGGGTAACCAGCTCGAGTGTTAAGGAAATTGCGGTTAAGAGTTTGGGGTTACAGCGTGGCAGTGTATTCAGCTCGAGGGTTGATGAAATTCGGGCGTAATAGTTTGGGGTTCGTGCGTGGCAGGGTAACCAGCTCGAAGATTGATGAAATTGGAGTGCAGGAGTTATGGGTTCACCGTTGTAAAGTAATCAGCTGGAGGGTTGATGAAATTCCGGTGTAGTACTTCGGAATTAAAAAGTGTCAGGGGAACCAGTTCGATGATTGATGAAATTCGGGTGTAGGAGTTCGGGGTTAGAGCGTGGCAGGGTAACCAGCTCGAGTGTTAAGGAAATTGCGGTTAAGAGTTTGGGGTCACAGCGTGACAATATAACCGGCTCGAAGGTTGTTGAAATTTGGGTAGAGGAGTTCGGGGTTAGAGCGTGCAGGGTAAACATCTTGAGGGTGAAGGAAATTGCGGTTAAGAGTTTGGGGTTACAGCGTGGCAGGGTAACCAGTTCGAAGGTTGATGAATATCGGGTGTAGGAGTTCGGGGTTAGAGCGTGGCAGGGTAACCAGCTCGAGTGTTAAGGAAATTGCAGTTAAGAGTTTGGGGTTACAGCGTGGCAGTGTAATCAGCTCGAGTGTTGATGAAATTCGGGTGTAGTAGTTTGGGGTTCGTGCGTGGCAGGGTAACCAGCTCGAGGGTGAAGGAAATTGCGGTTAAGAGTTTGGGGTTACAGCGTGGCAGGGTAACCAGTTCGAAGGTTGATGAATATCGGGTGTAGGAGTTCGGGGTTAGAGCGTGGCAGGGTAACCAGCTCGAGTGTTAAGGAAATTGCGGTTAAGAGTTTGGGGTCACAGCGTGACAATATAACCGGCTCGAAGGTTGTTGAAATTTGGGTAGAGGAGTTCGGGGTTAGGGCGTGCAGGGTAAACATCTTGAGGTTTAAGGAAATTGGGGTTAAGTGTTTGGGGTTACATCGTTGCTGTGTAACTAGCTCGAAGATTGATGAATTTCGTGTGTAGGATTTCGGGGTTAGAGCGTGGCAGGGTAACCAGATCGAAGATTGATGAAATTGGAGTGCAGGAGTTACGGGTTCAGCGTGGCAAGGTAATCAGCTCGAGTGTTAATGAAATTCGGGTGTAGTAGTTCAGGGTTTAAGCATGGCAGGGTAACCAGCTCGAGGGTTAAGGAAATTGCGGTTAAGAGTTTGGGGTTACAGCGTGGCAGTGTAATCAACTCGCGGGTTGATGAAATTCGGGTGTAGTAGTTTGGGGTTCGTGCGTGGCAGGGTAACCAGCTCGGAGATTGATGAAATTGGAGTGCAGGAGTTACGGGTTCAGCGTTTCAAGGTAATCAGCTCGAGGGCTAGTGAAATTCCGGTGTAGTACTTCGGAATTAGAGCGTGTCAGGGTAACCTGTTCGATGATTGATGAAATTCGGGTGTAGGAGTTCTGGGTTAGAGCGTGGCAGGGTAACCAGCTCGAGTGTTAAGGAAATTACGATTAAGAGTCTGGGGTTAAAGCGTGACAATGTAACCAGCTCGAGGGTTAAGGAAATGGGGGTTAAGTGTTTGGGGTTACATCGTTGCTGTGTAACTAGCTCGAAGATTGATGAATTTCGTGTGTAGGATTTCGGGGTTAGAGCGTGGCAGGGTAAACAGCTCGAAGATTGATGAAATTGGAGTGCAGGATTTACGGGTTCAGCGTGGCAAGGTAATCAGCTCGAGGGTTAATGAAATCCGGATGTAGTAGTTCAGGGTTAAAGCATGGCAGGGTAACCAGCTCGAGGGTTAAGGAAATTGCGGTTAAGAGTTTTGGGTTACAGAGTGGCAGTGTAATCTGCTAGAGGGTTGATGTAATTCGGGTGTAGTAGTTTGGGGTTCGTGCGTGGCAGGGTAACCAGCTCGAAGATTGATGAAATTGAAGTACAGGAGTTACGGGTTCAGCGTGGCAAGGTAATCAGGTCGAGGGTTAGTGAAATTCCGGTGTAGTACTTCGGAATTAGAGCGTGTCAGGGTAACCAGTTCGATGATTGATGAAATTCGGGTGTAGGAGTTCGGGGTTAGAGCGTGGCAGGGTAACCAGCTCGAATTTTAAGGAAATTGCGGTTAAGAGTTTGGGGTCACAGCGTGACAATATAACCAGCTCGAAGGTTGTTGAAATTTGGGTAGAGGAGTTCGGGGTTAGAGCGTGGCAGGGTAACCAGCTCGAGGGTGAAGGAAATTGCGGTTAAGAGTTTGGGGTTACAGCGTGGCAGGGTAACCAGTTCGAAGGTTGATGAATATCATGTGTAGGATTTTGGTGTTAGAGCGTGGCAGGGTAACCAGCTCGAAGATTGATGAAATTGGAGTGCAGGATTTACGGGTTCAGCGTGGCAAGGTAATCAGCTCGAGGGTTAGTGAAATTCCGGTGTAGTACTTCGGAATTAGAGCGTGTCAACCAGTTCGATGATTGATGAAATTCGTGTGTAGGAGTTCGGGGTTAGAGCGTGGCAGGGTAACCAGCTCGAGTGTTAAGGAAATTGCGGTTAAGAGTTTGGGGTTACAGCGTGGCAGTGTAATCAACTCGCGGGTTGATGAATATCGTGTGTAGGATTTCGGGGTTAGAGCGTGGCAGTCTAACGAGCTCGAGGGTTAATGAAATTTGAGTGCAGGAGTTACGGGTTCATCGTTCTAAGGTAATCAGCTGGAGGGTTGATGAAATTCGTGTGTAGTACTTCAGGGTTTAAGAATGGCAGAGTAACCAGCTCGAGGGTTAAGGAAATTGCGGTTAAGAGTTTTGGGTTACAGCGTGACAGTGTAATCAGCTAGAGGGTTGATGAAATTCGGGTGTAGTAGTTTGGGGTTCGTGAGTGGCAGGGTAACCAGCTCGAAGATTGATGAAATTGAAGTGCAGGAGTTACGGGTTCAGCGTGGCAAGGTAATCAGGTCGAGGGTTAGTGAAATTCCGGTGTAGTACTTCGGAATTAGAGCGTGTCAGGGTAACCAGTTCGAGTGTTAAGGAAATTGAGGTTAAGAGTTTGGGGTTACAGCGAGACAATGTAACCAGTTCGAAAGTTGATGAATATCGTGTGTAGGATTTCGGGGTTAGAGCGTGGCAGGGGAACCAGGTCGAGGGTTAGTGAAATTCCGGTGTAGTAGTTTGGGGTTCGTGCGTGGCAGGGTAACCAGCTCGAGGATGAAGGATATTGCGGTTAAGATTTTTGGGTTACAGCGTGGCAGTGTAATCAGCTCGAGGGTTGATGAAATTCGGGTGTAGTAGTTTGGGGTTCGTGCGTGGCAGGGTAACCAGCTCGAGGGTGAAGGAAATTGCGGTTAAGAGTTTGGGGTTACAGCGTGGCAGGGTAACCAGCTCGAAGGTTGATGAATATCGTGTGTAGGATTTCGGGGTTAGAGCGTGGCAGTCTAACCAGCGTGAGGGTTAATGAAATTTGAGTGCAGGAATTACGGGTACATCGTTCTAAGGTAATCAGTTGGAGGGTTGATGAAATTCCGGCGTAGTACTTCGGAATTAAAAAGTGTCAGGGGAACCAGTTCGATGATTGATGAAATTCGGGTGTAGGAGTTCGGGGTTAGAGCGTGGCAGGGTAACCAGCTCGAAGATTGATGAAATTGGA
This sequence comes from Phymastichus coffea, assembly GCF_024137745.1. NCBI lineage: Eukaryota > Metazoa > Arthropoda > Insecta > Hymenoptera > Eulophidae > Phymastichus > Phymastichus coffea. Next base: position 2,845,641 of record NW_026706832.1, on the reverse strand, counting down.
GTACAGGAGTTACAGGTTCAGCATGGCAACGTAATCAGCTCGAGGGTTAATGAAATTTGTGTGTAGTAGTTCAGGGTTTAAGCATGGCAGAGTAACCATCTCGAGTGGAAAGGAAATTGCGGTTAAGAGTTTGGGGTTACAGAGTGGCAGTGTAATCAGCTCGAGCGTTGATGAAATTCGGGTGTAGGAGTTCGGGGTTAGAGCGTGGCAGGGTAACCAGCTCGAGTGTTAAGGAAATTGGGGTTAAGAGTTTGGGGTTACAGCGTGGCAGGGTAACCCGTTCGAAAGTTGATGAATATCGTGTGTAGGATTTCGCGGTTAGAGCGTGGCAGGGGAACCAGGTCGAGCGTTAGTGAAATTCCGGTGTAGTAGTTTGGGGTTCGTGCGTGGCAGGGTAACCAGCTCGAGTGTTAAGGAAATTGCGGTTAAGAGTTTGGGGTTACAGCGTGGCAGGGTAACCAGTTCGAAAGTTGATGAATATCGTGTGTAGGATTTCGGGGTTAGAGCGTGGCAGTCTAACGAGCTCGAGGGTTAATGAAATTTGAGTGCAGGAGTTACGGGTTCATCATTGTAAGGTAATCAGCTGGAGGGTTGATGAAATTCGTGTGTAGTAGTTCAGGGTTTAAGAATGGCAGAGTAACCAGCTCGAGGGTTAAGGAAATTGCGGTTAAGAGTTTTGGGTTACAGCGTGACAGTGTAATCAGCTAGAGGGTTGATGAAATTCGGGTGTAGTAGTTTGGGGTTCGTGAGTGGCAGGGTAACCAGCTCGAAGATTGATGAAATTGAAGTGCAGGAGTTACGGGTTCAGCGTGGCAAGGTAATCAGGTCGAGGGTTAGTGAAATTCCGGTGTAGTACTTCGGAATTAGAGCGTGTCAGGGTAACCAGTTCGAGTGTTAAGGAAATTGAGGTTAAGAGTTTGGGGTTACAGCGAGACAATGTAACCAGTTCGAAAGTTGATGAATATCGTGTGTAGGATTTCGGGGTTAGAGCGTGGCAGGGAAACCAGGTCGAGCGTTAGTGAAATTCCGGTGTAGTAGTTTGGGGTTCGTGCGTGGCAGGGTAACCAGCTCGAGGGTGAAGGAAATTGCGCTTAAGAGTTTGGGGTTACAGCGTGGCAGGGTAACCAGTTCGAAGGTTGATGAATATCGGGTGTAGGAGTTCGGGGTTAGAGCGTGGCAGGGTAACCAGCTCGAGTGTTAAGGAAATTGCAGTTAAGAGTTTGGGGTTACAGCGTGGCAGTGTAATCAGCTCGAGTGTTGATGAAATTCGGGTGTAGTAGTTTGGGGTTCGTGCGTGGCAGGGTAACCAGCTCGAGGGTGAAGGAAATTGCGGTTAAGAGTTTGGGGTTACAGCGTGGCAGGGTAACCAGTTCGAAGGTTGATGAATATCATGTGTAGGATTTCGGGGTTAGAGCGTGGCAGTCTAACCAGCTCGAGGGTTGATGGAATTGGAGTGCAGGAGTTACGGGTTCATCGTGGCAAGGTAACTAGTTCGATGATTGATGAAATTCGGGTTTAGGAGTTCGGGGTTACAGCGTGGCAGTGTAATCAGCTCGAGGGTAGATGAATTTCGTGTGTAGGATTTAGCGGTTAGAGCGTGGCAGTCTAACCAGCTCGAGGGTTGATGGAATTTGAGTGCAGGAGTTACGGATTCACCGTGGCAAGGTAATCAGCTGGAGGGTTGATGAAATTCCAGTGTAGTACTTCGGAATTAAAAAGTGTCAGGGGAACCAGTTCGATGATTGATGAAATTCGGGTGTAGGAGTTCGGGGTTAGAGCGTGGCAGGGTAACCAGCTCGAGTGTTAAGGAAATTGCGGTTAAGAGTTTGGGGTTACAGCGTGGCAGTGTAATCAGCTCGAGGGTAGATGAATTTCGTGTGTAGGATTTAGCGGTTAGAGCGTGGCAGTCTAACCAGTTCGAGGGTTGATGGAATTGGAGTGTAGGAGTTACGGGTTCAGCGTGGCAAGGTAACTAGTTCGATGATTGATGAAATTCGGGTTTAGGAGTTCGGGGTTAGAGCGTGGCAGGGTAACCAGCTCGAGTGTTAAGGAAATTGCGGTTAAGAGTTTGGGGTTACAGCGTGGCAGTGTAATCAGCTCGAGGGTTGATGAAATTCGGGTGTAATAGTTTGGGGTTCGTGCGTGGCAGGGTAACCAGCTCGAAGATTGATGAAATTGGAGTGCAGGAGTTACGGGTTCAGCGTGGCAAGGTAATCAGCTCGAGGGTTAGTGAAATTCCGGTGTAGTACTTCGGAATTAGAGCGTGTCAGGGTAATCAGTTCGATGATTGATGAAATTTGGGTAGAGGAGTTGGGGGTTAGAGCGTGGCAGGGTAACCAGCTCGAAGATTGATGAAATTGGAGTGCAGGAGTTACGGGTTCAGCGTGGCAAGGTAATCAGCTCGAGGGTTAGTGAAATTCCGGTGTAGTACTTCGGAATTAGAGCGTGTCAGGGTAATCAGTTCGATGATTGATGAAATTTGGGTAGAGGAGTTGGGGGTTAGAGCGTGGCAGGGTAACCAGCTCGAGTGTTAAGGAAATTGCGGTTATTAGTTTGGGGTCACAGCGTGGCAGTGTAATCAGCTCAGGGTTGATGAAATTCGGGTGTAGTAGTTTGGGGTTCGTGCGTGGCAGGGTAACCAGCTCGAGGGTGAAGGAAATTGCGGTTAAGAGTTTGGGGTTACAGCGTGGCAGGGTAACCAGTTCGATGACTGATGAAATTCGGGTGTAGGAATTCGGGGTTATAGCGTGGCAGGGTAACCAGCTCGAGTGTTAGGGAAATTGCGGTTAAGAGTTTGGGGTTACAGCCTGGCAGGGTAACCAGTTCGAAAGTTGATGAATATCGTGTGTAGGATTTCGGGGTTAGAGCGTGGCAGGGGAACCAGCTCGAAGATTGATGAAATGGGATTACAGGAGTTACGGGTTCAGCATGGCAAGGTAATCAGCTCGAGGGTTAATGAAATTCGGGTGTAGGATTTTGGGGTTAGAGCGTGGCAGGGTAACCAGCACGAGTGTTAAGGAAATTGCGGTTAAGAGTTTGGGGTTACAGCGTGGCAGGGTAACCAGTTCGAAAGTTGATGAATATCGTGTGTAGGATTTCGGGGTTAGAGCGTGGCAGTCTAACGAGCTCGAGGGTTAATGAAATTTGAGTGCAGGAGTTACGGGTTCATCATTGTAAGGTAATCAGCTGGAGGGTTGATGAAATTCGTGTGTAGTAGTTCAGGGTTTAAGAATGGCAGAGTAACCAGCTCGAGGGTTAAGGAAATTGCGGTTAAGAGTTTTGGGTTACAGCGTGACAGTGTAATCAGCTAGAGGGTTGATGAAATTCGGGTGTAGTAGTTTGGGGTTCGTGAGTGGCAGGGTAACCAGCTCGAAGATTGATGAAATTGGAGTGCAGGAGTTACGGGTTCAGCGTGGCAAGGTAATCAGCTCGAGGGTTAGTGAAATTCCGGTGTAGTACTTCGGAATTAGAGCGTGTCAGGGTAACCAGTTCGAGTGTTAAGGAAATTGAGGTTAAGAGTTTGGGGTTACAGCGAGACAATGTAACCAGTTCGAAAGTTGATGAATATCGTGTGTAGGATTTCGGGGTTAGAGCGTGGCAGGGGAACCAGGTCGAGGGTTAGTGAAATTCCGGTGTAGTAGTTTGGGGTTCGTGCGTGGCAGGGTAACCAGCTCGAGGGTGAAGGAAATTGCGGTTAAGAGTTTGGGGTTACAGCGTGGCAGTGTAATCAGCTCGAGGGTTGATGAAATTCGGGTGTAGTAGTTTGGGGTTCGTGCGTGGCAGGGTAACCAGCTCGAGGGTGAAGGAAATTGCGGTTAAGAGTTTGGGGTTACAGCGTGGCAGGGTAACCAGCTCGAAGGTTGATGAATATCGTGTGTAGGATTTCGGGGTTAGAGCGTGGCAGTCTAACCAGCGTGAGGGTTAATGAAATTTGAGTGCAGGAGTTACGGGTTCATCGTTCTAAGGTAATCAGCTGGAGGGTTGATGAAATTCCGGCGTAGTACTTCGGAATTAAAAAGTGTCAGGGGAACCAGTTCGATGATTGATGAAATTCGGGTGTAGGAGTTCGGGGTTAGAGCGTGGCAGGGTAACCAGCTCGAAGATTGATGAAATTGGAGTACAGGAGTTACGGGTCCAGCATGGCAACGTAATCAGCTCGAGGGTTAATGAAATTCGTGTGTAGTAGTTCGGGGTTAGAGCGTGGCAGGGTAACCAGCTCGAGTGGTAAGGAAATTGCGGTTAAGAGTTTGGGGTTACAGAGTGGCAGTGTAATCAGCTCGAGCGTTGATGAAATTCGGGTGTAGGAGTTCGGGGTTAGAGCGTGGCAGGGTAACCAGCTCGAGTGTTAAGGAAATTGGGGTTAAGAGTTTGGGGTTACAGCGTGGCAGGGTAACCCGTTCGAAAGTTGATGAATATCGTGTGTAGGATTTCGGGGTTAGAGCGTGGCAGGGGAACCAGGTCGAGCGTTAGTGAAATTCCGGTGTAGTAGTTTGGGGTTCGTGCGTGGCAGGGTAACCAGCTCGAGGGTGAAGGAAATTGCTGTTAAGAGTTTGGGGTTACAGCGTGGCAGGGTAACCAGTTCGAAGGTTGATGAATATCGGGTGTAGGAGTTCGGGGTTAGAGCGTGGCAGGGTAACCAGCTCGAGTGTTAAGGAAATTGCAGTTAAGAGTTTGGGGTTACAGCGTGGCAGTGTAATCAGCTCGAGTGTTGATGAAATTCGGGTGTAGTAGTTTGGGGTTCGTGCGTGGCAGGGTAACCAGCTCGAGGGTGAAGGAAATTGTGGTTAAGAGTTTGGGGTTACAGCGTGGCAGGGTAACCAGTTCGAAGGTTGATGAATATCGGGTGTAGGAGTTCGGGGTTAGAGCGTGGCAGGGTAACCAGCTCGAGTGTTAAGGAAATTGCAGTTAAGAGTTTGGGGTTACAGCGTGGCAGTGTAATCAGTTCGAAGGTTGATGAATATCATGTGTAGGATTTCGGGGTTAGAGCGTGGCAGTCTAACCAGCTCGAGGGTTGATGGAATTGGAGTGCAGGAGTTACGGGTTCATCGTGGCAAGGTAACTAGTTCGATGATTGATGAAATTCGGGTTTAGGAGTTCGGGGTTACAGCGTGGCAGTGTAATCAGCTCGAGGGTAGATGAATTACGTGTGTAGGATTTAGCGGTTAGAGCGTGGCAGTCTAACCAGCTCGAGGGTTGATGGAATTTGAGTGCAGGAGTTACGGATTCACCGTGGCAAGGTAATCAGCTGGAGGGTTGATGAAATTCCAGTGTAGTACTTCGGAATTAAAAAGTGTCAGGGGAACCAGTTCGATGATTGATGAAATTCGGGTTTAGGAGTTCGGGGTTAGAGCGTGGCAGGGTAACCAGCTCGAGTGTTATGGAAATTGCGGTTAAGAGTTTGGGGTTACAGCGTGGCAGTGTAATCAGCTCGAGGGTAGATGAATTTCGTGTGTAGGATTTAGCGGTTAGAGCGTGGCAGTCTAACCAGCTCGAAGGTTGATGGAATTTGAGTGCAGGAGTTACGGATTCACCGTGGCAAGGTAATCAGCTGGAGGGTTGATGAAATTCCGGTGTAGTACTTCGGAATTAAAAAGTGTCAGGGGAACCAGTTCGATGATTGATGAAATTCGGGTGTAGGAGTTCGGGGTTAGAGCGTGGCAGGGTAACCAGCTCAAAGATTGATGAAATTGGAGTGCAGGAGTTACGGGTTCAGCGTGGCAAGGTAACTAGTTCGATGATTGATGAAATTCGGGTTTAGGAGTTCGGGGTTAGAGCGTGGCAGGGTAACCAGCTCGAGTGTTAAGGAAATTGCGGTTAAGAGTTTGGGGTTACAGCGTGGCAGTGTAATCAGCTCGAGGGTTGATGAAATTCGGGTGTAATAGTTTGGGGTTCGTGCGTGGCAGGGTAACGAGCTCGAAGATTGATGAAATTGGAGTGCAGGAGTTATGGGTTCACCGTTGTAAAGTAATCAGCTGGAGGGTTGATGAAATTCCGGTGTAGTACTTCGGAATTAAAAAGTGTCAGGGGAACCAGTTCGATGATTGATGAAATTCGGGTGTAGGAGTTCGGGGTTAGAGCGTGGCAGGGTAACCAGCTCGAGTGTTAAGGAAATTGCGGTTAAGAGTTTGGGGTCACAGCGTGGCAATATAACCGGCTCGAAGGTTGTTGAAATTTGGGTAGAGGAGTTCGGGGTTAGAGCGTGCAGGGTAAACATCTTGAGGTTTAAGGAAATTGGGGTTAAGTGTTTGGGGTTACATCGTTGCTGTGTAACTAGCTCGAAGATTGATGAATTTCGTGTGTAGGATTTAGCGGTTAGAGCGTGGCAGTCTAACCAGCTCGAGGGTTGATGGAATTTGAGTGCAGGAGTTACGGATTCACCGTGGCAAGGTAATCAGCTGGAGGGTTGATGAAATTCCAGTGTAGTACTTCGGAATTAAAAAGTGTCAGGGGAACCAGTTCGATGATTGATGAAATTCGGGTTTAGGAGTTCGGGGTTAGAGCGTGGCAGGGTAACCAGCTCGAGTGTTATGGAAATTGCGGTTAAGAGTTTGGGGTTACAGCGTGGCAGTGTAATCAGCTCGAGGGTAGATGAATTTCGTGTGTAGGATTTAGCGGTTAGAGCGTGGCAGTCTAACCAGCTCGAAGGTTGATGGAATTTGAGTGCAGGAGTTACGGATTCACCGTGGCAAGGTAATCAGCTGGAGGGTTGATGAAATTCCGGTGTAGTACTTCGGAATTAAAAAGTGTCAGGGGAACCAGTTCGATGATTGATGAAATTCGGGTGTAGTAGTTTGGGGTTCGTGCGTGGCAGGGTAACCAGCTCGGAGATTGATGAAATTGGAGTGCAGGAGTTACGGGTTCAGCGTGGCAAGGTAATCAGGTCGAGGGTTAGTGAAATTCCGGTGTAGTACTTCGGAATTAGAGCGTGTCAGGGTAACCTGTTCGATGATTGATGAAATTCGGGTGTAGGAGTTCTGGGTTAGAGCGTGGCAGGGTAACCAGCTCGAGTGTTAAGGAAATTACGATTAAGAGTCTGGGGTTAAAGCGTGACAATGTAACCAGCTCGAGGGTTAAGGAAATGGGGGTTAAGTGTTTGGGGTTACATCGTTGCTGTGTAACTAGCTCGAAGATTGATGAATTTCGTGTGTAGGATTTCGGGGTTAGAGCGTGGCAGGGTAAACAGCTCGAAGATTGATGAAATTGGAGTGCAGGATTTACGGGTTCAGCGTGGCAAGGTAATCAGCTCGAGGGTTAATGAAATCCGGATGTAGTAGTTCAGGGTTAAAGCATGGCAGGGTAACCAGCTCGAGGGTTAAGGAAATTGCGGTTAAGAGTTTTGGGTTACAGAGTGGCAGTGTAATCTGCTAGAGGGTTGATGTAATTCGGGTGTAGTAGTTTGGGGATCGTGCGTGGCAGGGTAACCAGCTCGAAGATTGATGAAATTGAAGTACAGGAGTTACGGGTTCAGCGTGGCAAGGTAATCAGGTCGAGGGTTAGTGAAATTCCGGTGTAGTACTTCGGAATTAGAGCGTGTCAGGGTAACCAGTTCGATGATTGATGAAATTCGGGTGTAGGAGTTCGGGGTTAGAGCGTGGCAGGGTAACCAGCTCGAATGTTAAGGAAATTGCGGTTAAGAGTTTGGGGTCACAGCGTGACAATATAACCAGTTCGATGATTGATGAAATTCGGGTGTAGGAGTTCGGGGTTAGAGCGTGGCAGGGTAACCAGCTCGAGTGTTAAGGAAATTGCGGTAAAGAGTTTGGGGTTACAGCGTGGCAGGGTAACCAGTTCGAAAGTTGATGAATATCGTGTGTAGGATTTCGGGGTTAGAGCGTGGCAGGGGAACCAGGTCGAGCGTTAGTGAAATTCCGGTGTAGTAGTTTGGGGTTCGTGCGTGGCAGGGCAACCAGCTCGAGGGTGAAGGAAATTGCGGTTAAGAGTTTGGGGTTACAGCGTGGCAGGGTAACCAGTTCGAAGGTTGATGAATATCGGGTGTAGGAGTTCGGGGTTAGAGCGTGGCAGAGTAACCAGCTCGAGGGTTAAGGAAATTGCGGTTAAGAGTTTTGGGTTACAGAGTGGCAGTGTAATCTGCTAGAGGGTTGATGTAATTCGGGTGTAGTAGTTTGGGGATCGTGCGTGGCAGGGTAACCAGCTCGAAGATTGATGAAATTGAAGTACAGGAGTTACGGGTTCAGCGTGGCAAGGTAATCAGGTCGAGGGTTAGTGAAATTCCGGTGTAGTACTTCGGAATTAGAGCGTGTCAGGGTAACCAGTTCGATGATTGATGAAATTCGGGTGTAGGAGTTCGGGGTTAGAGCGTGGCAGGGTAACCAGCTCGAATGTTAAGGAAATTGCGGTTAAGAGTTTGGGGTCACAGCGTGACAATATAACCAGTTCGATGATTGATGAAATTCGGGTGTAGGAGTTCGGGGTTAGAGCGTGGCAGGGTAACCAGCTCGAGTGTTAAGGAAATTGCGGTAAAGACTTTGGGGTTACAGCGTGGCAGGGTAACCAGTTCGAAAGTTGATGAATATCGTGTGTAGGATTTCGGGGTTAGAGCGTGGCAGGGGAACCAGGTCGAGCGTTAGTGAAATTCCGGTGTAGTAGTTTGGGGTTCGTGCGTGGCAGGGTAACCAGCTCGAGGGTGAAGGAAATTGCGGTTAAGAGTTTGGGGTTACAGCGTGGCAGGGTAACCAGTTCGAAGGTTGATGAATATCGGGTGTAGGAGTTCGGGGTTAGAGCGTGGCAGAGTAACCAGCTCGAGGGTTAAGGAAATTGCGGTTAAGAGTTTTGGGTTACAGAGTGGCAGTGTAATCTGCTAGAGGGTTGATGTAATTCGGGTGTAGTAGTTTGGGGATCGTGCGTGGCAGGGTAACCAGCTCGAAGATTGATGAAATTGAAGTACAGGAGTTACGGGTTCAGCGTGGCAAGGTAATCAGGTCGAGGGTTAGTGAAATTCCGGTGTAGTACTTCGGAATTAGAGCGTGTCAGGGTAACCAGTTCGATGATTGATGAAATTCGGGTGTAGGAGTTCGGGGTTAGAGCGTGGCAGGGTAACCAGCTCGAATGTTAAGGAAATTGCGGTTAAGAGTTTGGGGTCACAGCGTGACAATATAACCAGTTCGATGATTGATGAAATTCGGGTGTAGGAGTTCGGGGTTAGAGCGTGGCAGGGTAACCAGCTCGAGTGTTAAGGAAATTGCGGTAAAGAGTTTGGGGTTACATCGTTGCTGTGTAACTAGCTCGAAGATTGATGAATTTCGTGTGTAGGATTTCGGGGTTAGAGCGTGGCAGGGTAACCAGCTCGAGTGTTAATGAAATTCGGGTGTAGTAGTTCAGGGTTTAAGCATGGCAGGGTAACCAGCTCGAGGGTTAAGGAAATTGCGGGTAAGAGTTTGGGGTGACAGCGTGGCAGTGTAATCAACTCGCGGGTTGATGAAATTCGGGTGTAGTAGTTTGGGGTTCGTGCGTGGCAGGGTAACCAGCTCGGAGATTGATGAAATTGGAGTGCAGGAGTTACGGGTTCAGCGTTTCAAGGTAATCAGCTCGAGGGCTAGTGAAATTCCGGTGTAGTACTTCGGAATTAGAGCGTGTCAGGGTAACCTGTTCGATGATTGATGGAATTCGGGTGTAGGAGTTCGGGGTTAGAGCGTGGCAGGGTAACCAGCTCGAGTGTTAAGGAAATTACGATTAAGAGTCTGGGGTTAAAGCGTGACAATGTAACCAGCTCGAGGGTTAAGGAAATTGGGGTTAAGTGTTTGGGGTTACATCGTTGCTGTGTAACTAGCTCGAAGATTGATGAATTTCGTGTGTAGGATTTCGGGGTTAGAGCGTGGCAGGGTAAACAGCTCGAAGATTGATGAAATTGGAGTGCAGGATTTACGGGTTCAGCGTGGCAAGGTAATCAGCTCGAGGGTTAATGAAATCCGGATGTAGTAGTTCAGGGTTAAAGCATGGCAGGGTAACCAGCTCGAGGGTTAAGGAAATTGCGGTTAAGAGTTTGGGGTTACAGCGTGGCAGGGTAACCAGTTCGAAGGTTGATGAATATCATGTGTAGGATTTTGGTGTTAGAGCGTGGCAGGGTAACCAGCTCGAAGATTGATGAAATTGGAGTGCAGGATTTACGGGTTCAGCGTGGCAAGGTAATCAGCTCGAGGGTTAGTGAAATTCCGGTGTAGTACTTCGGAATTAGAGCGTGTCAACCAGTTCGATGATTGATGAAATTCGGGTGTAGGAGTTCGGGGTTAGAGCGTGGCAGGGTAACCAGCTCGAGTGTTAAGGAAATTGCGGTAAAGAGTTTGGGGTTACAGCGTGGCAGGGTAACCAGTTCGAAAGTTGATGAATATCGTGTGTAGGATTTCGGGGTTAGAGCGTGGCAGGGGAACCAGGTCGAGCGTTAGTGAAATTCCGGTGTAGTAGTTTGGGGTTCGTGCGTGGCAGGGTAACCAGCTCGAGGGTGAAGGAAATTGCGGTTAAGAGTTTGGGGTTACAGCGTGGCAGGGTAACCAGTTCGAAGGTTGATGAATATCGGGTGTAGGAGTTCGGGGTTAGAGCGTGGCAGGGTAACCAGCTCGAGTGTTAAGGAAATTGCGGTAAAGAGTTTGGGGTTACAGCGTGGCAGGGTAACCAGTTCGAAAGTTGATGAATATCGTGTGTAGGATTTCGGGGTTAGAGCGTGGCAAGGTAATCAGGTCGAGGGTTAGTGAAATTCCGGTGTAGTACTTCGGAATTAGAGCGTGTCAACCAGTTCGATGATTGATGAAATTCGGGTGTAGGAGTTCGGGGTTAGAGCGTGGCAGGGTAACCAGCTCGAGTGTTAAGGAAATTGCGGTAAAGAGTTTGGGGTTACAGCGTGGCAGGGTAACCAGTTCGAAAGTTGATGAATATCGTGTGTAGGATTTTGGTGTTAGAGCGTGGCAGGGTAACCAGCTCGAAGATTGATGAAATTGGAGTGCAGGATTTACGGGTTCAGCGTGGCAAGGTAATCAGCTCGAGGGTTAGTGAAATTCCGGTGTAGTACTTCGGAATTAGAGCGTGTCAACCAGTTCGATGATTGATGAAATTCGGGTGTAGGAGTTCGGGGTTAGAGCGTGGCAGGGTAACCAGCTCGAGTGTTAAGGAAATTGCGGTAAAGAGTTTGGGGTTACAGCGTGGCAGGGTAACCAGTTCGAAAGTTGATGAATATCGTGTGTAGGATTTCGGGGTTAGAGCGTGGCAGGGGAACCAGGTCGAGCGTTAGTGAAATTCCGGTGTAGTAGTTTGGGGTTCGTGCGTGGCAGGGTAACCAGCTCGAGGGTGAAGGAAATTGCGGTTAAGAGTTTGGGGTTACAGCGTGGCAGGGTAACCAGTTCGAAGGTTGATGAATATCGGGTGTAGGAGTTCGGGGTTAGAGCGTGGCAGAGTAACCAGCTCGAGGGTTAAGGAAATTGCGGTTAAGAATTTTGGGTTACAGCGTGGCAGTGTAATCAGCTCGAGCGTTGATGAAATTCGGGTGTAGGAGTTCGGGGTTAGAGCGTGGCAGGGTAACCAGCTCGAGTGTTAAGGAAATTGGGGTTAAGAGTTTGGGGTTACAGCGTGGCAGGGTAACCCGTTCGAAAGTTGATGAATATCGTGTGTAGGATTTCGGGGTTAGAGCGTGGCAGGGGAACCAGGTCGAGCGTTAGTGAAATTCCGGTGTAGTAGTTTGGGGTTCGTGCGTGGCAGGGTAACCAGCTCGAGGGTGAAGGAAATTGCTGTTAAGAGTTTGGGGTTACAGCGTGGCAGGGTAACCAGTTCGAAGGTTGATGAATATCGGGTGTAGGAGTTCGGGGTTAGAGCGTGGCAGGGTAACCAGCTCGAGTGTTAAGGAAATTGCAGTTAAGAGTTTGGGGTTACAGCGTGGCAGTGTAATCAGCTCGAGTGTTGATGAAATTCGGGTGTAGTAGTTTGGGGTTCGTGCGTGGCAGGGTAACCAGCTCGAGGGTGAAGGAAATTGTGGTTAAGAGTTTGGGGTTACAGCGTGGCAGGGTAACCAGTTCGAAGGTTGATGAATATCGGGTGTAGGAGTTCGGGGTTAGAGCGTGGCAGGGTAACCAGCTCGAGTGTTAAGGAAATTGCAGTTAAGAGTTTGGGGTTACAGCGTGGCAGTGTAATCAGTTCGAAGGTTGATGAATATCATGTGTAGGATTTCGGGGTTAGAGCGTGGCAGTCTAACCAGCTCGAGGGTTGATGGAATTGGAGTGCAGGAGTTACGGGTTCATCGTGGCAAGGTAACTAGTTCGATGATTGATGAAATTCGGGTTTAGGAGTTCGGGGTTACAGCGTGGCAGTGTAATCAGCTCGAGGGTAGATGAATTACGTGTGTAGGATTTAGCGGTTAGAGCGTGGCAGTCTAACCAGCTCGAGGGTTGATGGAATTTGAGTGCAGGAGTTACGGATTCACCGTGGCAAGGTAATCAGCTGGAGGGTTGATGAAATTCCAGTGTAGTACTTCGGAATTAAAAAGTGTCAGGGGAACCAGTTCGATGATTGATGAAATTCGGGTTTAGGAGTTCGGGGTTAGAGCGTGGCAGGGTAACCAGCTCGAGTGTTATGGAAATTGCGGTTAAGAGTTTGGGATTACAGCGTGGCAGTGTAATCAGCTCGAGGGTAGATGAATTTCGTGTGTAGGATTTAGCGGTTAGAGCGTGGCAGTCTAACCAGCTCGAAGGTTGATGGAATTTGAGTGCAGGAGTTACGGATTCACCGTGGCAAGGTAATCAGCTGGAGGGTTGATGAAATTCCGGTGTAGTACTTCGGAATTAAAAAGTGTCAGGGGAACCAGTTCGATGATTGATGAAATTCGGGTGTAGGAGTTAGGGGTTAGAGCGTGGCAGGGTAACCAGCTCAAAGATTGATGAAATTGGAGTGCAGGAGTTACGGGTTCAGCGTGGCAAGGTAACTAGTTCGATGATTGATGAAATTCGGGTTTAGGAGTTCGGGGTTAGAGCGTGGCAGGGTAACCAGCTCGAGTGTTAAGGAAATTGCGGTTAAGAGTTTGGGGTTACAGCGTGGCAGTGTAATCAGCTCGAGGGTTGATGAAATTTGGGTAGAGGAGTTCGGGGTTAGAGCGTGCAGGGTAAACATCTTGAGGTTTAAGGAAATTGGGGTTAAGTGTTTGGGGTTACATCGTTGCTGTGTAACTAGCTCGAAGATTGATGAATTTCGTGTGTAGGATTTCGGGGTTAGAGCGTGGCAGGGTAACCAGATCGAAGATTGATGAAATTGGAGTGCAGGAGTTACGGGTTCAGCGTGGCAAGGTAATCAGCTCGAGTGTTAATGAAATTCGGGTGTAGTAGTTCAGGGTTTAAGCATGGCAGGGTAACCAGCTCGAGGGTTAAGGAAATTGCGGTTAAGAGTTTGGGGTTACAGCGTGGCAGTGTAATCAACTCGCGGGTTGATGAAATTCGGGTGTAGTAGTTTGGGGTTCGTGCGTGGCAGGGTAACCAGCTCGGAGATTGATGAAATTGGAGTGCAGGAGTTACGGGTTCAGCGTGGCAAGGTAATCAGGTCGAGTGTTAAGGAAATTACGATTAAGAGTCTGGGGTTAAAGCGTGACAATGTAACCAGCTCGAGGGTTAAGGAAATGGGGGTTAAGTGTTTGGGGTTAGAGCGTGGCAGGGTAACCAGCTCGAAGATTGATGAAATTGAAGTACAGGAGTTACGGGTTCAGCGTGGCAAGGTAATCAGCTCGAGGGTTAATGAAATCCGGATGTAGTACTTCGGAATTAGAGCGTGTCAGGGTAACCAGTTCGATGATTGATGAAATTCGGGTGTAGGAGTTCGGGGTTAGAGCGTGGCAGGGTAACCAGCTCGAGCGTTAGTGAAATTCCGGTGTAGTAGTTTGGGGTTCGTGCGTGGCAGGGTAACCAGCTCGAGGGTGAAGGAAATTGCGGTTAAGAGTTTGGGGTTACAGCGTGGCAGGGTAACCAGTTCGAAGGTTGATGAATATCGGGTGTAGGAGTTCGGGGTTAGAGCGTGGCAGAGTAACCAGCTCGAGGGTTAAGGAAATTGCGGTTAAGAGTTTTGGGTTACAGAGTGGCAGTGTAATCTGCTAGAGGGTTGATGTAATTCGGGTGTAGTAGTTTGGGGATCGTGCGTGGCAGGGTAACCAGCTCGAGTGTTAAGGAAATTGCGGTAAAGAGTTTGGGGTTACAGCGTGGCAGGGTAACCAGTTCGAAAGTTGATGAATATCGTGTGTAGGATTTCGGGGTTAGAGCGTGGCAGGGGAACCAGGTCGAGCGTTAGTGAAATTCCGGTGTAGTAGTTTGGGGTTCGTGCGTGGCAGGGTAACCAGCTCGAGGGTGAAGGAAATTGCGGTTAAGAGTTTGGGGTTACAGCGTGGCAGGGTAACCAGTTCGAAGGTTGATGAATATCGGGTGTAGGAGTTCGGGGTTAGAGCGTGGCAGAGTAACCAGCTCGAGGGTTAAGGAAATTGCGGTTAAGAGTTTTGGGTTACAGAGTGGCAGTGTAATCTGCTAGAGGGTTGATGTAATTCGGGTGTAGTAGTTTGGGGATCGTGCGTGGCAGGGTAACCAGCTCGAGTGTTAAGGAAATTGCGGTAAAGAGTTTGGGGTTACATCGTTGCTGTGTAACTAGCTCGAAGATTGATGAAATTGGAGTGCAGGATTTACGGGTTCAGCGTGGCAAGGTAATCAGCTCGAGGGTTAATGAAATCCGGATGTAGTAGTTCAGGGTTAAAGCATGGCAGGGTAACCAGCTCGAGGGTTAAGGAAATTCCGGTTAAGAGTTTGGGGTTACAGCGTGGTAGGGTAACCAGCTCGAAGGTTGACCAATATCGTGTGTAGGATTTCGGGGTTAGTGCGTGGCAGGGGAACCAGGTCGAGCGTTAGTGAAATTCCGGTGTAGTACTTCGGAATTAGAGCGTGTCAGGGTAACTAGTTCGATGATTGATGAAATTCGGGTGTAGGAGTTCGGGGTTAGAGCGTGGCAGGGTAACCAGCTCGAGTGTTAAGGAAATTGCGGTTAAGAGTTTGGGGTCACAGCGTGACAATATAACCAGCTCGAAGGTTGTTGAAATTTGGGTAGAGGAGTTCGGGGTTAGAGCGTGGCAGGGTAACCAGCTCGAGTGTTAAGGAAATTACGATTAAGAGTCTGGGGTTAAAGCGTGACAATGTAACCAGCTCGAGGGTTAAGGAAATTGGGGTTAAGTGTTTGGGGTTACATCGTTGCTGTGTAACTAGCTCGAAGATTGATGAATTTCGTGTGTAGGATTTCGGGGTTAGAGCGTGGCAGGGTAAACAGCTCGAAGATTGATGAAATTGGAGTGCAGGATTTACGGGTTCAGCGTGGCAAGGTAATCAGCTCGAGGGTTAATGAAATCCGGATGTAGTAGTTCAGGGTTAAAACATGGCAGGGTGACCAGCTCGAGGGTTAAGGAATTTGGGGTTAAGAGTTTGGGGTTACAGCGTGGTAGGGTAACCAGCTCGAAGGTTGATGAATATCGTGTGTAGGATTTCGGGGTTAGAGCGTGGCGTGGTAACAAGCTCGAAGGTTGATGAAATTCGGGTGTAGGAGTTCGGGGTTAGAGCGTGGCAGGGTAACCAGCTCGAGTGTTAAGGAAATTACGATTAAGAGTCTGGGGTTAAAGCGTGACAATGTAACCAGCTCGAGGGTTAAGGAAATTGGGGTTAAGTGTTTGGGGTTACATCGTTGCTGTGTAACTAGCTCGAAGATTGATGAATTTCGTGTGTAGGATTTCGGGGTTAGAGCGTGGCAGGGTAAACAGCTCGAAGGTTGATGAAATTGGATTGCAGGATTTACGGGTTCAGCATGGCAGGGTAACCAGCTCGAGGGTTAAGGAAATTGGGGTTAAGAGTTTGGGGTTACAGCGTGGTAGGGTAACCAGCTCGAAGGTTGATGAATATCGTGTGTAGGATTTCGGGGTTAGAGCGTGGCGTGGTAACAAGCTCGAAGGTTGATGATATTCGGGTGTAGGATTTCGGGGTTAGAGCTGGGCAGAGTAACCAGCTGGAGGATTGATGAATTTTGGGTGTAGGTGTTAGAGTTGGAGCGTGTTGGGGCCAGAGGGTGAAGGAAATTGGTGTTAAGAGTTTGGGGTTACAGCGTGACAATGTAACGAGCTCGAAGGTTGTTGAAATTCGGGTGTAGGAGTTCGGGGTTAGAGCGTGGCAGGGTACCCAGCTCGAGTGTTAAGGAAATTGGGGTTATGTTTTTGGGGTACTTCGTTGCTGTGTAACTAGCTCGAAGATTGATGAATTTCGTGTGTAGGATTTCGGGGTTAGAGCGTGGCAGGGTAACCAGCTCGAGGGTGAAGGAAATTGCGGTTAAGAGTTTGGAGTTACAGCGTGGCAGGGTAACCAGGTCGAAGGTTGATGAATATCGTGTGTAGGATTTCGGGGTTAGAGCGTGGCAGGGGAACCAGGTCGAGCGTTAGTGAAATTCCGGTGTAGTAGTTCAGGGTTAAAGCATGGCAGGGTAACCAGCTCGAGGGTTAAGGAAATTGGGGTTAAGAGTTTGGGGTTACAGCGTGGTAGGGTAACCAGCTCGAAGGTTGATGAATATCGTGTGTAGGATTTCGGGGTTAGACCGTGGCGTGGTAACAAGCTCGAAGATTGATGAAATTCGGTTGTAGGAGTTCGGGGTAAGAGCGTGGCAGGGTAACCAGCTCGAGTGTTAAGGAAATTGCGGTTAAGAGTTTGGGGTTACAGCGTGACAATATCACCAGCTCGAAGGTTGTTGAAATTTGGGTAGAGGAGTTCGGGGTTAGAGCGTGCAGGGTAAACATCTTGAGGGTTAAAGAAATTGGGGTTAAGTGTATGGGGTTACATCGTTGCTGTGTAACTAGTTCGAAGATTGATGAATTTCGTGTGTAGGATTTCGCGGTTAGAGCGTGGTAGGCTAACCAGCTCGAGGGTTAATGAAATTTGAGTGCAGGAGTTACGGGTTCACCGTTGTAAGGTAATCACCTGGAGGGTGGAGGAAATTCCGGTGTAGTACTTCGGAATTAAAAAGTTTCAGGGGAACCAGTTCGATGATTGATGAAATTCGGGTGTAGGAGTTCGGGGTTAGAGCGTGCAGGGTAACCATCTCGAGGGTTAGTGAAATTGGGGTTAAGAGTTTGGGGTTACAGCATGGTAGGGTAACCAGCTCCAAGGTTGATGAATATCGTGTGTAGGATTTCGGGGTTAGAGCGTGGCAAGGTAACCAGCTCGATGATTGATGAAATTCGGGTGTAGGATTTCGGGGTTACAGCGTGGCAGTGTAATCAGCTCGAGGGTTGATGAAATTCGGGTGTAGTAGTTTGGGGTTCGTGCGTGGCAGGGTAACCAGCTCGAGGGTGAAGGAAATTGCGGTTAAGAGTTTGGGGTTACAGCGTGGCAGGGTAACCAGCTCTAAGGTTTATGAATATCGTGTGTAGGATTTCGGGGTTAGAGCGTGGCAGGGTACCAATTCGAGGGTTAGTGAAATTCGGGTGTAGGAGTTCGGGGTTGGAGCGTGGCAGGGTAACCAGCTCGAGTGTTAAGGAAATTGCGGTTAAGAGTTTGTGGTTACATCGTGACAATGTAACCAGCTCGAAGGTTGTTGAAATTTGTGTAGAGGAGTTCGGGGTTAGAGCGTGCAGGGCAACCATCTCGAGGGTTAAGGAAATTGGGGTTAAGTGTTTGGGGTTACATCGTTGCTGTGTAACTAGCTCGAAGATTGATGAATTTCGTGTGTAGGATTTCGGGGTTAGAGCGTGGCAGGGTAACCAGCTCTATCTTGATAAACTTTTTCTGTTGCTAACTTGCCTCTCCAGTAATACTTTTTAGTTTTTTCTTTAGGCATTATGTTTTAATCAACTTTCAAAACAATTACTCATTGTACATCTCCTCACTATCTAGTTAACAAAACACACACACACATAAATGTATACTACTGTGGGCAAAAAGTAAGGTGAATTTTCAATTTAAACTTCGCGGGCTTAACATTTCGGGCTAGTTCTTTTTTTCTTGAGTTGGTAGGACTGCGAATGACATCTGGGACAAATTTCATGTCAATGTCATCATCAGTAATATATTTACGCTTGTGTTTACCAAACGACCAAGAGTGCATGTTTCGATTTTTACAATGTCTGATTTAATTGAGCAAAGAAGTGCCATCAAATTTTGTTTGCGGAATGAAATTTCGGCTGCGGAAACGTTGAGGATGTTGCGGAAGGCCTTTGGTGATTCTACCATGTCGCAGAAAAATGTTTATAAGTGGTACAAAGACTTCAAAGAGGGTCGAGAACGTGTTGATGACTTGGAGCGCTCCGGTCGACCATCGACGTCAACAGATGACCAACACGTCAATAAAGTGAAGGAATTAGTGCTCGAAAATCGTCGGTTGACTGTTAGAGACCTTACTGATATGATCGGAATATCAGAAGGATCTGTGAAAACAATTTTGAAAGACCATTTGGGCCTACGAAAAGTCAAATCTCGTTTGGTACCGAAAACGCTCAATTTCTTGCAAAAAAGTCGCCGCGTTGATGTGTGTGAAACAATGCTTTCTGACTATCAGGACAAGCTCAAATGCATGATTACGGGAGATGAGACTTGGATTTATGCTTACGACCCTGAAACAACCGATCAATCAAGCGAATATAGTGCTAAAGGCGAGGCCAGACCGAAAAGAGCACGTCAAAGTCGTTCAAAAATCAAGGTCATGATGACAGTTTTCTTCGATTTTCGTGGTGTGGTGCACTATGAATTCCTTCCACCCGGTCAAACTGTTAATAAGGAATATTATTTGAGCATTATGCGTCGTTTGCGTGAAGCAATTCGTCTAAAAAGACCAGAATTATGGGCCAACAACTCTTGGTTTTTGCATCACGATAATGCACCATCTTACACTGCACTCGTTCTTCGTGACCATTTCGCCAAAAATTCGACGCATATCGTTCCGCAACCACCGTATTCGCCTGATTTGGCTCCGTGTGACTTCTGGCTATTCCCAAAACTCAAGAGACCACTCCGGGGAACGCGTTTCGAGTCGATTGAGGAGATAAGAGCTGAATCGAAGAAGGCGCTGATGGCTATACCGGAAAGGGACTATTTGGCATGTTTCGAGGATTGGAAAAAACGTTGGCATAAGTGTATTTTATCGGGAGGGGATTACTTCGAAGGGGATGACATTGATGTAGAAGAATAAATAAAGATTTTTCATTTTACAAACAAATTCATCTTACTTTTTGCCCACAGTAAATAGTACACGCATCAGAAAAGATGCGACGTTGTCAAGTCGAGTACTACTTGAGTGTGACGAGAGCAAGCGATGCGCTTGTTCTCGTCGGTGTTTTTCCCAATTCCCCCTCTCTTGGCAAGGCATGGTGATCAGCGTTAGACGCATTTAAGAATGCGCCTAATGTATGGTCTTTGTTTCAGCGGACGGAGATTGCCGAGCGAGGCCGAGCCGACCCGAAGTCGTCAAGTGGACGACAAAGTATAGAGGTGTTAGAAAAAGAGAGAGAGAGAGAGTTAGGGGCGTGCGTGCCCCACGCAGGATTAGGCAGGCGTGTGTCGCAAACCAATTAGCACATTGGTGGCGCACCGCTTAATAAGCAGGTCAAGTGGGGAGAGAAAGAACGAGGAAGAAGTTGTCGATCGCGGAAGCGAACGAGCGACACAGACGGTAGTTAGTCGATCAGCGGTCAAGACGGTTTAGTCGATCAGCGGTGCAGAGTTGAGAGTGCCGTTGAGAGCAAAAAGATCAGCCGAACGCACACGCCATCAAGGAGTCGAGAAAAAGCCGAGAGGAAAAGAGGACCAGTGCCTTATTCTAGCATTTGCTTGGGACGCTACCCGGAGGAGCCGACAAGAGTTGCCCAGCGACGGCCAGCAACACTATCCGTAGGGCACAGCCAGGCATTCCGTTCCTGCATCGATAGTCAAGGCGCGTAATATTTCTTTCTGTCTCTCTCTCTCTCTCTCTCTTTAGCAGTATGGCACAGCGGGTAGTTGAAAGAGTCAGGTAGGTAGCAAGGTGTGCACGCGCCGGCTACCTGCCTTAATTACGGTCAGTGTCATAAAATTGTTCAGGTAGAGTACCGTCAAGGATTTTCTCTTTTAGGATAAGTAGGCTAAGTCAGTTCGTCGTCATGGCGGTCACCTGCCGGGCGACGCATGCTGTATGTCGATTAGATTAGTAAGCGCGATAAATTAGTTAATTCGTTTATTGTTCTTATATTGTAGTAGGTGTTAAGAACACCGTTGTGTTCGGTATTGTTAAGACGTGTTTACAACACCGTTGTGTTGATTAGGTTAAGAGTTTGTATAATTATGAGGTCTGTCCGGAAAGTATCGGGCCTACCTTTATATTTTCGTGCTAGCGTTATTCTTTATCATCTGGTGAATGGCATCCTTCAAAGTAATTCCCACTTGATTGAATAACACGGTTCTATCGATGTTTTCACTTTTCAAAACAGTCCTGGAATTCACTTTTAGGGATAGCCTTAAGTACACTCGTCGCATTGTTTTCAACCGTTGTTTTGTCATCGAATCGGTGTCCTTTAAGTGATTTTTTTAGTTTTGGAAACAGCCAAAAGTCACAAGGGACTATGTCGGGACTGTATGGAGGTTGTCGAAGCAATGCGATATTGTGTTTGCTCAAAAACTGCTGCACAAGATGGGATGAATGCGCTGGCGCATTATCGTGATGGAAAATTTGATGTACATTCGTTGATCATGTTTTTCAGTCATTTTTGACAATATCAAAATCCGACGAACACGAATAATGCATTGTAAATAAAGGCACGCTGCGCATGAACTATACGTCCGGCAGGTGTCAGTAAGTAACCAATAGATTCGTGAGGCTTTACTGTTGACGTTTCTGTCCGGTAGAGGTCGCTCGAACACTATGGCGCGAAGATATAAACGTAGGCCCGATACTTTTCGGACAAACCTCGTATACGGTTTATTTATATGCGGTATTTGAAGTTTAAGATTAATTTTTAACTTTGACTTTGATGAGAATTAAATTTGATTTGAATGCGATTTTGTGTGTGTAATTTTTAATTACTTTCATTTCTTTACCTTTCTCTTCTTCCCCACCTTGATTGCTATAAGCGAGTGCGCCTCACTTGCCCATCTTAAAAATTGATAACGATCGAACTTTCGTTACATGAGTAAACTCTAGAGCTAAACGTTTATATGATTTGCCGGGTACGTAGAGAACCTTCTTGGATTAATTCAAAGTGGTTTTTTGCATTGGATTTGGATATTTTGAATTTCAAAGTCATTTTTTCCAAATTGGGCAATTTAGAAACATACACAATACACTAGAATTGATAGTTTGATCTTCAGTTTTTCATCGAGCTTGAAACAAACAGATTAGACCGGACCGAGACAATAGATGCACAGCTCATAATACTTACATATCTTTGCAACCGATAACGTAGACAAAGTGAAGCGAATTATAGCTACTCAATATTTGGCCGGATACATATAAATAAGCAAAATATATTGTTTTTGTTATAAAATTTTATTAATCGTTAAAAAAAATATTTGAATCACTCACTTTAAAATAATTTACTATGATATATTTGAATTTTCGTTTTGCACTTGTTATATATTAATAAATTGTTAAATTATTTTTGGCTGGACATTTATGTATGAAACTATATACAGGTGTTCGCATGTCTAAAAAACCAGAAATGTCTAATTTTCTGGAAAAAAGGACGAATAACTGTCAGCCTGACAGAATAAATAAATAATACATATGAATAAATATTATAAATTTATAGCTTAGCTACATAGGCATACTTTGAACTAGGCACGGCGTGCGGATGCTGACGAGAATCCAACGGTATAATCTCGGTCAAACCATGATTCTCCGTTACAATCTCTTTTTACTAGTATAAATAAAATAAACATGAATTAGGAAGATAATTATCTTCAAAAGATTAGTTAATCGTACTGCAATAGGATTTTCTTGTTGGTTGATCATTAAAGTCAGTTGTAGATGTTTTGTTCCATAAAGATTGCGTTCGGTGTATAAAAAGTTCAAGTTTTCTTTGGTGAAAACCTAGCTAGATTTTTTCATTTGGCAAAATATATCATTTTTTAATAGAATTATCAAAATATAAAAAATTAATAATTTATTTAAACGCTTTAAACATTTAATATTGTGCTAGGAGATAGCGATCAAACAGTTCTTATTAGTAGAATTAGTTAAATCAATTGTTATCTGGCTGTTGCTTTTACATTTGAAAAAGAATAGGTTCGCAAATTCTGAAATTAATTGTGATTCAAATTTTATTTGTTAAATTGAATTAACTTTGAAGTGAGTAAACGTGTTAAAACTACGCTCTACGAAAATTTATAGTTATAGCAATAGCATATCAAGTGAAGTGACAGTAACAGAAAGACGTTTAAACAGAACCACAAAACCAAAACGTCTGAAATGGCCATAAAAGTAAGTGATGATTCGTCATTCAACAATATAGACAAACCTGGAGAATGGAAAATCGCTTCTAACGAAAGAAGTGCAAGCAGTCGAAGCAGTCCAGGCAATGAAAATCAAATTATTCAAACTATCAAACAAGCAAAATTAGACTACTGGCTGAGTAATACAAAAAATAGATTCGAAATACTACAAGATGATAAATAAAATAATCATAGTGAAGATGAAAAATCAGAAAGTAACGAAGCAAACAAAACGATAAACAAATCCCTCCTGATCTTTGTTTATAACGGAGAAAATATCCCACCGTTAGAAAAATTATTAAACACAATAGCCAAAAGTAATTTTACACTAAAAGTAATAGGGCAAGATAAAATTAAAATTCAACCAACAATATCGGAAAAGTATCTCCAGATAATAAATGCATTGAAAACAAAGACACAATTCTACACCTACCAGCGTAAAGAAGAAAAAGGTTTCAAAGTAATACTAAGAAGCATGCATCCGTCAGTTGATACTGAAGAATTAAAAGCTGCCATAAAAAATCACGGACACAAAGTACTAAGTATTCATAACATAAGTCATCGCATCACAAAAGCACCAATACCGCCTTTCATAGTTGAAATTGAACATGATTATAAAAGTCAGGACATT
This sequence comes from Phymastichus coffea, assembly GCF_024137745.1. Taxonomy (NCBI): domain Eukaryota; kingdom Metazoa; phylum Arthropoda; class Insecta; order Hymenoptera; family Eulophidae; genus Phymastichus; species Phymastichus coffea. The sequence goes on along the minus strand of NW_026706832.1, from coordinate 2,822,565 downwards.
TACAAAGTAACCAAACTTCTTCACACAGTAATCAAATTCGAACCACCAAACATAAAAAGAGAAATTCCTCAATGTCAAAACTGCCAAAAGTACGGACATACGAAAATTACTGTTTCAAAAGTGCAGTGTGTGTTAAATTTGCTGAATATCATCAAACCAAGGAGTGTCCAATCAAACAAAAAATCAAAGATGTAATATGTGCAAACTGCAAAGGAAATGATACAGCGAATTATGAAGGTTGCCCGGTACGTAAGCAATTACAGCAAAAATTATTTCCCACGTTCCACGAAAAAACATTGCAAAATAGCATACAAACACATATAATCACAAATGCAAATTCCAATCTAAATGACAATAGAGTTAGACGGAACACAACATACACAGGTAATAGCTAAACATAACGGCCAGAATGGAAAAGAAACACCAAAACAAACAGCAGTACATACAGAACAAAACAATTGCAGCAACGATGAAAAGTTAATTAATAAACTCGAACAATTGATGGAAAAAATGACGCAAACAATGGACATATTGTTAAAATTAGTAACCACGCCTATTAATAAATTAGTATAACCATGTCAAATTTATAAATTGCTATCTGGAATGCAAATGGCCTTACGAGAAGACACCTTGAATTAAGAGCATTTTGAATTCAAGAAAATATTGATATTATATTAGTTTCAGAAACATACTTTACCAATAAAAATTTTCTCCACATATCAAACTACTCAGTACATAAAAAAAATCATCCACTCGATAAAGCACACGGAGGTACTACGATTCTAATCAAAACAAATATAAATAACCACGTTCACAAACATACGAGGGTGGTCCGATAAGTACTTAGCCTCACCACCCGATGGCGCCATTCTCGCAAAACAAATATTCTATCACTTAGTACAACCTTCTCGATGGTTACTGTCAAGATTTCAGCCAGATCGGAGTTGTAGTTTATTTTTGAGAGCGTGTGAAAGCAAGTGTGTCCGTTGATTTTTGAAAAATGGAAAAAGAGCAGTATCGGTCGGTGATTCGATTCTTGTTTTTGGAAGGGAAATCGCGCAGCGAAATCAAAAAGCGCTTGGATGCTGTGTACGGCGACTCTTCTCCTTCTATGGCGACCGTCAAAAATTGGTTTAACGAGTTTCAACGTGTTCGCACGTCGATTTTTGAAGAGCCACGTCCAGGTGCTCCGAAAACGGCTACCACGGAGGATAACGTGACAAAAATTCACGATCTCATATTAGCAGATCGACGATTGAAGGTGCGCAAGATAGCTAAGATCGTAGGCATCTCAAAAGATCGCGTGGGTCAGGTCCTGCATGAAATTTTGGGCATGTCGGCGCGATGGGTGCCGCGTTTGCTCACTCCGGACAACAAGCGCAACCGTGAGACAACTTCAGAGCAATGTCTGACGCTGTTTAAGCGCAATCCGAAGGAGTTTCTGCGTTGTTTCGTAACAGTCGACGAAACATGGATCCACTGGTATACACCAGAGACCAAGGAACAGTCGAAACAGTGGACTTTACCCGGCGAAAGTGCTCTGAAGAAGGCGAAGACTGCCCCATTGGCCGGAAAGGTGATGGCTACCGTTTTATGGGATTCACAAGGTGTGATCTACATCGACTACCTAAAGAGAGGTAAAACGGTCACAGGGCTGTACTATGCCGAATTATTGGGCCGATTCGACGTCGAATTACAGAAAAAACGGCCCCATTTGGCAAAGAAAAAAGTGCTCTTCCACCATGACAACGCACCGGCTCACATCTCCGCCGTCGCCATAGCCAAATTGGTCGAATTAGGCTACGAACTGCTGCCCCATCCACCGTATTCTCCAGATTTAGCCCCATGCGGCTTCTTTTTGTTTCCAAACTTGAAAAAGTCACTCGACGGGCAGAAATTTGAGTTGAATGAGGAGGTAATCGCTGCCACGGAAGCCTACTTTTAAGACCTCGAGGAAACGTATTTTTCAGACGGGTTAAAGAAGTTGGAGCATTGCTGGGCCAAGTGTATCGAACTAAAAGGAGACTATGTTGAAAAATAAAACGCCACTTTTCCAAAATTTTCGTTTTTCTTTCGTAGGCTAAGTACTTATCGGACCACCCTCGTACTAGTGAAATCTACCTTCAAGCAACTAGTATAATCATCAAAGATAAAGAGGGACCGATTACAATATCATCTGTTTAGTGTCCTCCAAACAAAACAATCAGAAAGGAAAAATGGATAGAAGTCTTCAAAACACTAGGAAACCGTTTTATGGCAGGAGGGTTTATAATGCGAAGCACCCGTGGCGGGGATTTAGATCAAAAACTCTAACATCCAGAGGTAGAGTACTCTATGAAATACTACAAAAAAAAATTCACCCCGATATCTACCGGAGAGCCAACATACTGGCCTACAGACTTAAAAAAGCTTGCGGACTTGATTGACTTTGCAATAGTAAAAGGGATTAGCAAAAATTATTTCGAAGCGGCATGATGCCTAGACCTTACATCGGACCATTCGCCACTAATAATTACTCTTCACCGAGAAATACACAACAATGTAAACAAACACATAAAAGTGGACTGGAAAAAATAGAAGTTCGCAATATTGCAAACAAGTCCTTACATTTGAAAGTAAAGTTTCTTCCTCGAGAAAATTGTTGAGTAATATGTTAAATATATATCTTTTATTATGCATTTTAAAGGTTATAACTTGTCCTACTGAGAATCTGGGTTGTAATTCATTCAAATTTTCCTTCGACAACAAGTTACTATCAAGGAACTCCTTACTAATAGTAGTTGTTAATTCACATTTTCCAGTGATAAAATGGATTAAATTGTCTTTTACTCATTAGTACTTGATCAATAGTATAATGAAACATATCACGTGACATAAGGGAAACACTCATTCAATAATATACTTCCATTGTTCCATTACATCTGCACAGTTCCGGAATAATCAAGTTCATTGGGCTGACAGACCTGATGACAACATTCATTATTGATCTTTTTCGCAACAAATTCCTCATTTTCATTTGAATCAAACTCAATTTACAGAACTTCGGAACAATCAAGTCTATGGGGTTGACAAGCCTGCTTCGATTCATTCTCAAATTCCATCGTGCGACTCCAGAACAGTCAAGTTCATTAAACACATAAACCTGATTTAACATCTGTCTATTACTTGATATGACATTTTTTCTCTCTGATTCATTATTATCAAAGGTTTGTGATTCACTTATAACCTTATTTAAGCATCTATCATTTTCATTTGTTATTGTTGTTACAGGACCATGAGAAGTGAGGAAAACTTGGGAAATGGAATTATTTATAGTAATCGGATCACTACTGTAACGTTTGATTTTATTTTACTTTATCAAAATAAATAGTTCGGACTTTAACATATATTCATAATCGTGTTTCCGAAAGTAAGCAAGAAGTTGACACGTGAAGTTCTTTTAGTTTTGATATTGGTATAATCAACGAATAGCGAACACAGTGTTATCCACGTAGTCCGACGCTTCAATGAGCCGTTTGAAATACAATTGAGTATTGTTACATCTATCGAGAGGAAGCCCGACAGCGCCGCAACGAATACTCAGTTTAATTTCTAGGCAATATTAATTTTAGAGAGTAGATAATCTGAGCCTGCTTTTTTCTTATGAGGGAGAGAGAGAGTTTTATGAATTGAGCACTTAGATTATCCTAAAGGAAAAGAATAGCAGACTAACCACTGAATAATGAAATCAATCTCAGGAAATAGCTGAGTCTTTATTTTGTTCAATGCTCGCGCTCCTAGGCAAGGTAGGATTGTGAATCTCTTGCTGCAGCAACGAGCGAATTTATACTTGCGAAAACGGCCCTTTCTACGCTTGGTAGCCCCTACAACGCTATTTTTGATATTAGCATAAAGTTTATTCAGGTCTTGTCGCAAAATGGCTCGATCGGAATTGAAAATTAGTGACTTAAAAAATTAAGTAGACAACAACGAATTTTTTTATATAAATCGTTTTTCAAAGAAAAATCGCCTTTTAAAATTATAAGTGATATAAGTTAGATATTTAAATAGCACGGAATTTACAATAAATTTATGGAAAATTTTTACATCAAAAAGTCACTCGTAATAAGTCACTCGTAATAATATTATTCAAAATAAAAACCACTAACTTAACAATCCAGTTTTGAATAATAATTAAATAAAGAATTCGTAAATTCCTCTTTTAGTCATTACAAGATCAACAAACGGGTAACAATCGTTATCATTAATTTTATAGGTATGTATAGTTGAATCGCTATCTCAAAACGCAATTTTAATTGTTTAAATAAATTATAAATTTTTTATTTATTGATAACTCAGTCAAAAATCAGTCATCAAAGTGTCAAATTCTTGCTTCTCTTTCTAAAGGTGCTAGGATCACTATTGTATATTCGAATTTGCATCATATTTATTTGTTGCAAAATTACTAGCGATATTTACTTGTAAGTTAAATTAAAATAACAAATACATATTGAATAGCTATAATAACTTAAGATTCGAGATCAGCGCATGAAAATTGACTGAAAAATGCTTTTGTTCCTAAAAAAACATTGCAATTGTCGATTTTGCATTGTAAACAATAATTTTTCCATGCTCGTGACGTCACGCTCCTTATATGGTCTTATTTTCGCCGAATTGCCCCAATACATTTACGCGTATATGAGAAGAGCGCCTTAGCTCAAGTACCTCTTTTCTTGAGTTTTCTTGCGTACGACGGGTTGTTGTTTTGTAGTGGAAGACAAAGGAAAAGGTAAATTAGACTGGACCGTTACACTACTTGAATCTGGAACTAATGGGAAATCTGCGCAGACATCCACCGTTTCCAAGGCCGATAGTTCACCAATGCTGGAGAATTCAGTTATTACAGGAATTCTAGAAAGACAATCAGCATCTGAATTCACTCGATTTGCCTTGTATACAACCATGAATGCATATTCTCTCAGATGCAAGACGTATTGTCCATTGAGATAGTCTAGAGCTTGGGTCTTTCAAGTTGTGTAACCAAACCAATTATCGATGATCTGTGATCAAGGTGAAAAATCTACCATATAGGTACGATTAAACTGCTCAACTCAAAAAATCATACCATTTAATTCCTTCTCAACTATCAAATAATTTTTCTTTGCAGGGCCCCATGCACGAAAAGCATATTGCACAAGATCTTCACCTATAGAATCGTGACAGTATACCACCATAACTGAGATCAGATGCATCAAGCGTGATGACGAAGCCTTTACTAAAGTCTCGGTATTGTAAAATGAGAGGATTGAACAGAATATTGGTGAAGGTTTCAAAAGCTTTTTGGTTTTTGGTGTTCCATTGAAAATCTACATCTTTTTTTAATAACAAATATAATAACCTAGCAATACGTGTAAATTTTGTATGAACCTGCGATAATTTCCTATTAAGCCTATTAATTGTTGTGTTTTTTCTTCTTTTTTTAGACCTCAACAATAATTTCACTGCCTCTATTTTCTTTGGATTCGGCTAAATTCCTTCTTTAGCAATAACATGTCTGTGGTACGCAAAAATAGACATTTCTCTGAATTGAAGGTAAGTTTTTCATTATTTCAAAAAATCTTTCTAATTTTTTAATATGCTCGTTCATTGTTTTAGAAAATATGATTGTATCATCCATGTAAATAATCATCTCAATGCCTTGAAGAACGAAACATATTTGTTGAAAAACAGCAGACGTATTAGGGTTCTATTATATTGTCAGTGGATGGAGTGAAATGGAGTCGTATAGAGTGAAAAATGCAGTTTTATGCGTTGTGGAAGGATCAAGAGGAACTTGAAAAAATCCCATGTGGAGATAACAGAATGAGAAATAGTTATAATTATCCAGCAAATCTAGACCCTCAGTAATATTCGGCGATGGGTACGAAATATTAATAACCTTTTCATTTAATAGGCGGTAGTCAACGAGGTTTTCCAGAAGCGTTAGGCTTTTTCCGAACGAGAAAACACGGTGCGTTGTATAGTAAAAATGATGGTTCAATTATTTTATTATCAACCATAGTTTTTCTAATTTTTCCACTTGCGATTTAGGATATCTAAATTGTTTGATATAAACGGGTATTTCATTTTTTGTGTCAATTTTATGTATTAAAACGTTGGTAGCTTTGAGTTTATCTCCATCTAAGAAAAATTTATAAGGTGATAGGTAGCAATTCGCGCGAGGCGTATTTGCCCCGTGTGTAGGCCTTTTTAACAGTCAAGCGGTTTTAGACTCGGGTGGCACTAAGGCTTTCGGGGACCCCGGCCCGTTCGCGTGTCAATAATGATATCCCTATTAATCGAATTCCGGCTCTCAATATTACGATTGTAAACTAATTAATCTAATGCTTATTATAACGAGGAAACATACTCGTATGGATAAACTTAGAAACGTTTATATTTATAATATTTATTCTAATTATTTTTACAACATAAGATAAATTAAACCATATATATATATATATATAAGTATTTAGACTCGTAATTTCGGACTCGCGTTGTCTATTATTTTTTATTACATGAAAAAAAGTGGTACTCACTTTGTATTCATACAATTAGTATAATTTGGTCCAAGGTATTATTTAATTAATTTGTAAGTATGGTTTTCCTTCGATCTGGTCAAATTTACTGGTTCAATATATGAATATAGTTTTATTCAATATTGTAGCAGCAGACAAGATAGGGATGATTTCTATAATCTTCGTTTATACAGGGTGAGGAAAAAGTATGGATACCCTGGAAAATTTGGAAAACCGCATGAGGTTAATCATGAAACAAAGGTCATACCCTATGTAACTTCCAACGAGTAACACATCGGTGACCTCTAATTTGACCTTGAACCTCATTTTCAAGGCTATTTCAAAGCCAACCTCATTTTTTCATATGGAAACCCCTTTTTTTATACTAGAATCAAAAAGAGCGATAAATTTTACGGGTGGAAAAGATTAAAGTCCAAAGATATCGTAACTCCTAATCCTTCTTTTAGCGCTATCCAGGAACAACTACGTGGACGTAGAAAGAATCTGTTCCCTTTGGGGTGTTTTTTTATAGTGAGTTTGCAAGAGGGGACAGCCTCCGTGCGCCTTGGGCTGGTTTCTGCTAATTTTTCTGGGTTCTTTCTCGGTAAAGAAAGTCGGCGCTGACTTTCACAGGCCAAAGTTCGCTCTGGTTGGAGAGGTTGATATAAATAACCTGACACATTACTTCCATTATACTACATATGGCGATCTCATTTATTGACGCCTTTTCACAAATATCGCTACAAGATTTACTTTACCGCGGTGAGCGCCCTCGCTCAACCTTTCCGCGACCAGAGTTCGCGGGATCACGCGAGCGAGATCGCTCAGCGTGCGCGATAAAATCAAAATACGCTAATGTCCGTAATCGAGCGAGAGCTGGCGCGAGAGAGATTAATTGGCTTTGGACCTACCGGATGCCGACGGTCCGTCGATAAAGAGGCGACGCCGGCGAAAGCGTAGTCCCGCAGGAAACGGTGCCCTGGCGAAGATGGAAGCCGCTGCAGGAGGGGCCGCAGCACAGCCTTTGCCTCGTAGACGGCGAATGGTCGCTGTGTGTACTGGCTCTGCTTCGGACAACTGGCTTCCTGGCAAACGTGGCAGTCGCACCGATGGCAGTTGCTTCCTTCTGGCCAAAATCTCGCTTCGTCCAGTCTTCTCCTAGGCGGCCCTAATTACTCGATAGATCGCGCCTAACTGCCCTTCCTCTCTCTTAATTTCTCTGCCTCGCGCCGCCGCGCTCCCACTTCTCCCGCCATCAAAAATCAGTCAAAATCGCTCTCTCTCTCGCGCTCTTCTCGCTCTCACTCGCACTCACGGCGACACCTCGCCGATCGTCGCGCGCTCCTCTCCATATCCTGTAACGACACAAGTATGTAGTTGCTATATAGCGTACACTTGGTCGCTGCGTTCACGCGAGTAGAGTGCCGCACACAGGGCTAGCGAACATCGCTATAACCCTGTCACAGCCCCCCGCTAAGCCGCGGAAGCCGCAGGCACCCGTGGGTTACCCAACGCAAACCCTCCTCGCTCGAACACAAGATCAGCGAGAAATCAACTTAAAACTATAGTACACAATCAAAATCATAAAACTTCAATAATTCAGCTCGCCAAAACCATCAAAATCAGTAAAAAATAAAAATAAACAACCATAAATAAAAATACCATATACAAAACAAAATAGAAAATAAAATAAAATAAAACAAAGCAACATAAAACCCTTTTAAAGTGAACAGATTTGGTACCTCAGGTCACCCGCGCCCCGCGGCACGATAGGCAGCTCTACCGCCGATTGTCCCTGCTGGCCTTCCTCCACCACTCCTGGCATCTCGGCGTACTCGCCAGAGAAGCCTGACGTTTCCTCCAGCATAACTACCTCTCCTGTAATAAACCATGCATGTATTAGCCTTACTACCTCATCCGTAAAATAAAAGAAATAAAATAAACAATACAAACATCACACTCACACAAATATCACACAACAAACAAATCACTCTCGGCTGTTACCTTTCCTCGTACCTAGAGGAAGCACGTATCTTTTGAGTTCCGATACATGAGCCATTGGTACCTGTTTGTTGTTATTCGTGGTCAACATATAAATTCCCGGAGAAACTACCCGCAAAATCTTATACGGACCGGTATATCGCGGATCCAGTTTTGCGTTTTTCCTCGCACTCGCGCTTGACAGAGTGTGTGCTCGCCTCAAGACTGAAAACTCTACGTCTCGTCGTTTTTTATCATAGTTTTTCTTCTGACGGTTTTGCGCTTCTTCAATATGTTTAATCACAAGATCGCGTAACGCATCGAGTCTCGCCATACGCTCGCTCCAATCCTCGATTGTTGAGCGGATGATCGGCGTTCGTGCTTCTACCTCACAACGCAGACTTTTAGCCTGCTGCGGTTCGCGGTCAAAATTTAAGAACGCCGGCAAGACTTTTGTGTTCGCCTGCATCGTCGTATTCAGCGCCTGCCTGAATTCATGTAAATACTTATCCCAATTCCTGTGATCCTGATCGATGAACATCGCCACCATCAGCTTCAGCGTCTTAATCGCTCGCTCGGAGAAATTCGCCTGCTGATGGTACGGTGGACAAAGTACGTGCTCAATCTTGTACTCGTCTAGCGTCGCTTGAAACTCATTTCCACAGAAATTCTTACCATTATCCGTGACAATATACCCCGGTATCTCCCATCGATACAAAAGAAGCTCTTCAAGAGCTTACGCGAGAGCTTTCCCCGTAGCTGACACGAGAGGTTTAAACTCCACGTATTTCGTGAACAAGTCTTGAAACACGACTAAGTATCTGAACCTATTCTTACTCCTCGGAAGTTCAATCACGTCTGCCGCTATCACCAACCACGGTTGCTCAACTACCCGCTTGCTCATGAGGCCCATCGGAAATTGTTGTTCTATTTTATACCGTTGGTATTTCTCGCACGATTGCACGAATTCCGTGATGTCATAATACATTCCGAGCCATGAATACTCTCTCGCGACTCTATCGTAGGTCTTATCCCTTCCGAAATGTCCTGCCGACGACTCGCAGTGTGCGTCTCGCATCACTCGAGCTCGGTGTTCTAACGGTACCACCAAGCGCCAACACTGCTCACGGTTTGTAACCGGATCAAGTAATCTATCAGACGAGAATCTATACAGCATTCCGTACTCCACTCGCTAATTCTGAAATTTATCCGGTCTCGCAAGTACGTCCTTCATGCGCTGCAAGTATTCAGGGTCCTTGATCGTCGCGAAAGCTGCTACTTCTTCGCCGTCCTCATACGCGCGCGATAACGCGTCCGGCGTATGATGCAGGTGACCTTTCCTGTACACGATTTCAAAATCGTACTGTTGGAGTTCTAGAACCCACCGCGCCAACCAACTCGTAGGTTCCTTCTTATTGCGTAACCAAGTAAGTGCCGTATGATCCGTGACTACCACGAAATGCACTCCCACAATGTAAGGGCGGAACTTTTTAATCCCCATTATCACGGCCGTGCATTCCAACTCCGACACGGTATAATTGCGCTCGTGCACATTCAACATTATACTCGCGTTGCATATAGGATGTTCAAACCCATCCTCGTCCTTCTGAATTAGACACGCACCTAACGCATACGACGATGCATCGCAATGAATAAAGAAAGTCTTCGCAAAATCGGGTCTCGCCAAAACCGGCGCCTCCGTCAGCGCTTTCTTTAGCTTTTCGAAAGCTTCGGCTTGCTCCTGCTCCCAGTGCCAACGTTCGCTCTTGCGCGTAAGCTTCGTGAGCGGTACTTTCATCTCTCTCTCATGCTCAATAAATCGCGCGTACCATCCGCACATACCGAGGAAACGTCGCAACTGCTTAACGTTTCGGGGTTGCGGGAAGTCAATCACCGGCTTAATCCGGTCCGGATCAGGTCGCAACCCTTGACTATCCTTTACTTATCCGTCACTTCGGAGCACTCGAATTCACATTTCGTCAAGTTTACTTCGAGTCCGGCATTTACCAGCTTCTGTAGAGCTCGCTCAAGCCAAGTCAAATGCTCATCGAAAGTTCCGGTTACTACAATTACGTCGTCTAAATATTTGAAAGCATATGGCTCAAATTCCGGTCCGAAAAGCGTATCCATCAGCCGCATGAACATCGCCGGAGCATTTACTAATCCGAAGATCATATAATTACATTCGAATAACCCTAATCCCGGGACCGCGAATGCCGTATATCTCTTGCTCTCCTCGCTTAGCGGTACTTGCAAGTACGCATTCTTCAAGTCGATTTTAGAAATATAACGCGTTCCACGCAGTCGATCGAGAACTGAGTCAATGCTCGGCATCGGATATGTATCTGTTTTCGTCGCCTTATTCACCGACCTTAAATCTATACACATTCGATTCGTGCCATCTTGTTTTCTGACTATAACCGGCGCGCTACTCCAATCGCTTGTCGATTTTCTGATTACCCCCGATTCCAGCCATTTCCTTGTCTCGCTTCGCATAAACTCCATCACCTGTGGCGAATATCGCCTTAAGGGAGTTTTTACTGGTCGTGCACCCTGTACGTCGATCTCAAGCTTAATTAAATGCGTACGCGCAGGCGACTTCTCGGGCACTACTCGCCGCACCAGACGTTCCATCATCAAAAGCACCACCGTATTCTACATTAAAAAATACATGGAAATCATCTATCATATGTTATGAAAATAGTGTTTGATGTTCATGAAATTCAGAATAAGCGTATATCTATCACTTACCAACAGCTAAAAAAGGGCAAAACCGGTGAATAGTTTTTAAAAAATAGGACTTTTTTCATTCAAAAAAGGAAAAAATGTAGTTACTAGTTACTTTTTTAATGTTCACGAGTATTTTCTGTCCCTATAAATGTTAAGCACTAAGGCGAAAAAAGTCCGGAAGCTCTAGCATTGAACATTTTTTTTCATTTCCATTATTCAAAGAAGAACATTTTTTGACAATTTTGAGTGTCTTGGGTGCGTGCATTTTGTAATTCGTTCCGCGGGAGTGTTTGGATGCGTGCTTTTTGCAATTCGGAAATTGTTACCGATCCTCCTCGACCAATGAGGGTTCAGCCGATTGTTTCTTTGCCTTTTTTGTTCCCACAGTTCTGTTAAGACATACACGAATATAATTTTGTATCTGGAGTACATCATCTGGTGTGACGACGCCATGAGAATTTTGAAAGGAGAGGAGTGCATCTATATTTTTTCCTTCTCTTCTCAACCAGTTTCTAAAAACGTTCACCCAAGGATCATTCGCAGATAACTTGCAGCTATATATTTTTTCTAATGCCCACACTGTCTTGTGCAAACCAATATTTCTTGGATCTTGGTTCATGTTATGTTGACTATACAAACTGAAAAAAAAAATGTAATATTCACATTACGAATAGGAAAGCTGAGAATAAAGCTTCAGAATTTTCGAAGATTAGAGAAAGAAAACTGTCTGACTTTTTTTATATGTTAAACTTGAAAGTATTCCACGTCAGCATGAATTTTTTCAGTGTTTTTTTCCGTTGAAATATTAATGGAAAAAAATGACAAAGTAAGTTGCTTATATACGGGCTCTTACGAAGAGCAAAATAAACTAAACGAATTGATAGAGTGTAAAATCTTTAATAATTGAGAGATCGTTTTGGAAAACGATGCCAAGTAAGAATAAATATTATGAAAACCGTCTACGAAGTTAGAATCGCGATTTCCGTTGAAAATCATTATTCAATAATTAAAACGCGAGTGGAAATTATTGGTTGTCCGGAAAGGTGCGCGGGGAGCATAGTGACGCGCGCGGCCAGAGCGGACCCCCGGTCCTGCCCCTCCCGCGGAACACCATTAATTTAATATTTAAATTGATGCTCTTTCAGTTGTTTGTTAAAATTTCGTCGAAAAGTCATAGATTAAGGTAACAATTGTACCTATACATTCATGTTTTGCGTTACATCACAGCCATGTAATTTAAAAAGTTTATATTTTTTAATAAAGATTCCGATGGGACCTTAAACCAGAAACGAAACGTTAATGAAGAATTTAGAGTTTTTATTTGAACATCAGGGTTAGCTCTCACGACTAAAAGAATATCAATTTAAACACACAACGATGGAGAGTGGAACAAAATCAAGTTTAATTTAATATTATTTTGAGGGTGCGAGTGTATGTCTGCGCGAGTGCAAGGGCGTATGCGTGTATTCGGACACGGGAGATTGTGCATTCGCTCACGCACTGCACTTTTGTGTGCGCGCGTGCGTGTATGTGCCTACGTATGCGTGCGTGTGTGCGTGCGCGCGTGTGATAAGATTTTACTTACTTTTGCGTGATCATGCGTGCTGCAATGCTTATATCCAACAGCCACACTGGTTTTTCAATGAATTCTCTTACACCACCATGTGACACGAGGAATGATCCCAGACAAAGTGTATCTTGTATAGACACGTGAGAACTTGTGACAGCCTTTCTCAATAGCACTAACTGACTTGCACTCATCAAGTCCAAATTTACATACTTGTCAAGATTGTTTATTAGAGCAATTTTAAGTTTTAAAAGTTGGTCGAGATGTCTGTGAAAATATAAACCACTGAACCTACCTTCGTTCTTTGATATGACGTTGATGAAAATTGACTATACCACTTTTAGCCTACTAAAATTATTTCAACTACCGGTTTTACTGCGAAAGTTGTTATGACAGATGTTGAAAATATTTACCCGTTGCCACTGTTGATACCTATTGCATTAGTTACGAATACATAGTTTTAATATTTATCGTAGCAACGTTAGTAGTTTTGCTAATTATGGAACCTGTTTACGGTATCTGCGCCTGGGTGTCCGAAGCGTCTGTGGTTCTCGTGTAGCGCGGCTGCATCGCATATGCATCACAGCTGATCTCGCGATAAGCTGGCATATTTTCTCGGCTACCTGTGCCGCGTCTGGGACAGGATCAGCTGTGATGCATGTGCGATGCATCAGCACGTCATTATCAACATGTGTTCGACAACCGACCGCGGTGCGGTATGTGCGGGGTCCGACCGTGCGACGCGCTCGCATTTCAAGTAGCGCTCTTTGTCTCTCTATCGCACCACGGGCCCTTAATGTGGAGGGAAGTGGGAATGCTTCGCGCTTATAAGACGAGCATCGCTTTCCCGAGTTTCAGTTTCAGTTTCAAGTTCGTACGTCTTCCTTGACGGACCCGAACTTTATTATTGTTCTGTGCGCTGCGGTGACAGTTTTTGTGAACCAGAAAAGTGTTCGTCGTGGTACCGGCGAGAATACCGACCGTCACCGCGACCAGCGACTCGTGGCTACTGGGCCACGGACAGGGAGACCTGCTGCCGTAGGTGAGGATGCGACCAGCCCTCAGAAATGCCTCCAACTACGCGGCTCTGTGCCCACCAATTTACTCAGGCGACGCTGTAGCGAGGGCTGTCCCCGTTCCCGAAACGTCGGGGCTACACCGTGCCTTATATCTCGGAGGCACTTTCTCTATCTCTCTCCCTCTCTCACGAGTCCTGAGGTAAGCGGTAAGTGGACCGGATGATCCACCGGATTACGCGCGCACATACGCGGAAAGTTGTAAGGGCGAGAGCCCAAAGGCGAGTGACGCCTCTGCGCCGGACTTATTTCGATGTTTGCGTTCTATTTGGTTGTAATTTTTATCAATAAAGTTGCCATATTTAAAAGGCTTTTCCCCATTTGTGACTGGGGTTTTTATGCCGGCTAGGTGCGGTCTCTTTCCTAATCCGGGGGATAAAAAACTGCGACTCTTCTCTGTATATAGAACCTCTAAACAACATACACTTCCTTGATCCTACCTAGTACTCACTCACTCTCACTCTTCTGCATATTGTAACGAGCCGGCTCGTTACAGGGAAAAATCCGCCGAATATAGAGCCAGCGCGTGCCATGCGCGGGCCAGCTGCGCAGAAAAACTGTGCGCGAGCGGAGAGTAGAGAGAGAGGACGGTGAGGGGTGGGGGTAGTGAGGATGAAGATTCACGTGTGAACCGGCTTGCCGAACGGAAGTATACAAAGGAAGAACACTGCTCATTAGACGATAAAGGAAAAAGTGGAATCGAAGAGGAATACCGAAGCAAGTACGCCAAGAGTGAGTGTCGTTGCCCAGGTGACACAGGATATTGAGGAGTGTCGAGAGGACCAAGAGGAGGAAACGCCTCCCGGGCAACGAGAACCGTCACGTGAGCTCGGCAACGGAAGAATCGGCAGCTAAATTTTCCGTGGAATTACAGCGAAGAGAAGTGAGTAACTTCTCCGATACGTAATTAACTGCGAAAAGATCACGTTAAATTAGGCGCGCGAGAGTAAATTCGTATATCTCTCTCTCTCTCTCTCTTACGGCAAGACATCGCGTGTTGTAAATGCGCGACTGAGCAGTGCGTCATTCGGAAAAGCTCTCGGCCTTTTTCTTCATGGAACATGTATCGAATGTTAAGTGAATAAAAGGTGTCTATAGTTGATCGGCTGCCTTGTTTATTGACGCGGGCAGAAGCCCACGTGCCTCCACTGCCCAGCCACCCGAACCCACCGACTTCCCCGCGTGAGCAGTGCGCCGAGCGCGCATTCGCCAAGCAGCCGGGAGGTAAGTCTTCCCCCAACGAAGCGGCGGTTAGCTTCGCAACGTGGAAGCGACGGTGAATGATCTTTGTTAACGGATACAGATTTATTCTCTCGGATAAACGACAACCGTTACAATATACTATTGAAGTTATTCAGAACAAATATTGCAAGCTGGAAATAGTGTTACAAAGTTTTTTTTTAAACAATATACAACTCAATATACAAAGAACAAAGGAAGCTTGAGAATAAAGAAGAAGACCCTTATAAAACGATTTTTTTCTGAAAAAAGCCTAGAAAAGCTATTCATATTTTAATAACTAATACATATATTATGTGCCTAGTTGTTTTGCGAGTTGTAGCTACAAAACTGCAGAACGTGTGGCACAGAGAAAAAAAAGCGTCCAAATTAGCGCGTGGAGTGATGCGCGTTTGCAATTAATCAATAATTATAATTTTTTTTTTAAGTTATTACCTTTTTTCAAATGCATTTTTCTCGTAGCTTGACCGTATAGGTTTAAACAATTTTTATGCCATCTTGTTCCCTGTACTTTTCTACAAAAAAATATGATAAACATCTCTTGGCACTTAATAAACAACAAGCCTGCAATAAATAATAAACCGAAGCGCCCCATTCGCACCGACTTGCTGCGAGCGATGTGGCTGTGACACGCTGAGGTCAAGTTACTGATTACCTAATTATTGAATCGAAACTAACACAATTCTACAAGCAATTCTGAATTTATTTATCGAGACGAAACTAATGGAAAGCTTCGTTACATATGGTTTCAAATTATCATGTATCAATGAACAAAATTTGAACGACACACGACAATGACATGCCTGTCGAAATAAAAGTTTAAAACCATCATCGTCGTTCGCCGACTGACGCTGAGGCGTTACTCCCGCAACCTCCAAGTTTACTTATGCGAGTTATTGTCAATGCTTTAATAATTTTCACGTTATACTATAACATTTTGGTACACAGTTAGGACTTTCCATACATGTCTATAGATGCATAAGTCAATGGGTAATTTTTTATTCATGTTTTATTTTCACGAGACTATAACTTTACCACGTTATGTCATATTATTTTTTCGTTAATTAATTGGAAACATGTGTAAAACCTTGACCCGTGAGTCAAATAATTTATAATTAATTTTCTTGCAAGAAATAAATTAATCATTGCTGTCCTGTGAGTTATTCGCTGTCATGTTGATTTTTCCATCAAAATATTTTCTTAAGCCAGTGAAATATCCTGATGTACGTTAACGGAAAAATAAATTGTGATTGTTATAAGTGATGCGGGCATATCACTGTACAATTGATATGAAGTAATTCAACTCTACATTTTTGGCCACACCCACTTTAGCCAACTTATTGTATTATAGTGTCCGTTGCGGCCAGGCTTCATAAACATTTCATTCCTACTCGCCTGCGTGCTGCTAATGCGATACTTGATATGTGTAAAGTTGACACGGTAAGGAACTTACAAACCAAAAAATTTCAAAATTAAAGAAATAATACGAAAATGACCATGGAGAGACGCATTTGTTTTTGTCTTCATTTTTTTCTAACGAAAATCAAGTTGTATGTCGACGATTACAGCGCGAGCGCAACTTCCATCGTGGGCAACAGAATGGCTGGTCAATTCACGATTGACGAATACGTCGACATGGTGATTTATTTTGGTGAGGCTGGGCCTGGGCTTGGAAGATCTCGACGAGCTGCTGAACTATGGTCGGCACAACACGGAAGGCCAGTTAACCCCCGAACCATCGACACCACAGTTCGGAGGTTAAGAAATACTGGTTGTGTGGCGGTAACGAATGCAGATGGAGGTAGTCCACGCGAGCTGCGAAATTAACTGCATGAGCCGATCGTTCAAGTTTTCGAAGAGGACCTGACGAAGAGTTTGCGTGTAGCTGCCCGTGAAGTCTCCGAAAATCTAGGAGTCATTTGTAATTACAGTATGGCACAAAGAGTCATGCGGGATGATGGACAACACGCATATCACTACAGAGTTGTTTAGGAACTTCGTAAGTTATACATGAAAATATAGATTTCTTTTATTATTTTATGGCTGTTACTGCAGTTTTGCTTCCTTGAAGAGGAAGCATTGTAAAGGATTTTGTCGAAAAATTTTTTTTTTCGCTCTTTTTTATTTCTGCAGTTTTCGGGTCGATTATTTTTTGTATTTGATAAATGTGATTGTTCTACACCGAAGTAGAACGATAAGTTAAGATTGTAGTTGAACTGGAATTCGTGAGAAGCTTTCAAAATCGTTTGTTCAGGTTGTCCATTTTCATTTTTTTCCAAGTTCACTGCCTAAAAAAATTTTTATTTTCACAATTTGACGTCTAATTTTGTTATTTCCTGTTGGAACTTTTTATGTTGTAGTAAATTAAAACTTTTTTTTCGGTTTGATGACTATCTGATAGTTATTATAAGCTTACAAAACATTTGAAATGAGGTATATTTTTCGCTATTATTGTTGTATGTCTGATAACCATTGGCATTCTTAAAATTTACAAGATATCTTGATGAAACTCGGTATACATGTTCATTTTGCAACTACAATTTTTATAATATCCTCTAACAATGCAAGGTCGAATCGTGAAATTAAGGGGAAACGCAAACTCGGCCTCGTGATTTTCCTGAAGAAGGGCGTGTCACTCGAAATCGCTAGTTGCCAGCTTTGGTCATAGCGATGTCAACCAAATTTTTAAATATTCAAAATATGAAATCGCAAAGATTGTATATTTGAAAATTTCATGCAGTTTTACTATTTTTGATACGCCCATTAAATTTTGACACGAAATAGCGGCTATATCCTAAATAAAAAAAAATTGTTGCTCTGCAGCGATACAAACTTCAACATCATTTTAAGAACTAATTTTTTTAGAATATGTAGTTTAGAAAAAAACGAATCGAAATTTTTTGGAAAATTTTCCTGCAATTTCTCGAATCAAACCTTA
The DNA here is from genome assembly GCF_024137745.1 of Phymastichus coffea. Classification (NCBI taxonomy): domain Eukaryota; kingdom Metazoa; phylum Arthropoda; class Insecta; order Hymenoptera; family Eulophidae; genus Phymastichus; species Phymastichus coffea. The sequence goes on along the minus strand of NW_026706832.1, from coordinate 2,804,499 downwards.
AACTATGAGATGAGTTTTTTGCAGTCGTTTAAGCTTTTTTGACCAAATGGCAAATAGGCAAAGTAGCTATAGTCTCGAAATCAGCTCAGAAAACCGTGCTTTTTTCTTTCCTTTTGCTGTCACAAAATTGTCAATTATCCCAATAGATTGTTGGCAAATTGATCGACACGAAAGATCTCAAGCTTCATTGCATTTTATTACCATTCATTTTTCACAGAGATCACCTGACCATCATTTTTAAACCGATAGGAGAAACTTCGTCGTTTTGTTTTTTTAGTAATCTTTGATGACCATGAGTTAGAATGATTTTTATAAGAAATAAATGACAAAAAAAAGTAGGGTTATTTATTTCGATTAAGTTATAAATAGAATAGTTTGTTTGATAACTTATTTAGTTTTGGTCTGTATCTTAATAAATTTAAAACAATTCGGCCGAAAAAAATTTGAAAAAAATCCATTTTTAATTGTTTGATAGAAAGTTTATTCAAGTTTTGAAGTAGTTGTTAGTTTAAAATAATCTACTATAGTCTAAAAACAGTTTTTCTCAAGTTTTAATTTACAAAAAAATTAATTAATGAATGCATTGGATTTTATAGGAATCTGTTTGTTAAACTTGGATTGCCTACTTGATTTTTCTTTCTTCAAAATGATCCATGTCTATTAGAAGTTTATGAATTTTTTTAGAAATTTGGGGTATCAAAAGACGTATATTCAAATAAAATACCTCGGCTACTTTACTTTAAAAAGTACACATTTTTTAGCTTTCAAGCTAAACTCTTATGTACAATTCTAATCAAGAAATTTTGTTAATTCGCATTCATAGAATCTCTCAATTTTTCTAAGTAGCATAGATAATTATACGCGATGGTTATTTTGAATATTACTAATACATTCTCAAAACAGATGAAAGAGATACCCAGAACCGTATTGCGTTCTGTCAATTCTTGCCGAATGAAATAGATGCTGATCCAGGCTTTATGGATCGAATTCTCTGGACTGACGAATCAACATACATACGGAAGGGAATGTTTAATCAGCACAATGAGCATCAGTGGGCTCATGAAAATCCGCATGTGGCTCGGGAAGGTAAGTGTTTTGAATAGTTAAAGACACCATATTCTAAAAAAAATCAATCCCATGAAAATTTTCCTATGCGTGTGCGTCTTCTATTGAAAGAAAATTTATTTTTAGGATACGCTTAATAATAAACGTTTTTTAAGCATTTTTCAAACACTTTTTCTATACCCCCTACACGAAGACGCGACTCTGCGCACACTTCAAAAAGCAATGGTACTCCAAGTCGCATCTTTGCGTTCGGAAAACCGAAAATGTTTAAAAGATATATCTAAAAATGTATATTATTACGAGTATAATAAAAGTAAACTTTCTTCCAATAATACACGCACACACATAGGGAAATTTTAATCGGATCAGCAGTTTATTTTGGAATACGGGGTCTCCGTACCGGGATCCGGCCGTGAATTTGTCATTGGGTGCGTTAGTTATGATTTTAAAAAAAAACAGTCTACGATCTCTAGCGATTGACAAAAAAATTTTTCTCTATCGAAATAAAATTTGTATTTATAGGTCTATAAACAATTATTAATGAAAACGTTATTTAGTTCGTTCGAATTGCTTTTTCAGTTTATCCACATGGAGGTTCGTTTGGTGGATGAATATATTAAATAAATATAGCGATGATTTAAGTGTAAAGGAAAACTTGATGTTTTATTAAAAGTAGACTAACTACTACAAATACTTAATAGTAGAGACTTAGTCTACGCAAAGACCGCGCATCTCGCAGAGAGTAGATATGTAAGCGTGCCGGCAGTTCTAGCGTGAGTGACGGTTCACTCGTCATACCTCAGCGAAGACGCTTCCCTTGGGCATTGGGGGAAGGTAAGTCCCACCCACGAAGTCCGTGAAAAGGGTAGCTGAGGACCAACGGGAAAGCAGGGTGATGAGACGTGTTTTGTCGCTAATAACAAGGGATTAGCGAGAGCGCAAAGCAATTTTTAAAAATCGAAATTCGGCGCGGCAGTTAAGCGGCAGCCGCGCGACAGCTGAACTAAATTATTTTATTGATGCTGGGGAAAAACTGAAAGTTTTAACCAAGTAGATCAACAGATAAAGCACGTCCGCCACACGCATTTAAACAATGGGACGATAAAGTCAAAACTGATTCACAGTTCATACATTATTATGAGTATTAATCTAAATCACGAAGAAAATGTAATTCGTATATGCATCTATAAGTGCGAAAGACTATTTAAGAGCAATAATTTTTTGTGAAGCGAGATGTTCATTCGCCGTTTTTAAAAATTATCATGCACTGATACTTTATTTCGTAGTACGAATGTATACAATTCCTCACGTATTTTTCAGTTAAATTTTCCTTTAATAGCCTTAAGATTGTGGGCACGTAGAAGAGAAAAAACAAAATAGAACAAATGCAATCATAAAAGATCAAAATATAAACATAAATATTACTTTTTGTAAATAATATGCTTAAATTACACAGGCACACAAAAAAAACCAAGTCTCTGATATTTGAACGCGACACATATATTCCCATCTAATTTGATCCTCTGATCACGAATCCGCGGTCCAATTGACCCCATGACGTCTGGGTCAAGGGCATTTGAAGGTCAAAATTGAACACACACATTTGAGTTGAAAAAAATGACTAATCTTTATGTTTTTTGGGTCGCTGAATAATAATTCGAGGTCGGTTTGACCTCAAGTAGTAAAGGTCAAGGTCATTTGAAGGTCAAACGTGTTTATTTTAGAAATAATGCATTTTTTACTGCAGATTCTGAAAGAACGAAAAATTTTACGTCCAAAACTGTATTTTTTTTATTTTTTTAATATGAGCCAAAGGTCATTTCAAGGTCATTATAAATGGTGATGTGGGGAATTAATTTGATGAATGCAGAAATACGAAAATATGGTTCCCTTCACCTAAACTATTGCGGTAATATACGAGGTGTGATCAAAAAGTAAGGTGAATTTTTATTTTTCTCAAAAAATATTTATTTATTCATCAATTTTTCTTTTATCTCCTTCAAAGAAATCCCCCTCGGATATAATGCACTTGTGCCAACGCTTTTTCTAATCCTCAAAGCATTTCAAAAAATCATTTTTTGTGATCTTGTTTAGTTCATCCTTCGATGCCGTCTTTATCTCCTCAATCGTGGCAAAACGCCGTCCTTTCATGGGCCTCTTCAGTTTTGGGAACAAGAAGAAGTCACAGGGGGCCAGATCTGGAGAATACGGTGCCTGTGGCATCGTTACTGTGTTGGTTTTAGCCAAAAATTCGCGCACAAGCAACGATGTGTGAGCAGGGGCGTTATCATGGTGCAAAAGCCAATTTTTATTTTTCCACAAATTCGGACGTTTCTGGCGGATTGCTTCGCGCAAATTGCGCATAACTTGCAGGTAATATTTCTTATTTACTGTTCTACCCTGTGGCAAGAAGTCATGATGCACCACGCCCCTGCAGTCAAAGAAAACTGTAAGCAAAACCTTTACATTTGATCGAACTTGGCGTGCTTTTTTTGGTCTTGGTGATCCAGAATGCCTCCACTGGGACGATTGAGTCTTAGTCTCGACGTCATAACCGTATACCCATGTTTCGTCACCTGTTATAACCCTGTTGAGAAATCTGGATCATCGTTGACGTCATTCAGTAGCTCTTGGGCGATGCTCATGCGACGTTTCTTTTGGTCGAAATTGAATAATTTCGGAACAAACTTCGCTGACACACGTCTCACGTCGAAAACACTCGTCAAAATTGATTGGCACGAACCAAATGAGATGCCAATATCATCAGTAATTTCTCTAATGGTAATTCGACGATTTCTCAATACTATTTTCTTCACTTCTTCAACATTCTCATCAGTTGTTGATGTGCTGGGGCGTCCAGAACGAGGTTCGTCGTCGGTGTCTTCTCAGCCTTCTTGGAAGAGTTTATACCACTTGTAAACATTTTTTTGGCTTAAAGTAGACTCACCGTATGCCACTTTCAGCATTTCAAGTGTTTTGGAACATTTGATTCCATTTTTCACACAAAATTTAATGCAAACTCTTTGATCCATATTTTTAGACAGCAGCAAATCGTGGAGCACGCAAAACACTTCTAACCTTGATGCCTCTCACAAACAAACGAAACATACTACAAAGCTGAAATTTGGAACGTATGTTTTAGACGAGTGTACCGACATAACCAAATAAAAAAGTCGAAGATCGAACGGACATAGCCTGCTAAATTTCAAAATTCACCTTACTTTTTGATCACACCTCGTACTGCTGCGAATGTAAGGAATTATCTTGATGAGGTAAGTATTATAGTATACATTGTTGTTGGAAATATGTAAAAGCATCTCAACTATTTTGCGGAGGAAAGAAAAAAAGAGCAAAAATAGACGAAAAAATAAGCAATGAGGAATGGCTAAAACACTTCAAGAAGCAGCTGGGAGAAAAAGAAAAGGACTACAATAAAAAAGAAGAAAGAGAAGAATGGGAAAGGGGGAAAAAGAAGAAAGAGGGGAAATAAAAGTAAAAGAGGTAGTAGAGGTGATAAAGAGAATGAAAAAGAAAAAAGCAACAGGAGAAGATGGGATTGCAAATGAAGCGTGGATGGCTGGGACTGAAAGCCTAATAAATGACCTGACAAAATGTCTAAATAGAGTATGGAACGGAGAGGATACCCGAAGGAATGGAGAAAGGGAATAATAATACCAGTATACAAGAAAGAAAAAAAAGAAGAAGTAAGCAATTATAGGGGTATAACGCTGATGGACACAGGATATAAGATATTTGCAGAAATAGTAAGGAAAAGACTAGATAGAGAGATAGAAGAAAAAGGAATACTAAGCGATACGCAAATGGGATTCAGACTAAAAAGAGGAACAACAGATGCAATATATGTGCGAAAAACGGCAATAGGAAAAGAAATCAGGGAAAAAGGTGGGAAATTGTTTGTCTTCTTCGCTGATATGAAAGCAGCGTTTGACAGGATAAGAAGAAAGAAGAAATGGGAAATAATGAAGGAAAAAGAAATAGATAAAAGGATCAGAAGAAGCATAGAAGAAATATACAAGGAAACAGGATGCAGAATAAAAATTAGAGGAGAGATAATAGGGGAATTCGACACAGAAAAGGGAGTAAGGCAAGGGTGCCCGCTGAGCACCACGCTATTTAATCTTGCCTTTGCGGAGTTAGAAGAGAAAATGAGTAAAATTCAGGAAGGAGGAGTGGTAATAGGAAGAAAGAAAATTTGGACGATAGGATACGCGGATGATATAGTAATGATGGCAAAGAATGAAAATGGGATGAAAGAGATGCTGAAAAAACTAAGGATATTCTTACAGGAAAGAGGGTTGGAATTAAACGTAGAAAAGTCAAAAATGATGAAATGTAAGAAAGGAGGAGGAAGAGGAAAGGAAGAAAGTTTTGAGTGGATAGGAAAGAAAATTGAAATGGTAAAAGAATATAACTATCTGGGATACATAATAAACAAAAATAATGGGAATAAGAGACATATAAAGAAAACAGAAGGTAAAATAAATATGGGAATAGGAAAAGTATGGGGGTTGGGAGAAAGATTATTCAAAGAAAATTGGAAGCTAAGGATGATGTTATTTGACGCGTTAGTGAAAAGCGTGATAATGTATGGAGCAGAAATATGGGGGTGGAAAAGATACGAGGAAATAGAAAGACTATTAATGAAATATATAAAATGGGTACTGGGTTTGGACAGAAACACACCGAGTTATCTGATAAAATGGGAAACAGGAAGAAAAGAAATAAAAAAAAAGCAATGGAGAGAGCGATGAGATATGAAAATAAAATTAAAGAAGAGGGGGATGGAACAAAAAAGAAAGAAGCATGGAGAGAAATGATGAGAAACGAAAGGAAAAGAGAAGAAAGAAATGAAAAAAAAGGAGAGAGAGAAGAAAGACTAGGGGAAAGTAAAAAATACAGAGAGAGAGAAGAAGGAGACGATGAGAGAGAAGAGTTCTGGGAAGAAGTAAGAGAAGAATTGAGGAAAAAAGAAGAAAAAGAAATGGAAGATAAGTTGGAAGAATTAAGATATATAAGAGAGTGGAAGGGGATAAAGGAGGAAATGAAGAAGTGTAGACTAAAAGAAATACAAAATGAAGGGAAAATAAGAGGCCTACAAATAAGAGAGAGGTTTAGGTTAGGGAACGAGACAAGAGGGAGTAGATACTGGGAAAAAGAAGAAAATAAGAAATGTAGAATGTGCCAAAAAGAAGAGGAAAATTGGAAACACATAGTAGAAAAATGCGAAATGACAAGAAAAGAAGGAGAAAAGTGGGAAGAAATAATAGTTGGGAGCAAAGAAAAAATAGCATGGATGAAGGAACTAAAGTGGAAAAGAAGAAGAAAAGAAGAAGAAAAAGAGAAAGAAAAAGAAAAGTGAAAAGAGAGAAGAAAGAAATTGGTAAGAGAGAATGGTAGTAAGCATGAGTGAAAGCAGAGGGAGCGGAGGATATCGCAGAAAAGGTGTAAAAGCCCTAATACGGACAGGTGAGAAGACCGGCTAGATAAGAAAGAAATTAAAAGAAAATTCATAGAGTAAAGAAGGCAAAAGAAAAGATTAACGAAAATGGATGAAATTGAAAGGAAAATAACGAAGATAGAAAGAGACAGAAGAGTAGAAAAAGAAGACCTGGAAGAATGGATGGAAATAGAAAGAAAAAAAAGAAGGGATGTGGAAAACAAGGTAAAAGAGTTGGAAAGAGAGGCTAGGAACCAGGAAATAAGACTAAGAACAATTGAGGAAAACCTAAAAGAAAGCGGAAAAGAAAGAGATGAGAAAGGAGCAGAAGAGAAAGTAGAGAGAAAAAAAGAGAAAAACAAAAGAAAAAAATGGAAAATGGAAAGTGAAAGTGACGAATCACCAGGAGAAGAATGGGACGAGTGGACAAAAAGAATACTGGTAGTGAAAAAGGGACCAAAATGGGAAGAAGGTGCAAAAATAGAAGAATGGTTTGAAAATGTTCATAAAGTGAAAGTGAATCACGTAATGGAATTGGGAGAAAGGCTGAAAGTAGAGTTTAATAGCAGAGAAGACAGAGACAAGATATGGGACTTGGAAAGAGAAATATATAGAGAAGGAAAAATGAGCTTAGACGAGTGGCTGTCCTTTGAAGAAAGAAAAGAGAGGGACGAAATAGTAAGGGCAGCAAAGAAGGTCCTCAGTGCTTGCCAGGAAGCAGGAGTAGTAATGGACATCGTGGTAGAAAACAGAAGGATGATTATAAATGGGAGGACTTACAGAAAGAGGGGAGGTAAGTATAGGAGGGAAAGAGAAAGAAAGAGGATGGGATAGAAGATGGAATGAAAGAGTGAGAAGAAGACGAAAAAAGGAAGGCAAATGGAAAAGAAGATGAGAAGGAAATACAAAATACACTAACACAAACAAAAACACAATCACACACATATACAACATAATCACACAAAACACAAAGAAAAAAAAAGAATCAAGGCACGTCACACAATAATAATGAAATGTACTTTGTAAGAAACTAAAGTTGTAACATTTAAGTTGAATAAATTTATATATATATATAAATATAAAAGTCGTTCTAGGACAGATAGCCTTATGAAAATTTTCTACTTTGTATCATACTTGACGAGTTTTATTTCCGTCGCTCAAAGATTCTCAAATCTCAATTAAAATCCGCTATCCTCCTCTTTCCCTTTTATTTCAACTCTACTTTGAATATAAAATTTTTTAATCTCTACGTATGCTGCCAGTATTTTGATTACTTGTACTACTTCAGTCTACAGAAGTTTTAAAACCAACACGACTTCATTAGTATACTTCGGGGAGCATGTGAGAGTGCATTCACAGTACAGCGCTAGAAACCAAATATGTATATGTCTGTACATGCACCTGCATGTACAACTGTCAGCTAGAAAAATTATTGGTTTCATTTACAGATTTTACGCAGGTATATTAAAATCGCTTATAAAATATTTTAATTCTTCAAGGTATATGGCGGCCATTGGATAGGCAATAATGGTCCAGTACGGTGGCCAGCAAAATCTCCTGATTTGAACCCATTTGACTACTTTTACTGGGGGACATCCAAAGAAGCAGTTTATCACAATGGCGGCCTCAATGACCCAAATGACATGATACAAAGAATCCAACATCATGCCCAGCATCTAGAACCCGAAAAAATACATGCAGCTACACATCAGATAAGACGTAGAGCTATTTTGTGTATTCAGCAACAGGGGGGGGCATTTCTAACAATGCTTGGATGGTGATGATGGTGGTAATGGTGATGATGGTGGTAATGGTGATGATGATGTTGTTGAGGAGGAGGACAAGAATGGTGATGATGTTGATGGCAATGATGAAAATGGAGAAGATGATGATGATGATATGAACAACGATGGTGAAAATGATGGCAGCGAAGACGGTGAGGCTGATGATAGTATGGATGAAGATGATGACGACGTTGGCAACGATCCGGATTGGGAGATATAAATTTACATGTTTTTTATATTTTTTCTTTTCTACTAAGGTTTTACTAAAAACTAGTCAGCCTAATAGTAGATGAAATTCGAATCATTCGATAAAACGTTATACTCCGTGTAAATAAAGATGATTTGTTATATAAATCTGTTTTTTCAATCATCTCCCTTAGCTGTTTTGGTTGTTCTCAATACGGGCCTCAATTATTTAAATTTTCATACACCACTGAGTTCATCACAAACAGTTATGGATAAGTGGACTTATGAAAATTTTTTTCTAGAATTGAGGTAATTAGATAAATAATTGAAAAGAAGAGTGATAATTTACTCGTTCAACTTCTAAAACTGGAATCAAGACAAATAATTGTGGGTGAGGTGACAGAATGTCAACTGACGAAACGTTAAATAAGCGTAGGGTTGTGAGACCGTTCTCGTTATTCTACCTTTTTTTCCGCTCTCGTCCTTCCTTTCCCATATTTCCCAAAATATCGACTACGTTTAACTCTTGATCATTGACACTTATACCACAGCTTACCTTTGGTCTGTTGCATTACCTGTTCCGCCCGTTGCTTTTGTCTTTTCAATATTATCTTCACGTCTTCTACGGCTAAACCAGGCCACACTGTGCTCCTTTGCCTTTCTACCAAAGTCCATGTTTAACTCTGACTCTTCTATCAAGCAGCACTGAGCGCATCTGCCCTTCACACAAATCTCTATATATCTGACACACTTCTGAGACCGCCCTGAGGTTGACCGCTTTTTCTTCCGAGTCGCTGCTCTACCTTCCCATCTTCTTAAACTATGCTCGCTCCGCCCTATTTTTTGAGACTCTGCTTCGACTAACTCTTTTTCCAAGTCACAATGGCCTCGTCCGCTCTCTTTTCCGAACCCAACTTCGTCTAACTCTATTTCAAATCAGCATTAGACACGTCCTCTTTTTCCGAGAACCCGCTCCGTTTAACATAATTTCTAGTTAGCAATGTGGTCGTCTGGGATCATTTCCGCGCCCTTGCTCCGTCGGACCCATTCCTAAGACCCTACTATGACCGCCTTATCTTGTCCCCAAGCCGCCTGCTGTTATTGCTCGTCGTTAACTGTCAATCCAAATTAACACTATGCTCGATTGGCCTTTTCCAGAGAAGAAATGGGCTCGACCACCTTCTTATTCGAGCCCGACTTAGCCTGACCCTTTTCCAATGCCACCCCCTGCTCGTCTAGCCTACAACTAGCGCCCTCGCTTTTATGTGCCGTTATTCCCAGTCAGCACTGCGTTTGCCTAAGCGTTTTTCCGCACCCTCACTCCGACTAACCCCTTACTAAAGCAGCACTGGGCTCCTTCGCCAATTTTTTCGAGTCCGTACTGCTTGAATCTTTTGCTAGGCCTCCCTATGTTCGACTGGCTACAATCTATGCAACCGCTACCTTTGCCATTTTTTCCATTCAGCACAACACATCTGCACTCTTTTCTGCGGACTCGGACATGGACATAGCCCTATGCTCGTCTACCCTTCTGAACGCAACCCCCCGCTCGTCCGTTCATTTTCACCCAGCCCTCAGCTTGTCTGCCCTTTTAGACATGGCGCTCTACGCGTCCGCCCTATTTCACACATTTCTGATTGTCCGTCTTATTTCGACGGATCCCTCCCACCGTCAGTCTAATTTCGACGCAGCCCTCTGCTCGTCTGCCCTTCATGACGCAGCCCTGCGCTCGTCCGTTTTATTTCGACGAATCCCTCCCACCATCCGACTAATTTCGATGCAGCCCTCTGCTCGTCTGCCCTTTATGACGCAGCCCTCCGCCCGTCTTCCCCAGTTTACACAGCCCTCTGCTCGTCTGCCCTTCATGACGCAGCCCTCCGCTCGTCCGTCTTATTTCGACGAATCCCTCCCACCGTACGACTAATTTCGATGCAGCCCTCTGCTCGTCTGCCCTTTATGACGCAGCCCTCCGCCCGTCTTCCCCAGTTTACACAGCCCTCTGCTCGTCTGTCTTATTTCGACGTCTCCCCCTCGCCGTCCGTCTAATTTCGACGTAGTTCTCGGCTCGCAAGCCCTTTTAGACGCAGCCCTTCGCGCATTTGCCTTGTTTCACACGGCCCCCCACCCGTCCGTCTCATTTCGCCTTGACTTCCGCTCGTTCGCCCCATTCCGCCCAGCCCCCAGCTCGTCTGCCCTTTTCGACATAGCCCTCTACGCGTCCGCCCTATTTCACACATTTCTGATTGTCCGTCTTATTTCGACGTCTCCCTTTCACCGTCCGTCTAATTTCGACGTAGCCCTCCGCTCGTCCGTCTTATTTCGACGAATACCTCCAACCGTCTGTCTAAATTCGACGTAGCCCTCCGCTCGTCCGTCTTATTTCAACGAATCCCTCCCACCATCCGACTAATTTCGATGCAGCCCTCTGCTCGTCTGCCCTTTATGACGCAGCCCTCCGCCCGTCTTCCCCATTTTACAGAGCCCTCCGCTCGTTTGTACAGTTTTAACATAGCTCTCTGATCGTCTACCCTTTTGGACGCAGCCCTCCACTCATTCGTCATATTGTGACCTAGGTCTCTGCTCGTCTGCCCTACATCACTGAGCCCTCCGCTCGGCTGTCCTATTCTGACGTAGCCTTCTGCCCGTCTGTCCTTCTAGACGCAGCCCTTCGTTCGTCTATACTTTTTAACGTTGCCCTCGCTAATCGGCCTTTTTGCATTTCCGCACTGGACTCATACCCCTTTATCGTAGCAACACTAGGCTCGTCCGCTCCTTTTTAGAGCAGCACTAGGCTCGTCCGCCCTCATCAGACCAGCGCTCGGTTCCTTTGACCTTTCCCGAACAGCACTGGGCTCGTCTGCTATCTTCCCAGCGCCGTTGCTTCGCTTGTCCTATTTTCAGTCATCACTGCACTCGTCTGACCTGCTTAATTAAGTCCCAGCTTCCTCCTGCCTATTTCTAAGGCCGCGCCGTGCTCGTCTTCTTTTTCTCCCCGGGTCTCTGCTATATGTGACCTTTTTCTCAGAGCTGCTTTGCGCACGTCTACCCTCTTCGCCTAAACCTCGGCATCATCAGAATTTTTACTTGAGCCTCGCTTCGTTCGCAGCTTTTCTGAGGCCGCACTGTGGTTTATTATGATCATGGAAGAGCAAAAATCTTATGACCATCGATTTCGGCTCTAACAAAATTTTGAAAGCATCATGTTTTTTCCAAAAAAAGTTTTTTCCATTGTATTTTTTGTCGTTGACCCAGAATTTAAAGTCAAATTACCAGTTTGACAGTTAGCAGTTGTCATGACAGCTGTGATAACATTTGTCTTCAAACACGCGTCCAGGAAACGCAAAAACAGTAGGGTGACTTTTTCTGTTTCCACGTATCAAATTTTGTCGAACTTTTAAGTTATCGAAACAATTTAATTTCAGATTTGTGTTCAGCGATGAAAAATACAATGGGAAACACATTTTCGAGATCGAAAAACAATTGTGGAGCTTACAATTGCCAGCGCGACCTTGCTGAAAGCGAAAAACTGAATTTCCCAGTTTTTGACTGTGAGCTCGAGAAAAAGTATCACACCGAACTTTATAATCGCAAAAATCGGTATCCTTTTTCATTCTAGGCCCTTCAAGGTACAACTTGCTGCTTTCAACATTTTTTCAGAGCCAAAATCGACGGTGATAAGATTTTTGCTCATTTTAAATTCAAAATAAACCTCAATGTGCCGCTCCGTCTGCGTCCGCAATTCTCTTAGGTCGCCCTGCGTTCGTCTGTCCTCATGCCCCCCAGCCTCATCCCCCGTTTCGTTTATTCTTCTCAAAATCCGCACCTTCGCCACATCCGCTACTCTCTCCGAGTAGCCTGGCACCTTTGACTCATTACGGATCTTCTTTCGTATGTCGGTTTTTTCAACGATGAAGTTACCATGCGGAACAGGGCAACGAGAGATTGATTTTAAAAAAAATTATGGGAATTTGTTTTTGGAATTTCTTTTCACCGAAAAGTGGTGACGACTTTTATAATTTTCAGTTTTTTATTATTGATAATTCTTAATTCAACTTAGGAAAAATTGATGTACACACATTTACGCACTTCATGAAAAGTGTTTCGCTTCTCAGACTATGACTTAAAGTTCTAATGGGTTCTACAATAATCCTAACTATTTTGATAATTGTAGCTTGCTCGTTAGATTGATAATAATATTTCAGAAATGCGCAATGTATTGTAGATCTAGTCTTCAGCATTGCGATATTTGCTTTATAATTATTATGTGCTGGAAATAATTTCATGACTAATGATCATTACTGAAATTCAAATTTCGCTTACTTGATTCGAGGCGCCGAGTTGCTGCAAGTCATCGTAGCGACAGCATTTTTGTTTACGAGCCGCCTACTTACCAAACCGCGTTTTTTCTCGGAGATTTAAAGCTTCTTCTATTATAGGCTCTATTAGAGTCTCACCCATAGTCTCAAAATCAGATGTGTTACGATTCACACGCGTGAGAAATTTTAGGATGGATTACTTGTGTGTGACTAGTGTACATCGTCTCGCACACGCGAATTGAGACTTTGTTCCAAGTGTGATGACACATCAGGAGTGAATTTTCCACATGGAAATTTTCAGCCAAGGGTTGTCAGTATTTATTTATTATTATTTTATTTATTAATCTTAAAAAAACGTATAACCAAGCCAATTGGAAACACACTGTACGCCTCTACCTATTGATCTCAATTTTCTCAAACGCAAAAAAAAGCAATGATGTAGTAACCGATCACAGCGATTTTCAGTATTAAATGAACATAATTCTTAAGTAAGACAGCGAGTTTGAATTCGACGACCACGAATACTAAATAACCTATTTCGCAAAATAGACACAAAAGCTTTCACGTGCATCATTGTTATTAGTCAATCGGTATTGAACCGTTCTTTTTATTGATAGGCGTTCAATCAATGAATACGTATATCAATATGTAGACATGGGAGCTCCGTGTTGCACGATTGGGTTGAGCACCGCTTGCAATCAGCGGCGGCGCGCGCCGCTGGCCCCCCCTCACTGCTCCACGCTCGCCACCAAGCGCCCGTTCTTCTAAAGCTGTACGCTGATTGGTCGATCTTTGAAGCTAATTATCTAATTACCTAATTATTTAATCGAAAACTAAGAACACAATTCTAAATTAATTTTTCGAGACGATTCGAATGGAATTATTAGTTACATATGTTTTTGAATCACCCTGTATAAATAATTAATTGTCTACATCTAATACTCTATCAGAAAAAAATTAGTATTATTATTTATAGTATTTTTCTGGTAATAATATTTCCGTAAAAAAAGATGTAACTTATCGTTAAAATTTATTTAACAACAAGAAAAAAAGAAAAAAAGAATAGACATACAGGAGAATCGAACCTAGCCTCCTTTGTATCTATACGACAGTGCTCTACCGTCTGAGCCATTATCGCTCTTTCTAAAGATAGTACGTACTAACTATATATATTATTTTTATGATTTAGGAAAAAATTATCATTTTAAAATTATTATCAATTGTCTTTAATAAAATTAATATAACTCAAAAGATACCTATCTTATACTTATCTATTGCTTCTGCCGAAAAGAAATATAATAGGGGTATATAAAATGCAAGATTATTGTTTATTAATAATTATCTGTATTTTTAATGATACGTTATGATATATAGCACTGAAAAGTGCTGTTTTATAATTAATATATTAGGTTGGTCAAATTATCAATAATTTTTATTACGAAAGAGTTTTAAACGTGGACAAGAAGAAGTGGCACTCAAATGCACTGATCACTGCTTGACAGTGGCAAGAAAAACAAAGCGCACGCACGATGGCAAAGAAAAACAATTATTAATACCTTTATTATAATTTAAAAGATACCCACTATATACTTACCTACTGCTTCCGCCGAAAAGAAATATAATAGGGATAAATAAAACGCAAAATTATTGTTTATTAATAATTATCTTTTTTTTGGGCATACGTTTGATATATAGCACTGAAAATTGCTGTTTCATAATTAATATATTAGTTTGGTCAAATATAGCAATATTTTTTATTACGAAGAAATTTTAAACGTGGACAAGAAGAAGTGGCCCTGAAATGGGCAGATCACTGCTTGATAGTTGCAAGGAAAAAAAACGCACAGACGATCATGATCGTATATTAATACCAAGTGGCGAATCTATTCCACACTAATCTTTGCTACTCCCACCATTAATTATGCGTATCCTCTTTCCTCAAAGTTGTCGACCAATGACCGTTGCGCGCTCAATCTTTGCGGAAGCAAATGAAAACTGCATTAATTCGCAACCTTACATGAGTGAGTGATAACTATGCAGTGCGAAAGTGACCAAGAAGTGCAGCGAATGGTGGAGATGTTCTCCCTAGATAAGAGTGAGTGGCAGGATGCACTGATCGTAGCCGTAGCAGCGCTTGACGAGGACTTCGGTGTTCTGGAGACTGCCGTAAATTCTCCACCAGGACCGCGAAACAACGCGTTGGAGGAGGAAAAGGAGGAGAAGAGTATGATAACACCGTCTCCGAATATTGACATTTCGGAGGCTGGAACAATTAGAATACCGTTAACACCTCCGTCATCAACATTGTGAGTAATTCTATTTTACTCTCATTCTCTTTTTTTTAACATAATTAATTGAATCATTTTAATATAAACAGATATGCTTTTATTATAACAAATTTTATATACAGGGTTCCCAGACCATCCACCCACCCCTTCTAGTTTTTCAAAAATGCATTTTCAGAAAATGTGAAACATACAATATCTCAGTAAATCAGTCAAAGATTTCAGCGGTGACCTTTAATTTGACCTTGGAAATGATTTTCAAGAGCATCTCAAGGTCAACTTGGTTTTTTTAAATAGGAACTCCTACCTTGAGCTCTTAAAGAGCACGAAATTTTTAGTCAAGTTTTCTTATAATTTTTTTTATTAGGGGTACAGTTACCGAGAAAAAAATTTATTAACATTTGCAATTTAACATGTGAAGCCTTTCAGATAACAAGCCATCGGTTTCACCAGTTAAATTACAAATGTTAATGAATGTTTTCTTTTTCGAAAACTATGAACTTGAATATCCATTCGAATGACGTGGTTTGAAGTCGATACCTTAATGAAGAAAAAAAATATCTACGACGATGATGAGGTTTACCTTTTGAGCGTCATCCTCTTGTGGATAGTCTTGAGCGAACTCGATGATCTGTAGCGCACGGCGGTCGCCGAACGAGAGAACGAGTTCGGTTTTAAACCGTACGAGCAGCCAGCCAGCAGCGTTAGCTGGACTCTGTCTGCAGGTAATATCGATCCACGCAAGCGAGCGATCGATCATCCACGTCACGAAGCGCGCAAATTATGAGTTTAAATAGACTTACACGTTACATTATATTGTTTTTCCCAGTGGAATATATGATGACAGTTGCTGGTCATGCTATGGTATTGCATAATGGAAATTAAAATATCATTGCTGGTTTTGAGTATGTTTATATATTCACGTAAGTAAAATACAACTCTTCAGTTGAATGTACATATTAATAATTATGAAATAATTACAGAAAAAATGTAAATGAATAAAGTGAAAAATAACTACAATTACATTGGCAGGACGTAAGCCAGCTGTATCCTCTAAGAACTTGAAACAAAAAATTTTGATTTTGAAACATACCATAAAAATGAAATTTTAAAAAATAGAGAAGATGATGTGTAGAAAGAAATACGAGATGTAATCAAAAAGTAAGGTGAATTTTCATTTTTATGAAAAAATATTTATTTATTCATCAATATTTATGTTGTCTCCTTCAAAGTAATCTCCCTTAGATATAATACACTTGTCCCAACGTTTCTTCCAATCCTCGAAGCACTTCTGGTAAGCAAATTCTGGTATAACCTTGATTTCTTCCAGCGATTTTTTCTTTATCTTCTCATTCGTTCCAAACCTTCGTCCTTTTATGGGTTTCTTAAATTTGGCGAACAGAAAAAAGTCGCAGGGAGCCATATCCGGTGAATATGGTACCTGTGGCATGATTGTCGTTTTATTTTTTGTCTAAAAAGTTCAACACAAGCAACGATAAGTAAGCAGGACATTATCGTGATGTCAAATCCATGAATTGTTTTTCCACAATTCCGGACGGTTTTTTCGTATTGCTTCTCGCAAACGGCGCATAACTTCAAGGCAATACTCTTTATTGACAGTACAATCTTGTGGTATGAACTTTTGATGTACTACGCCATGATAATCAAAGAAAACAGTGAGGAAAACCTTGACATTTTTTTAACGTGCTTTTTTCGGTCTTAGCTCTTCTGGAGTCTTAAGACGATTGGGCTTTAGTTTCGACGTCATAAACATAAATCCATGATTCGTCACCAGTTATGACTCTTTTGAGCATATCAGGATCATCATTGACGTCGTTTAACAGCTCTTGAGCGATTTTCCTTCGACGATTCTTTTGTTTAAAATTAAGCAGTTTCGGAACAAATTTTGCGTCTACACGTTTCATGCCCAAAACTTCGGATAAAATTGCATGGCACGAGTCAACAGAGATACCGACGTCTTCAGGCACTTCTTTAATAATGATTCGACGATTTTTAACACCATTTGTTTTACTTTTTCAACACTTTCATCAGTTATTCAAGTGCTGGGGCTTCTAGAGCGACGTTCGTCCCCGGTGTCTTCTCGGCGATCTTGAAAGAGCTTATACCACTTGTAAAAATTTTTTTGACTTAAAGTAAAATCACCGAATGTTACTGTTAACATTTCAAGTGTTTTAAAGCACTTTATTCTATTTTTTATCCAAATTTTATGCAAACTCTTTGATCCATTGTTTTCGACAGCAGCCAATAGCCGAGTACAAAAACCACGTCCAACGTTTCTGTCTCGAAAAAAAAAGTAAACATACAAACTGACTGAATCTGTGAGCATATATGAGGGACATATATATCAACATAAAAAAAACATCGATGATCGAATCTACGTGCCCGCCCAATTTAAAAATTCACCTTATCTTTTGAACACACCTTATATGTTAGGTTTCATAAGTGACGGAGAACGTTTTCTTGAAGGACGCCAGATTTCATTGGTTAGAATTCAATAGTTTCATTATTACTCGTATTCTATTCTAATGCATCAGATCTTTCATGAGAATAGAATACAAGTCATTTTTATATATTTCTTACCGTGGATTTTGCATAAGAACAGGTTCAAGCAATTAATTAGATTCATTAATTAGAACAAATTTAAAAAATGTCCACTTGTAATAAAAAAAATTAATTAGAATTTTTACAGAGTAGTAATAAACGAAAAATTTTCATGTAATATATCATCAGAAATAAAACATAATATTAATACTGCAATTGAAAACTTAAATAACTAGATTTATAAAGCCATTCTACATGCAACTTCAATATACTTAATTGATCAAAAAGTAAATTTATGTATTTCCCAAAACAGTATGTGATAAAATTAAAGAAAAAAATCAATAAACATATGGCAGCAGACCAAATTACAAATTGATGAAAACAAATATAATCGGTTTATTAAAGAACTCACAAAGATTATTTACGACAGAAAAAAGAAAATATAAATAACTCTCTAACTAACCGAACTGTAACCATGGCTACTGATTATTCATTTTTAAAAGCAACTAAGAAAATAAATAAGCCACAATTATTTTTCTCTCATATCTTAAAAATACGAGGGTCGTTTGAAAAGTCCGTGCAAAGTCAGAGAGATGGTGCTACTAGTGCGTATCAAGATTACTTTCAGTTAGTGGCATATCTTGGAAGAGCACACACCAAGTTTCAGCCAGATCGGTCAATTACTTTGCGTTTTACATTCGTTTCAATCAAAGGAATCGAGTGGTTGTAAAAAATGGACGAAAAAGAATTTCGTGTATTGATTAAACATTACTTTTTCAAAGGCAAAACGCCTCAGGAGATTAAACAGAAGCTTGATAAACATTATGATGATTGTGCACCTTTGATTAGAATGGTTTGTAAGTGGTTTCAAAATTTTCGGAGTGGCCATATGAGCACAAAAGACGCTGAACGTTCTGGACGCCCCGTTGAGGTTACCACTTCAGAAATCATTGATAAAATCCATGATATGGTGATGGCTGACAGAAGAGTGAAGGTGCGTGAGATTGCTAGTACTGTAGGCATCTCGAGCGAACGGGTACATAATATTTTGCACCAACATTTGGACATGAAAAAGCTATCCGCTAGATGGGTGCCGCGATTGCTCACGATTGACCAAAAACAAGATCGTGTGAAGTGTTGCAAGAATGGTTTGCAGATGTTCCAGCAAAATCCGCAAGACTTTAAGCGTCGTTTCATCACTGTAGATGAAACATGGATACATCACTACAGAAAGACCAAAGAACAGTCTAAACATGGGTTACCAAGGGGGAATCTGTTCCGAAAAAGGCGAAGACAATTCTTTCGGCCGGGAAGGTTATGGCGACTGTCTTTTGGGATGCGCAAGAAATAATCTTCATCGACTATCTGGAAAAGGGTAAAACCATTACAGGCGAATATTATTCATCGTTATTGGATCGTTTGAAAACCGAGTTGCTAGAGAAAATTCCACGATTCGCCCATAAAAAAGTCCTCTTCCACCACGACAATGCGCCAGCTCACGCCTCAGCAGTTGTGGCCGCAAAACTGATGGAGATAGGGTTCCAACTCGTTTCACATCCCCCCTATTATCCAGACTTAGTTCCGTTGGACTACTATTTGTTCCCTAATACGAAAAAATGGCTAGCGGGGAAAAGATTTTATTCAAACGAGGAGGTGATTGCAGAAACGAATGCCTATTTTACAGACTTGGACAAATCCTGTTATTTGGAAGGTATTAACAAACTAGAGCAGCGTTGGATGAAGTGTATAAGCCTAAAAGAAGACTATGTCGAAAAATAAAAAACATTTATTAAAAAAAATCAAGCAGTTCTTATTTTTCACGGACTTTTCAAACGACCCTCGTAATATGACAGTCAAGAACAAGTATTGATACAGCAATTCATAAAACCAACATTTACAAAATGTATTCAACTTCCTTCAGCGTAAAATAACAGAAGATAAAAAACAAATATAACAGAACTGCATATAAAATAACAATAGTAATAGTCAGTCAATCGATAATATTAGAGTAAACGAAAAAAACTACATAATTCATCAGCTAGAAAATAAACAGATCTCCTATCACAATAATATAAATGCAAAGTTACTCAAAAAAAAACTTGCCAAAAAAGCAATAAAATACATAACTATTTTATTAAATTCATTACTTTGTTTAAGCTATTTTCTTACTGTAGAGGAAATAACAACAATAAGAATAAAATAATATTTATCCAAAAGCCGAGTAAACCGTTGCAGAACCTCACATTTTACAAGACTTGTGAAGCTGACGTTCAAAAAGTTTTTCTTTAATATTTTTGAATTTTCATGAGCTAAAACATTTTCTCCCTATTTTCGGATTAAATCTCCGCTTGACATTTTATTTCCGGATTTTCCGTTTTTAAAAGAATCGCGAAAAAATATCAGGCGTTCGGACAGCGCGCAATATGCATTGAACATTTTTGTCCTGTTTAAAAAGAAATAATGTCGATAGCGGATGATAGCTCCTTATTCCCGGATTACGAAACATTTTTCCTTTTGTCGATTATCTATCCAAAATTGAGGAAAATGTAAAGATTAGTAATATGCGTTAGTTAGTTGATAAAACAGGTCAAACATTTGCTAATCACCAGATATCCCTATATAAGTTCTACAGTGTATACAGTGCTAAAATTGTTTTTCACTACATATCATGAACAAAAATCGATAAACCGATAAATCAGTTCTAGATTAATTATTTTTGCTTAATATTCGATAAAACTACATAAAAATAAACGCTGCCTTATTTGTAAAGATACTGCATTCTGCATAATGATTTAGATGTACGAGGGTGGTCCGATAAGTACTTAGCCTCACCGCCCGATGGCGCCACGCTCGCAAACGAAATATTCTATCACGTACTACAACCTTCTCGATGGTTACTATCAAGATTTCAGCCGGATCGGAGTTGTAGATTATTTTTGAGAGCGTGTGAAAGAAAGTGTGTCCGTTGATTTTTGAAAAATGGAAAAAGAGCAGTATTGGTCGGTGATTCGATTCTTGTTTTTAAAAGGGAAATCGCGCAGCGAAATCAAAAAGCGCTTGGATGCTGTGTACGATGACTCTTCTCCTTCGATGGCCACCGTCAAAAATTGGTTTAAGGAGGTTGAACATGGTCGCACGTCGATTTTTGAAGAGCCACGTCCAGGTGCTCCGAAAACGGCTACCACGGAGGATAACGTGACAAAAATTGATGTTCTCGTATTGGCATATCGACGATAGAAGGTGCGCGAGATAGCTAAGATTGTAGGCATCTCGAAAGACCGCGTGGGTCATGTCCTGCACGACATTTTGGGCACGAGAAAGCTGTGAAGCACGCGATAGGTGCCGCGTTTGCTAACTCCGGACAACAAACGCAACCGTGAGACAACTTCAGAGCAATGTCTGACGCTGTTTAAGCGCAATCCGAAGGAGTTTCGGCGTCGTTTCGTGACAGTCGACGAAACATGGACCCACTGGTATACACCAGAGACCAAGGAACAATCGAAACAGTGGACTTTACCCGGCGAAAGTGCTCCGAAGAAGGCGAAGACTGCCCCATCGGCCGGAAAGGTGATGGCCACCGTTTTCTGGGATTCACAAGGTGTGATCTACAACGACTACCTGGAGAGGGGCAAAACGGTCACAGGGCTGTACTATGCCGAATTATTGGGCCGATTGGACGTCGAATTGCAGAAAAAACGGCCCCATTTGGCGAAGAAAAAAGTGCTCTTCCACCATGAAAACGCATCGGCTCACACTTCCGCCGTCGCCATGGCCAAATTAGTCGAATTAGGCTACGAACTGCTGCCTCATCCACCGTGTTCTCCAGATTTAGCCCCGTGCGACTTCTTTTTGTTTCCAAACTTGAAAAAGTCACTCCCCGGGCAGAAATTTGATTCGAATGAGGAGGTAATCGTTGTCACGGAAGCCTACTTTTCAGACCTCGAGAAAACGTATTTTTCAGATGGGTTAAAGAAGTTGGAGCATCGCTGGACGAAGTGTATCGAACTAAAAGGAGACTATGTTGAAAAATAAAACGCCACTTTTCAAAATTTCCGTTTTTCTTTTGTAGGCTAAGTACTTATCGGACCACCCTCGTATACAAAACTACTATAGCCGCACTGCTAGACGACACAGATAGCACTGTACGAACTGTAAAACTCATAGGGATATCTGGTGATTAGCACATGTTTGACCTGTTTTATCGACTAACTGCCGCATATTGCTAATCTTTACATTTTTCTCAATTTTAGATACAAATCGATAAAAGGAAAATTGTTTCGTAATCCGGGAATAAGGAGCTATCAAACGCTATTGATATTATTTCTTTTTAAACAAAAGAAAAATGTTCAATGCATATTGCACGCTGTCCCGACGCCCGATTTTTTTCGCAATTCACTTAAAAACGGAAAATCTGGAAATAAAATTTCAAGCGGAGACTTAATCCGTAAATAGGGAGGAAACGTTTTAGCTCATGAAAACTCATAAATATTTAAAAAAAATTTTTTTGGGCGTCAGCTTCTCAAATCCACATTGCAGGCCAATCAAGCTTCTGCCCACATTATTTAAAATTTGCAAAAAGGTAATAATTAAAAGAATAGATAAAATATTAATAGAAAAAAACATTATATATATATATATATGTGTGTGTGTGTGTGTGTGTTTTATTTCAACTTTTGTTACATTTTGGTTTACATTTCCTACTTTACTATTTGTGTCTCGTATCCAGTTTGTGTAGTTGCTAATGTATGTGTTTTGTGTGTGTATATGCGTGTGTATGCACGTTTTATGTATATGTATGCGTATTTATGTGTGTCTTCAAATCTTGTGTCTCTGTCTTCTGCGCCTGTCTGTTCAGCCTTTCTTCCCATTTTTCAGTTGCTAAATCTTTTCTTCCTCTCTCTTTTCGAGATCTGCCTTTTCCACTCTTCTGTTTCTCTTTTTCTTGCTTATTTTCTTTTCGACTTCTTCCTTTGCTACTTTCTCTTGCCTTATAACCTTTGCCTTTCTTTTGCTTTTGCTCTCTTCCTTGTTAATCATCTCACCTGTCTTTCTCCTTATTAGGGCTTTGACACCTTTTTCTCATTTCTCATTGCTCCCTCTGCCTTTCATTTCCTCAGTCTCACTTATTTTCCTTAGTATCTTATAATTTTGTCTTCTTGTTCTCCTTTTTATTTCTCTTCTACGTTTCTTCTTCTTTTCCATTTTTGCTCCATCATCCAATACCTGCTTACTCTCGCTTGTGTAGTTGCTAGTACGTCGTGCGTTTTGTGTGTGTGTGTGCATGTGTATGTTTGCGTGTGTGTATGCGTGTTTTGTGTATATGTGTGCGTATGTAGATGTGTCTGCGAGTCTTGTGTTTCTGTCTTCTGTTCCCGTCTGTCCTTAGGATCTCATAATTTCGTCTTCTTGTTTTTCTTTTACTTTTTCCTCTTCGTTTCTTCTTCTTTTCCATTTTAGCTCCATCATCCATGCTATCTTTTCTTTGTTTCTTATTGTTATTTTTTCCTATTCTTTCTCTTCCTTTTTGCTTTTTTTACATTTTTCTATGTGCTTCTAATTTTCTTCCTCTTTCATACAAATTCTGCATCACTTATTTTCTCCTTTTTCCCAACACCTGATTCCTCTCGTTTCATTACCTAACCGAAATCTTTTTCTTATTTGTAAGCCTTTTATTCTACCCTCTTCTTGAATTTCCTTTAATCTATACTTTTTCATTTCTTCTTTCACTTCTTTCCACTCCTTTATGTATCTTGACTTTTCTAGCTTTTCTTCTAGTTTCTTTTCTTCTTTTTTCTCTAGCTCTTCTCTTATTTCTTCCAAAATCTCTTCTCTCATTTCGTCTCCCTATTCCCTCTCTCTGTATATTTTACTTTTTTCTAGCCTTTTCTCTCTCTCTCCTCCTTCTTACCCTTTTTATCTTTTTCATTTCTTCCCCTTTTCTTTAGTTCTCTCCGTGCTTCATTTTTTATTGAGCCATCTCTTTCTTCTCTTATTTTGTTTTCATACCTCATTGCTCTTTCTAATGCTGTTTCTTTCATTCCTTGTTTTCGTGTTTCCCATCGTATTAAGTAACTTGGCGTGTTTCTATCTAATCCACAAACCCACTTTATGTATTTTAGTTGTAATCTCTTTATTTCCTTATATCTCTTCCATCCCCAGATTTCTGCTCCATACATAGTCACGCTTTTCGCCAGTGCGTCGAACAGGTTCATCCTTAACTCCCAATTTTCTCTAAATAGCTTTTCTCCTATCCCCTGTAGTCTTCCGAATCCCATATTTATTTACCCTTCTACCTTCTTTATCTGATTTTTATTTCCATTATATCTGCTTATCATATATCCCAAGAAGTTGTACTCTTTAACCATTTCTATCTTCTCACCTTCCCATTCGTATTCTTCATCCTTCCCCCTTCTCCTCCTCTTCTGCATTTCATCATCTTTGATTTTCCTACATTTAGCTCTAATCCCCTTTCTTTCAGGTATCTTTTTAATTTTTTCAGCATCGCTTTCATTCCACTTTCACTCTTTGCCATCATCACTATATCATTTGCAAATCCAAATGTCCATATTTTCTTCCTTCCTATCACTACCCCTCCTTCTTGCACCTACTTGATCTTGACTTCCAGGTCGGCGAAGGGAAGATTAAATAGAGTGGTGCTCAAAGGGCACCCTTGCCTTACGCCTTTGTAAGTCTCAAACTCCCCAATTATTTCTCCTCTAACTTTTACCTTACTCCCTGTTTTCTTATATATTTCTTCTATTCTTTTCCTAATTTTTCTATTTATCCCTTTCTCTTTCATGATTTCCCATTATTTTCTTCCTCTTTATCTTGTCAAAAGCGGCTTTCATGTCGGCAAAGAATACGTATAGTTTTCCTCCTTTTTCCCTTATTTCTTTCCCTATTTCTTTCCATATCGCTTAGCGTTTCTTTTGCTTCTAGTTCTCTTTCCAGCTTTTTCCTCAGTATTTCCGCATATATTTTATATCTCGTGTCCATCAGCGTTATTCCTCTATAGTTTTTTACTTCTCTTTCTTATATATTGGTACTATTATTCCCTTCCTCCATTCTTCCAGGTATCCTTCTTCGTTTCATATTCCGTTTAAGCATTTTATCATATCTTTTAACAAGCCTTCCGTGCCTTCCATCCACGCTTCATTTTCTATACCATCTTCTCATGTCGCCATTTTCTTTTTCGTTCTTCTTATTACCTCTTCTACTTCTTTTACTTTGATTTATTCACCTTCCTCTCCTTCGCTGTATTCGCTTTCTTCCCCTTTGCTTTCTTCCTTTTCTTTCTCTCCCAGTTGTCCCTTGAAGTGCTTTAACCATTCTTCTTTTCTTATATTTTCATCTAATCCGATTCTTTTCTTCTTATTGCAATTCACTTTATCCCAGAATTTTCTTCTCGTCTTATCTTTTCTTATTTCTTCTGCTACCCTTTTTCCCTCAGCTTCTTTCGCTTTTCTTATATCCTCTCTGTATTCCCTCTTTGCTTCTAGGTATTTGCATCTGTCTCCTTCCCCTTTTCTTACCTTAATTAACTCTGCCATCACCCTAGCTCTTTTTATCCTACATTCTTCTCTCCACCAGCTTTTTTTCGATCCTTTTTTTTCCCTTATCTTCATTTTTACGACTGCGTTCCTCACTCTATTTTTTATCTCTTTCCATTTTTCTGTTCCCTCTATTGCGTCTATCCATCTTTGATACTCTCTTATTCCTTCTTCGCTCCAGTCGTCTATCATTCTTTCTTCCTCTTCTTTTCTTTATTCTGCTGTTTTATCTCCCAATTCCACTTCTACTGGTAAGTGGTCCGACTTTTCCCTCTCTTTTACTCGAACCCTTTTAATCGCCTCATTACCTTCCTCGTTACCTACTACATAATCTATCGTTGACATTCCTCTCACTCCTATATATGTTATTTCTCACTCTTCATCTCCTTCTTTTCTCCCATTCGTTATCACTAAACCCATTTCTCCTAACCATTTTATCATTTCTTCTCCCTCTGCGTTTAACACTTTATCCTTGGCCTTTATTCCTTCTAGGTTTTCTTCTGTCTCCCATTCTTTCCCGTCATTTTCTGTTCTTTCATTGAAGTCTCCTCCTATAATTATTGTTTTTCCTCTGTTTTCCTCTATCTCTTCGCTTAGATATTGATAGTTTTCCTTTTTCTCATGTTGCATATACACCGTTACTATCATGTATTTCCTCCCTCTGATCTTTATTTCTCCTGCTATCACCTCACTTGTCCTTTCTTTCTTCCATTCAACCTTACTCATCCTTTTCCTCTCTCTTACCGTCATTATTCCTCTCCCTATTTCTCTCCTCCTTCATCCCTACTTGAGTCTCGCCACTCTATGTTATACCCTTTCAGTTGGTTCTCCACCGCAGTTTTTGCCACTTGCCTCTTCACCCAAGTTTCCGTTAGCCTTATTATATCGAATTCACTAACATATTCCCAGTCGTCTTCCTCCATGCTCCTGATCCCCGCCATGTTCCAGAATAGTATCTTTACTGACTCTCTTCCCTCTCTCTCCCTCTTTTCGCTATTGTTTTCGAAACCCTTACGCCCTTTTTCCTACCAATTTTCCCTCTTTCTCGCTCCACCATCATTCTTCTTCCTCTGACTTCACCCCGTTATGCCACATCTTTACCTCATTACCTTTACTTTTATTTCTCTCACTTTCCTTTTTACTTCCTCCTTTATCTTCCTCTACTTCCACGTCCAGTCCTGATCTATGTAAATCTTTTTCTGTCCCAGCTTCTTTTTCCTCTTCATAATTCCTTCTTTTTGTTCCCATGAAGCGCATCTAATTTGCCACATCTTTTTTCCTCTTTCTCTCCGATTCTCCCTCCCCGCTGTTCCTCCTATTCTTCTCAGATTCACTATCTCCCCTTTCATTTCTAGTTCCTCCTTTAACCAGTTCTTTATCTCTCCCTTCTTTTCCCATCTTAACCCACCCTCTAAGTCTGTCACTATTATATTGTTTATCCTACTTTCTCTATCCATTTTTTCTCTCATATACTCTATTTCTTCCTTATTGCCTATTTCTGTTCCTCTTTGCTTCTCGTTTCCTCCTTCTACGCTTTCTTTTAGTTTCTCGCCCTCTTATTCCAATTGGTTCATCTTCTCTCCCTATTTTTTCTGCAGTTTCTTTTCTCTAAGTTCTGCTTTTTTCCGTTCTTCCTTCATCTCTTTTTTCTTTTCTTCTCTCTCTCCTTCTTTTGTTCTCTCCTAACTTTTCCTATTTCTTTCTTCTATCTTTCTTCTTTTCTTTTCCCCTCTGCCTCCATTCTTTCCATTTTTTCCAATATTACTTTAAACATTTCTGTTTATTCTTTCCTTTCTTCCTCCCATACTTCTCTTAAATCCCTTATATCTGCCCGTATCTTTTCCATTAGATCTTCTGCACCACTACTTTTTCCCACTTCTCTTATCGTGTTGTCCAATCCTTCTCCCCCTCCCCTTCCATCTCGCTCCCCTCACTTTCACTCTTGCATCTTTTTGCCTCTCTCATTTCTCCTCTAATATTCTCCCTCGGCCCCTCTCCTCTCTCTCTCCCCCTCACCACCTTTACTCTTTTCTTCTTTTCCTCCTCTATACCTTTCTTATCCATCCTTCCACCCTTATCTCTTAATTTTTCTGTTGTTACAAATCTTTCCATCACTAACCCGTACGCCTTAATTCGTCTCTCTAATTCTACTCGTGAAAATAATATATATATATACTCGTAAATTTCATTTCCGTAGCAATCATGTTATAATAGAACAAATAAATGGAGTTACCACTAGAATAAGAAACAATTTTGAAAATAATGGGTACTGTAATAGTATATCTAGATGTAGCTCAAACTTTTGATAAAGTATGGTACAAAGAATTCATATATAAACTTAATAAAATCATAACAAAACATTTCTATCTGTTACTAGAATGATACCTTAGTTCTAGATTTTTAAGGTAAAAATAAATAATCAAACTACATTTTAGTAGGGTAACTCTCACTTGTGTCTATATATATATATATCCTTTTTCACTTTTCTATCGAATATTTACTAATTCCTATTCTCCCAAGTATTATCCACAGTTTTTTTGGTCTATTTTGTCGAATACTGCTTTAAATCACTAAATAGTAGATAAAGTTTTCCTTTTTTTTATTCATTTCAATCTTTCACTTCTAAAATCTAATATAAATATATTATTTAGTAATGATATTTCCTTCCTGAAACCTTCTTGTTCTTTTCTGATTGTTTTTTTCTCTACTTCTTTTTCTAACCTATTACTGGTAACCTCTGCATAAGTCTCATATGCTGGTTGTAATAGTGTGATTCCACCATCGTTGTTCGTATTGTTTACGATTATTTTTTTTTAAATAGATATAACTACTTCTATTTTCCAGTCTTCCGAAATTTATTCCTTATGTCATATTTTTTCTGTTATGGCTATCAGTTTATTTACAATTTTCTCGCTTCGATATATTTAAGTTTCTTTCAGTATGTCATTCAATCCTGAAGTTTTTTCTGTTGCGTCATTTCCATGCCTTTTTTATCTATGTTTCTTTAGCCTCCTATTCTTTTGATGTGTCTATTTCATCGTTCTTTAGTGAATTCACTTTCGTTAACAGTTTCTTCCTTTTTGTTTCTGGATTTTTTTATATATTCCTATACGGGATCTTTGTTTCTTAAATTTTTTAGTTTCTCTCTTTGTTCTTTCTTTAATATACCTTTGTTATTTTTGCACATTTTTCTTGAATTTTTTCTCGTTGCCAAATATCCAATTTTGCTTTATTGATCCTTTTGTGCATTTTTGTAGTTCTCTTTTGCCTTTATCTTCATTTATAAGCAGTTTCTATTCTATCATGTTAAGTGTCGTATTTTTCTTATTTTTATTTTTCTTTATTCTCCTTTATATATTTACAATAACGTAAGTACGAGGTGTGATCAAAAAGTAAGGTGAATTTTGAAATTTAGCGGGCTAC
The DNA here is from genome assembly GCF_024137745.1 of Phymastichus coffea. Classification (NCBI taxonomy): domain Eukaryota; kingdom Metazoa; phylum Arthropoda; class Insecta; order Hymenoptera; family Eulophidae; genus Phymastichus; species Phymastichus coffea. The sequence continues at coordinate 2,775,870 of NW_026706832.1, read as the reverse complement.
GTCCGTTCGATCTTCGACTTTTTTATTTGGTTATGTCGGTACACTCGTCTAGAACATACGTTCCAAATTTCAGCTTTGTAGTATGTTTCGTTTGTTTGTGAGAGGCATCAAGGTTAGAAGTGTTTTGCGTGCTCCACGATTTGCTGCTGTCTAAAAACATGGATCAAAGAGTTTGCATTAAATTTTGTGTGAAAAATGGAATCAAATGTTTCAAAACACTTGAAATGCTGAAAGTGGCATACGGTGAGTCTACTTTAAGCCAAAAAAATGTTTACAAGTGGTATAAACTCTTCCAAGAAGGCCGAGAAGACACCGACGACGAACCTCGTTCTGGACGCCCCAGCACATCAACAACTGATGAGAATGTTGAAGAAGTGAAGAAAATAGTGTTGGGAAATCGTCGAATTACCATTAGAGAAATTGCTGATGATATTGGCATCTCATTTGGTTCGTGCCAATCAATTTTGACGAGTGTTTTAGACATGAGACGTGTGTCAGCGAAGTTTGTTCCGAAATTGCTCAATTTCGACCAAAAGAAACGTCGCATGAGCATCGCCCAAGAGCTACTGAATGACGTCAACGATGATCCAGATTTACTCAACAGGGTCATAACAGGTGACGAAACATGGGTATACGGTTATGACGTCGAGACTAAGACTCAATCGTCCCAGTGGAGGCATTCTGGATCACCAAGACCAAAAAAAGCACGCCAAGTTCGATCAAATGTAAAGGTTTTGCTTACAGTTTTCTTTGACTGCAGGGGCGTGGTGCATCATGAGTTCTTGCCACAGAGTAGAACAGTAAATAAGGAATATTACCTGCAAGTTATGCGCCATTTGCGCGAAGAAATCCGCCAGAAACGTCCGAATTTGTGGAAAAATAAAAATTGGCTTTTGCACCATAATAACGCCCCTGCACACACATCGTTGCTTGTGCGCGAATTTTTGGCTAAAACCAACACAGTAACGATGCCACAGGCACCGTATTCTCCAGATCTGGCCCCCTGTGACTTCTTCTTGTTCTCAAAACTGAAGAGGCCCATGAAAGGACGGCGTTTTGCCACGATTGAGGAGATAAAGACGTCATCGAAGGATGAACTAAACAAGATCACAAAAAATGATTTTTTGAAATGCTTTGATGATTGAAAAAAGCGTTGGCACAAGTGCATTATATCCGAGGGGGATTACTTTGAAGGAGATAAAATAAAAATTGATGAATAAATAAATATTTTTTGAGAAAAATAAAAATTCACCTTACTTTTTGATCACACCTCGTATATACAGAAAAAGAAAATATTAATATTTTTTATATTTTTGATCTGTTTTCTTTATACAGCTTTACATATATCTTCAGTTTCTTTTCCTGGAAGTATTCTATAGAATTCTCTGTTCCATATAATTTTTGTTTTATTTTTCCGTTTTTTTAACTTATCTGTTTCATTTTATCTTGTGACGAGAGCGAGCATTGCGCTTGTTCTCGTCAGTATTTTTTCCCATTTTCCCCTCTCTCGGCAAGGCATGGTAGCCAGCGTTGGGTGCATTTAGAATGCCCTTAATGCATGGTCTTTGTTTGCAGCCGACAGAAATCGTCAAGTAAAATCAAGCCGGCCCGACACCGTAAGAGAGCACAATGTAGAAGGTGTTAGAGAGAGAGAGAGATGGCGGGGTGTCCCACGCAGGTTTAGGCAGGCGCACGACGCGTAACCAAGTAGCGCTTGAGTCGCGCGCCGCCTAATGAGTCTACCAAGCGGGAAAGAAAAAAGGGAAAGTGGAGGTCGTTTCACTTTGCGGTCAAGCACACAGTAGAAATTTGGCAGCTTAGCTAAAGCAGAGCAACAGTCTACGAGTGCAACAGCAGATAGGCGAGAGGCAAAACAAAGGGAGAGAGTTTGTCACCATCACCTCGGCCAGGTGGAAGCTATTTTCCTATCCATCCGAGTGACAACCACCCGCACGGCACCCAGGTTTCATCAGCGTTTGGCCTACAATTATTAAGGTGAAAGACCCCTTTTGTATCTTCTCTCTCTCTTCGGTGGTACGGCAAAGATGCGAGATTTAAAGAAGTGGCAAGGCGTTCGCGAGCCAGCCCATTACGTTAAGTTTGCGAATCGTCAAGGCGATCATTCGTCGAGCTATTACGTTTAGCGCGTTTTGTATAGTTTGATTGCGGTTTGACCACGTGTCGTTTAATGTAAGCGTTGATTATTGTGAGTGCGGATTTTCGTATGTTGGCTAGAGTTAAGGTTTTGTATACACATAGTTTTAATTAAAGTACTTAGTAAAAGTACTTCTTAAACGCGACTATATCTCATTTCTTGACCCTTCCTTTCCCCTCCCCGATTGCTATGAGCGAGTGCGCCACACTTGGCCACCTTTAAAAGAATTGGTAACGTGTAAGATCGTTACACTCTTTCACTTTCGTTTATTCTTAGTTATATTTTTATTTCTAGGTATAAAATTATTATTTCTTCACTATGGAGAATAATATCTTTTTAGGTCCATCATAATTGAATCTACAGTGATGCTGCTATTGAAAGTATAACTCTGTTTATCTCCGAGTACAATAAAATGAAAAAAATAATTTTTGAACTACTCGTAATATTTATCTAATATGCTGTACGGAATTGTGCATTCTTTTTTTTTCATAAATACATAAAATCCTCTTATTGGTGAAAAAATTACATTCTGTGCATGACTACAATATGCTATTACTTCATGAGTCATATACTAGAAATCTTGAAACTCATAGTTTAAAAGTAAAATTTATTCAGAGTATTTTAATCTGAAAAATATTTTTGAACGATGAATTTTTATGTGAGAACGATTTCTATACTGCAAAAAATGGAACTTTTTATTTTACTGACTGATACTAGTTGATCCCATTAAGTTATGACATATAATAATAAAATCTCAATATATCAAAACAGGTACTGCAGGCAATGATAAACATTTCCAACGTTTGTCGAATTCACCAAAGTGGACCTACTATATTTGCAGAAATTTCTTGCCATGTGAATAATGAAATCAACTTTGTAGTATATTTGATAGATTTCATTTTTGATATAAAAATAGAAAAATGCTATGATAGTTTTAGTATAAAACGTGGTATTGACTCTATACTTGATAAACGTAAGTAGAAATTGATTTTGCTCAATCTCTTATTATCGTTTATATTAATTTTACTTTACTATCCTATCACTATTATGAATCAATATTTAGACTCGAAATCCCAAATTTTTTGCAAGTAGATACGAAGTATCCGTAGCATAAAAGTGCAATAGTATACAACGTTTTATAAAGTAAAAGTAAAACCTTAAATAGCGATTTAAGGTTTTTCCAAAAATATATTAAATATTTTGCTGCCCGCGACCCGTTTGATATTGATGTTTCTAAATGTTGCTAATTGCACAGCTACACAAATAAAAAGCTGTCAGTCCCAGAAACGTGACTATGGTACTTATATATTTTAGGGCCGGTGTATCCTAATTGGGGGTCAGTTTGATCCCATCAGATAATTTTCAAGGTCAGTTGAAGATTAAATCATCAAAATTTGTAAAAAGGTAACGAAAAGTATAGTATCTTGGGTTTTATGGGTTGCTGATCCTAAATCCGGAATTATTGCAACCCTATCAGGCCATGGTCAAAGTCAGCCGAAGATCAAATCATCAAAACTTATAAAAAGTAGTTTAAAAGTATGGTATTTTCAGTTTTTTTGGTCGTCGATTCCAAATTAAGCGTCAGCATTATCCCATAAGATTATATTTCAGGTCAGTTTAATGTCAGTCGAAGGTCATGAACATAAAAACTATATCATAGTTAGCTACATTCAAAATTTTTGAAGTATGTAATACAAAGCAAGTATGCAATTCTATCAAATAACCATAAAAATTTAAGTGTATAACTCTTTTCATCATTTTAAACTACTATGTATAACTATATTACGTATAATACATGTTTGAACAATTCGTTATATTAGAATATGTTAGCTTGTCACTAAGCAGTAAATAAGTAGCAGGTCGCATCACACAATTTATTTTTCAGGAATATAATTCTGTATACACGTAGTTTTTGACAATTAAACTTTGTCTTTGGTTTTCCAGATAAATTTTTAACGAATTCCGTGATCTTACTCTCGACATAGCGACATAGAATTGGCCATGATTAAAAACATCTCTTCGAAGGTCAATTCCAATTTTTTTAAATGTTTGTCCTTGAGTTTTGTTAATAGTTATAGCAAAACTAATCGAATAGGGAACTGTCGTCTTTTAAAAGTGAATGGATATAGATTTTCACAATACAATGTGATTCTATTAAGGAATATTATGTTATTACATTTATCGTCAGTTAATATTTTACATTTTAATAAATTATTTGAAAAATCGATAATTTGTAATCTTGTTCCATTACATAACCCTTCGCTAATACTTATATTTCTAATTAACATTACTATACAAAATTTTCTTAAGCGCAATTTATGAGGAGGAAAGTTCGGTGGATTTAATGAAATAAGATATTCAGGTAGAAGAACATCTTGTATTTCACCATTGTCACAGTTTTCTGTGCTGTCAATACCAGTGTATATGTGTTCAGTTGTTTTGTCTAATAAATTAGTAACTTATATTTATTTCATCTACATCTGCATTCCTAGCTAATAGAATAGCACACTGACTGATATTATCAAATTTTTTATCTTTAATTAATGTACCAAAAATATTTTGAACAACACATTAATTTACAGGAAGTATACTTTGTTCTGAGAGTTCTATATTATCATAGTCATCATTTAATGTTCCATTACCAACGTGCAACAAATATTGAGCAAATTGAATTGCATTAGGTAAAACCCTCATATTCGTTTTCAACTAAAATTTAGAAAAAAATGACCATAAATAGCTGTTTTTAATATATAAATCTAATATCTCATTACGTGTTCCATGAACTTTAATAGGAAGAAGCTGTCTAAAATCACCACCCAAAATCATTATTTTTCCACCAAATGGAAAATCATTGTTCATTATATATTTCAATGTTCTGTTGACAATTTTCAAAGAATATCTCGGGATCATTGGTCCTTCATCCCAAATAAATACTTTCGTATTTTTCTAAAGGGTACCTTCGTTAGATTGTATTTTGATATTTGAAGATGAATCATGGAACATAGGGACTGGTAAACCAAAAGTTTTATGTACGGTTTTACCGTTAGGTAGTAATGTTGCAGCAATACCTGTATATGCCATAGCAGAACAATGTAAGTGCTCTGACATTAAAATATTGTAAATTGTCGTATAAACAAACGTTTTTCCAGATCCCCCTTGTCCATCAATAAAAAAGCAAGTTGAGCCCGCATAATTCTCTAAATGCGATGCTTCAAGAATATTATCAACAATTTGTTTCTGTTCTATATGTAATTGTTTATATTGTCGATTGCCAATTTCTAATCGACGATTTTCGTCATAATTATTATTGATAATTATGTTAAGTGCAATATTTTGATTCATTGATGGAAAATCAACTAAACTTTTGCCTTATTTAATTAAGAAATTATTTATTTCAGCATAAGCCATTTGATAACTGATATTCAAGTCATTGTTACGTGAAAAATCCTCAGACATTGAATCTTTAAATGTTTTCCATAATTTTTCAAGATAAATCGGTTGACAATGAAGCAATATACGAACAAATAAATGTCTCAGGCGCCGAGGCATCATCCAGATTACTGCTTCTCTCACAGCCTTGTTCCATTCCTTGTCATCTTCAATAATTCCTAATGCTAGGCAGGCTGCCGTGAAAGAAGAATGTAATACATTATCTACAGTCCGCAAATCCGCAAATCATTGTAATTTGTGGCACCTTTGACATATAATAACAATAATCTTAAATGAAATAATTCAACGTGTGTAGGGCTTACAGAATACATGCGATCGATACAATGAAAATGTTTTTTCCTGGTTTTCCATGATGAAACTATTTGACCATTAACTTTTTCTTTTTTGTATGTGAAATGTGTAGGAATTTCATTGTAGTAATATTGTTTTGCTTTATCATTAATTGTATTCAAATTGAAATAATCAAGTCACATACTACTTAAATTGTTCAACTGTGCTAAAAGTGATAATTCATCTTCATCTTGCGTAATTATTACGGCTTGTTCATTAGGTTGATGTATCGGTAAACTTGCAACTGTATGGCTTTTATCTTGCAATGATTTACTGAAGATTCTATAACATGTTTCCACAGGACCAACATAACGGGTTTCAATGTAATTACGACATACATCGTGTTCGATAATATTTCCATTTTCTGCTTCCCCAATTACTACTGTAGCTACATCGTGCCCTTTATAAATATATTTTTATAAATACTTAACAGCTTTAATACTTGAAACAATTTCTACGTTAATGTGACAGTCGAAAATTTCTAATAATTCGGAACAATATGGAACAACCCATCGATTATGTATTTTATGTCCATTAGGATATTCATACTCGACACCAGTGTTTCTTCGGCGATACTGTGGATAACCATTTTCATTCATAGTTGTTTCAGCTCGAAACTGTTTTGGAAACTTTTTCGAGCGTTGGTCGTCTTTCATACACCAGTCACCGCATGGACCATGAGTCATAGTTCTCATAACGATATCAAATAAACCTGGATTTCTTATTTTAATTGATAGTTTAGATGGTATGAATTTATCAACTATGTCATAAGTAGTAATTTTATACCCCTCTTCTAAAGTAATTAAAAATTGCATATGCGGCAATCCTCTTTTTTGAAACTCAATGACATAAACATACGATGCTTTTTTCCAAAAAAAAATTTTTTTCACAACGATATTAGGTAGATCATCTTTTTTTAAATCAAAATCTCTATATACTAAATCTGGTCTGTCAGCAGCTTGTTGTCCTTGTAACAAATTTTTCGTTGTTTCCGGTCAATTTGGATTGCATGTCATAGTGAAAAAAATGTCAGGTTTTCCAGTTTCATTTACAATAGCCATTGCATCCTGATTAAATTGTTACATATATCGAGGCGAACCATTAAACGATGAAGTTAGTATTATAGTTTTTCCTATATGAACATTTACATCATTATATCTACGGCAAAATTATACGGGAAAATTATATCTACGGCAGTTTTGACCTCGCTTTAGTGAAAATAATAAATGTAATTCAGGTTGTGGTGAAATACCATTCATTTGTGCTATTAATTGTTGCATATGAATTTCAGTTTTCATCATTTCATATGATTTAGCATAAACGTTATTATTACGAATTATGCTATCAAGTATTGTCATTAACTCATAGTCTATAACTGGATTTTGTTGCACTCGATAATACATGGCTTCATGTTGACGAATTATAAAGAGTTGTCTGTAAGAAGGGTTTTCATTTTCGCTAGGGTACAATGCTGTATTTATTTGATAATATACTTGTCCTTGGATTTTAAAACAGTACGAAAGTAGTATAGCAATGTATGTTCCAGCACACCTGCGGGGGGTCCGTAACCCTTTGGCCCCCCTGGGTTTAACCTGTCATGTTAATAATAATTCTTAATGTTAACAATTATTATTAACAATATTCGTGAGGCGTCCCTGGTTTAACCCTTTGATTCCCTGGCCTAACCCTTCCATGTATTATCCTTAATTATTATTAATGTTAATAATTGTTTATAATTTTTTGAGGAAGGTTTCTAGGGCTCCTAGTCCCGAGGGATCCTATACCTAGTGCTTTCTGTCTAATGAAATTTAAATGTATTTTTTAAAAAGTTATAAATATATATTATTGGCAATTTACTTGCTACATTGAAAATGAAACGAATAGGATATAGCGACGATTTTTGAAAAAAATGAAGAGACAGACCGGAAAATCGAACCGGAATCCTCTCGGTTGGCGGGCTAGCGCTCTACCACTAGAGCCAATGCCACATGTACCTTAGAGGATGCATATTATGTATATTAGCTACACGCATATACATTTGGTATAGGGCCTGAGCGTGCGGAGGAGGAGGGAGCGCATGCTGTCTATAGTTCTAACTTGAGGATGCGTGCTCTCTCTCTCTCTCTCTAGCTCTGACTCAGCGTAGACCACAGCGTGCGGAGGAGGACGGGAGCGCATGCTGTCTATAGTTCTGGCCTGATGGGGATGCGCTACTATAATAGTAGTAAACGTGTGCTCTCTCTATCTCTCTCTCTCTTCTATGTTCTAACTCAGCGTGGACCATATTGCGCGGAGGAGGAAGGGAGTGCATGCTGTATATAGTTCTGGCCTGATGGGGATGCGCTACTATAGTAGTAGTAAACGTGCGCTCTCTCTCTCTCTCTCTCTCCTACGCTCTAGCTAAGCGGGGACCACGGTGCGCGGAGGGAAGCGTATGCTGTCTATAGTTAATGCGTACTCTCTCCACGAAGGGAAATGTTTTCGTGAGAATGCTAGAGACTACGAGTGCAGTCGTTTGACTGATACCTCATTCAGATATTCCTCCTAAACATCTCTGCTAGGAGAGAACCTTATTCCCATCTGTTCGCCCTTTCTTGCAATCGTTATGATTATTTTATTATTTAAATAAGTACACATTTTATTATTTATTTAATATTTATTATTTTCAATTATACATTGAGTAGAGTACACTTTGTCTATAATCTTTATGTTCAGTGTCTGACATAGCTATTTTTAAATATTCAGTTACATTTTTATATGAATTCTAGTCATCTGTAAATCTTTCGACTGTATCGATCCCTTTTGATTTTGCTTGTTTTTGTCTTTCCATCCAATCGTGTATCTTTTGTGTATTTACCACAGCACATACTATATTCTCGCGATTTTGCCTATGATATATGCATGATGGTTTAAATTTAAGATTTAAATCTTCCAATCGCGGGCATCTCATTTCAGTTTCGATATCTAAAATATTTCTGTAATTAAAAAAAAAAACTGATTAAATTCGAATTTAGAATTTTGTACTATTGTATATTATTTGAATCTACTTTTCAGGAATAATTTTTCTGAGCCATTGCTTCTTTTCTAATCCTTTCATATAAACATTTCTCCAATTATGTAAATAACTACGAATGGTACAATTTAAAAAATTATATGGTAAAATACCATTTCTCCATAATATACCTATAAAATTGATTATATTAAATATTTCAAATAAAATCAATGTTAATTAACGATAATAAAAAATAAATACCATGATGATGTAATTCCAACTACTTATTAACACTTTAATATTCAATAGGCAGTTTGAGCTAATGATATGGAGGTTTAAAAAGTAGTACTGTAGGTGAAGGATTAGAACATACTGGTAAATAGGCAAACTCCTTACCAATAAAAATATTATTAGGACTCTGAAAGCCTTAAATATCTAAAATATAGCCCATCTTAGAGTATAAATCCAATTGTTCTCTATGATAAGTGAGCTGAATCGTATCTCAAAGCAGTAATGACTATATTTTTATTCTGAAGATCTATATATAAACCCTTTAATACTAAATTAATAAGTTAGATGATGCTACGGTCGGTTCACCGCCACTCTTTCGTTTGAGCTATCCCTTCCATATACTGCCTACAACACCTTCACTTCGTAGGTAGCGCCATTAGTTTGCTGGCAGCGCCCTCACTTAACCTTTAAAAACCGCTTCGGCCTAGCAAAAGAGCGCAGTCTATCGAGACAGCCTGCGAGCTAAGCTTGCCTTACCTTATTCCATTTGCAAGTAGTTCCTCAGTAGTTAGTTGAATCCTTATTGATTTGTTAAACAAATCAATATTAATTATCAACTAAGAACAAGTTCATTTTAGAGCTGTTCACTACCTTTTCCATCCTTTCATCATAATAATCCTTTATACAACTATAGACAAGTGACTTTATAAGACAATAAAATCTAGATAACTAACAATATGACTTCTATCGTCTATTTTGAAGAAAAAATTAAAAATTTGTGGAAACTTTCATAACTTTACAGGCTATAACTCATATTTTATTATAACAGAAATTGCTACTAACTAAGAATTTAAAGCAAAGATCTCTGTTCTCGCTGAAAACAAGGAGCGATACATATCCTTCACAAAAGAAGTTGGAAACAATCGAATTAACTTTCGTTTCATTGATTCCTTTCGATTTATGTCTAAATCTCTAGATAAATTAGCATATTATTTACCTTAGCTAGATATTGTACAGAGAGAATTTCAGAAAGATAATTATACTTTAGAACAGATTAATTTACTCAAAAGAAAAGGAGTTTTCCCATATGAATATATCCAAAATTTAAATAGACTAACTAAGACAGAGTTACCATCTATTGAAAAATTTCATAGTCAATTGATAGATAGTGATATTCCTACTGAAGAATATAAGCATGCTAAAAAAGTATTGAATATTTTCGGAAGTATTTGGAAGAAAATAGATTCAGGAATATATTCTGATCTCTATCTGAAATCTGATGTACTTTTACTAGCTGATATTTTTGAAAATTTTCGATCAACCTGTAAGTGTGAATATGATCTCGATCCTGCTCATTATTACACTACCCCTGGATTAACATGAGACGCGATGTTAAAATATACAAATATGAAGCTTGAACTATTGACCGATATAGATATGGTTTTATTCATTTAAAAAGGTATTCTTGGAGGTATTAGTCAATGCTGCAATAGATTTTCAAAAGCAAATAATAAATATATGGGTGAAGAATTCAATAAGGATGAACCAAACAAAATTTTAATGTATTGTTACGTCTCGTGCATAAACTACGAATAGCAAATGTGCGAAACGTACCAATATAGTACTAGTGGCTGATTGAGGCTCACAAGTAATGAATAATATAAGAGATATGGATAGAAATGAATATGTTTTATTATTTTGTTGTACTTACAGTTTCTAGAGTACTTTCAGTATCGTAGATCTCGGTATTTGGATAGGTTCAATAATGAAGTTGCACGTTCTCACCTTTAATGGATCGCGTATTTATTGAGATCAAATAATATAGTTTGACAGGTAATAATTGAATAGTTAGCCAAATTGTCGAACAGGCTTGCACGCGACTGTAGCGTCGATACGTAGAGTTTATTCGTCAATTGTCGAACTGACGTGTACGGAGTAACAATAAAAGATGACTGACTCTTTACAGGTGGTTTGTCTTATATACATAGATTTGTGGTCAATTAATCGCTGATGTTTCTGTGTAGTTGGGTTATTTTTCCTTTTGAGTTCAATGTGTGTTGTGAAATGCTGAGTATGGTCTTTGTATTTTGCTGCCGTGTGGTTTTCTGGTGGATGTGTACATAGTTTTGATTTTACGAAATTCGAGATTGCACTTTTAAAGAATGTAAATGAATAGAGATACGTCTTGAGACGTAACAGTATTATGACGTAAACAACCTTTATGGTTGGGCTATGACTCAATCACTACCATTTGAGGGCTAAATGGGTTTCAAATGTGGATATGTCAAATTTTTTCAACGTCTCTGATGATAGCGACGTAGGCTATATTTTAGAAGAAGATCTAGAGTATCCACAAGAGCTATATGATGATCATAAAGACCTACCTTTTTGTCCCGAAAATACTAAACCACCCGGATCAAAATAGAAAAAACTTTTGACAACGCTTTATGATAAAGAACGATACGTTATTCCTTATAGAGCATTAAAACAAGCTCTCAAATATGGACTAAAACTCAAAAAGATATATAGAGCGCTAGAATTCAAACAAAAACCATGGCTGAAACCATATATTAATTTAAATACTAAAAAAAGAAAGCATGCTAAAAATGAGTTTGAAAAATTATTTTACAATTTATGATTAATACAGTACATGGAAAAACGATGGAAGACGATAGAAAACTGATCAATCAATGGGGTGGTAGATATGGTGCTGAAGCTAGAATTACCCAACCAAATTTCCATAGTAGTTCCATCTTTTATGAAAATTTAGCTGCTATTCAATTATTCTGGACAACTATCAGTATTAGAAAATCTATATACATCGGTCTATGTGTATTAGATCTTTCAAAAACAATAGTCTATGACTTTTATTATGGTTACATGAAGCAACGAATTGGTGAAAAATGTAAATTACTTTATACTGATACTGTCAGCTTCATTTATTAAATTCAAGATGTCGATATGTATGAGATCATGAAAGTATACATTGATAAATTTGACACATCGGACTATCCTGCTGATAATCAATTTGGAATGCCTCTAGTTAACAAAAAAGTTCTTGGTGTTATGAAGGATGAGTACAATGCTACTATTATGAGAAAGTACATTGGGTTACGAAGTAAACTATACAGTATCGAAATAATAAATAAGGATCCCTTGAAAAAGGTAAAAGGAGTGAAAAAACATACAGTAAAAAATACAATAACTCACTCAGATAATCGAAAGTGTTTAAACGAAATGGAAATTATTAAACGTACCCAATGTAATATTCGATCTAAATTACATCAAGTAATAACAAAAAGAGAGGAAAAGACAGCACTAAGCCCTCATCATGATAAACGATGTATTTTTAATAATAATCCGGACACACTTCCATGGGGGCATTATAAAACTCTCGAAATTGCTGAAATGAAAAAAAGAGTTGAACAGCTACGAAGAAAGAGGTATAGAGAAGAAGACGAAGAGTTAGAAGAAAATAGTAATATGAAAAGATCCAGAATTGAAGAAAATAATTCTAGAGGGCAACACTAGTGAAAGAATTCTACTCCTTCGATAGTTACTAGATGGCGCTCATGACTAGTAATGCAGAGGGAGAAACAATGGATACCTGAGTCTACAGAGTGGGAGAATGGTTTTTAGATGAAGAATTATGAGAGAGGGGAGACTGAAAGAGAGGGAAGCGGCGACGGTAGCTTGAGCTTTAAGAGTGGGGTTGCCACTTATAAAACTGAGAGCTCACTCTTGTTCGAAACAGTTGCTCAGCTCTCACTCAAGCAACAGTCTTACCTCAACCTCTAATACATCTTCCACTAACCATTGAAACAAGTAAGATATTTAAATAATTTTAGTTTATTAATACCTTAGTAATAAATAAATAAATAATTCTTTGATTTTTTATTTTACAGAATGGATTTCTCAGCAATGAATAAAATTTCCAAGACGACTTTCCTTCCTTGGAAGGCGATGTCCCAACTTACATCGAATACATTATATCAAGTTACTAAAGTTAGATCATTAACAACGAAATATGGATTTAGCGTTGTTATTACAATAGATGACGAATTTGATGTGTTCCTGTTTAAAAGGGTTAATATAGTACTCGAAAAAGATGAAAAAATGTTGAAAAACCTACATTAGACTAGTAAGAAGGAGGAGTTATTTATTTACCATATTGTCGGTTCAAACTTCGAATTTAAACATAATTGTATTTTCAATGAATAATAATTAAATGTATTATAATACTAATGTAAATAGCTGCACTATGAATAATAAAAAATATATATATATATTTATATATAAATATATATATTATAAATATATATAAATATATATATTATAATATATATATATTATAAATATATATATATTTGTAACGGGGGGGATAAACCTGCAAAATGAGAAATTTATTTAAGAGCAAACTCCCACGATTTAGAGCAAACCGCCGCTCCGTTAACACGTATGTTAGTACGTGTATTCGCCTTAACGTCAGCTGACTTAACTTGGTTGTCTTCGATCAAGCAGAGTTGAACTCACCTTAAGTCACGTGCCTTGTGACACACGATGAGTTTCAAGTGTAATCGACTTTGCTCCTAATACACTTAATTCCCTAGCTATGATCGGATTAAAACTTAAGCCTATTTCAATTGTTTAAACTATTGGGAGAAATCATATGACGAAATCGGCGAATAATTTTAATAGATTATATTAATAAAAATCTCTACAGTCTTTATCGGGCCGAAAGACTGACGCACGCGAACAGGATTTACAATTAAATAACTTTCGGTGAGAAAGAGAGAGAGAGAGAAGATACGAAAATTGGCGCGATCTAACGCTCGGCACGAATACAAAATTATCAACGCTAACGCGGCTGAGCAAAATAATAAATATATTTTGACACGCAATAATAAAGGGAGGTGCACCTACCCTGCGGTGCAATTACGGTGATCAGCCGTAATTGTTGATGTCAGCAAAATATCAACTGCCTCTGTCCTTTGAATAATTGACTGCGCTGCCTCACTCTGCTTATCAGCTGCAAACTGCTTCCGAAGCCCCGTACTTGCTGTAATATCGCTATCACACTCACGCACGAAATTGTCCCAGGAAAACTATTACTCGGCGAGAAAAAACAGTGCAAATAACTTCGGCGATATCTACTTGTCACAACAGCTGAGACGTAACTGCTAATTTTAAAAGATCGCGCGCCCCCTCTCTCTCTGAATTCTTAGAACTAACGCGCGAAAATCAGAATCGCGAACGGTTCGATTAATTGAATCGACTACCGTTGCATATTATAAATATATATATTATAAATATATATATATATAAATATATATATTCAGCGTACAGGAAGAAATTCCTCTGCTGGATTACATGTAATGTAATGTAATTGTATATCATTAATTATTATTAATGTATATTTACTCTGGACTTAAATAAATAAATAAATAAATAAATATCTAATGGAATAGTCTTTTTTTCCTTTATTTAACTATCCTCTTATTTCCTTTTGTGGAGAGGTAAAAAAAAATTTCATAATGTAGCCCTTTCCAATGAATTTTATCTCATTGTTAAGGTGACTCATGAACGTCGATTCGAAAGGAAGTACCTCACAGGTGAGAGCGAATGTTGGGGCTCTCACTATTCCTATAATTAACCTTAAGTTCCGATAGAGAGTAGTCATTCGAGTTCTAATATATTTATAAGAAGTATGCATAGCTTGCATTACCATCATTCAGTGAGAAGAAATGGCTATAGCAAGCCTATCCTCTTGTGATTCATCATGGCGCCTATTAGAAGAAACGAGAAGAGCATTCATGCTTCGAAGTATGTATGGTTCTCGGATAATATTCAAATTCATCATCTTCCTGTTGAAGACAAAGACTCAAGGAAAGGAATATGGGAGCAGCTAGTACGAGATCGCTTCCAACGGCGTATTATGCAACTAAGTAGTATAATATCGCGAGCACTATTTAAAATACCTATAATAATGATGCATCATATTCTTGAACCTATACTAAAAAATCATTGTGTAGTATATACACTTAACAAACTAACAATCTAAGAGGAGGTGGAAGAAGCAGCAAGTAGAGGTGTAATAAGCAGCAAGTGGAGGGAGGCGGTCGTGGTGGCTAGAAAAAAAAGTGTAGTAGTGGGGTAAAGGTCTTAAAAGAGAGAGAAGAGCTCTGAAAACGTCATTCTGTTAGATGAATCATCATCAGTGGTATCCACTTCCTTCTCCACTATTCTCAAGTCTTCGATAGCAAGATAGACTTAGAAATGTTACATAAAATAGCTATGAAGCCCTTTGATCCACTACCGGAGAAAAATGATTATGAACTTGAAGAAAATCATTGTTATTTAGTAAAAAACTTTAAGGAAGAAGATAACAATCGAATCACTCTCGAGCTCGATGCTGAATTCCAACTTATTTTACCAGATCGAATTTCAAGAGCCATCATGGAACATTATGATCTTTATATATAGTATTACTTTCAGATCATGTACAAAAATATTGTTTACAGATTGAATATTGCAACGCTGGTAGATTTAAATTTATTATTTAATGTAACAAAAATGTATTTTTATTTCAATAAAGTGTGTACAATATATTTGTTATAAAATATATTGTGGAGAGGTAAATGAGTCACAGGTGTTTCTACTAAAGCAGGTTTCGACTCGTTCTAATGGACTCACAAGTGATGATGCTCAAATGGAAGTACCTCACAAGTGAGAGCAAAGGTTGAGGCTCTTACCATTAAAATAAAACAAAAATTATTTATTATTATTATGATATTTATTTGAATAAAAGTTACTTTACATGAACGTCATTTTTCTTTCATACGTACAAAATTTTATCTATCCATGAATTGTGCGAGTTGTCGAATCCCAACCATTTAACGTATACTTGATTACCATGATTCCTTAAATCTTTTTCAATGAGGTAGACATCAGGATACATAGCTTTCTGTAGTTCTTGTTCGTAAAAACCTCCAACAATTGGATTGTCTTTATAATCTCTTAAATGATAAGTGATAGGCTTTGTCTTCGCAACTCGTTGAATAGTAAAAATCTCAGTAGACCAGTTAGAAGTGTATCCTTTTTCGAAAATATGTTTAGACTTACTCACACGTACTTTATCGCCTACTTGGAATTTAGGGCTCTTAACGAAAAGACGTCGGTCGTAAGAGAATCGTCTGAACACCTGCATTTCATTCTCTTTAGTTACGTCTTTAGGCTTCATATCTATGGTACGATATTTTCGACATTGTAGTATTTCAATAAATCAGCTAGATTGTCGATCCATTTGTAAATTCCTTGTAGACTGAATTTTTTCCACATGACATTTTTTAGCGTGCGATTGAAACGTTCACAAATAGATGCCTTAAGATTGCTATAGGTTGAATATAGATTTATTTTATACTTTTTCATTAGTCTCTGAAAATTTGACCTGTAGAATTCTTTGCCACGGTTCACATGTAGATTTCTAGTAGTGCGTCCTTTTTGTAATATAGACTTCATTGCATAAGCAACATCTACACCAGTTTTTTGTTTCACAGGAACTGCCCAAGCGTACTTTGAAAATATATCAATGATAGTTAATAGATATCGAAAGCCTTTGTTCTCTCTCGAGTAGCCTTGCATCTCTACAAGATCAACTTGTCATGTCTCATCTATTCCGCGTAAATCAACTTTTCTACGGGGATAGTTTCGACGTGCTGATTTATGTAACTCATCCACCACTCTTTGAATGTTCATTTCAATTTATTCTTTAAATTGATTTTCAAAAGTCAAACGGTCAAATATTTCTTTTTTTCTCATTATTATTATTAATATTATCTTCATCTAACTGTTTAATAACTACTCGTGTTAGGATGAGAAGGACTGAGAGTGGAAGTTTAAAAACATTTGATATGAGGACGCTTGATTTATTCAACTCACAAAAAATTAGCTTAAATATAACAAATAAACCGGAACGTTCGGAACCAAAGTAAGATTGAAATTAAAAATTAACGGTACAAATTGCATTTATAAAGGTTTGAAATCTCAATCGTAAATTGAGTTAGTTAAAATTAAGAAATGATTAACTTTATGTCGGCACGGAAATCGTACCTCTAAATTTTACAAAGGTATAATAGACGGAAGTACAATTAATAGAGTATGATTAACGCACGCGTGCTCAACGTTAAGCGACTTGCCTTTTGTCAGAGCCTGCTCTAGAAAGAATGAAACGCATCGCCGCGCCAGCTGAGTCCGAGGCAAAAAAAAAATTTTTTTCTTATCTCAATTCCCTTTCATCGCACGAAGGTCGAAGGCGTAAACTTCTTGACCTCCTGCCAATGGGGTTTCATTATTCACGTATCAACTGCTCCTTTCTCTGTTTGATTGGCTCGACTCGAAGTCTGTGATGATTCCGACCGTGCGTTAAAGATTGTGCCGTGTTTTGGTGGCTCGTGTTGCGTTGTTTGATATTGCCGGCTTTCGGCTCAAACAACAGGGTGACGGACGCTCAATGTCCGTCGTCGGCAATCAGCTTTGAAAGGTAACCTTTCAACCAATCTGATTGCCACAATGCATTTGCCATCTTTTTTAGCGATGTATGCATTTTGGCGAGTTTGGAGGCTGTGATCGTAGCAATGTTAAATAGTAAAATCTGATTCCAAATCGCAACTCAGCTTGATGCGGCGCACGCCTCTCTCACACACTTATTTCAAGTAAACAATATTCGTAGTGTTGCTTAAGTTTCGAGTTTCGAAGGCTGTAATTGAATTTAACAATAAAGGGACCAATCGACAAATATCGGCAGATAAGAGATTCTTTTAGAAATGAGAGTGTCGATGCGCATGGTCACTCGATCTTGATTTCGAGTTCGATATCGCACGCGCGCATCAATTAACAAAACAGTCCGCGGCGTAATGAAATGATCTAAGTGCTATGTCTTTGTCTGTGAGAAAATTCTGTGAGAACATATTTCAAAATACATCCGTAACAACTCGATGCTTTACTAATTCTAATCTTATTGTATCCAATGATTTTATAAGATCATTTATCGTACTCGTAAGCGTAGTAACGTTAGCTTCGCTAGTTTTTCGCTACGTTCGTAAGTTTACAGAATCGTTACGCTCCTGAGGATCGGCTATATTACAAGTTCTTTTGTCATTCGCGTCGTATTGTCCGTCTTTAGTGATTTTATACCCTACACCAGGAGGACCTCGATTACACTCCTTTTTTTTATTCAATATACGTCCAAACACATTAACACTCATTTTATTACCGAGTAATATTTAGGTTTCTCTTAGTATATATAGCCAGCTTCACGTAATTCTTCAATAATTGAATAAATTTCATTAACACGACTAGAATTACCGGCGGTTTGTTCGGCAATAAGCAATCTCAATCGATCAACGAGCTCGTTTGGATCATCCCAATATACACAATCAAATAATGTTCCTTTTCTAGCGATTTTATAGTTAGGAAAAAGACCTCTTCCATCAATAGTCGATTTTCGCTTCTTAGTGCTACTGCTCAAAGATGGACTAATATTCTTTTTGAATTTATTTACATGCATATTGCGATATTCTCCATTTGTTTCGTATCTCTTTCGATGAGCGTTAGTGATTTCAAGAATTTTTATATAATTTTCAATATACGATGAACTGATTAATATAGAATCAGGTTCTTTACGAAAGAGAAGTTCCATTAAACCAGGCGTCTTGCTGTATGCTTTATCATTCATAGTCACATTATCGTTTTGGAAAGAAATTGGAGAATTGCCTATGACATATGTATTTTCATGCAAGCGAACACCAAATATCTTGTCTAAATTACTTTTCTACTGAGGTTCATGCAACAGACGAACATATATAGCTGTTGTCTCTGTTCTGTCGTTATATTTGAACTACTTTTGTTCAAATTTATAGCAGTTGTATCAAGTGATGATTCATCATCATCATCATCATCATCATCATCAATGGAAATAGCAGAGTCAAATATAGTATCAAGCGGTTGCAATGTAGAATTCATTAGCAACACTATTGAAATATCTAGATTTGTAGGGAGTGTCAGTTGCTACTTCTGACTTGAAAACATTATCGAACGCGATTTTCTTTTTCTTTTTCGTTAGCTGTTCATCAGTAGTAGCGTTACTTTTAACAGTAGTTGCCTCTATGTGTTTCTTCAATGGATCAACCATAGGTTTAAAAGTTTCATGCAATGTCTTTTCTAAATCAGCTTTACCGTGTTTTATTAGTTGATACTTGCATCTTATGGCATCACGAGCCATGGATAATTGCTCGAGCACCTTCTTTTCACAAATACCTTCTTTTCTCTTTCAAAGTCAGCCATGTTTACGCTTGTAATTTCTAAAGTTAAATATTCTTCATCCACTCACTCCTCTATATTTATAGCAAAAGAATCAAATCCCTTTCTATATCGTCCATGATTTATTGGTCTGTCTCTGTGCATAACCAAAAACCCATGATTATCGTCTCTCCAACATTTTGAACAAATTGCTTTAAACTTCTCAAAAGACATATTTGAGTTAACATGATCATTGTAAATGTGCTTAATATTCACGTCATCTTGTCGAAACAAAACAAGTAAATTCACATTATCTCGAATGAGATGCTTCGGAATGCGAGCGTACGATTAACCGAGATAGAAACTATCTACTTTTTATGTCTACCCATACAGAAGAATGCTCTTACGTTATCTTCCTTCTCAGTGGCTATAACGTCAAAAATCATGATAGAATTTGGTCGTGTTTTATCTGATGAAACAACTGTCTCATGCTCGCTGAAAGCATGATACTCTAAACCATTAATAGGCTCTAATAAATCTTTCAAAAATTTATATTTAGGCTGATTAAGGGATTTTGAGTAGACATATACGTTTTCAAATCTAAGACCATTAGGATGAGTGATTAATGTTAATAAACAATTAGTTTTTCTACAATTACTAGGTCCACAGAAAACGGCACGGATGCTATTAGGCAATAGATTGCCATGTCTTTTTTCCTGTTTTTTCGTCTCCACCACTCTATCGAAATTAATGACTTGAAGCTTAAAAGGCTGTGCTTTGAAATCCATGTTGTTTACTCAACATCGACACCTCAATGAATGAGTTTGTTAGGTATAAAAAGTCTGCTTATATATATTTTACTTCATTAACATGCTGTCTTTCGAAGAACTATGATCACGTACTATAAAAGAAAGACTCGTGGTGATCTAGTGAACAAGATTATAAATAACTTGCCTATTGAACCTCACTTCCCTGGATATCAGTATTGAACAAACGATTGGTACGTGGAGATCCTGGTAAAAATCCACTATACGTTTCTTGTAAAGAACACGATATTGCTTATGCGCAAAATCTGGAGGATAT
Source organism: Phymastichus coffea (assembly GCF_024137745.1). Lineage (NCBI taxonomy): Eukaryota > Metazoa > Arthropoda > Insecta > Hymenoptera > Eulophidae > Phymastichus > Phymastichus coffea. The sequence goes on along the minus strand of NW_026706832.1, from coordinate 2,755,333 downwards.
TGCGACAAGAAATAAAGCTGACAAAATTCTAGCTAAAAAAGCTTGGGAAAGAGTGCAAGCTAAAGATAGCAGTTTTGGTGAAAAAGCAGCTGCCTTCACTGTAGCCAACATTATGAAAATTAAAAGTAAGCTTGGTATGTGTGTTGATATGAAGAAAGATAGTAAGAAACGAGGTGGAGGATTTAAAAAATGCCAAGGACGAAAGAAATGTAGAAAAATCAAAAAGCCGTCAGTTATGTTGAATAAAATTATTAAGACGGTGTCGAAAAGTAGTGTGCCTAACAATCGAGCTCTTGTAGTTATTGGTTTGGCTATAAAAGGAGCCAAAGAAGCTGTGAAGAAGGCTGGCGGTAGAAGTAAAATAAATATACTACGTATTTTACCTATTCCCTGTAAAGTTAGTGGAGCGCTTCCTTTTTTAATTCCATTATTTGCTGCTTTAAGCGCCACTGGAGCTCTAGCTGGAGGAGCTGCTTCAATAGCAAAAGCCGTTAACGGTGCTAAGGCCGCTCAAAATTAATTGAAAGAAGCTCATAGACATAATAAAACTATGGAAGCTATTGCTATTGGTAAAGGACTTTATTTAAAACCATATCGTAAAGGTTATGGTCTTCATCTGAAACCATATTTAAGTGGAAAAGGTTTAAAAAAAAAAACTCGAAGTAACTTTACCCAATCGAGCAGTGATAGATCATGATATAAGAAAATATGCTAAAATACTAAAAACTGCAAATTTTCGAGGTGTTTTCATGCGTAATGCTTTGCCAGCCGATGGACCACGATATAAAGAGACAGCTATTGTAAATTTAGATGATAAACGTGGACCAGGTACTCGTTGGGTGGCATACAAAAAGAAGGGTGATGAGGTTATGTATTTTGATAGTTTTGGTAATCTACATCCGCCTATAGATCTATTGCTTTATCTCATAGTTAATAGAATCATGTATAATTATATTAGATATCAAGATTTTAATACATATAATTGCGGCCATCTTTGTCTCAAATTTCTTTTAAACAAACTATAGAAAAGACGACTAGTATATAAAATACTCATTCAATGAATGACTATCATTTGACATGCATCTGTCATGGAGAATACACTGACATTGAATATCTCAGGAACATCATCCGTACTCGAAACATATTATTTTCCACCGATCGAATTGATACCAAACAAAAAATACGTTCTTGGTCTAGTTGAGCTATTAACATTTAATTCAATACCAAACATTGACGTTGGTTATAATAAGTTTTACATTGAAGGTCAAGAAGCTGTCACTTTACCAACTGGTAGCTACGAAATAGAAGATATTGAAAGCTTTCTCAAAGAAGCATTAGCACCTCAAGATATATCGTTTAGCCTGAAACAAAATAATAATACTTTACGTAGTGTCATTCAGTGCAGTCAAAAAATACATTTTGAACCAGAATATTTTATTGGATCAATTTAGGCTTCACTAGACGCACGCTCGTTGAAAACGAAACACATAGTTCTGACTTACCCGTCACTATACTCGAAGTCAACGCTTTACGTGTAGAGTGTAATATTACTACAGGCTCTTATATAAACGATCGCAAAGTACATACTATACATGAATTTTCCGCAGCAGTCCCACCTGGATATAAGATTATAGAAGTTTCCTCTCACGTCATTTACCTTCCAGTCGCTGTGAGGAGCATTGATCATTTTCAAATTCGTATAGTTGATCAAGACGGAAACCTAGTTAACTTTCGAGGAGAAGTCATCACAGTGCGAGTGCATATAAAGACCATATCTTAGTAATGGGTCTTAGTAAGTATCATTTACAATATAAAGAGCGGCCGAGGCTATATTAAAAGACAAAAATGTCGAACAGCAACCAGTCAACAGCGAGCTATCAGAGCGCTCACACCTCAGAACATTCAATTCTTGTAAAGCTTGAGACTAGAAGTCGTCGAAAATCGTAGAAGAAAATATTGTGCATATTAGTGTGTTGTATAAAACAACAACAACAATATGGAGGGAATTCTAGACATTCATTCAGCTGTCGCTTTCGATGAGTCTATAGCTCATTATGAAGTTCACGCGCATCAGCCTTATTCATTATCATATTTCAATAATAGCGATGAAATTCATATAGCAATTCAACATCAAGATTTATCTCTGCTTCCATCGCGCAGTATGATTCATATTTGTGGTAGGTTAACCAAGCCGGACGGTACTACGCCAGTGGAGAACACTTTATTAGTCAACAACGCCCTCTGTCATTTGTTCGAGGAAATACGATATGAAATAAATGCTATTGAAAATGATAAAGTGAAAAATGTAGGCTTAACAACTCTCATGAAAAATTGGCTCTCACTCAATCCATGTCAGAGCTCTATCGCTGAAAATGCCGGATGGAATGGTGATAACAATGAAGTTTTAATATGTAATGCTATAGGTTTTTTTGATGTGACTATCCCTCTCAATATGTTGCTGGGCTTTGCTGAAGATTATCGGAAAATTGTAGTCAATGTCAAGCATGAACTTATTCTCACAAGATCAAAAGATGATTTGAATGCTATTTTAAGTATTCCAGAAAGGATCCTGATGCTTCAGAAAGAACAAAAATTACTTTAATTAAGGTTGAATGGTTGATGCCTTATGTAATGGTTGCAGACAAAGAAAAAATCAAATTACTCAATCAGATCGGACGAGATCTTGCAATTACTATGAGTTATTGTACTTGGGAAATGTATGAGTATCCAAAATTACCTCGTACATCAAAGCATGTTTGGAGTGTTAAGATTTCCAATCAATTGGAAAAGCCTCCCTTTGTTATTTTAGCTTTTCAAACTAAACGTAAAAGTTCAGCGAGTGTTAATTCTAGTAATCTTGATCATTGTAATATTAGTAATGTGAAGCTATTCCTGAATTCACAATGCTATCCGTTTGGAAATCTCAATTTGAATATCAATCAAAATCAGTTTGCTGTTCTCTACTATATGTATACTAATTTTCAAAATGCTTACTATGGTAAAGAAAACGAGCCGTTACTCAATAAATAGGATTTCATTAATAAAGTACCGCTAATAGTTATTGACTGCTCCAAACAAAATGAAACATTAAAAAGCGCCCCAGTTGATGTTCGCCTAGAATTTGAAACTCGAACCGATTTTAAATTGGCATTGAATGATACAAAAGATAGCGAATTATTATAATGACGTATACGTTTAAAAAATCTCAATGATTTAACATGTTCTCCATTAAATAAGCATTCAAGTTCTGGTGGGAATTCTGGTAATGGTTCTAATTTTATTGATCTATTCCTACAACAATCATTGAAGGATAATCCTCTTTTTGAAACCTTTTCTTTTGTAAAATGTTTAGCTTTGCAATGTTGACATAATACATTCATATGTCCTAAGTAATTCTGTTCAATTGTATTTTGTTCTAGTGCGCGATTATTGTTAATAATAGATTGACGATTAGCTTGTCGCCTACAGCGGTGATTCTCTGCATTACGTATACGTCTATTGAGATGAGAAACCTCTGCTTCATTGTCTGTTAATCTTCGCCTACCTATATTTGTAAGATAACTGGATAATAATATTGTAATATTTTTAGTATATAATTACTGTGCGTGCCAAATAGTTTTAGACCCGAGCTTTATCAAATTTGCATAAATAAGATTGGTCTATGTGAATTTTCAGGGATGTGTTAATTATAGGTTCAAGTACTCTCGTGTTCAATAATTATACTTTGAAAAATAAATTCTATATAATTGAATAATTGTCAATGCTATTTATTTATATACTGCAACGATTGCCGAAAATCGTTAGGAATCGACTGAACTGCTAAGCGTGGCTAAGCGTAACAGCCGTGATCGGTTTGGGTTAGAGAGAGAGAGAGAGAGAGAGGGCGCGTTAGGGGCAATGACCGGGAGGGGAGAGCTAGCGAGCCAGTATGACTGTGTCCTTCAGACAGGCGACCTCGCAGATTTCTTGCATTGGAAGCAAGAACGTGGTTTTCCAGCCGAGTGACATACCGCGAGTTAGAACAGATAGTTAGTGAGTTGTGAGGCGGGTGTGCACACTGCACAACGTGTGCACCAACAACCGGCAACAACAATCAGAGTGGTGGGACGGGTGCACACACTGCACAACGAGCTAGAGCAGCATCCACCGCACGGCGTAGCAATAGCCGCAGAAGGCGTTGTAGAGGCAGCTCGTGATCCGCGCAAGTGGATACGGTTGGCCACCGTATCCTCCTCTAATTAACGGTAAGTGCGCCGCACTTTGTCCTACGTTTGCGTGCGATCCCGCGCAGCGTGTGCAGCGAATTCATAGGTAGCGTGCGTGCGAATAGTCCGCGACATCCGCGAGATCTACTCTCTCTCTCCCCATTCGAGTTATTGTGTCGAAATAGCGTGCGTAAGACTCTCGGCAAATCGTCCCTTATACAGGTTTAGTTTTGATTAAATAAAGTGGTTAGAGATCAATAAGAAACGATCTTATTATTTCGTCTTCCCTTTGTCCGGCATCGGTGTTATTGTTTATATTCGATTCGAACGCGCCGGTAATCTAGCACGGATTGTGCGAGCATAGTAGCAGCTGTTCGTCGACCGAGGTGTTTGCGGTGTCCGACGGAGCGCTAGTAGGCTAGCGTACCAGCGCCACTTTGCGGAGAGATCGCGCACCCAAGTTGGGTCACTGAGTGGACACGGCGCATGCGTACACCGGAGCCAGGTGAGTAAGTGTGCTAGAAGCATACAGCTAGCAGAGCACCGTCTGGCCGTATTGAGGACTACAATTACCCGGGATTTGCAGCTAGGCGGCAGCCTGTTACAATACTTATTACAATAACCCGAGTGACTTGATAAATTGCCATAATTTCTATGAAGTATAGACAATGGTTCTTGTGAAAAATTTCATTACCACCCTATAAACAATATCTATCGAATACACAAATAATTGAACTCTTAATAATAAAAATGAAATAGTTATAGTTGATAATTAAAATTTCCTGAATAAGTGTAAAAAAAAGTATTGTACTATGAAAAAAGATAACTTCGGTTTTTGGTAATTTTTGGTTTTTGTTAAGTTTTATTTTTGGTTAAGTTTTGGTTTTGGTGTAGTTTTGGTTTTGTGTAGATTTAGGACTATGTTTAGATTTAGTGTAATATAAAAATAGCAACAAATTATTAGTACGTTAGTGTTAACAAAACAATAAATACATTTTATTCATGGCTTATAACATAAAAATATATAATCTTATAAAATAAATAACCTTAATGATGTTTCGATTACTTATATTATTCTTTATTAACTTCTTTTTGACAGACACCTAAAAAAATTAATGACATTAAAAACAATATATTACAAATAATATCAAATATATATACAAATATATCAAATATATCATTGTATACTTGTTCAACTCACCAAGATTTATATATTATGTAACGGGGGAGGTTATCTAAATAATGGGAAATTTATTTAAGAACAAACTCCCACGGTGCAGAGCTAACCGCCGCTCCGTTAAACACGTATGATTGTACGGGTATTCACCTTTACGTCAGATGATTTCGCTCAATTGTCTTCTATCGAACGGAGTTGAACTCACCTTAAGTCGCGTGCCTTGTGACACTCGATGATTCTTAGGTGCGGGCGACTTTACGCCTAATCCACTTAATCCCCTAGATGTAATCGGATTAAAACCTAAGCCTTTTACAAATTGCTTAAGCTACTGGGAAAATTAAATGACGTAATCGGCGAATAATTTGACTAACTTTAATTAATAAAAGTAACTACAGTCTTTATTGGGCCGAAAGACTAACGCACGCGAAAAGAATTTTACAATGAATATTATTCGGTGAGAGCGAGAGAGAGAAAAGATTCGAAATTAACCGCGAACTAACGCTCGGCGCGAATACAAAAAATCGCTATCACTCGATATTATATTATACCATATTATACCACACGATAAATTTTTTTCGATAATTCTGATCATTGCGTCTTAAAGTATAATTTCTCATTTTTAATTAAAAAAAATTGATCAGCTATTATTTATTTTTTATTTTTTGACGATTTTAAAGTGTTTTAATAATTGTATTAAAAATTGAAGTGAATAAAAATGACGAAAAGTGTGTGCACTGTTATATAGAAACTCAATGGTAACAATTACTCAACACGGAGATATAACTCTTGTTAACTAAGGATAAAAACTGAGAGTTCGTCAAGGATGAAGCGCTAACACCGATGGATTCAGCATAGTTCACGAAAGATGAAGCGGCTCAAGTGACTATCGGTCTTCTAGTTAAAGACAACCAGCTACAACTTACGAGTATAAGGAATACAAAGTTGGCAAAGGAGCAGTGGCACCTTCTCAAGGGATATCACCAAAAGGCCACTCTATCAAGTAAAATACTCAACAGGCGTTTTTTCCGTAAATTATTCCGGAGAATAGTGATATGATGGATCACATCCCTACAATGTCAGAATGGGTTCAAAAGCTAGCTAGATTCACGGAAATTATTCCATACGACATTATTATGGACGTATTATTAAGCAGTGTATCGAATTCATACGATACTCATAAGACACCCGGTGTCGTTTCTCGCAGAGACAGACGATCAGTTGACTCTCGCTCTCGTTAATTTCCCATTCGGCCACACAACATCTCTCCGTGGATAGGTCAGCAACATACATCACTAATTCCACGACCATTTTCATCACCGTCTCAACTCGTCCTGCCTCCCGAATATCACCCGTTGCCAACAGAGGAAGAAGGCTCATCATAGTTTTTGGAGTGCAGCGATCTTGAGGCGTCATGGATCCTGAATTGTGTTGGCGGGATCAAGAATTGAGTAATCGTTGGACGACGACCGGGTCACATAACTGTTCAATCATCCCGAGAGCCGATCCCGAGAATCGGGATCAACTCTCAAAATTTCGAGATTTAGTTTAGTTAATCAGTAACGTGTGGTACATTATCTTTTGTTTGTAAACGTGCGAGCTTGATAAACAAGTTGATCCTAATCCATGCCGCGTAGTGAATCTCTTATTTAGAAAATGTCATCATCGATTAATGAAATCCGACCATAATGAAGCGTGCGAAATTATATGAATTATAAGTGAAAATAATGAACGACTAGCATTTGTGTAAATTACTGACTTTGACTAAACATTAGCTTTTTCGTGTGTGTTGTCCTCACTTCACTCGCTTTGGGAATATTTTCAATTAAAATTCTTTATCTAAGAATAATACCAGTTTATAACACAGATGTCAGTGGGCCAAAGCATCAGCAAACGCCAGGCAACAGAAGATTCTTTCACGGCTTTTCATATCGGATGCTCGATCGAGATAGTTCGTGGATTTATGAAGATCTCCTGAGGTTACGACGGAGTTAAATTTCGCTTGACGCCAAACAGGTCTGCTCCGACGGACCGCGTATGAATGATGATGCAGTCTTTCCGAGACCAGCGCATACCCTGAAATAAAACGAAGCGTTTGTTTGAGAGAACGGACCAGAACAGAGATATCGTCTACGACGAAACATAGCGAACCATACCTAAGTACGTGCACCGCTATTCTTTCTCTGTCGTGAGTAAACAATGGTACATTGTGTCGAAATTCGGCGGAACTTCGGATATCGGACGAGTGACGGGCATCACCGTGCCGCCGTTTATAATGGACAATTGACGTAAATAAACTCCATTACTTTATGTATGTTTGATCGTTTCTTTAACGTCCTATTTCCTTCATCCTTCGAGTAAACGTGAGACGACTACCATGAGACGGGTGAACCCCGGTGCCTTCGAATAAGAATTTTATGTTGTTGGTAATTCACTCGCGAGTCAGCCGCGAGTAACCCGTTTGAAGCATGGTGTAGTACTAAGATATCGTGGCAAAACTGATTGCTTTTGCTAGTACCACTTAACTATGTTTTAACTGTTACTGTTTAAAATAATATTTATTTCATTATTATTTATATCTTTTCAATAGTGTATTGTATATTTTATAAATAAGGGTTTAAAATTATTAAATAAAGTGAATTAAATAAAATACAATATCTATTTTTCGTGCAAAAAATTTTCTTTATTTACTGCTACTTTTTATTATATCCACCTCGAACCACTTTCTTTTAAATTTTGCTTCATTTTCATTTCATTACATCTAACGTTATTTCTTGGTATTACACTAAACTCTCTTGGTTCACCTTTCCATAACACCAAACTAAAATTATTTTCAGCCATGGTCATGCAAAACTTTTATGTAATTAATATTTATATAACGTCTTCAATAGTTAATTTGGTTATAAATAAACAGCTGTTGCTAACATATCAGTTTGTTCTAGCGATATATCATAGAATGATTTTCACAGACTAATGAAGTAAATTCTTTTTGTAGTAAAACTGAATTTCTAGTAACATCCGAACCATTTTCTAATATATTTTTATATTTAATTTAAAATTTAATAATTAATATTTTAATATAATATTTAACCGCTCGGTTAACAGGTTAACATTAACTTTTCAGCATAACGGACTACGAGACCAGCTGTTTTTGTTGTACCTTTATGTTGTACACGGCTGAATGTATTTACACACCAAGATTTAAAAAATAGATAACATTTTTTTGTCACCACCGATTGGTCTAATGATAAACATATTAAAATCGAGTTGAGTACCGCTTTAGCTTGATCGTGACGCGCGCATGCCGGTCCCTTTCTCACTCCCCGCTCACCACCAAGTAAGCGCCTGGCTAAAGCTGACCATTGATTGGCCGTCTTTCAAAGATGATTATCTAGTCACCTAATTGTTATAAAATTTTGTTATTAATTCCATCTTATACAGGGTGTCCAAAAAGTTCCGGGACACCCCAGTAAGTCCTGAGATATAACTATTTCCGAGGAGATTAAGGTCATTCATGTAGTAACTTTGAACGAGGAATCCAGTGGTGACCTTGGTTTTGACCTTGAGCTTGGCCTTCAAGGTCATTTCAAGGTCAACTTTTTTTTTTCAAATGGGAACCCCTATTTTTACAACGGTAATCAAAAGAGCGGGAAATTTTACGTCCAAAACGGTATTTAAAAATTTTTTTTCATGGCCTTGAGAAGGTCGATTTAAGGTCAAATGCTTGAAAAACTGCCTAAAAGCGTTTTTTTAATTTTTAAGATATCGAAAAATGACCTCTACAAAATTTGTTCAGAACAGAGTGGGGGTCACTCAATGCACCAAAAACCTTTGACCTTTAACCTCATTTTGAAGGTCATTTCAAGGTCGAAGTGTTTTTTGTAATGGAAACCCCTCTTTTTGACCCCGGATTCGCACATAGCGCAAAATCCGACGTTTGGATAAGGTATTATGTTGAGTTTCGATTGATCCACGACGTTCATCGCTGAGGTCATGTGATGTTTAGATCCAATATTATTCGCGAAACATTTACAAATTGTTTCGGACTAAATTTATTAAATTCTACTGGGAGCATGTTACAGTGACCTTATCTTTGACTTTTAAGATCATTTTAAGGTTATTTCAAGGTTACCTTTGATTGTTTGAATAATAAAGTAACGGGTTATCCAAACCGAAAGTCAAGTTGTTTTAAATGAGGAGCAAGCAGAGACAGTTTTTTTGCTAGATAAGTTTTTCCACTCACTGCGTTTTGAATGTTTCTTTCCGATTTCGCGCTATGTGCGAATCCGGGTTCAAAAATAGGGGTTTCCATTACAAAAAACACTTCGACCTTGAAATGACCTTCAAAATGAGGTTAAAGGTCAAAGGTTTTTGGTGCATTGAGTGACCCACTCTGTTCTGAACAAATTTTGTAGAGGTCATTTTTCGATATCTTAAAAATTAAAAAAACGCTTTTAGGCAGTTTTTCAAGCATTTACCTTAAATCGACCTTCTCAAGGCCATGAAAACAATTTTTAAATACCGTTGTGGACGTAAAATTTCCCGCTCTTTCGATTACTGTTGTCAAAAATAGGGGTTCCCATTTGAAAAAAAAGTTGACCTCGAAATGACCTTGAAGGTCAATCTAAAGGTCAAAACCTAGGTCACCACTGGATTCCTTGTTCAAAGTTACTACAGGAATGACCTTAATCTCTTTGGAAATAGTTATATCTCAGGACTTACTGGGGTGTCTCGGAACTTTTTGGACACCCTGTATAACTTTTTAAGATGGATCCAAAAATATCCGGGTGTACATATATTTTTGAATTAGCCTGTATATATATATATATATATCCTTACATGAATAATAAGGAATCAAGTGATAAGCGTTTGAGACGTAGCAAGGTCCGAAATATAAGTTAAACAGTAAGTAGTGCCCCGGGAGGGCTTAGGCATTCCGACGAATTTCAGCAGGGAAAAATTGATAGTAAGGTAACTATAGTTTCAAAATCAAATTATCATTTATACCCTAACACAGATAGATTAAGAAAACTCAACTAGGAACTATACAATTTGAAAATAACTATAGGACCAGAAGCGTTCATGAGAAAGTCAGGTCCAAGTAGTCGATTAGATTCGAGTGAAGATTTAAGTGATGTCACTATGGGATATTAGTGACGAAATTCTAAATAAATCTATACATGAAAACCTGCCTGTAAAACCAAATCCTGCTAAGATGAGTCAAGAGTTGCAAAAAACTTCTAAACAAACAATTCAGTTAAAAGACGCATTACATGTTTTACCCAATTTCGATGGAAGCCCGAACCAATGGGTTCCATTCACTGAAGGTTATAGGAAAGCCCTAAATATGTTGCCTTCAAGTTGTGAAGAAGATCTTGCAAAATTAATAAAAGGGAAATTAGAAAAAGAAGCAAGATCAACAAATATTGGCACCAATTTTAAAACGGGTAATGAATTTATATCGCATTTAGCTGATATTTTTGCCCCATCTCAAACAATAAAGCAACTACTAGGAGAATTAAAAAATGAATACCAGAAAGACAATGAAAAAGTTTTGACAAACGCCAATAGAAGATGCTTATTAACAGCGAAAATAATTAAAGCAAAGAAACGTCAAGATAATATTGATACAATAAGTTCGACTTATAAGCACATCCTAAAAGAAAATGCATTAGTATGTTTCAAACGCGGTCTAAAACTAGAAATAAAAACAAATCTTCCACCAGGAATCAATGCCAATAATGTTTTAAAAGAAGCTACCAAAGTAGAAAACGAAATAGAATTACAAAAGAATTTAAGAGAGAAAATCACTTATGGTCAATATTATTCACAACGGAAAAAACAGCATATAAGAATATGCCATATTTTTAAAGAACAGGAACATGACGACTTTAATTGTAATATATTCGTAAATAAACAAAAATTATGTGATTTTTTAAAAAATCCAGAATATGATATAAATAACCCAATAACCCAATAACTGTTTCGCCAAAATAAAGTTAAGTAATATAAGTTACCTAATTTGTGGAAAATGTAAATCACAATTACAATGTCAAATCTATAACAAAATAGGACACATTTCTAAAGATTGTAGGAACCGGATCCGAACACAAACCATAAATAAAATTAATTGTCAATTATACAATAATTCAGGACACCAGCGCCCAAGGTTGCTGGGACATAGGAAGGATACAGATCATTAATGAAATTACATGACAATTATGCAAAAATAGAGGACACACAGCTAAGGAATGCAAATAACAAAACCCCCAGTTTGAACAATAATTTACCTTTACCTAATCAACCATTACTAAATCGATTGAATGGATCAAAAATAGAAGGCCTTTTTGAAAAAAGGGAGGGCATGTAATTGCTGACTGTTATAAAAGGAAATGGCTAAATAAATGATAAAATTTGTAATAACGAAAAGAAGGGAAATAGTGAAAGCTGGAAATTCACTTAATTTTAATTATATTCAGCAACGTGACTACAGCACATTTGCTGACCTCTTCAGGCTTTATTAACACAAAAATAAAAAATTATTAACAATAAAGTTGCAAATGTACTTGCTGATAAAATATTTCGTTCACGCAATTTAAAAATAGTTATTAATATCCTTAAAAAGAATAATTATCCATCTGAATTTATCAAAAAACACATTGTAACAGGATGGTTATCTAACAAAATGGGCAATTTATTAAAGCACAAACTTCCACGATGCAGAGCTACCCGCCGCTCCGTTAAACACGTATGATTGTACAGGTATTCACCTTTACGTCAGATGATAGAACAGCTTATTTCAAACACTCATTATCATCATTCTTAATATTGATGCAAGCTTTCTTATTTACTATGAACGTCGGTAATGGAATATATGAAGATAGTTTGAGAGGATTATGTTTATTTAACTTGAATGTTAAATCAACTATTGTTTATAGAGTCCAATCTGAGTCTCTTTCTTGAAATTCCTCCAGAGTGCTTAATATTACTTGTTTCATATCTGTAACGGAGAATATGCTACCGTTCCCATCTGGGTAGCTCGCGGCCGTCCTCACAAATTATTTATTTGGGGATTCGGGAAGCAAAAGACGTTTCCACGACTCAATAACGCGTCGAGCACAACCACGTTAAATGCATAGATTCGAAGTCGGGATGAGGAGCGATACAGCGGCGAATAAACACAACAGCGGATTAACACACTAATCTTTCAATCGTCAACAATCGATTACAAGACGGCGATCTTACACCTATACAGTACGAGCGGCACAATAACAAACCTGAACGCGAAGGTGAGTCGGTGGCTGGTCAGCCTGCCGATTCCCTTTTTAAAATAAATTATTACAATAATGCCCGACAAACACTTTCCACCGTTATTCCATCAATGGAGTAGCCAACAGATCTTCCGCGCTACCACTCATTAGCTGGTGCCCAAACATACAAGAAAGAGAAATAATAGAAAACACGTCACCGACCTCGACCTTCAGCCTCTCCGACGGCTAGAACGCTCTGCTCTGTGACGTCACTGGTGCGCTCCTTCTCGCTGACCGCCTCGCTGATGTTTACGGTCATCGCTGTTTGTTCTCTTGCTCGTCTTCTCCTTCGCTCTACAATACTGCTACCTCAATCTGTTGTGCCGCTCATTGATGTTGTCGTTGTCGCTTCCGCTGCCCTTCGGTTGCTCGGTACTGCAACAACATTGAAGTCCGTTTACGCGCGCGCCCGTGCACCTAGCCGGTTACCCACACGCGCAGCGGTGCCGAGTAACCTTCGAGACACGGCTGGGTGCGACCCAGTCACACACTCCAATTCTCGTCCGCGCGCGGGCGACTTTCTCTGTTCAAAGCCTAGCAGAGACGCTAAATTTTCTACGAAGATCGTAACCTGAGCTCTCCCTCTCTCTGTCTTCTTCTACACCATCTCGATCGCTCCAGCCATTAGCTCAGTCCGTGTACAGCACCTCGTAAACAAAAATCAAGCATGAGCGTGCGTGCCACATGCACACACTCTCAGCTTGGCGCGGCGCACGGATATTTGCGAGAGCCAAACGGACGAAATTGGCCTAGCCGAGATTTTCCGTTATATATCATTTTCAAACCAAGAATCGAGATTAGCTGTGTTATAGATACATATGTTTTTAGTATTGAAATATTTTATTTCAATATTCTCTTATTCATCTCGTTTTCTAACAATGAAGTGAGCTCCCATCTCGGTATTTATTTTCAAAGAATTATGTGTAGAAAGAAACTATGATACATGTGATTTTAAAAGTTTATATGCTTTAATAAAAAAAAAATTGACATCTAAGTGAATACGATTGATAATAATAGCTGTTTGAATTCGATTCTTGAAAGCAGATTGTATAGAACACCATACAACGCCTTCTATTTCTTGAGATTGAAAATCAAGCGAAATTGAAGATTATGGATTTGATATATTGCCACCAACTTTTATAAAACTATTACATTGAACTTCAAGAAAAATCAAATGTGAAGCACATGTCTGATATTTCTATGCAATCACCCAACTAAAATCAGGATTACTTTCTATATATTTCTTAATATTATCTGATGCTGTCTTTGTTATATCTCTCCAACGAATAAAATCTTTAATATCAGAAACATTCCGTTGAAAATAAATTCTCTATAAATTTTGTATAGTTTTTTCAAAATATCCAATAGAAGGCATATTATAAATATATTACAGTAAATGTAGTATATATTAAATTATAGTACGTCTTTTATTCAATAAGATATTTAAGAGCACAGTTCTCAGTCAAGTAACTTGGAAACTGAGCTGACTACGAATGAATCTTACCTTTTATGGAAGATGATGGTGCTACTCAGCATGAAAAGGTAATATGCAGTGGTGGGGTGTAGAAAAGTGAGGGTTTAAGGCACTGACAGTGCCACTGAAATGTATTTCGAAACTATAAAAATGGTAAGGATAAATTTAATTAATACTTAAATAGAGTGCTCTTTCATAAATCTATATAATATATATTACATATTATATATAATTTATATATATATATGGAATATAAAGTAATCATATATATTATATATGATTTATACATATATATATAGAATGTAAGGTGGAAGATCGTGCATGAGTAATTCATAGTCGTTAGAGAGAATAGCGATTTTATCGCCCATGGCATCATCTAAAAACTTTCTGTATAGTTGTGCATTGAGCGAGTTAACTGGCTGGATGAGCTATTGGGTGCTTAGCATGACCTGCACCGTATTAGCTGTGTACTGACTTTGAATCGCTTCAAACGAGGGAGGTGTTGACGTAGCGCCATTAGATGCAGGAACCTCCGAGGAAAGACAGAGAACAGGCGAATTTGGAGTTCAGGAGCAACGCTGTTTCTTTACCAAGATGAAAGAGATATCTGGCGATGAAACAGTACACTTATTACTCTTGCTGAGAGCCTTTGATTTAGCCAGAAAATCCCATTTAAAATTAGGTAAAACAGAATCATTGGCAGATAATGGGGAGTCTCTGTAGTAAAACTCGGAAAGATGCTAGTTAGTTGATCGTGAATTTGGTGATAATTTATATAGATATGTACATCGTACACATATTTACGCATACACACACAGATATATGTGGGATCTTGGATAGTGATAATATTTTTACATTTAATGATATACGCTGTAGCAATAGAGCTTATAATATGATCATGCTTGAAAAGGCTTGGTTGGCTACCTGCGACTTTGTTTTGATTCTTTTGTGTACATTGAGATATATGTATACATGGATGAGGCGAACAGCTGGTGTAATATTTGGTCAATATCATAACACATTACAGAGACTTTTCGTTGCTTTCCCAATTAGTATTGATTAAGAATTGTCAGGCATAAGATGCTTTTTATTCACTGTGTATGGAAATCAATGTATTTCCAATAATTACAACAAAATGCCACTTCCGGTTTCGAAAAAGTGTTACGTTTCACCATCTCATGAAGATAACAGGAGAAGACTCTGTTTATTATGACTATCTTCAAGTAAGACATTGAAAACAATTCAAGGCAAGCTTCAAGTGAAAATTGAAGGCATAGTGGGCTTCAAAATTGATGCATCTGCGCCAACTGTAGTAGTTTGCACCACATGCTACACTAAAGTTAATAAAAAAGAGATAGATAGATAGATAGATAGATAAAAATTTATTCACCGTGATGGCAAAACATAAAATACAATAATATATAAATATATACAGTAATTGTCACAGCTTTAGTTTACATTATGCCGTACCGGCATTACATTTCATCACAGTTCGATTACAATTTTAGTTCCTCAGTCAATAAATAAAATTATGATTGTAGTTATTACATTAAAATAAATAGACTAGGATTTGACTAGTTCACAGTTCGATATTCCAGAGGAAACAATAATTCTTATCACTACAGTCTAGCTTGCTTATAACTAGTAATTCAGTCAAAAGTTTAGGCTAGTTTTCGTCATACAGACACAAAACAGCACAAAAAATAAATAAATAAATATAATTCACTACAACACGAAAATAAATAACTGTACAAACATTTATACAGTAATCTAATACAAATAAAAATACTCCAGAGGTACCACCCTACGCCCTCAATGACGCAAAGTATCCGCGCGCCCCCCTCTTAAAGCTGCTAAGCGACGGCGCGTGCCGCAGGTCAGATGGAAGAGTGTTCCAGAGATGGGCACCCATCACCTGGAAAGACCTGCGAGCCGTCTCCGTTCTAACCTTAGCAACTCTAAGCTCAGCCTGCCCCGCCCTACCCGGATACCTTGACTTGTGCCCTATGAAGAGCTCAGCCAGGTAGCCAGGCTCGCGCATGGTCAAGCACCTGTACATTAGCAGGGACATGAAATATTCCCTGCGTACGTCCACGCGAAGCCAACCTAACCGCGACCTATATGAAGAGACCGAGACATCACGCGGGATACCATAGATGTATCTTACGCACGCATTGCTCAGTCTCTGCAGCCGCTCCCTCTGCTCCGCCGAGGCCCCCAGACACACCACGGTGCAGTAGTCCAGGTGAGGCTGGACCATGGACTCCACCAGTCTGCGCCGGAGCAGCTCCGTAGTACACGGCCTAACAAAACGCAGGCCGTACAGAGCTCTCCAAACCTTCGCCGCGACCCGGTCAATGTGCGATCTCCACGACAGCTTGCTATCGAGAACGACCCCGAGACTGGTCACTTCATTACTAAAGGGAATAAATACTCCCTCTTGCACCTCAACACCAGGCAAGACCTCAGCGCAAATGTCATTGACATGTTTGTTAGTACCAAACATGATAGCTTTGGTCTTGCCCGCGTTCAGGCGCAGATCCGAATCCCGGGCCCAGTTCGCCACCAATCTCGCAGCCTCCGTTAACATTCGGATGCCCTTTGTCAATTCATTTTTATGTATATGCAGATAAATCTGCAAGTCATCCGCATAGAAAAGGTATGAAACCTCATGTCCACGGAGCACATCTTTCAGATCGCCGACATATAGGCAAAACAAGAGCGGTCCCAGCACCGAGCCCTGTGGAACCCCCAGATTCGTCTCCCGCCACTCCGAGCCCCCACCCCCAGCGGTAACCCTTTGCGAACGACCACCGAGGTAGGACCTCAGCCACTGGAGAGCAGAACCAGAGAAACCAAGAGCACGGAGCCTGCGCAAAAGTCTCGAGGGTGATATGGTGTCGAACGCCTTGCTGAAATCGAATAACAGCAAGAGCGTCATCATCCTTTTGTCAACGCCCATTCGTATGTCATCCGTCAACTTTAATAACGCTGTCTGAGTACTGTGGCCCCGCCTAAAGCCGGCCTGGAGGGGATCAAAAAGATTTTCTTTATTCAGATACTCCGTGATCTGGTCATGGGCAAGCTTCTCGAGAACCTTTGAAAGAAAGCAAAGCAAAGCTATCGGACGAAAGTCCGAGGCCGAGGAAGGGGTGTTGTTCTTCCTCAAGGCAATCAGCTGCATCCGCTTCCAGGCTCCCGGGAACTCCCCCTTAGCAAATGAGGAAGTAAATATTAACCTCAGGTGCTCACCTATGACTGGAAGAGCCTTCACCACCACCCCATGGGGAATCCCGTCCACGCCGCTCGCCTGCGATGTAAAATGGGAGACAGCTAAGATGACGTCATCGATGCCAACAGGTTTGAAGGTAAAACCTCGCTTATCCGCGACATCAACCCCAATCATCCTACTATCTATATCCTCAAGCGGCGAGGCCGAAACCCCAGCGAAGTGGTCATTCAGCTCGTCCAAGGTAAACCCATGAAGGCCATCCCCACCCGCCCCTGGCAAGAGGCCGAGGTTCCGCATTTCCTTCCAAATATTTTTACCTTCATCAAGAGCGCTAGACAGATGATTTTGAAGGAAATTAAGGCGCTCCTGTTCCAAACGAACCTCGACCTCCCTGCTAAGCCTAAGAGACTCCTCCAAGACATCCGCCCGCCCAGTACGCTTATAGCGTCTCCGCGAGGCATCACGTCTGTCGACAAGCCTCCTCAGCTCTGGACCAAACCAAGGAGCATACTTTTTCTTAAGGCATATTGTCTTCTTAGGTGCAAATTTATTTATGGCCTCAGTTAAATTATGGTTGAGGCATTCCAGCGCTCCCTCCAAATCCGACTCAGCAGCACCAACAGATGCCCAATCGCAGCGTGTCAAGAAGTCTAAAAGCATCTCCGGGCGAATGTCACGAAAGCTGCGATAGGTAAAGCTACCCGCCGAAGGAGAAGGCACACGGATGTCAATCATGACCTCAATAATCGCGTGCTTATCGAATTCGGGGAGCAATTCGTTCTTCTGGTCCGTGATCGTGTCGCATGCGTCGGTCAGCATGACATCAATCCATGTGTGGGAATTACCCACGTGATGAGTCGGGCCATGCCGAACCAAACTCAGCGACAACTCCCCACCCAAACGCGCGATAGAGAGAGCATCATCCGAGCCCGAACTCATATCGGCATTGAGATCACCCATGATGATTTTATGACTGAAATCACCACAGAGATCCCTCAACACCTCAAAAAGATCCGAGCCCTGCTGCAAGGGCACCTTAGGCGGACGATAGATGACGCCTATAAGCACCGGAGGAGAATTGCCCGTCTCAATACTGCAAAACAGGTACTCTGGTATTCCCGGTTTGCCAGGCCCTTGGGTGGCGGATGAAGCCAGCCTTGTAATTTTAAATTCTTCACGTATGAAGAGGGCAACACCGCCCCCATTAATGTTGCGATCGCTTCTTATCACCGAGTACCCCGGAACCCGTATGATGTGATCATCAACCACAGGTCCCAGCCAGGTCTCAGCAACCCCAAAAACATGATAGATGGCATCCCCAGCCAGGAACAGACGAAGCCTCTCAACACGCGCTCTAAGCGAGTTAATGTTGAGAAACCCAGCCCTGAGGAAACCACCGCGACATGCAACATCTCTGGTGCTCACCGTCCCGAGTCATGCCATTGGCGAGTTGACATCAGTGCCCTCTCTGATCCGCTGCATGCTCTCTCCTCCCGATAGCGTAGCGCCCCTCGAGTCGGTGCTCAACTCCGCTGACGACTGTGACCCGCCAGTCGACTCCCACGCCGACCTAATCGCCTGCAGATCCGCTACCGTCTCGAACGCGTACGCCCTCTCTCCTGTCCTTCGTCGGACCAGAAATCTCCCACCACTGTGCCACACATACTTGAAGCCAAGCCCCTTTGCTACCGGCTTCAGGGTCAGGAATGTTGTAAATTGAGCTTGGGGCAGGAGTTCATTAATAAATAATTTCCTCCGTGGCACCTTGGCAGACAACTCCGGCCCGAGAAGGTCCTTGTCTAGGTCCTCAGTCGTAATGCAAGCACGGGGCATGCCACGCTTCGCCTTCATTATATCGCGCAAGAGTCCCTCGTCTCTAACCCCTACAATGCAGGAGGGCTGGGATAACCCTGCTCTCCGTTGTCCCTCCTGACTCACCGCCCCCGCACCCACAGCGCCCTCAGCTGGCCGGCGACGAGGCCGCGAGACCCTAACCCTCGTCACGCCCTCTGGCGTCACCGAAGGCAGAACGACCTTCAGGGCCGCAAGAGCCAGCCCACGCAAGTCATCAGGGGAAACGTTGGACGCTTCGTCCAGAAGGCCATGTATTATGACCTCATGGCCTTCAGCGCCTCCACTTTGTGGTAACGAAACTCTCTCCAGCACACCAGACCGCACTGCGTCCCCTTCCAGGTTCAAAGCGGCACCTCTGGAGCTTGAAGCGGGTGTTACATTGATAACCCCTTTGTCAATGCTGGCTTTGGCCTTGTCATGATTAACGTTCTTTGGGCTGCATTTTATGTTGGTGACCCGGCAAGCACACCGGACATCACCAGACCTGGTACAAGCTTGTATTAATCTTTCTTCTAGAGAGCGGTTGCTCTCCAGAAGAGTACCGCATAATTTTTGCAGGTCTTTGACCATCGAGGACTGATCTCGGATCATGCCCTCTAGTGTTGCAATGCGCCCTTCACCGGTAATTTCTCCTTCAGTCACAGGTAATGTGGTGACCATAGGAGGATTTTCCAGTTCCGGATGCCGCTTCACAAGGGCCTTTACTTCATCGACTTGTCGCTCGATGGTATCGAAACGCTGGAATAATAATTCCAGGGTGCTTACCGGAATCAGTATATTATTAATACTTGGCAGCTCCGGCGTCCCTAGGAAGTGCTCATCTACACTTTTGTGCGCATCGTTCTTGTTTGTCACTTCCGCGTTAACACTCTGGTCAAATTCAGGCGCCTGAATAGCGGCAACAGGTTCAGACACACCTTGAATTTCGGTAGGCGCCCTCTCACCTGCAACCAGCCGAACTGTCGTCTGCTTATCGCCAGCCGGCCGACTCGGCGGGCGAGGTGTTCGTTTCGGCGATAGGCCACGCCCCATCGTAGGTGAGGGCATAGATAGAGCGCACGAGCGACGATGGATTGGTACGCTCATGTTGGTGTTTGCACGCAACTTGCTCACCTGATTTTTCGCTGACGATGGGATTGGCGCGGCACTCATGTTTCCATCCGCTGATTTTCGAGTAGCCGATTTGCGCGCTGCGATGCTCGACGTTGCTGTTGTTGTTGCTGGCTTCGACGGGTCAGTTCGGCAGTTGTCACAGGGGCCATCCTTTTTGTTGCCAGAACACTTGCTGTGCCGTGGCTTCTGGCACACCGTGCAATTTTTCAGCCTCCGGTTTGACGTTTCCCCGCAGACAACACACTTGAATTCGCTCATGTTGCTTGAGCGATTCAAATTTTGGCGGGTATCAGCGAGGTGGAGCTGTTATGGTCGATCGGCGCAGGCGCGAAGATGCGAAATTTTTGCGCCAAAAATTCGCCAAGAATCGCACGGCCTTCCTTAACCTCTCTCTCCGGTAGCACTTTAAATAACGGGCTCCCTGGTTCCTCCAATGGAACCTAGCAGATAACGCTTCCGGCACGTGGAGCCTGCGGGAGACCGGAATGTCCGCAAAACACACACACCCACAGGAGTGAGACGAGTAGCCGATTCCAGCTGCCAGTTGACGGAGCAAAGCCGCACACCTCCGCACACCAAGAGAGAGAGAGAGAGAGAGCGATTATTCTGCCTGACTTTTCAAAATTTAATTTTCGTTCTACGAGATCGAGTCATAGTGTGTGCAACTGTTTTCTTTGTGAAACAATTAGAAATCAAAAACATACCAAAGTTGAAAAAGCAAAAAAAAAGCAACAATCTGTGGAAAAAAGGTGTACAAGGTGCTTTTCAGTCATTCATAGAGGTGTTATACATAAATGTGTTGGTAAAGTGAAAAATATTTTGAAAGTAGCCCAAAAACTTGAAAACAAGGAATCATATCATGTCGTTTCTTCGTTACTGACAGAAAAAATGAATCTTGTCGAAGAAAATATCAATGCAGATAGCAGAAGTATTTCTCTCTCGCAAACTCACGGTAAACCGTTAAAAGTGTTGATAAAACCGGTGAAAGCCAAAAATAAAACAATCTCCGTCGAAGATGTTTCAAATTTACAAAATACCTATAACTTTAGTTTGAGAACTACAAAAGGCGTTGTTTCGTTTTTCAAAAATGCCACAAGTGATAAAAAAATTTTTGAAACAGATGTCATAAATAAACTCGTATCTAAAAATCACGATGTCGATAAATTTTTTCAAATGGAAAAAATTGAATTTATTCATTCGAAAGCGACAGTTGAAACTTCAGTAATGGAACCTTTGGTGTATTGTAATGACGTGATGGGCTTCATTGATCATATTAAAAAACAGCGACGAATTACCAACGAAAAAGTTCATCTTAAGATAGGTACAGACGGCGGTGGCGGCTTTGTTAAAGTGTGTTTGTCAATTCAATTAATGAATAATACAGAAAAATGTAAAAAAGAAATATTTAAAGACTCAGGCGTAAAAAAAATGTGTCTACTAGCTGTTGCACCTGTACAAGAAAATTATTGTAATTTAAATAAAATTTGGAATAAACTGAGCTTGAGTAAATTATTGAAAAATGATGCAACTATTTCCACTGATTTAAAACTAGCTAATTTGCTTTGTGGCATTGGAACGCATGCCAGTAAATTTCCTTGTACTTGGTGTACAGCTAAAAAAAATAAATTACATTTGAAAGGTACGCAGAGAAAAATTAGTAATATAATAAATAATTATAAAAACTACTCTGCTGCCGGTTCGAATCCAAAAAAAGCTAAAGATTTTGAAAGTTGCATCAACATGCCTATTTTTCATGATGTTTCTGATAAAAAAATTTTGGATGTATTACCTCCTCCCGAATTACATCTCATGCTAGGAGGGGTTAATAGTATCATTGATCATATTCATAATGATAAGCAATGCAAAAATGATATAGATGAATGGATGAAAGAATGTTTTGTAGAGAGAAAAGTGACTTATCATGGTTGTTCTTTAGAAGGAAATTCATGTAAAAAATTACTTACTTCACTTGACACTCTACGATCTAAAAAAAATATTTTCCTCATAAAGTATGTACAGATACTGCAAGATTTAAAAGATGTAATACATGACTGCTTCGGGAACGATTTGAAACCTACATTCGAAATAAGTATTAAAAAATTCCAAAAAAATTATTTATCGACAGGTTTATCTATTACACCAAAAATTCATGCGATATTTTTTCATGTTCTAGACTTTTGTAAAGATAATAATCGTAGCCTTTGATTTTATAGTGAACAGGCTGTCGAAAGCATTCACCACGATTTCAATAAAATATGGTCAAACTATTTAGTAAAAAATCGACAGAATCCTAGATATGCCAATTCTTTACTAAAAGCAATTCTGCAGTAGATAAGCAATGTATGTTCTGGGACACAAAGGAGCCGACAAAGGATGCCGCCAATGTATAGGGATACGTGTATGTTCTGGGACACAAAGGAGCCGCCTGATGAAGGTGTGAAGGTAGTGACACCTTTTAATTTATGGTCAGACCCCATGGTGAGTGTCTAAAAGGCATTTGATGTACCTTTGACACCTTCTGCGTGCCAGTGGGCCCCATGCTGAGTGTTAAGGGGCATTTGATGTTGGTTTGACACCTCGCGCGCGCCGCCAATGTATAAGGGATATGTGTATATTCTGGGACACAAAGAAGCCGCCCGATGAAGGTGTCGCGATAGTGACACCTTTTAATCGCGATAAGGTGAGACCCCATGCTGAGTGTTGCATTTGATGTTCCTTCGACACCTCCCGCGTGCCAGTGGGCCCTTCGAGGGGGCCAGTCTCCCCCCCCCTCCTTCGATAGTAGGACGCTTCACCCAGCCACCCACCCACCCACCCACAGAGGTTGTTAAGGTAGGATGCTGTAGATGTCGGTAGGGTGTTTGGTACACTATATGCTTATGCTGGCTGAGTGTGGACCCTCGGAGAGGGGGTAGCGTCTCTAGCTTGCTAGGTGCGTAGGCCGTATAGTGCGGATGCTGTTTTCACTCTCTCTCTCTCTCTCTCTCTCTCTCTCTATCCCTCTCTCTCGCTCTCCTTCGATAGTAGGGCGCTTATGCTGGCTGAGTGTGGACCCTCGGAGAGGGGGTAGCGTCTCTAGCTTGCTAGGCGCGTACGCCGTATAGTGTGGATGCCGTTCTCTCTCTCTCTCTCGCTCTCCTTAATAAGCTTATGCTGGCTGAGTGTGGGCCCTCGGAGAGGGGGTAGCGCCTCTAGCTTGCTAGACGCGGCCACCACCCACCCATCCACCCACCTCCTACCTTTCGTCTGACTACTCCCTCTTCAACCTACAGCGCCGAAACCGCTGCTTTCAGCGCCACTATAGTGCTTAAAAGCCGTGCTCGATTGGAAAAAAGCGCAGTCTTTCGAGACAGCCCCCTTCACTAGCTTTCTTAGCAGTGACAAGCAGTATTAGTAGTAGTAGTAGTAGTAGTACTAGTAGTAGTAGTAGTAGTACTAGTAGTAGTAGTAGTAGTACTAGTAGTAGTAGTAGTAGTACTAGTAGTAGTAGTAGTACTAGTAGTAGTAGTAGTAGTACTAGTAGTAGTAGTAGTAGTACTAGTAGTAGTAGTAGTATTACTAGTTATCCTACGTACATTTTCATTACAATGGCTTCTATTTCTTATTTTGAAAATACAGTACGCGATTTATGGAAAGCCTATTACATCTCAGACGCTAATAAAGATGATTTTATTAGATGGAAAAATATAATAATTACCGCTTTGCATTCTCTTGAAGAATATATGTTACGGCCTAACTTAAGTAGAGCAATACGACAGAGATGTCAAACATGCGCTACTCATTTGAATTCAATCGAAATTAATTTAAATAATTCCATAAAAGTCGGAGGAAATGTTAATTCATTACGAGTCATTCCAAACCAAATTGAAGGGGACGGAGTTATTTGGCGTGAAATAAATTCAGCATTTGAAAAACGTATCATTACTGCATTCATAGCCAATCAAGAACATAGAGATATAAAGTCATTCTTAAAAGCAGCAAATAAATTATTACAACTACAAATACCAAAATATCTTTCAATTCATAATGCTCTAAAAATAAATATAGAAATGTCAGCTGAATTTACCGTAATAAAAGATAATGTAGAGGACATTCAAGTAAAGTATTTCAACACCGAAAATGTTTCTATTTATAAAACGACAGATCTTAAATTATGGTTTACAGAAAATATTGAAGATGTTATACTTAAAAATTTAGAAGAATTTCAAGAAAAAGATTCCGGTTGGACATTAAAAACTATCATCGGTATTACTGTTAATATAAATAAATTTAATCCTTTCAAATCTGGCTCATATATTCAACTACCAAAACAAATAGCAGATAAAAAAGCAATTATCAACGTTCAAAATACAGATAATGAATGTTTTAAATGGGCTGTGCTTGCCTGTCTTCATCCAGCTAGATTTCATAGCGAAAGAGTTCAAAATTATATACCCTTTGCGAATGAAATGAAATTGAATGATATAAACTTTCCTGTTGAGGTAAAGAATATTTGTAAATTTGAAAAATTAAATAGTTTTTTAATAAATCTATACATACTAAAAAAATACGGTTTTAAATTCGAAGTCTCACCATATTATATATCAACTTTAAAACAAGATAAGCATTTAAATCTTTTGTTACTACAAAGCGATTATATTGATGAGAATGAAACAGAAAAATCTAATAGATCAAATAACAGTGATAATTTCAAATTATAATTCCACTATGTATGGATTAAAAACTTATCTGCTCTTGTTAGAAGTCAAGTAACGAAACATACTGCACAAATTTATCTCTGTGAACGCTGTCTTCACTATTTTAATAATAAAGAAAAATTGAATATTTATGAGACAGATTGTTCAAAATTAAATAAATATAGAGTTAATCTACCTAATTTTCCTCTTCTGAAATTTAATCATTATGATCGAAAAGAAATGGTTCCGTTTATTATCTATGCTGATTTAGAGTGCTTATTGAAACCAGTAAATAATGGACGATCCTTCCAAGATCATGAAGCCTTTAGTGTGGGGCTTTATATAAAATGTAGTTATGATGATTCCAAATCAGTATTTAAGATGTATTGAAAAAAACTGAATGAAGAACAATCACCCGCACAATGGATTATCAAACAATTTCAGATTTTGTTAGATGAAATGAATCAAATATATAAGAATGCAATAGAAATGAATCTTTCATGGCGTAATCAAATGGATTTCAAGATGAGCAAAATGTGTCATATTTGTAGAAAATATTTTCAACCTGATGAAACAAGAGTTAGAGATCATTGTCATTTGACGGGACGATTTAGAGGTGCTGCTCACGCATCCTGTAATGTAAATTATAAGAATCCTTATTTTATACCAGTGTCTTCCATAACCTTACTGGATATGATTCTCATTTTATAATAAAAGAAATAGCTACTAGCTCTGATCTTCAGGGAAATGTGACTGTTTTAGCTGAAAACAAGGAAAGATATATAGCTTTCATAAAACACGTGGACGGTAGTACTATAAATTTTCGATTTATTGATTCGTTTCGTTTTATGCCATCATGTCTCGAAAAACTGTCTTCTTACTTAACCAAACTAAATATCGTAGAGCATGAATTCAAGATAGATAAATATACAAAAACACAAATAGAATTATTGAAGAGAAAAGGCGTTTTTCCATATGAGTATGTTAACAGTTTTGAAAGATTAAAACAGACTCAATTACCACCTATCGAAGATTTTCATAGTCAATTGATAGATAGCAACATCTCTGAAGCTGAATATGAGCATTCTCAAAAAGTGTGGAATGCATTTGACATCATTGATTTAGGAGAGTATTCTGATTTATATTTAAAAACTGACGTATTACTCTTGGCCGATATTTTTGAAAATTTTCGTAAAACGTGTATGGACGCGTATCAACTCGACCCGGCACACTATTATACTACTCCTGGATTAACATGGGATGCTATGTTAAAGTGTACAAAAATTGAGCTAGAACTTTTAACCGATATAGACATGGTTTTATTCATCCAAAAAGGCATTCGAGGAGGTATTAGTCAATGCTGTAATAGATACTCAAAAGGTAATAATCGATATATGGGCTCAGAATATAATGAAAAAGAACCTAGCAAGACTTTGATGTACTTTGACGTTAACAATTTATATGCATGGGCGATGACGCAATCATTACCATATAAAAATTTTAAGTGGGTCTCTAACATCGATGAGCCTCATTTTTTCAATGTTTCCGATAATAATGAGGTTCGGATATATTTTAGAAGTTGATCTAGTGTATCCAAAAGAACTACACGACGAACATAAGGACCTTCCACTTTGTCCTGAACACAACACACCACCTGGATCAAGACAAAAACACTTTTAACAACAGTGTATGATAAAGAACGGTATGTCATTCATTATAGAGCGCTAAAGCAGGCTATTAAATACGGACTCAAAATAAAACAAATACACAGAGCACTTCAGTTTAATCAAAAGCCTTGGCTTAAAACTTATGTAAATTTGAATACAGAAAAAAGAAAACAAGCTAAAAATGAATTTGAAAAGTTATTCTATAAACTCATGATTAATGCAGTATACGGAAAGACTATGGAGGATGAAAGGAAACAAAAAGACGTTAAATTAATTAGTGCATGGAGTGGTAGATATGGAGCAGAAGCACGGATCGCACAACCCAACTTTCATAGTAGTTCAATCTTTGATGAAAATTTAGTAGCAATACAGTTATCATGGACGTCTATTAGTATTAAAAAACCAATATATATTGGACTGTTACGTCTTACGACGCATCCTTTTTATAAAATAAACATTTGCGAAATTCAAAGCTACTAAACTATTCGCACGTCAGCAAAAAGCTAATTAAACACGAGGTAAATGACTCTCCGAAATTAAGCCGTACAACGCATCCTTTTTGTAACATATGCACATTCAAAACTGCTAAGCTATTCACACGACAGTAAAAAGCTGTCGAAACACACTCCGAAACTAAGTCACCAAAACGCAAGAATTTATAATCAGCGAAAACAAAATGTCACACAATATCGCAATACTGACCTGAAAAAGAACTATAAAAGATATAAAAACCAATGAACAAATCACTCTCAGCAGTTGATCAGTAGTCCGTCAGTCAGTCAATAAGTACCTGTAAGACTCAACTCAATACACACCGGTCCGATGTATACGATAATAAACTCGCGACTGTTACAAAGTAATATCGTGCAAGTAATTATTCAACAACCTACCCAAAACAATTCAACAAGCTGTTAGAGCCTGCTACATTTATTCAATTCAACAAGCAGTTAGAGCCTGCTACATTCATACAATCCAACAGGCAGTTAGAGCCTGCTACATTTTATCAACAATTAAAGGCTACGATTATCAAGGTAGTACAATTATCAGACATACATTTCCACATACGAGTATATTTATTATAAGTGAGACATATCCGACCACTAGTCAACATATTGGAACGTCTCATTCATTAGCTATTCGTAGTTGATGCACGAGACGTAACAATTGGTTCCGGTACGAAAAATACATTCGATTGAGATAAAAAAAATTATTTTTATACATATTAAAACTTAGTTCTTATTAATGAATTAACGCATCAAACGGAAAAGAGAGAGTTCGAAAACCGCGGATATACGAGTAGGCGTTGTATTACAGAAGTAAGCAGCACACGTCACTTTCTTTCATAGTGACTGAATTTCAAAATTGCAATTTTGCAAAATTATGAAACTAAGACAACAGCAGAAATAAGTGACCGAGAAATAATTTTCAGCCAGTAGGTCAAATACCATACGTAGATAGAATTTCCTTTTTTCTTTTCTTTTTCCCCTTTTATTTTTGCCATCTAAATAAGTAATTGTGTTTCCATATACTTCTACCATAATTTTTTGCTAACAATAATTTATCTTATTTTATATATTTTTCCTACTTCACTCTATTTTGATTTTGTCGAATTCCCCTTGTTTATTCCGTTTATTACGAAAGTGCAATAAATGAGCAAGAAGTCCAGCACAACGAAGGACACATCATCCATAATTAGGAAACTTACGCGATCACAAATCGACAAGAATCCAAAATCAGAAGACCTTTTAGAAAAAGGACTGGATGAGATAGCTTTC
The DNA here is from genome assembly GCF_024137745.1 of Phymastichus coffea. Taxonomy (NCBI): domain Eukaryota; kingdom Metazoa; phylum Arthropoda; class Insecta; order Hymenoptera; family Eulophidae; genus Phymastichus; species Phymastichus coffea. The sequence continues at coordinate 2,726,853 of NW_026706832.1, read as the reverse complement.
AAAAAGAGTAACAAGCTACAAAGATCGCCTATTAAGACCAAGACCCAAGAAGAAATCGTAAGAAAAGAGAAAAACACAGGAGCAATAAAGAAAATCATACCAACAGTTGACCAATTAGTTGATTTAACAGAAAAACAAACAAATAAAACCGACTACACTGATTCAGACAAATATTCACTATTAAACCAGACGTTTGACACATTTGACTCAGAAAAACACGATAGATATTCAGACATTGGAGAATTTTTAGGTGAACAAAGCCTAATATTAGGGACACCAAAAGATATATTATTCAACATAAACACAAACGAAGAATCTGTCTACACAAAATACGCATTACCAAAAAACTCTGACGAACCTATTAATCAACAACAGAACATCGAAGATTCAAAAAAAGACATTAGAAAAATAAACAAAACACAATACATAAACGAAAAGGAGAGTGAAAGAAACACTCAGCAAATTCAAAGACAAATTCAAGCAAACCAACGTATCACAAGTCCAGCAACAAACCCAATAAACATGGCAAATTCACACCCAATCAAATTATCACTCAAAGAATTGGTAAATTATGTTCCGGACTTCGATGGCAAAAATATGCCACCCGCAAAGTACATCAGAAGATTACGACGAGTAAAAAATTTAGTAGATGACCAAGATGAACATAATGTAGTAGAATTATTGAAAGTGAGAATGAAGGGAGAGGCAGAAGAAGCTTTAGGAAACAGCTGTGTAGAAACAATAGACGAATTAATTACAGCAATACGAAGTCTATACCCAATTCAAGAAGACATACACGAACTGCGTGCTAGGATACGCAAAATAACACAAGGAACTACAGAATCAGTTATTCAATACACAAATAGATTATGTCAATTAGTATTAGAAATAAAGGAAATATATAGAATACAAGAAACAAATGAAATAGCCAGGAAGAATTTCTACGAAGAATTAGATGCGGACGCAGCAAAATGTTTTAAAAAAGGAATGCGAACGGAAATAAAATACGAACTGGGCAATGAGACAACATTACAAGAAATGTCCAAAAAAGCCATATAAATTGAAAATGATATAAATATTAGAAAAACAACGGACAATGTAACAATTAATAACACATATGCCGAATACAATGATTATTAAAGACCTGAATTACCAAAAAAAATCATGATATGTCAAACCCCCAACACGGAACACTATTTTGCCATTCTGCAGCATGCGTCTATTGTAAAGGATCAGATCACTTTTCTAATAATTGTAAAAATTCATTAGACAAAATCAATTTGATATGCAAATACTGCAGCCAAAAAGGACACTCAATAAGCGCTTGCCCACTGAATAAACGAAGAAATATCCATTGCCAATACTGTCAAGAATTAGGACATGAGGTAGGTCAATGCCCCTACATTGCCGACTACATAAAATGCTGGAAATGTGGAGAAACAGGACATGAAGCCATTAAGTGTAAAAATAAAATCACACAAAAGGTAAACAAATGCGATATTTGTGACGAAGGAAGTCATTCAACGCAAGAATGCCCTGAGGTCTTTTGTAAAAAATGCAATAATAAAGGTCACTCTATCAAATTTTGCACAACAGGTAAAAATAGATCACCTTATAGAATATGCACCCTATGCCAAGAACAGGGACACGAAGGACAAGATTGTGAAGAAGCGCGAATATATTTCACAGAACAAAGAAATAAATCAAGTTACAAATGCCAATTATGTGATCAATTAGGTCACACAGCAAAATTCTGCAGAAAAATCGCGAATACACAACAATCTGCAAACCCTCAGCAAAATCAGCAAAACTATAACACCTACAATAGAAACCACAACAACGGCTACAGAAACAATTTTAACAATGATCAAAGAAAAAAATTCTGCGCTTATTGCAAAAATATAGGTCACATAGCAAGTGAATATAGGAAACTACAAGCACTAAAAAATTATCCACCTCAAAATATTTCAATCACATGCGAAGGTTGCAACGAAACTGGACATAACATAGATAACTGTGAAAAATTAAAAGATTACAAGAAGAATGAATATTTTGCAGAATCTGTAAAGGTGTCGGTCATACAACAGAACAATGTCGCAAACATGGGACAAACTCGGAAAACTCTGGAGCTCCTTTGGGAAGGAACGCCTAAAGAATGAGCAGACAATAAAAACGTTCCACGACAAAACACTCACTCTCCCAACACAAACAAAACATCACATAGATACATACAGCAAATTCAAAGAAAATACAAAGGAAATAGAGAGTACCATGCTACAGACAGATATAGCTAAAAATAGTACTGATATTAACCAACAAATTACAAATGACTGTACCAAAATATACATTATCAAACTAAAAAACCTGCTCAAGTACATAGAAATAGTCGAACCAAATTCGAATAATAAACTGCAACTATTAGTAGACAGTGGAGCACAACTAAATATTATCAAAAATAGCAGCATTCCACAAAAGCAGTTAAATAGAAATGAACAAATATCTATATCAGGAATCACAGAAGACGCAATAAGAACAATAGGTTCAACACAAATGTATATTGCAGATGAACCATTTGATTTCCATGTAGCACCAGATAACTTCTCTATCCCTTACGATGGAATAATAGGAATAAATGCCTTATTCAAACACAAATTAAGATTAGACAGAGGTTACTTGGAAATAAATAATCAAAAAGTGCCATTAAAAGAAATCACTAGCAGAAATCGAACAAACACATTTACAGTACAATCATCAAAAGAAATTAATGGACATCATGACACATGGAAACCCATAGCATTTGATAAAAGATACATAGTAAGCAAAAATGATATCGAAATAAATCAAACGATTACACACAGCAAAGAAGTATCAATACATAAAGATGTAATTCAAATCTTAAATATAATAAGCGACTTACAAGAAGAAACGAAAAATAGTACGAATGATCAAATATATGGGAATCCAGAAACAAAAATATCTCAACCTAACTATAACTCAAGCTTGACACAATTTATTGGAAACATTAATAAAGCCCTGGAAGACGAATCCAATGAAACCAAGGAGAACTATACTATTAATGATTATTCAAATTTTACATTGAGAGATAACGTTGCAGGAGAGATCGACAGAAAATATGACAAAATGACGAACCTTCACATTATAAATGATATAAAAAATAACTTCAAAAACATCAATGAAAAATTCACACCTAAAGAAACTAATTTAAAACCGACACATATATTTACAACTACGCACAACGAAATTACACAAAAAGAGACACAAGAACATGAAATAACAATACGACGAAAGCAACTGATAGATACAATAAATTTAGAACACCTGACTCAACGAAAAAAAGAAAACATAAAAAATTTAATACTGTCATTTGAAGACATATGCTGGTTAGAAGGAGATAAACTTGGCCAATGCAACATAGAAGAACACGAAATTAATTTAACTGATGATAAACCAGTATATGTTAAACAATTTCCTCTGCCATATACACTCAAGCAAATCGCATGTGATGAGACAAAGAAGCTAATTACAAATAACTTAATTAGACCCTCAACAAGTGCATTTAACGCGCCAGTATGGATTGTGCCAAAAAAGGGTTTAACAAAAGACGGAAAGAAAAAATGGAGAATGGTGATAGATTATCGAAAATTGAATGCAAAAACTATTCCAGATCCATATCTTATACCCATTATATTGGAAATTTTCGACTGCATAGGAAAAAACAAAGTTTTTACCACCATCGATATGGTTTCCGGATTTCATCAACTAAAAATGAAAGAGTCAGATATACATAAAACGGCATTTAGTATCCCTGGCATGGGACGTTTTGAATTCAAAGTATTACCTTTCGGACTAATAAACTCACCTAGAGTCTTCCAAAGAGCACGAACAAAAGTACTCGGAGACCTATTGGAAAAAGGGTTCTGCTACCTATACATCGATGATATAATTATCGTTGCAAACACGGTTGAAGAACATAATGAAAGATTCAAACTCATAGCAGAAAAATTAAGAATAGCAGGATTAAAAATTGAAACGAGTAAATGCAAATTTTTCCAAAAGGAAGTAGAATTCTTAGGCCACATTATAAGTGAAGAAGGTATCAAAACAGACCCAAAGAAAATAGAAGCAATAAAGAAATTTCCTATCCCGAAAACTATCAAAAATATCAGAGAATTTTTAGGCCTAACAAGCTATTACAGACGCTTTATTGGACACTTTTCACAAATAGCCAAACCTATCATAGATTTACTGCAAAAAGAACAACCATTTATTTGGACTGAAGAAAGACAAGAAGCTTTTGAAAAATTAAAAAACGCCCTATGCACAACTCCAGTTCTTCAATACCCAGATATGGAAAAACCATTCATCATTACAACAGGCGCTTCAAACTACGCGCTGGGTTGTGTACTCTCTCAAGGAGAGATCAGTGACGACAAACCAATAGCATTCGCATCAAGAATCTTAAAATCAGCAGAGAAAAAATACCATACATACGAAAAAGAAGCACTTGGCATAGTATTCGCAATAAAAACATTTAAGAATTACATATATGGAAACAAATTTACCGTCGTTAGTGATCACAAACCATTGTTATCCTTTAAATCAGCAGACAACAATTCAAGAGTACAAAAATGGAGACTAAAACTGGCAGATTATGATTATGACATTATCTACAAACCTGGCAAAATAAATACAAATGCCGATGCACTATCACGAAATCCGATAGAAGATATAAAAATAAACGCAGTTACCAGAGCACAAAAAGCAAAACAAGAATCAAAAGAAATAGTAACAAATGAACAAGAAAAACAAGAGGATCAAATCAAAATAATAAGAAAACAAGACAAAGAAAAAAGAAATAGAAATAAAAATATTACACAAACACAAGTACATATGGAAAATGACGAAAATACAACACAAAAACAACATAACATTCGATTTACGAAAAAACCCATCGAATCAAGAAAAGACAACATTATACATTTTATCGATTACAAACATCAATCATTAGATAACGCAACAGAAAGTCTAATGAAAATCAAACATATACAACCAGACAAAAATCTACAGCCCCAAGAAATTGAAATAATACAGTCAAGAACAAAAAACATCTTCATAGCCTGTCTTGACACAAGACAGTCCGCTATGAGGATAAAGGAAAATCTCAAAAGTCTCTTCAAATTATTAAGAACATTAATAATTCGCAAGAGAATAAAAACATTCAGCATCTCAAAAGACCTACAATTAAAAAACATACACTGGACCGAAATAGAAAACATTCTAGCAACTACATTCGAAAATTCTAAAACTAAAATTATCATTTGCCTAAATTACATCGACTACGTAAAACTCACAGACCGAGACAATATATTCGACCAATATCACTCAAGCGCACTAGGAGGACATTCGGGAATCAACAGAACATGGAACAGAATAAAGAACAAATACTATTGGGAAAATCTGAAAACTGATATAGAGAACCGTATTAAAAATTGTGAAATTTGTCAAAGAAACAAACTAAAAAGAATAAAAACTAGACAACCAATGATAATAACGGATACTCCCATAAAAACATTCGACAAAATCGCAATGGACATAGTAGGACCTCTAAACGTTACTAATAATAAAAACAAATACATTCTTTCTATACAAGACCTCCTCTCAAAATTCATAATAGTTGTTCCACTCAGTGATCAAACGGCAGAAACAATTGCAGATGCCCTAATTAAAAGATTTATATGTATTTTCAGTTCACCAAAAGTAGTCCTCACCGACAGAGGAGCAAACTTTACAAGTAAAATTTTAAAAGCCATTGCTCGTAGATTTAAATTTGCAAAAATAGAAACCACCGCATTTTCACCACAATCAAACGGCTCCCTAGAAAGAGCACATCACCCCCTTTGTGAATATTTAAAAAATTTTTCTAGTAAAAAAATCGAATGGGACAATTTATTAGAATTAGCCCAATTTCACTACAATACAAGCGTTCACAGCGCACATAGATTTACTCCGCATGAACTGGTCTTCGCTTATCCACCACGATTACCATCTAGTGAACCGTTAAAAACTTCAGAAAAATTGCCAACATTTAATAATTATCTATCCACACTTATACAAAACATGCAGGATATTGCATGCTTAGCGCGGGAAAACCTCATAATAGCAAAAGAAAAGTCAAAAAAATATTATGATCGCGACATAAACCCTTGCAATTTCAAAATAGGAGATCAAGTGTGGCTCATTAAAGAACCTAAACCAGGAAAATTAGAAAAGAATCAAAACCTGGGACCATTTGAAATCTTAAAGGTTACAGACAAAAATAATGTTATCATAAATAAAGGTGGAAAAGCAAATACAGTCCATGCAAATAAATTAATTATGCACAAGGAAAAAATCTAACAATAATTTATGTTCTAGGACCATTTCAATATGTATCAACAATTCTTAATAATAATTACAATTATCAAAACAACATCAGCCATCATTGGATATGACTGCGGGACAACAACGCCAAACATCACGACGTACTCCTTAGTAGACACGGGAGAATGCGACTTTCACAACACTCCCGTAAATAAATCAAATGTATATATAGAATTAATACAAACCGCGGAATTCCGCGAATTTTCCGTACTACAATGTAAAATAGAAATACATAGAACTGACTCCACATGTGGAATATTCGGGCACTTAATACCCACACCAACTGGAGAACAAGAATACATTTACGAAATAAGTCATGAACAATGTAAATTTATCCATGAAACGGGAACTTTCGTATATGACAATATTCATAAAATTGTTAATCTAAAAATAAACGCAACTACTTCAAAAAGTATCGATTTCGCGGGTAGCGCAGAAGGAAACTCCTGCTATGGAGCAGCCTACGCTGATAGCTTCGGATCATGGAATAAGGTATTTGTTCATGGCTTTATCAAAATAACATTAATACAAAGTAGAGCTAAAGTAAACTTAGATAACGATAAATTAAGACTAAACACAGGGACCGTATGCAAGTTCTCTGACAAAACATGTATAGACATGGAAGCAGGCTTTACCTTCTGGGATATTTTACCAGGAGAAGAATGCTTCAAAAATAAATTCGATATACTATTTAAAGGCATAGCAACGAAATATTCTAGTGACTACGATCACGAAATAATTTACGCATTAAATCATAGTGAAATAACATTTGCTCTAAGCGCCAGAAACAAAATCAACGCTGCAACAGAGAACTTGTAAGAACGGAACACCCGAAACTGTTCATCGTAGAAGAAGACAATTACTTAAACGCATACCAACTAGAAAATGACTTAGTAAGCACAAGAAGCACCGTAAACCTAGACCTATTTACATATGTCAATTCAAAATTTGTATACGTAGAAAAACATTTAAGGAGTCAATTGAACAAACTATACTTGAATTTAATAACAGAAAGATACGAAGTTTAAAGAAAGGTAATACAAAATGCCCTATCCATTGCCACCCTCTCCCCTGACGAATTTGCATACGACATCATGAAAAAACCAGGATACATCGCAAGAGTTGCAGGAGAAGCAGTACACTTAATAAAATGTGTACCAAAGACAGTAAAAATAATTAAATTAGAAGAATGTTACAACGAACTTCCAGTAACCTCTGGAAACGAAAAATGGTTCCTGACACCAAAAACACACATCCACAAAAAGAAAGGGGAACAGATAAACTGTAATGCACTCGTCCCAACGTACTACAAACTCGAAGAAGAATGGGTAAGACTCACACCCAAACCTCAACCATGCGCAGCACCAAACACACTAAGACCTAACACAAAAATAGGATGGAACTTCAAATCAATAAATTCATTAGCAACAAGTGGAGTATACTCTCAAGACGAACTAGACGAATTACAACAACAAATAATGTTCCCTATGGAGAGAACATCAATACTCAATGACAGCAAGAGAAATAACGGGAGACGTGACAACGAGTGGAAGCATCTTCTCAGAAAATACCATAAAAAACATTGCAGTCAGCACCTGGAATATGATCATAAACAAAATGATCACTTGCGGATCAATCTCTTCATTTATAATTATGACATTGATCTTAATAAACACAATAAAATTAATAATAGATACAATAATTAGAGGATACGCACTACACGCAATCTACGGCTGGTCGCTCCACCTACTCGGAGCCATCTTCAGCTCTATTACACACCTCCTCATCAAACTCGAGAAACCAAGCAAAAACAGAACAGACAACGACAAAGAAAAACACATAGAACTGCAAGAAATCAAGATTATCCCCACAATACCTATCTCAACACCTAGATGCATAACGCCACCTCCTCTACCAAACAGACCACCTTTTACCTTCAACAATCAAACCACTCTTTCAACTACAAATAAACATTTATTTTCACTAGAATTAAAATAATACAAACATGACACTCCTCAAATGTTGCCACATTTAAAGCGGGGAGGGAAGCGAGATATTCGCTTTAGGGATCTAAATTAAAAACAAATTCCTTATCTAAAAAACAAAAATATATTTTTACAAAATTACAATTATGTTTACAAATATAATTACACTTATATACAATCACAATTGTATCGATGATCTACACTTGGACCTATGATTACATTGTAAAACTCACTAAAAACCTCCACGCATACTCGACGAAAACCATTACAATACACTAACAAATCATAAAAAAATAATTCGCGAAGATTCCAAGTATCTTCATCTGGACCATACTCCCCCAAGAAGAAGGCCGTCTGCGTCACTCGATCGCAATGCCTCAGAGTACGCATTAACTGCCATCTCTGAAACTAACAAGCAAATAGGAAACAAATTAATCAGACATATCAATATACCAATATACAAACATACATTGTAAAACACTTACATCTATTCTCACATATTTTCGGGTCCCGAGCTTAGGTGCGACTGGTAAAGGCAAGCCCTCCCGTCTGGCTTTCTTTACCGCACGGGAATACTGCCAATCCGCAAACTAGAATAAAGAAATATAATGATAATAATAACAATGAATAAGAAATCAAATTGTAAAATACTTACGCAGACCATCGAATGACGCTTCCTTGGAAATCCAAACATTGTAAAAATTGAACTGTACAAAGTCGAGCAACCGCGCTCCTCATATACTAAATAAATGCACACACCGCAAAAATTTCTGTATAAACCGCTAGTAGCTTTGAATTTCAGAAATATGCAAATATTGCAATATCTTAGGCCCTGGGGTGTTATGTCTTACGACGCATCCTTTTTTTAAAATAAACATTTGCGAAATTCAAAGCTACTAAACTATTCGCACGTCAGCAAAAAGCTAATTAAACGCGAGGTAAATGACTCTCCGAAATTAAGCCGTACGACGCATCCTTTTTGTAACATATGCACATTCAAAACTGCTAAGCTATTCACACGACAGCAAAAAGCTGTCGAAACACACTCCGAAACTAAGTCACCAAAACGCAAGAATTTATAATAAGCGAAAACAAAATGTCACACAATATCGCAATACTGACCTGAAAAAGAACTATAAAAGAACTATAAAAGACTCAACTCCGTACACACCGGTCCGACAATTGGTGATCATTTTACTTAATAAACTAGCGACTGTTACAAAGTAATATCGTGCAAGTATTATTCAACAACCTATCTTATTCAATTCAACAAGCAGTTAGAGCCTGCTACATTTATTCAATTCAACAAGCAGTTAGAGCCTGCTACATTTATTCAATTCAACAAGCAGTTAGAGCCTGCTACATTCATACAATCCAACAGGCAGTTAGAGCCTGCTACATTTTATCAACAATTAAAGGCTACGATTATCAAGGTAGTACAATTATCAGACATATATTTCCACATATATTTATTATAAGTGAGACATATCCGACCACTAGTCAGCATATTGGAACGTCTCATACATTAGCTATTCGTAGTTGATGCACGAGACGTAACAGGACTTTGTGTGCTAGATCTCTCAAAAACATTAGTATATGACTTCCACTATGGCTACATAAAAGAAAGACTATCTCATAAAGCAAAATTACTTTATACTGATACAGATAGCCTCGTATATGAATTTAAAGATGTTGATATATATGAAATAATGAAAGAAGATATCAATAAATTTGATACATCAGATTACTCAGAAAGTAATCAGTTTAATATGCCGTTAGTTAATAAAAAGGTTCTCGGTATTATGAAAGATGAATGCAATGGTAATATTATGAGAGAATTCATTGGACTTCGAAGTAAAATGTATAGTATACTAATAGAAAACCATCAAGCAATAAAGAAAACAAAAGGCGTAAAAACACATACTGTCATAAAAACAATAGATCATGAAGATTTTCGAAACTGTTTATTGGATTTAGAAATTATTAGGCGTGAGCAATGTAATATACGAAGTGTATTGTATCAAGTAAGAACAGAAAGAGTGCAGAAAGTAGCACTAAGTCCATATGATGATAAACGATGTATACGAGTATTCGATAAGAATCCTGATACACTTCCATGGGGTCATTACAAAACTATTGAAACGTCAAAGCTTCAAATCAATAGTGCGGAACAACGCAGGAAAAGAAAGATCATAGAAATGGAAGAAAATCCTCAAGAAAGTTGTAAGTTTCTTCCAACCTCCGACAGAAGTCGCTCAGAACAGAGTAGTAATAGTAGGGAGGAAGAAGGCTCAGTTAGGAAAAGACTAAGGATAGAATAGTGAGAGAGTGGGGACAACGGTAGAGTGGGGGACAACGGCAAACATGGCGACTGAAGTCTGAGGAGTATGGGCAATGGAATCATATGAGAAATTACTCAAGTGGGGATAAGGCGAAAAGAGAGGGAAATTACGGCGGCTCGAGTTCTCCGAGAGGGGACGCATGGTACAAAACGGAGAACACACCTCAGTCCGTCGCAGTTCTTCAGCAGTAGGTTGAAGCAACAGCAGTAGTCTCTCTTCCTAGTTCTCCTATTAAACTTCTAGATTTTCTCTTAAAAGTAAGTTTCTTGTATACTAGTAGCTCTCTAACTATATATCCTAATAGTATTAATTATTGATTGATTTTTTGTTATTGTAGAATGGACTTTTCATCAATTAATAAAATAGCCAAATCGGCATTGTTACCAAGAAAAACGATGGCACAATTAGAAAATAACTGTACCTACATGATAACGAAATTAAGATGGCTTAATACTCGTTATGGATTTAGTGTAGTTATAACAGTAGACGACGAATTCGAAATATTTCTACCTAAGCGAGTAAGCTTAGCGTTAGAAAAAGATGAAGATATGCTGAAAAAATTATTCGAGACTATGGAAAGAAAGGAGTTGTTTATTTACCATCGAGAAGGCTCGAATTTTGAATTTAAAAATTAATCTAGCATAATATGTAAATGTATAAATAGTAAATAAATTTATATTTAAAATTTTAATTATCTCTTTAATCCTAATTTAATTATTCCTTTAAATCCTTTTTTTTTTTGGAGAGGTTGAAGTAATTACTTATGCGTTCTTTCTGCTGAGTTTCGACTTAGTGTAAAGGTCTCATAAGCAATGTTAGTAGTGGAAGCACCTCACAGGTGAGAGCGATAGTTGGGGCTCTCACCATTCCCTAACCAAAGATAAGAAAGAGGGGGGGGGGGGATTTCGGCGGCTCGAAAAGCGAAGTAGTGGGGTTATATTCTAAAATATCGATAAGATGTTAATAGGAATACCATTTTGTTCGAAGCATTGGTAAGAAGAAGAAGTAGTAGTAGTAGTAGAAGCTTAGCCATGCCAGCTATAAGAGACAACAGGAGATCTCACTCCTCTTCTAAGCATGTATGGTTTGCGAAGAATGTTAAAATACATCATCTTTCATACGAAGAAAAAGACTCTAGAAAAGTTATTTGGGAGCAAATAGCACGAGATCACGAACGTTTCCAAAGACGTATTGCTGAATTGAATAAAGTTATATCACGAGTATTACTCAAGAAACGTATATTGATGATGAATAGAATGCTTGGTCGTATATTAGAAAACCATCACACTATATATATGTTAAATAAAATGGAAATCTAATTTAAAGTAGAGGGAGGCGGTTGTGGCGGCTCGAAAACCAAAGTAGTGGGGAAAGGTTTTAAAAGAGCTGCGAGCCTCGAAGAGCTTCATTCTGCCTCAAGAATCGAGTAGTAGCAGTAGTAGCAGTAGTAGCAGCAGCAGCAGCAGTAGCAGCAGCAGCAGCAGTAACAGTACAAACAGCAGTAACAGTACAAACAGCAGTGAGAGCAGTAGTAGAAGTAGTAGTAGTAGAAGTAGTATTAGAAAAAGAATACGTAACATTCTAGATTTCTTTACCTACAGCAAGATGAATTTTGAAATGTTGAATAACATTGGAATAAAGCTTTTCGATATACTTCCTGAAAAAAGTCATTATGAATTGCATGAAGATGAGAATTATCTAATAACATTCATGAGACAAGATGAATCTCGAATTATTCTTGAACTCGATTGTGAGTTCGAAATTGTTCTACCGGACCGAATGTCAAGAGCGATAATTCATCATTTGGATATTTTTATTTATCTTTCTGATAGAGTACAAAAATATGCATTATTTATTCAATATTATGGATGTGATCGATTTCAATTTAATATTAAGTAAATGTATTTGTATATCTTATTAGATCTCAATAAAGATTGTATTATATAAATTTATTTTCTGGAGAGGTAAATGAGTCATTAGTGTTTCTATTAAAGCAGGTTTCGACTTGTCTTAATGGACTCACTAGCGTCGAATATAAAAAATGGAAGTACCTCACAGGTAAGAGCGAAGGTTGGGGCTCTTATCCTTAAAATAAAAAAACAATGTAATATTTATAAATGAAAACAATTATTTATTTAAATACAAGCTAGATACATATAAATTTATATTTATAATTCATTGTTGTATAGTCTCCTTATTTATCCAAGAATTGTGAGTATTATCAAAGCCAAGACATTTTACATAAACTTCATTACCCCGTCTTCTGAGAATTTTTTCTACAAGATAAATATCAGGACATAGCTTTCTGTAGTTCTTGCTTATAAAAACCTCCAACAATGGGATTTTCTTGATAATCTAGTAGGTGATATGTTACAGGTTTAGTTCTCGAAATATGATGAATAGTAAAAATTTCTGTAGACCAATTAGGCGTATATCCTTTTTCAAAAACGTGTTTAGACTTGCTTACTCGCACTTTATCTCCTACCTGGAATTTCGGTTTTTTGAAAAGACGATGATCGTAAGAGAATCGTGTCAAGACCTCCATTTCATTTTCTTTAGTCACGTCTTTAGGCTTCATATTTATTGTACGATGTTTTTGATTATTATAAGATTCTATTAAACTGGGGAGAAAGTCAATCCACTTATAATTTCCTATTAAACTGAATTTTTTCAACATAATATTTTTTAGTGTTCGGTTGAAACGTTCACAAATTGATGCTTTAAGATTGCTATAAGTAGAATAAAGGTTTATTTCATATTTTTTCATTAAAATTTGAAAATTTGTATTGTAGAACTCTTTGCCTCTATCCACTTGGAGATTTTTAGGAATGCGTCCCTTTTTTAATACAGACTCCATTGCGTTAGTGACATCTGTAGCAGTTTTCTGTTTTACTGGAACTCCCCAAGCATATTTAGAGAACGTATCTATAATAGTTAATAGATAGCGAAAACCTTTATTCTCTCTAGAATAGCTTTGCATCTCAACAAGATCAGCTTGGCATGTCTCATCTATTCCACGTATATCGACTTTTCGACGAGGATAGTTTCGACGTGCTGGTTTATGTAACTCATCCACCACTCTTTGATGTTTCATTTTTTCAATCTATTTGTTATAATTGAATGAAAAGTCAGACGGCGTAATTCTTATTTCTTTCTCCTTATTATCATTATAATTATTTGTTTGTAAATATTGAATCGCTTCTCCATACGATCGTAATTGTGTTCTTATTATATTTAAAGATTTTTTAAGATTATTTATCGTAGTCGTAAGCGTAGCGACGTTAGCTTCAATAGTTTTTTGCAACGTTCGTAAGTTTACAGCATCGTTACTCTCCTGAGGATCGGCTATATAACAAATTCTTTTGTCATTCGCGTCGTATTGTCCGTCTTTAGTGATCTTATACCCTATACCAGGAGGACCTTGATTACCCTCCTTTTTTTTCAATGTACGTCCAAACACATCAACACTCATTTTATTACTGAGGAATATTTAGAATTGTCTTAATATATATAGCCAGCTTCACGTAATTCTTCAATGATTGAATGAATTTCATTAATATGACTAGGATTACCAGCGGTTTGTTCGGCGATAAGCAATCTCAATCGATCAACGAGCTCGTTTGGATCATCCCAATATACATAATCAAATAATGTTCCTTTTCTTGCTATTTTATAGTTAGGAAAAAGACCTCTTCCATCAATAGTCAATTTTCGCTTCTTAGCACTACCACTTAAAGATAAATTTGGACCAATATACTTTTTAAATTTATTTACACGCTTATTGCGATATTCTCCATTTGTTTCATATGTCTTACGATGAGCGTTAGTGATTTCAAGAATTTTTATATAATTTTCAATATCTGATGAACTGATTAATTTAGAATTAAGTTCTTTACGTAAGAGAAATTCCATTAATCAAGGCGTCTTGCTGAATGCTTTATCATTCACAGTCACATTATCGTTTTGGAAAGAAATTGGAGAATTGCCTATGACATATGTATTTTCATGCAAGCGAACGCCAAATGTCTTGTCTAAATTACTTTTCTGTTGCGGTTCATGCAATAGTCGAATATAGTTTCCTACAATCGAGTCATCCAATAGCTGTTTTTGTTGTTTTGAACTAACATTGTCTAAATTTATTGCAGTTCTATCAAGTGTTGATTCACTAGTCTTACTAAATTCGTCTTCATCACCATCATCAGTAATAGACATAGCGGATTTAAATGTAGAATCAAGCGGATGTAATGTTGAATTTAAGTCATTAACAGTACTATTGAAATATCGAGATTTATAGGGAGTGTCAGCTGTTGTTTTTGACTTGAAAACTTTATCGAACGTAATTTTCTTCTCCTTGTTCGTTTCCTGTTCAGTATTATCGTTAGTTCTATCAATAGCTACCTCCACAAGTTTCTTCAATAGATCAACCATAGGTTTGAAAGTTTCATTCAATGTATTTTCTAAATCAGCTTTGTCACATTTTATTAGTTGATACTTACGTCTGATGGCATCACGAGCCTCAGATAATTGCTCGAGCATCTTCTTTTCTTTTTCAAAATTAGCCATGTTGACGCTTGCAATTTCTAAAGTTAAATAATCTTCATTCGTTGACTCCGTTATATTTATAGCAAAAGAATCGAATCCTTTTCTATACCGTCCATGATTGATTGGTCTATCTCTATCAATAACTATAAATCCATGATTATCGTCTCTCCAACATTTTGAACAAATTGCTTTAAACTTTTCAAAAGTCATATCTGAGTTAACATGATCGTTATAAATATGTTTAATATTCACGTCATCTTGTCGAAACAAAACTAGTAAATTCACATTTTCTCGAATGAGATGCTTCGGTATGCCAGCGTATGATTGACAGAGATAGAAACTATCTACTTTTTTATGTCTTCCCATACAGAATAATGCTCTCACGTTGTCCTGCTTTTCAGTGGCTATCTCGTCAAAAATCATGATGGAATTTGGATTAGCTTTATCCGGTGAAACAACTGCCTCATGCTCGCTGAATGCATAATACTGTATACCATCAATCGGTTCCAATAAATCTTTTAAAAACTTATACTTTACTTGATTGAGGGACTTTGAATAAACATAAATGTTTTCAAATCTAAGTCCATTAGGATGTGTGATTAGTGTTAGCAAACAGATAGTTTTCCCACAGTTACTAGGACCACAGAAAACTGCTCGTATACAGTCAGGCAGTAGTTCACCATGTCTTTTTTCTCGTTTTTCCGTCTCAACCACATTATGCAAATTTATGACTTGCAACTTAAGTGGTTGCTCTTTGAAGTCCATATTGTTTTCTAATCACCGATCGAAGGACAAATGAGACTACTAACTATAAAAAGACTGTTTATATATTTTTAGTTTCATTAAGACTTTGTCTTCTGATGAGGTATAATCATTTGTTACAAAAGAAAGACAGGTGGTGCTGGCTTAGTGAATAAGATCATTAATAACTTACCATTCGAAGCTCATTTGCCTGGTTATCAGTATTGCGGACCGAGAACTAAATTGAAAAAACGACTTGCTTGTGGTGATCCTGGAAAAAATCCGCTAGACGCTGCTTGTAAAGATCACGATATTGCTTATTCTCAAAATCGAGAGAACATTGAGGCGAGAAACGAAGCCGACAAAATTCTAGCTAAACAAGCCTGGGATAGAGTTCAAGCGAAAGATAGTAGTTTTGGTGAGAAAGTTGCTGCATTTGCTGTAGCCAACATAATGAAAGTTAAAAGTAAACTTGGTATGGGTGTTAAAATTTTAAAACGAGGAAAGAAACGAGGTAAGGGATTAAAAAATCGCCAACAACAACGACAGCGACGAAAGACACATGTAAAAAGTAAAAATCTATCAATTGCATTGAAAAAAATTATTAACGCTGCCTCGAGAAGTGTTGTACCTAGTAATAAATCACTCTTTGTCATTCGTTCGGCTATAAAAGGCGCTAAAGAAGCTGTGAAGAAGGCTGGAGGAAGAAGAAAAATAAATATTCCTCGTATTCTACCAATTCCTAGTAAAGTGGGTGGAGCTCTTCCTTTTTTAATTCCATTATTTGCTGCTTTGAGCGCCACTGGAGCTTTAGCTGGAGGAGCTGCTTCAATAGCAAAAGCCGTTAACAGTGCTAAGGCCGCTCAAAATAAATTGAAAGAAGCTCATAGACACAATAAAACTATGGAAGCTATTGCTATTGGTAAAGGACTTTATTTGAAACCACATCGTAAAGGTTATGGTCTTCATCTGAAACCATATTCAAGTGGAAAAGGTTTAAAAAAAAAGCTCAAAATAACTTTACCTAATCGAGCACTGACAGATCATGATATAAGAAAATATGCTAAAATACTGAAAATTGCAAATTTTCGAGGTGTTTTTATGCGTAATGCTCTACCGACCGATGGACCTCGATATCAAGAGACAGCTATTGTAAATTTAGATAATAAACGGGGGCCAGGTACTCATTGGGTAGCATATAAAAAGAAAGGCGATGAGGTTATGTATTTTGATAGTTTTGGTAATCTACAGCCGCCTATAGATCTATTGCTTTATCTCAAAGTTAATAGAATCATGTATAATTATATTAGATATCAAGATTTTAATACATATAATTGCGGCCATCTTTGTCTCAAATTTCATTTAAACAAACTATAGAAAAGATGAATAGTATATAAAATACTCATTCAAAGAATGATTGTCATTTGATATGAATCTGTCATGGAGAATACACTAACATTGAGTCTCTCGGGAACATCATCCGTACTCGAATCGAAATGATAGCAAACAAAAAATACGTTCTTGGTCTAGTTGAGCTATTGACATTTAATTCAATACCAAACATTGCCGTTGGTTGTAATAAATTTTACATTGAAGGTCAAGAAGCTATCACTTTACCGACTGGTAGCTACAAAATAGAAGATATCGAAAGTTTTCTCATAGATGAATTAGCACCTAAAGGTATATCGTTTAGCCTAAAACCAAAGAATAATACTTTACGTAGTGTCATTCGGTGCAGTCAAAAAATACATTTTGAACCAGAAGATTCTATTGGATCAATTTTAGGCTTCACTAAACGCACGCTCGTTGAAAACGAAACACATAGTTCTGACTTACCCGTCACTAGACTCAAAGTCAATGCTTTACGTGTAGAGTGTAATATTACTATAGACTCTTACATAAACGATCGCAAAGTACATACTATACATGAATTTTTCCCAGCAGTCCCACCTGGATATAAGATTATAGAAGTTCCCTCTCACGTCATTTACCTTCTAGTCGCTGTGAGGAGCATTGATCATTTTCAAATTCGTATAGTTGATCAAGACGGAAACCTACTTAACTTTCGAGGAGAAGTCATCACAGTGCGAGTGCATATAAAGACCATATCTTAATAATGGGTATCATTTACAATATAAAGAGCGGCCGAGGCTATATTAAAAGACAAAAATGTCGAACAGCAACCAGTCAACAGCGAGCTATCAGACCGCTCATACCTCAGAACATTCAATTCCTGTAAAGCTTGAGACTAGAAGTCGTCGAAAATCGTGGAAGAAAATATTGTGCATATTAGTGTGTTGTATAAAACAACAACAACAATATGGAGGGAATTCTAGACATTCATTCAGCTGTCGCTTTCGATGAGTCTATAGCTCATTATGAAGTTCACGCGCATCAACCTTATTCATTATCATATTTCAATAATAGCGATGAAATTCATATAGCAATTCAACATCAAGATTTATCTCTGCTTCCATCGCGCAGTATGATTCATATTTTTGGTAGGTTAACCAAGCCGGACGGTACTACGCCAGTGGAGAACACTTTATTAGTCAACAACGCCCTCTGTCATTTGTTCGAGGAAATACGATATGAAATAAATGCTATTGAAATTGACAAAGTGAAAAATGTAGGCTTAACAACTCTCATGAAAAGTTGGCTTTCACTCAATCCATGTCAGAGCTCTATCGCTGAAAATGCCGGTTGGAATGGTGATAACAATGAAGTTTTAGTATGTAATGCTCTAGGTTTTTTTGATGTTACTATACCTCTTAGTATGTTGATGGGCTTTGCTGAAGATTATCGGAAAATTGTAGTCAATGTCAAGCATGAACTTATTCTCACAAGATCAAGAGATGATTTGAATGCTATTTTAAGTATTCCAGAAAGGAATCCTGATGCTTCAGAAAGAACAAAAATTACTTTAATTAAGGTTGAATGGTTGATGCCTTATGTAATGGTTGCAGACAAAGAAAAAATCAAACTACTCAATCAGATCGGACGAGATCGTACAATTACAATGAGTTATCGTACTTGGGAAATGTATGAGTATCCAAAATTACCACGTACATCAAAGCATGTTTGGAGTGTTAAGACTTCCAATCAATTGAAAAAGCCTCGCTTTGTTATTTTAGCTTTTCAAACTAAACGTAAAAGTTCGGCGAGTGTTAATTCTAGTAATTTTGATCATTGTAATATTAGTAATGTGAAGCTATTCCTCAATTCACAATGCTATCCGTATGGAAATCTCAATTTGAATATCAATCAAAATCAGTATGCTGTTCTCTACGATATGTATACTAATTTTCAAAACGCTTATTATGGTAAAGAAAACGAGCCGTTACTTAATAAAAAAGCTTTCATTAATAAAGTGCCGCTAATAGTTATAGACTGCTCCAAACAAAATGAAACATTAAAAAGTGTGCCAGTCGATGTTCGCCTAGAATTTGAAACTCGGACTGATTTTCCTGAAGATACTGCAGCCTACTGCTTAATATTACACGATCGTATTGTACAATATAACCCGATTAGTGGTGATGTTAAAAAATTAGTTTGAAATTTACAAGACATTATGTAATCAATGTATACAATGCTTTTCAATAAAAAAGAAAATAAATTATATATATTGTTGGAATTTAATAAAAACTACCTATAACCATATTATATAGTGTCTATGACGCCCTATACTTTCGATTGGTGAAATATAGAACAAACACGTGCCTCTACTCTCATAACGGTTTTGGGAACTAGTAGAGTTCACATTAACTTCAGCATCTTTTCAAATGGATTTCGTAATAGATTTTCAAGGTTTTCAAAGTTTACACGAGACTTTTGTTTGTAAAGAACTCGCATATCTACCATTAGATATAGATACTGTTCCAACTGTGTTTTTATTCGAACCACCATATCATTGGTTTCAACTTCCTATCAAGTATCGAAAAGTGAATCATTTCTTAGAAACGTGTCATCATGGTTTATTATGGAGATCCGGTCTTATTCCATATAAAAATTTAGCACGTGTACTAAACAATCATTTAAATAATTCTAGAAATATTTATGTAAAAGGATTAACAAAGAAACAATGGTTACAAAAAATTTTACCTGAAAAGTAAGTATTTTTATTTATTTATTTTTTTGTTAGAAATTAAAATCATTATTAATTAAAAATTTTTTTCCTTTTTTAGAAAAATTTTAGAACTTGAAAGCGAGATGAGATGTCCGCCAATGAGCGCATTACCTTACCCATTAGAAACAATATGTATAGTACATATCTTTATAATAAACCAGCTAACTTTGTATGTGCCGTTACAAATGCACAAATATTGTTTTCATGGATAAAAGCTAGACTGAAGCAATCTGAAATGGAAGGTATTGATGAAGTGGACAATATTACATATAAAAATTCAACTCAATATTTCAATATAGCAATGTCAACTACTGAAAATAAAGATTATAGACAGACTGTATTATATTCAATGTATAGTTGAATGAACAATAAATTAATAATTAAACGAAAATTCTATAAGTTTTATTAATTAATATTCGAATAAAATCAACTGTGAGGTTGAAAGGTTCCCGAAATCTAATGAAAATACTATAGCGCTTGCTTAGAGAAAGAGAGAGAGAGAGAGAGAAGCATATAGCTTACCAAGCTATATGCTACCCTCTCTCCAAGGGCCCACATGTCCTACTATCGAAGGAGAGCGAGAGAGAGAGAGGGAGCAGCATCCTCACTACACAGCTTATACGTCTAGCAAGCTAGAGACGCTACCACCTCTCCAAGGGCTATACGGCGCACGCTCCTAGCAAGCAGCAAGAGACGTTACCTCCTCTCCAAGGGCTATACTATGCACGTTCCTAGCAAGCAGCTAGAGACGCTACCCCCTCTCCGTGAGCCTAGACTCAGCCAGCATAAACTTACTAACGAAGCACCCTACTATCGGAGGAGAGTGATAGATAGATAGATAAAAATTTATTCACCGTGATGGCAAAACATAAAATACAATAATATATAAATATATACAGTAATTGTCACAGCTTTAGTTTACATTATGCCGTACCGGCATCACATTTCATCACAGTTCGATTACAATTTTAGTTCCTCAGTCAATAAATAAAATTATGATAGTAGTTATTACATTAAAATAAATAGACTAGGATTTGACTAGTTCACAGTTCGATATTCCAGAGGAAACAATAATTCTTATCACTACAGTCTAGCTTGCTTATAACTAGTAATGCAGTCAAAAGTTTAGGCTAGTTTTCGTCATACAGACACAAAACAGCACAAAAAATCAATAAATAAATATAATTCACTACAACACGAAAATAAATAACTGTACAAACATTTATCCAGTAATCTAATACAAATAAAAATACTCCAGAGGTACCACCCTACGCTCTCAATGACGCAAAGTATCCGCGCGCCCCCCTCTTAAAGCTGCTAAGCGACGGCGCGTGCCGCAGGTCAGATGGAAGAGTGTTCCAGAGATGGGCACCCATCACCTGGAAAGACCTGCGAGCCGTCTCCGTTCTAACCTTAGCAACTCTAAGCTCAACCTGCCCCGCCCTACCCGGATACCTTGACTTGTGCCCTATGAAGAGCTCAGCCAGGTAGCCAGGCTCGCGCATGGTCAAGCACCTGTACATTAGCAGGGACATGAAATATTCCCTGCGTACGTCCACGCGAAGCCAACCTAACCGCGACCTATATGAAGAGACCGAGACATCACGCGGGATACCATAGATGTATCTTACGCACGCGTTGCTCAGTCTCTGCAGCCGCTCCCTCTGCTCCGCCGAGGCCCCCAGACACACCACGGTGCAGTAGTCCAGGTGAGGCTGGACCATGGACTCCACCAGTCTGCGCCGGAGCAGCTCCGTAGTACACGGCCTAACAAAACGCAGGCCGTACAGAGCTCTCCAAACCTTCGCCGCGACCCGGTCAATGTGCGATCTCCACGACAGCTTGCTATCGAGAACGACCCCGAGACTGGTCACTTCATTACTAAAGGGAATAAATACTCCCTCTTGCACCTCAACACCAGGCAAGACCTCAGCGCAAATGTCATTGACATGTTTGTTAGTACCAAACATGATAGCTTTGGTCTTGCCCGCGTTCAGGCGCAGATCCGAATCCCGGGCCCAGTTCGCCACCAATCTCGCAGCCTCCGTTAACATTCGGATGCCCTTTGTCAATTCATTTTTATGTATATTCAGATAAATCTGCAAGTCATCCGCATAGAAAAGGTATGAAACCTCATGTCCACGGAGCACATCTTTCAGATCGCCGACATATAGGCAAAACAAGAGCGGTCCCAGCACCGAGCCCTGTGGAGAGAGTGAGAGAGAGAGAGAGAGAGAGAGAGAGACACTTTTTTATTATATAATTTATTAATTTTTTTATTTATTTATATAATTATTAAATATAATATGCAACGATTACCGAAAATCTTTCGACTCGCGCACGGTTAATTAGCGGCTGATCGAGAAACGCCGCGATCGGTTCGCGAGAGAGAGAGGGCGCGTAGGGGCAATGACCGGGAGGGGAGCGTTCAACAGGCAGTATTACTGTGTCACTCAGTCCGCCTGTATCATGGAGCTAACCCTTTTCCGTGCCTTCAACCCGTTTTCGTTTGGTGGTGCTAAATCGGACAGTGCGAACTTTGGTGCGGTGTGCTGGGTGCAGCAGCAGCAGCAATAGTAGCAGCAGTAATAGCAGCAGCAGCAATAGCAGCAACAGCAGTAGCAGCGACAGCAGCAACAACAACAGCAGCAACAGTAATCGCGGCGGTGCGGCGAGCAGCGAAGCGGTGTTTCAGCAGTTTGTTGTTCGGATACGGTTGGCCACCGTATCCTCATCGTTCTCGCGGTAGGTGCATCTTCCCCTTTCTATTATTGTTAATAGCGTGCGATCCCGCGCAGCGTGCGCGAAGGGATTAATTGTTGCGTGCGAGCGGTTAGTTCGCGGCGAACGGGTTTTCTCTCTCTCTCCCTCATACTGCGTATATTGTCATTCGTGCTAGCGTGCGCAAGACTCTCGGCAAATCCCCGTGTAATTAAATTGCATGAATAAAGTGAACGTTAATCTTTACTAAATCTAGTCATCGTTATTTAGTCTTTCCTTTGTCCGGAGGTCGCGTCTATATTTGTTTACATTCGAATCGAATTAGCCGGTAGCGTAGCACGGATCACGCGAATACCGGTAGACGGGAGTCGTCAATAGAGTTTCCAGCAGCGGCCGCGCGAGCGCCACTAAGCAAGGGCGACAGCGTCGCCAAGCGGCGAGTTGGGGGAACCCAACTCGGAGTATCGAAGAGACTCTGCGCAGGCGCACTCCAAGACAAGGTAGGTTGATGTGCTTCGAGCACATAGATAACTAGGCGTCGCTTAGTCATTTTATAGGTACGTTCAAGAGATATTTTACACTAAACGGCAGCCTGTTACAAATATTACAATTATTTATTTACAAGATGTTTTTTTTAATTTTTTTTTTACCGTGACCGGATCCATTTCAGATCGGGCAGGCCTACGGCAATGATATCTCCGATTGACTCGGCTGTGGAGTATGTTATTCTACTTCAAAAATAAGCCGACACGTATTTTTTTTTTTTTTGATTAGACCTCTACATCATTTTTTACGAGCATTTTAAAAAAGTGGTTAAAAAATAAATTTTCTGAAAATCAAATATTAAAATTTAAAAAAATGCTCTATATTTTCTAATTTTTTTACTTAATATGTTATTTATAGCTTATTTTACTGTATTTCTTATACTCTTTCGAATGCGCCATGCAGAATAAAAAAATATTGAAAATTGGCGGGAAAAACTCAATTTTTCGAAAAAATTTCAAACTCAATTTTCTCCAAAAAGCCATCGTTTTTTTTTCAAATTTTTATGATAGATTAAGCATTACAAGACCTTTAAATTGGTATAGGAGTGATCGCGTACTTTTACGTTTTAGTGATGAAATATCGATTTTTCGTTTTTTTTTGCTCAAAACATTGATAATTATAGTTTTGACATGTAAAACTTATTTACATATATGTTTTATGTGTATTATATAGATATGAAATACATTGTGAATGTTCAAAAAAATCATTACAACAAAATTAAAAAAATATACACTTTATTTTTATGAAAAGTTTCAAAATAAACTCATTTATTTAAGTAATAAAAATTATATTTTTTATTTTCTACACTTTTTAGTCTTTCTGTTTTTAGTTTTTTTTATTTTTTTGCTTGTTATGTTTTTACTAAAACTGAAGCCTTCTTCTTCTTTTGTTTCTTCACACACATTATCAAACGGTTCAAATTTTTTTCTGCCAAACTTCAATTTCAATTTATTAGCTAAGTCACCAAGGCTTTTAAATCGCTTGTTTTTAGTTTTATATACACATGATTTATGCCTTTTTAAAAAGTCACAACACTTAACTCTCTTATCTGAATATATACTCTAACGGGGTAAAACCGTTTAATTATTATATTCGCGCGATTATATTAAAAGGACACGCGTAATTGTCAATGCTCACTACTTATCCGGGAGAGCACGAGAAAGTATGCGTCAGTCAACCAATAACACAGGCCCACAAAAAAAAATGAACTTGGATGTCCATCGACAAAACCCATGTACTCCTACGTATTTTTGCGCGCTGAGTCCGAATCTGGCATTCGTTTAACCTCAGCACGTAGGGTTCAAGGGCATTTGAAGGTCACATTGCAGAAATCAGCAATAACTAATACAAGACATCTGTCTGTTAAGTTTTTGGGGTCGCTGAGTTTAAATCCGGTATTTGTTTTTCTCCATGAGGTAAGTTTGAAGGTTAGTTCAAGGTCAAAGCTGTTTACTCTAGGAAAAATGAATTTTTGACTGCAGATTCTGAAAGAGCGGGAAATTTTACGTCCAGATACATATTCAATTTTTTTTAATATAACCCTCAAGGTCATGTGAAGGTCACTTAATCTTGTTGGATGGAGGATTCGTATGACAATAAGATAATGGAATTTCATGGGGCAAACTACCATGTCGTTATGTTTTCAGGGTCGCCGAATACAAATCCGCGGTGTTCGTTTGTCTCCATCAGGCCGCATTGAAGGTCGTTTAAAGGTCAAATCCTCGACAATTAGTGATATCGAGTCAAGTTATCATTCTAACATATTTTTTGAGCATCTGAACCCAAATATAAAGACCGCTTAATACCTCAGGGTCAAAATCAAGGTCATCCCAAGGTCAAATATACATTTTTTTTATTAAAAAAAGGAAATTTTGACCACAGTTGCATGAAAAATAGAAAATTTCACATATTAGTGAATTATGTGCCATAAATTAGTATTTGAGAAAAATACTGAAGCTGACTAATCGTCGCATGACAATCAGCCACATATGGAGACATGGGTATCATGTATTACAAAACTCATGATTTTCTTTTTTTTCTTGTTCTTTTATCTTCGAATGATCTATGTAGGGGATTCCGCTTTCGTTTCTTTCCGTCGATAATATGTTCTCTTTTCAATGTCCAACAAAAGTCCGCTATCATATTTATGTCCCACCGGCCCTGGTATCGCTGTTCCATTACTTTAATATCTTGGTGAAACCGTTCCCCTTGTTCTTCGCTATAATCTCCAAGATTTTGTGGAAAGTAGTCTAAGTGTGAATGAAGAAAGTGTAGCTTGTAAATCATCAAGCAACCCAAACTATTGTAATTTTTAAGTAAGTCTTCAACTAGTTTTTTGTAGTTCTCGCTCTTGTGATTCCCTAAGAAATTTTCCACTACATCCTTGAAGCTAATCCATGCTGCTTTCTCTTTATCGTCCATCTTGTCTATAAATGCTTCATCCTTTAACAATGTGCGGATTTGGGGACCGTCAAATATACCTTCTTTCAATTTAGCGTCAGATACTCTTGGAAATTTTGTTCCCAGGTACGAGAAACATAGCCCTTCTTTATTCAACGCTTTAACGAATTGTTTTATTAAACCAAGTTTAATATGGAGAGGAGGAAGAAGGACCTTGGATGGCTCTACTAATGGCTTGTTAATGATGTTATCCTTACGGGGTTCGAACGTTGATCTATCAGGCCATTCTGCTTTTACATAATGATTCTTACGATCCCTGCTATCCCACATACATAAGAAACATGGAAACTTTGTGAAGCCTGATTGCTGACCTAGCATGATGGTAAGAATCTTGAGATCACCACAGATTAGCCAGTTGTGTTTCTTGTACTGTATTTTATTTAATACCAACTCAACATTTTTGTAATCTTCTTTCAAGGTAACCGAATGGGCCAGAGGTATTGCAGAATATTTATTAGTGTTATGTAATAATACAGCCTTCAGGCTTCGCTTAGAAGAATCCAGAAATAATCTCCATTCCTCAGATTTATAAACATCCTTCTTAAATTCGTTCATCAGATCCTAAACATTGTTGCAAAATACGAGATCATTCTCCGTAGAGAAATATTTTCTGAAGTCTTTTTCTCTATTCCGATAGTAAGAACATTTAGTACCTTTCGCCAGTAAATTTTTTTCCTTCAACCTCGAAGCAAGCAACTCTGCTCCCTCCTTTGATAAGCCTAACTCTCTAACTAGGTCATTAAGTTCTTTCTGATCAAATTCTCCTTTTATCTTTGTTTGTGATCCAGATGGCACATACTCGTCATTACTCTCGTCCGTTTCTTCTCTTTCACTCTCGGCCTCATCAGAACTAGAAATCTCTAATTCAGTAAGTGCAGAAGAAAGGTCACTTTCTACATCTGTATCTCTTTCTTCTGTTGGAGCTATAAACGGCTTGATTACACTAGACACACTCGCGTATACAATTTTGTGGACATTAGATGAGTTAAAACCTATAGTTTTTGTCATACAAAAATAACAATTCTCTACATTTTCTGGCTCACTCCAAACCATAGGTTTGACAAATTTTAATGGAGTTTTGTCCTTTTTGTACCGGCTAAACATCAGCCTACAGCTATTGCATATCAATTGTGGCAGCCAATCTTGCTCACCATCAGTGACTTTACAACCGAAACACTCATCGTATACTAGTTTCAAATCATCTGTGAATTTGCGAAGATCCGACTTTTTCAAAAAGTATTTGCCACACACATAGCAAAAGGAATTCACTTTTTGCTTACAACTATGAGAATTAGAGCGTATTCTTGTATTGTTCTACTCTACAGAGACCAAGTTTCCAACCACTGTAGAGCTGCAGTCGCATGATGACGACGATTGCGGACCTGCTTGCTCATCCTGACCAATCGCCGATACTGGACATCCGAAACCCTGCATCGTACCTCTTCGTGTGCCAACCATGACGGCATCATGCCTTCACCCCAGGGTTTTGCCGGAAAACAAAAAGCCAAAAAAAAAGCCGTTTTCCGCCGTCACCACGTGGAGGTACCCTGGGTTGCGGCACACGATTATTTCGGGAGTGTGATCAAAAAAATAAGTAACGATCACAGCTAGATGTAAGATTTTCCATTTTCTCTGAATCTGTGGTCAAAATTTTCTTTTTTTAATGAAAAAATGTATATTTGACCTTGGGATGACCTTGATTTTGACCCTGAGGTATTAAGCGGTCTTTATATTTGGGTTCAGATGCTCAAAAAATATGTTAGAATGATAACTTGACTCGATTTCACTAATTGTCGAGGATTTGACCTTCAAACGACCTTCAATGCGGCCTGATGGAGACAAACGAACACCGCGGATTTGGATTCGGCGACCCTGAAAACATAACGACATGGTAGTTTGCCCCATGAAATTCCATTATCTTATTGTCATACGAATCCTCCATCCAACAAGATTAAGTGACCTTCACATGACCTTGAGGGTTATATTAAAAAAAATTGAATATGTATCTGGACGTAAAATTTCCCGCTCTTTCAGAATCTGCAGTCAAAAATTCATTTTTCCTAGAGTAAACAGCTTTGACCTTGAACTAACCTTCAAACTTACCTCATGGAGAAAAACAAATACCGGATTTAAACTCAGCGACCCCAAAAACTTAACAGACAGATGTCTTGTATTAGTTATTGCTGATTTCTGCAATGCGACCTTCAAATGCCCTTGAACCCGACGTGCTGAGGTTAAACGAATGCCAGATTCGGACTCAGCGCGCAAAAATACGTAGGAGTAGATAGGTTTTGTCGATGGACATCCAAGTTCATTTTTTTTTGTGGGCCTGTGTAATTATTAATAACCTATACAAAAATGAGTGAGTAGAAGCTATGAGGTAAAAGCGGATCGAAAAACACTTGTTAGTAATATGAATGGTATCCTTTATTATTCCTCAAAATTCACAAAAGGTCGGCCCGCGCGTTTGTTTACATGAACGCTCGCTCGTCGACAACACGCTTTGCCGGTACGCTCGCTGCTCTTTGTTATTAGAGCCGTTACATGCACGCATCGAATGTTAGAATCAAATTATTATTCGTATGATCGCGATCGCGAAATTAAGCTGGCCAGCTTACCTTATGTTTGCAGGCGATCGGAGAAAAACAGCGGTAACTCGCACAGCACGGAACAGTTGTTTATTGTTTTTATTGTTCTGCTCGCGGATCGCGAATGCGCGCACACAATGGTTTCGCCCTCGATGGCGAAACCTCACTCACACACACTCGTCCCGTCCTCAAGCTAGTAGCTGGATGACACCTTGGCAGCCGTAATCTCGGATGACTGGATAATTGCTGTTTCGATGTGTTGTAGCTGATGAGGACACGTGAATTGGCGATGACAATAACGAAAAGCGGGCGGACACTAGGATGGTCTAAGCTTCACTGGTTCAAATTCTGTCGCGAGCGTTCCGTCTGCTCGCGTGCCGAATTCCTTCGTTACCTATTTTGTCCCCCGGCAGGTGCTGCCTTCACAGGCAGCAATTAAGCTAAATAGTCAGCGCTAATTTGACGTTTACCGTCACAGCCCCCTTCCAGTCTGGACCTATAGGGTCCTCGACGATAATTCTATTAGCGCTGCCTTTTCCGAGGAGAAGAAGAGGAAGGGTAAGAAAGGGTTATAGTCCAAGTGATGTTAAATTCGTGCTTTATTGAGCGACAGGGCGATATATCGGTGGCCCTGCCCACGGGGGCAGGGCATCATCACCTAGCTGGTCTTGGTGGCAGTTCTTGGCCCTGGTCGTCCAACGGGGATCGGCCGCGCGCCTCCCACCCCAGCCTCTCTTGGACCACGTCGGCGTGTTGTCGCTCGCGTGGGCAGCGGTCCGTGCGGGTCACCCCGGGGTAGTGGCATACGTTGCACCCCTCCCACTGAGCGCGGGAAAGGGTGCCCCGTGGGAGGCCTCGGTCTCTGGGGATCAGAGGCAACCCATTTCTACGGTTCGGGGCGGACCACAATGGTCTTTCAACCGTGGAGTCCGCACCCGCAGGGCCTAAAACCACATTGATGTGGATGGGCCCCGTTGCTTGACCGCCCTGGCTCCCGTCCACATTTACCACCAGGTTTACCCCGCACTTTTGCGGGCCCTGGTGCGATGTAATCCCCGACCTGGTTTCCGGAGCCGTTGTCCTGGCTCCGGCAGTCGGAGACTGGGGGAGGCTCGTGGGATCGCCACCCGCCGGGCCCTCGATGGCCTGGCGGAGGCGCTGCTGGACCTCCCTTAGCGCCGACGCGAACTGGCGACGGCGGGACACCACTTTCTCCCAATGATCTAGATCATCTGGGTGGTGCCCCGCGGCTGTGTATGCGTCGTACTCGGCGTACACAGCCCGTTGGAGGGCGTTGAGGGTTGTCCAGCCTCGCTCGACTTCCCTCAACCCCTCGACTATCTCCTCCCAGGTCCTTTTGCCAGACGGTGGTGTCTGGCTCGGGAACCTGGGGGGCCAGGTCGCGTCGGGGGCACCCTCTTCAGTTTGGGTGCCCACGGATGTCGTCGGGGCCTTCATGGGAATTGGCCCCGCTGGTGGTCTCGACGGTGGCGCGGCATCGTCGCGCGCGATGCCGGGTGCCGTCGACGGCGTTGCGGCGGTCTCCTCCGCCGGGAGCTCTTCTATGAGCACGGAGGACGAGCTCTCGTGAGCTCGAACCCGTGCTTGCTCCTCTTCCTCCTTTTTCGCTCCAAGCAGGTGGAGGGCGGCGTGCACCACCCCCTCGACGGCGGGACCTAAGTCCAAGCCGATGAGGGCGGCTGCCGCTTGCTCGAATTGTTCGAGCGTAATCTGCATCCTGTAAATGTCCAGCGGGTGAGTATCCTGAAATAATTTTGGATATCGAAGGTGGGCGCCTGTTCGGCTGCCCAGGGCCTTCGTCGCCGGAGTCGACGGTGGGGTCCTTGGCGTCGGTCTCCCAGGTCCTTCGTTCGCCGTGTATCATGCATTCACGGTTGTCGCTTTCGGTGGTCTGCCCCTCTTCCTCTTCACGATGATGGGAGGAGGGGCTCGTGTTGTTTGTCGATGTTGTGTAGTGTGTGTAGATTGCGCGGACTTACGAGGTCGTGGGCGCTTCGTCGGATTAGTAGGAGGGATATCTAGTGGGACTCGGCTGGGGGGATTACGGCGAGTACGGCGAGGTGATTTCGGAGTTGTCGCGTCGTCATTTCGGAGTGTATTATCTGAAGTGTCGGCGCTCCCGTTTCCTTGTATCGATGTATCGCTCGCGTTGGGCGGAACGCTCATCGCCTCGGTTCCCTCGGTGGTAGCGGTCTCGTCGTCGTCTCGTGTTCGGGTCCCATTTTCCGGTATGTCGTCGTCTCGTCCATAATAGGGTTTGAGGTCCTTAGCGTGTATTAGCTCCGTGACCTCCTCCTGTTGGTTGGCGAGACGATATGAGTTGGCACCGAGTACCTTCGTGACGATAAAGGGGCCGATGAATTTGGGTGCTAGTTTCGCGGAAATGCCCTGCGCCGCGCAGGACAGTATGCGATTCTTTTTCCACACCCAATCACCTTCTTTAAACCTGTGGTCCCTGTGCTTGGCATTGTAGTACTTGGACTGCCTCAGGGACTCATCCGAGGCGTTCTCGTGAGCTTGCTGAATGGCGGAACGGCTATTCTGCATGTGCTCGTTCCATTGCCCGATTCGAAGCAAACTCTCCTCTTGCTCGGCGAGCTCGTCCATCCGTTTCCGGAGAGTATTCGGGGCTCCCGGTTGTCTGCCGTAATTGAGCATGGCCGGACTAACCCCGGTAGAACTATGGACGGCCGTATTCAACGCGAACATGAGTTCGGGTAGCGCTCGGTCCCATTCCCTGTGATTCCCCTGCAGATACGACGTTATCATCGTCTTTAAGGTACGGTTAACCCTTTCCGTAGGGTTAGCCTGCGGGGTATAGGTTGGGGTGAAGGTCCGTTTTATCCCCTGATCTCTCAGGTACCCGTCCACCAACTGATTGCGGAACTCGGTGCCGTTGTCAGACAAGAAGATCTTGGGCGTGCCGAAACGTAGGATTATTCGTTCCCGAAGTTCCTTCACGATAGTCTTGCCGTTAGCACTACGTATGGATATACATTCGACCCATCGTGTGAATACGTCGATGAATACCAGGACGTATTCGTGCCCTCGTGGGCTCTTCGGAAAGGGTCCGGCGATGTCGCCCGCGACCACTTGCCAAGGCATAGACCATGTTCGGTCCTGCATGAGCCCGCGCGGAGGTCGCTGCTCGACCTTGCATTGTTGGCAAACCTGGCACTTTTGGACGTATCCCTTCACATCCGTGTACATTCCCGGCCAGTAATAGGACTGGGCGACGCGGGCGAAGTTCTTCTCGCGTCCTAAGTGTCCTGCCGTCTCTAGGTCATTGTTTTCGAACAACACCGCTTTGCGTTCTTTCGGGGGCACGACGAGTTTCCATTCGTCACCATATCCGTCTCCTCCTTGATTATCGTAATTCGGCTTTCGGTGATACATCACCCGGCCGACAACCTTCCAATTCGGGTATTGTTCTGGTTGGCTCTCGACGCGTCGGAATTGATCCGTGTACCAGGCGCTGTCCCTTGGCTTCGGCTGGTTCATTGAGCCAACCTCTGCCCTCGTGGGCTCGAAAGCGCGTGATAAGGCGTCGGGCAATACATTTTCTGCCCCCTTTCGATATTCGATCTCGAAAGTATGGCCTTGAAGTTGTAAGGCCCATCGGGCGAGACGTCCGATTGGATTCTTCAGGTTGTATAGCCATTTCAGGCTATTGTGATCAGTTACCACCCTGAACGGGTACGCTTCTATGTATGGGCGAAATTTTTGGATGGCCCACACGACCGCCAAGCATTCGCGCTCCGTAGCTGAGTAGTTTTGCTCAGCCGGGTTAAGGACTCTGCTAGCGTACTCTATGATTCGGTCGCCGTCTCCTGCTTTTTGTATCAGGACGGCCCCGATTCCGGTAGCGCTAGCATCTGTCTCCAGCACGTACTGCCCATCAGGTTCTGGTAATCCGAGGCATGGTGCGGACATCATGAGTGCCTTAATTTTGGCGAAGGCTTGTTCCTGTTCCTCTCCCCACACATATTCGCTCTTTTTTCCTGTTAACCTCGTTAACGGTTGAGCGTGCGTGGCGAAGTCGGTCAAGAATCTGCGGTACCATGAAGCTACCCCCAGGAAGGTGCGCAGCTGTCGCACGTTTCCTGGTCGTGGGTACTCCATGATAGAACGCACCTTTTCAGGGTCTGGCCTGATCCCCTCGCGGTTGATCAACAGGCCGAGGTATTTGGCTTCAGACTTGCAGAAGACGCTTTTCTCTCGATTGATCGAGAGGCCAGCTTCGCACACCCTGTCCAATACGGTTTTTAGATGTCGTAGGTGATCCTCGAAACTGGACGATACCACTATGATATCGTCCAAATAGGCGAAGGCGAATTCGCCTAATTCGGGACCGATCACACTATCGATCAACCGCTGGAAGGTGGCACCGGCGTACGAGAGACCGAACGGCATTCGTACGAACTGGTAATGTCCCAGTCCGGGTACGGTAAAGGCCGTAATCGGCCGAGATTCGATCTTGAGCGGGATCTGATGGTACGCGCTACTGAGGTCGAGCGTGGATATATAGCGCGCGTTTCGCAAGCGTCTTAATATATCCTGCATAAACGGCAAGGGATACGCATTCGGCTCAGTGACTTTGTTGACCTTTCTGAAGTCAATACAAAACCTATACGAACCGTCCTTCTTACGTATCATAACCACTGGGCTCGACCAGCCACTGTCTGCTGGTTCGATTACCCCTTGGGTTAACATTTCCCTTACCAGTCTATGCATTTCCTGCTCGACCTTGTGCGATACCGGGTAGTAACGCTGTTTAATTGGCTTCGTATCACCGACCCGAATCTCGTGCTCGATGCCTGCCGCACATCCCAAGCCCGTCGGGGCTCGGGATAGGGCCTCGTTGATGGTCTTCTGCAGCATGGTCTGTTGTGTAGCCGTAACCTCGGCTAGTCCGATTGTGGCTAATCTCGGACCAGCCTCTAAGCTAGCTACTTCTAGCTCCATTTTGGCCTGCGATCCCTTGAACAGCAACGTGTTATCGTCTGGATCAAGTACCGCTCTGAACAACCTGATGAAATTCACTCCTAAAATACATTCTTCGACGAGGGTAGGGAGGATGGCTACTCTCGTCGGCATCGTCAACCCTCCCACGGTGAAAGGTAGCATGGCGTGGCCGACGATCGTTAACTTACGACCGTCTGGTAATCCTGCTGTTCCCGCGTGGGTGGTGTCCAATCTGACGCCAAGCACAGACGCTATTTGTAGAGCATTACTACCCATGGCTGTGGTGGAAGCTCCCGGAT
This sequence comes from Phymastichus coffea, assembly GCF_024137745.1. Classification (NCBI taxonomy): domain Eukaryota; kingdom Metazoa; phylum Arthropoda; class Insecta; order Hymenoptera; family Eulophidae; genus Phymastichus; species Phymastichus coffea. The sequence goes on along the minus strand of NW_026706832.1, from coordinate 2,693,076 downwards.
CATAGAGGGCCCGTATTTGGAAGTCCCCTATCTTCACCGGTAGCCACCAACGCGTCTCCTGTTCCGGGGAATATCGGGAAACAGCTTCGACGGCTCCACAGCTTTGCTCTTTATTCCTCATATCGCTAACCATTGTGCTCTTGCGTGGTCGAGTGACGTTACTTGTCGTCCGAGCCCCTTTGGTTCGGACGATCGGAGTTCCCATGGGGTTCTTCTTCGACGATTTATCTGCTTTAGCCCGTGCCCCCGAGGGCGTGCGCGATCCGTGCGTCACCGCCTCGGCTGGGCTAGGGTCTCTGGCTTTACTAGCGTCGTAACCCTTCTTCTCCAAGTGCACTCCTCCGCCACGCTTATCTTTGGCGTCAGCAAGGGAGTTCTCGTTCTCGACGCCCAACACGCTCGCTTCTAATGGCGTGGGCTGTGTTGGCGGAGGCTGCGAGATCTCTTTGACGGGGTTTGGGTTACTGGATGAAGGAGTGGGATCAACCCCACCTTTCCACTCCTTTGCTCGTTTCCCTTATTGCACTGGGGACAGAACTTCCTATAGTAACCCAGTAGGCCGCGCTCGGCACATTTGATCGGCCCTGAGAACTCTCTTCCTCGTTTACGGGGAGTCTCCGGCCTTTTAGTTCGATTCTCGGAAGTCGAGCTTTTGTCGGCGCGGTTATTCTTCATTTCCGCCGATATTTCCTTAAGGGACAACAGCATTTGGTTGAATACGTCAATGGGTAGAACCTTCTTCTCACCATCGACGGATTCCAGACTCGGATTAGGTGCCGCCCCCGGGGGCGTCGGTGTGTAGACGACCTGGTGCGTCACCTTTTCGAGTACCTTTTCCATGCGTTCCAATCTATCACTGACTTCCGGTTTGTCGCCAGACATTGATGCCACTTTCCCTTTACGACCCTTGCTCGCGTCGGTGCGGGGGTGATATGCCATCTCAGGATACAAAGTCGACTGAGGGTCTGGTATCGTCCGCTCCGTCCTTCGCTGGTGCAAATTATTCTGGGCCGTCGTGGCCAGGTCGTTCAGGGTCCGTACGGAGTCCACTTCTGATCTCCGTATTTGGCTCTGGATTTTGGGGAGGAGGTTGGCATGTAGTAGGTCCAGCTGGCTCTCGTGTGACATTTTTGGGTTCAGTCGACTCATTAGGCCCATCATGTACGCGATGTATACATTCGCGGGTTCGTCTGGGCCCTGGTATCGGCCTTGAACTTCTTTGGTCAGACGCTGCTGCTGTTGCCTGCTGGTCCCAAACCATGCTCTGGCGTCTGCCTCGAAATCCACGTAGGAGAACCATTCGTTGCGCATTGCTTCGAACCAGACGAGGGCAGGACCGGTGAGTAGTTCGGATACGGCCATGAGCATCTCGTCTCCCGTAATTCCAGCGCTGCTCCTTGAGTTGTCCAACCTTGATAAGAAGGTGTCAATACTCGCGTTGCCTTCTCCGGAGAACCTGAGTTTCCATCCCCGGACGATGCGGCCGACGTCCCTTGTTGTCGACCACGGGTTTGACGTCTGTTGGGATGGCCACATACTCGGCGGGTGGTTGTTCACTTCAGTATCAACTCCACCGAGTTGATGCTGTCCACCCTCTCCGAAAGGGGGCGTTCGGCGGGGAGTCCTGCCGGTGGCCCCCGTGGGCCTCAGTCTGGGTCCGGCTGGAGTGCTCTGGGGTAGCCTTGCGTCGTCGTGGCATGTGAATGTGTCCTGGAATGCGACGCTCCTACGCGTGTTTTCCGGTTGCGGTTCCTCATTGGAACTGTTCGACTCGTCTTGCCGCATAATTTTGTGTACGGCATTTTCCAGTTCCTTAATCCTGGTTGACAGGTTGTCCATTTGTTCCTGCACCTTGATGTTGGTCTGGACGATTTGTTGCATTATTTGGGTTAGGTCAGACGTGTTCGAGTTCCTTGAGTCTTGTACCTCCCATTTCCTCTCATGTTCCCTGGACCGGAAAATGAGGTCTTGAATCATCACTGCGAATGCCGCCGGGAGTTTGAATTGGCTGCCATCGTCAGCCGTTATAGTAATTTTCTTCTTACTGTTTGTGTTTTCTTCGCTGTCCAGGGCGTTCGCGATGTTTATCGCGGTTTTCTGAACTCGCGATATTACGTCCGCACTCTGTAGTAATTGGGCTAGCGGATGTTCTCCTTCTTGCTCGGATGCTGTGTGTTCCTGGCATATGGATACTATTAGCTCCGAGCGTAGGGCGGGTCTTTTGGCTGAACTGCTGTTCTGGTTGTCGGTTTCCGCGAAGTCTGCTGCGGAATAGTCACCGAGTAATCAGCTTTGTAGTCGTGCAGCTCTCGAGAGCTTGGTTCCGCTTGTTTTGAGCTCCAGGTGCTCGAGGTATTCTTCGACTTCCTCCTCCTGGAGCGTCAATACCCAATTTTGTATTTCATTCTGAATGTGGTCCATGATTCGTTATTAGGTTACTTGCGGTTAAATTCTATGTAAAATTACAGATGTGATGCGCGCGTGCAAGTGTTGTATTAAAATTCGTATGCCGAATGAAAAAAAATAATAAAATTTTATTGGCCAACACTGGGCTTGATCGACGGCGTTTTACGAATTATTTGCCGAAAGATTCTTCGCTCGTTAGTACGCAATATAATTATCCTACCTATCAGACGCACTAACTGTTTGTTAGTACGGTTGTGTGAGTTAGTATTCAAAATATTGTAACGAGCGTTGCGCGTAATCACCAATAACCGCTTTTAATAATATTAAAAAAACACTTTTACGTTACGACAATATAATGTCAAATAAAATTATTCAATTAAATTAATTTTGTTTGAAAATTGCCGGTGTTAGTTTTCCCCGGGCCGACGGGTATAATATTATTTACGGCAACTTTCAAAATTCGTTGGTGTTTACGTTACAGAATCTTTCGGTCGCACTCGCACGCGTTCACAGTTAATATTTACAATTTTTCGCCGCGGCGGGCCTTCGCAAGCTAGCTAACAGGCTTTGTTTACTAGTGTGGCCTTCGGTGTCGAGTGCGCACAACAACACTTGACTGCCACCTGAGTCGCTGGTTGACCGAGCGCAAGGTTAATATTAAGAACTGGTGTTTTGAACAATCAGAAACACCGTAGGTTCTTTAACGTTGGGCGCCATGTAACGGGGTAAAACCGTTTAATTATTATATTCGCGCGATTATATTAAAAGGACACGCGTAATTGTCAATGCTCACTACTTATCCGGGAGAGCACGAGAAAGTATGCGTCAGTCAACCAATAATTATTAATAACCTATACAAAAATGAGTGAGTAGAAGCTATGAGGTAAAAGCGGATCGAAAAACACTTGTTAGTAATATGAATGGTATCCTTTATTATTCCTCAAAATTCACAAAAGGTCGGCCCGCGCGTTTGTTTACATGAACGCTCGCTCGTCGACAACACGCTTTGCCGGTACGCTCGCTGCTCTTTGTTATTAGAGCCGTTACATGCACGCATCGAATGTTAGAATCAAATTATTATTCGTATGATCGCGATCGTGAAATTAAGCTGGCCAGCTTACCTTATGTTTACAGGCGATCGGAGAAAAACAGCGGTAACTCGCACAGCACGGAACAGTTGTTTATTGTTTTTATTGTTCTGCTCGCGGATCGCGAATGCGCGCACACAATGGTTTCGCCCTCGATGGCGAAACCTCATTCACACACACTCGTCCCGTCCTCAAGCTAGTAGCTGGATGACACCTTGGCAGCCGTAATCTCGGATGACTGGATAATTGCTGTTTCGATGTGTTGTAGCTGATGAGGACACGTGAATTGGCGATGACAATAACGAAAAGCGGGCGGACACTAGGATGGTCTAAGCTTCACTGGTTCAAATTCTGTCGCGCGCGTTCCGTCTGCTCGCGTGCCGAATTCCTTCGTTACCTATTTTGTCCCCCCGGCAGGTGCTGCCGTCACAGGCAGCAATTAAGCTAAATAGTCAGCGCTAATTTGACGTTTACCGTCACAGTACTATGTGGAGTCATAATTATAAACACAGAAATAAAACACTCAGTTATGATCTAAAGTGATTTTTGTTATAACGTACACTTGCTTTAATATATAATATATACCTAGAAAGCATGCATGCTTCTCTGTGTGTACACAATTTCCGACTGATAGAAACTGAACTATGTGCTATCAGCAATGCGAGCACGTGTATATTTATAAGCTATTTATAGAAGAAGGAATGTAATTCTATCAAAATCGCAAGACTACTATCAAACGTACAATTCTTGTATATGTATATATGGATGTATATATAAATATCTATATATATATATATGTATATAAACACGTTTCACATGTTAAAACTATAATTATCAATGTTTTGGGCAAATAAAAACGAAAAATCGATATTTTATCACTAAAACGTAAAAGTACGCGATCACTCCTATACCAATTTAAAGGTCTTGTAATGCTTATCTATCATAAAAATTTGAAAAAAAAAAACGATGGCTTTTTGGAGAAAATTGAGTTTGAAATTTTTTCGAAAAATTGGGTTTTTCCCGCCAATTTTCAATATTTTTTTATTCTGCATGGCGCATTCGAAAGAGTATAAGAAATACAGTAAAATAAGCTATAAATAACATATTAAGTAAAAAAATTAGAAAATATAGAGCATTTTTTTAAATTTTAATATTTGATTTTTAGAAAATTTATTTTTTAACCACTTTTTTAAAATGCTCGTAAAAAATGATGTAGAGGTCTAATAAAAAAAAAAAAAAATACGTGTCGGCTTATTTTTGATGTAGAATAACATACTCCACAGCCGAGTCAATCGGAGATATCATTGCCGTAGGCCTGCCCGATCTGAAATGGATCCGGTCCCGTATGGTTTGGAAGGTTGTGTTGGCCTTCGAACCATTCCGGGATATATTATATTTACAGTTTCTATGTTTTTCATTTTTATTTTACGCTTGTTGGTGGCAGTGGTAGTGGTGGTGGTGGCGGTGGTAGTAGTGGTGGCGGCGATGACGGTGGCAGCAGTGGTGGTGATGGTTAAGGCATTGGTGGTAGTGGCGGCGGTAGTAGTGGTGGTGGTGATGTCAGCGGCAGTAGACTTTACCCTTGTAAGGGTATTTTCAATACTACATAAGGACTCTCGAGCAACATCGTTTATCTGAAAAAAAAAATAATAATTTTTAAAATGTTAATTTTATAATTAATGATATGATTAATAAAAAAAATTATACCTTAAAAAATTTTTTTTTGGGGGGTAACGACGCAAAGGGATTTCTTCTTTTCCTCGCTGTTTCCACCATCACCTTTTCGGTTGCAGACTTTTCGGCTGCAGGCTTTTCAGCTGCAGACTTTTCGATTGCAGCCTGTTCGGCTGCAACTTTCTTGACTGCAGCCCTTTCAGCTGCAGCTTTTTCGGCTGCAGCCCTTTCGACTGCAGCTTTTTCGGCTACAGCTTTCTTGACTGCAGCCCTTTCGACTGCAGCTTTTTCGGCTGCAGCCCTTTGAAGAGCGGCTCTTTGGGCATCAGCCCGCTGTCTTGCCGAGCGCTCAGAAAACTCCAATATCTGCTGCAACTAAAAACAAACAAATATTTATATATTTATATATTTATAGGAAGCAAATTATAAAAAGTAAAATTTCTTACCTCGATCACTCCCTGCAGCAGCTGGCCAATCCTCAGTTTTTGAGCAGGATCAACCATGATTGAATGAAGCTGAAAAATACAATATATAAGACCATAATAATTGAAAATAAATATATAATAAAATTACTTACGACTGATAAAATTGCTAATAATAGATGATAAAATGTTCCTGTCGGAATGCCCGCCAGCAGGTTTGGAGGAGTCTAAAAAAAGATATATAAATTAAATTATAACATTAATATAAAGATTGCTTTTTTTTTTACTTACATTCGCCATGAATACGATCATAGCATTTAATGTTCGAATAATTTCCAATGAATTCATGATGCACTTTTTTAATCACTTAAATTTACTCGCTTTTTAAGAAGTCTTCTCTTGGAGACCTAGTCTACTAATGAAAGATTTTCTGAAAATGAAGACGTTTTTATTTCGTTCCTCCCAAAAGTTTCCTACTCTGGAAGCTCCATTCAAAAATAGTGAAAGTTTTGTTTTTAAACGGAAGAGGTAATAAATTTAGTTTTAGTTGCTCAGTAAGCGATTCGTAATTAAGATATAAGATAACTTCAAAAGAAAAAAAGGTACAAGGGTATGATGGAGGATGTTAACGCAACTAAACAAGGCTAACTCAAAAACCTTATCTCTAAGGCAAAAAAAAACAATAAAATGACTAACAGACGTCATTAAGATTACTCTATCTCCAATCACCTGCTGCGTACATACTTTCGATCGCATCTTCATTGAAAAAGGAACATCAAATGCGTTTTAACCCTCAGCATGAGGTAAAGCGTTATTGGAGAAAGTGCAAGCTGGTGTGGGTGGTCGAAAGTTTCCTAAATTATATGTGTGGCCCTGAAAAAGGATAGTGCACGCTGCTAGAACGCATCTTCATTTAAAAAGGAACATCGGTTATGCTTTAGACTCTTAGCAACGACTTCTACAGCAACCGACCTTAACAACCTCTGTAGGTGGGTGGGAGTGTGGGTGAATGGGGGGGGCACTGTCGAAGGGCCCACTGGCTTCTGTCTCAGGACATACGCATATACCTTATGCATTGGCGGCGCATCTTCAATGCATAAGCTACATCGATTACCTTTTAGGTACTCAGCGGGAGGTGTCAAAGGTACATCAAATGCCTTTTAGACACTCAGCATGGGGTCTCACTCTGTCGAAGCGGCCCCATAGCGCCCTACTATCGAAGGAGAGCGAGAGAGAGGGATAGAGAGAGAGAGAGAGAGAGAGAGAGAGAACAGCATCCGCACTATACGGCGTACGCGCCTAGCAAGCTAGAGACGCTACCCCCTCTTCGAGCGTCCACACTCAGCCAGCATAAGCATATAGTTTACCAAACACCCTACCGACTTCTACAGCATCCTACCTTAACAAACTCTGTGGGTGGGTGGGTGGGTGGGTGAAGCGCCCTACTATTGAAGGAGAGCGAGAGAGAGGGATAGAGAGAGAGAGAGAGAGAGTGAAAACAGCATCCGCACTATACGGCGTACGCGCCTAGCAAGCTAGAGACGCTACCCTCTCTCCGAGGGTCCACACTCAGCCAGCATAAGCATATAGTTTACCAAACACCCTACCGACTTCTACAGCATCCTACCTTAACAACCTCTGTGGGTGGGTGGGTGGGTGGGTGGGTGAAGCGTCCTACTATCGAAGGAGGGGGGGGAGACTGGCCCCCTCGAAGGGCCCACTGGCACGCGGGAGGTGTCGATGAACATCAAATGCAACACTTAGCATGGGGTCTCACCTTATTGTGATTAAAAGGTGTCACTATCGCGACACCTTCATCGGGCGGCTTCTTTGTGTCCCAGAACATACACATATCTCTTATACATTGGCGGCGCGCGCGAGGTGTCAAACCAACATCAAATGCCCCTTAACACTCAGCATGGGGCCCACTGGCACGCGGAAGGTGTCAAAGGTACATCAAATGCCTTTTAGACACTCACCATGGGATCTGACCATAAATTAAAAGGTGTCACTACCTTCACACCTTCATCGGGCGGCTCCTTTGTGTCCCAGAACATACACGTATCCTTATACATTGGCGGCATCTTTTGTCGGCTCCTTTGTGTCTCAGAACATACATTGCTTATCTACTTTCGGCAATTCAATGCTCGTCATTTGTGAAAGTACTCTTCCATTGTTATATAGTTGTTACATGTAAGAATAATGTACAGTGCCGCTCACGCACTTTTACCCCCCCACGGGCAAAATCAGTCTAACTTCAAAGTTTTATATCTCTGGTAGAAATTAACGTACAGAGACGCGCGTGGGTGCGTTTGAAAGGTCTTTCGGAGAGCTTTCAAATGATATGACTCACGGTTGCCATCGATTGTTTTTTTAAATTTTGCAACAATTATGCAAAATTGAAAATTCTGAAATTTTTTTATTATTTTTGACAATTAGCCAATTTTGGAAAAAAATCGTACGAAAATTTGAAGTACACCATTTTTTAGTTATTACCAAGCCCTATCTGAATCACTCATCAAAAATTTATTTTCGTCAAATATGACGCGCGCACGGGCATTTTTTCCTGGAAGTGACAGTTTTTTTCAACATTTTTTATCTCCGTCAAATTGTAACAATCGAAAAAAATTTATAGGAGAAAAAATGTTTGTTGTTTCACGTAGAATACTGCAATAATTTTTTTTTTGGTTTTTCCAAAAATTTTTTTTTTTCGGTTTTTTTCAATTTTTTTTTCTCACAGTCGGTACCCTAAAAAGATGAGAAACCACAAATTCAATAATACTACATAACAAGTATCGTAAATTACATAAAAAAAAAAATCTTTTTTTTTTCGACCTTGAAAAATAATTTAAACCGAAAAAAAAAATTTTTCGAAAAACCAAAAAAAAAATTATTGCAGTATTCTACGTGAAACAACAAACATTTTTTGTCCTATAAATTTTTTTCGATTGTTACAATTTGACGGAGATAAAAAATGTTGAAAGAAACTGTCACTTCCAGGAAAAAATGCCCGTGCGCGCGTCATATTTGACGAAAATAAATTTTTGATGAGTGATTCAGATAGGGTTTGGTAATAGGTAAAAAATGGTGTACTTCAAATTTTCGTACGATTTTTTTTCCAAAATTGGCTAATTGTCAAAAATAATAAAAAAATTTCAGAATTTTCAATTTTGCATAATTGTTGCAAAATTTAAAAAAACAATCGATGGCAACCGTGAGTCATATCATTTGAAAGCTCTCCGAAAGACCTTTCAAACGCACCCACGCGCGTCTCTGTACGTTAATTTCTACCAGAGATATAAAACTTTGAAGTTAGACTGATTTTGCCCGTGGGGGGGTAAAAGTGCGTGAGCGGCACTGAATATACATTGATCGTAAATATAATCAAAGTTAATAGATTTATAACTTGTTATAATGGTTTCTATTTATTATTGTATTTTCATCTTCGCATGTATATATATATATATCTGTGTGTGTATGCGTAAATATGTGTACGATGTACATATCTATATGAATATGCGCCTACATTTGTTATTGTAAGCATGTTTTTTTTAATTAATTTGAATCCGTAAAATGATACTTTACATTTTTTTTGATAAAAAACGCTTTTATTTGTTTTTCTCAAAAAGTTTATCATTCGCGATTTTGAATCAATTTAATTCTCATTGTATATGATATAAGAAACATGACACAAGAATCAGCGGGGTGGGAGACCGATTAATTTAAATTGTCTACAGAATACCGTGAAGGAGGACGAAATAAATATAATGGACTTCAAGGTATAGCACAACTAGGTACAGTAAAAATAGAAAAAGACAAATAGTCGCTTGATAAAGAAACCTTGGTTGAGTCTGCGGAAACTATCAATAGGGTAGACACAAAGTAAAACGCAAGATAAGGTCGGCGAAATACATGTAATAAGAGAATGTGGTAATAGTAGGAGTTTAAGTGTATTAAGATATATATTGATGTTAAAATTGTAAAATAAAAATACCGATAATAAAATTGTAGATATTCAATTTATAGGCAAAGATTTGTTAAAATGCAGATAGTAAATCTGAAGATGTTGTGTATTTATAGGAGTAATTGTAAAATTGGATATGGAGAAAGAAAAGCGAAATATTTAGTTTTTAAGTTACTTGTCGAGAGATTTCCGATATGAGCGATTTTTGGCAAAGGGTGTAGCTTCCGAGGTGTCGGAATTGGAGAGACAAACTGTAATTACGATGAAGGGGGCAAGAATCGATGCCGAAACTATTGGAATTTGCTCGTTTAAATTTCGTACGCAAATTTAGTGCCGATAAAAAAGGATGTTGATCATCCGATTGACAGCAAAAACTGGATAGGTCGAGAAAAAGCGACAACTGCGAAATCAATCGAGTAAAAATCATACAAATAGAAATTTTTCTACGCAGAGAACATATCAAAACCTAACCCGAAAAATCCGATGGCGCAGAAATAAATGAAGACTGCAACAATAAAACGGCAGCAAGACGCGAAAAAGATTAAACTTGCAACTTAAATTAACATGCTATAATAACAATATACACATAATATAACTTAGTCAAAGGAGAAAAACGCAGTCAAACAGGAAAACCAGTTACAATATCCGCGAAAACAGAAAAAATAAATTTAGATAAGCGTTTGGAAAACGTAAAAGTAACAAGAAATTCTATCTGTGGAAGACAGTGATAAAGACGCTACAAATTGGATCACATGAGTAATAATGTAGCGAACTACAGAGGTCACGGTCTCACCCACTCTCTCTCATGGGTAGTGCTCGATTCATCTCCGATAAAAGAAAGAACTATCATCAAGTAGTTATCGCCCATCCGCCTATTTCATCTATCAACCGGTGGAAAAAAAGTCAGATTTTCATTTTCTTTTTCTTTTAAATTCACTCCCGTCATAGCAGATTTACGACCGAACTAGTTTTAAATCTAGTAACGCTCGTTAGCAAAGCGTTTACCAGCCGACTACCTGAGTTTTCTTTGCTACTCGAGTAGCGACTCGATAGTCTAAGTGCGAAAGATAGGTAGTGGGCTGCCAAAGCGTTCATTCGCCGGGCAATTCACATATAATTTATTCCTATCAATGGTATTGTCGTTTGTAAATCGTTAGTATGTTTGTTTCTGTTGCAAGAGTGGTCAGCCTCCGTGCGCCATGGGCTGGTCTCTACTAATTTTTCTGGGTTCTATCTCGGTAAAGAAAGCCGGCGCTGACTTTCACAGGCCGAAGTTCGCGCTGGCTGGGGAAGGTTGACACAAAGAAACGGACACTCTAATTCAATGATATTACATATGGCGATCTCATTTATTGACGCCTTTTCACAAATATCGCTACAAGATTAACTTCGCCGCGGCGAGCGCGCTCGCTCAGCCTTTCCACGACAAAAGTTCGCGAGATCACGCGAGCGAGATCGCTCAGCGTGCGCGATAAATCGAAATACGCTAATGTCCGTAATCGAGCGAGAGCTGGCGCGAGAGAGATAAACAGGCTTTCGACCCACCGGATGCCGGCGGTCCGTCGGCAGAGAGACGACGCCGGCGAAAGCGCAGGCCCGCTGGAAGCGGCGCCCTGGCGATGACTGGGACTGCTGCAGGAGAGGCCGCAGCACGGCCTTTGCCCCGGGGACGGCGAATGGTCGCTGCGTGTCCGGGCTCGGCTTGGACCTTCTGGCTCTCCCGGCAAATGGCAGTCGCACTCCCGGCAGTCGTTCCTCTCTGGCCGAAAATGTCCTCTCGTCCAGTCTCTCCTTAGGCGGCCCTAATTACTTGAGAGCTCGCGCCTAACTGCCCTTCTTCTCTCTTAATTTTCCAAGCCTCGCGCCGCCGCGCTCCCACTTCTGTCGCCGTCAAAAATCAGTCAAAATCGCTCTCTCTCTCTCTATCTCGCTCTTCTCGCTCTCACTCGCACTCACGGCGACACCTCGCCGATCGTCGCGCTCCTCCCTCCAGATCCTGCAACGACACAAGTATGTAGTCGCTATATAGCGTACACTTGGTCGCTGCGTTCATGCGAGGAGAGTGCCGCACACAGGGCCAGCGAGCATCGCTATAGCCCTGTCACACTGTTCTTCATAATTAGATTTAACACGTTCGTTTATTGGGTTTCGATAGTTGGTAATAAGATTTTACTTTATAATAAGACGGTTGTGTGAAATTATTTATCGACCTATCCTCTTTTCTCTCCTTAGACTGTTACGAGCGCCTCTCTTACCCCCCTTAAATAATTGATTACGATATTGCGCATTCATTATACAAAAGTATATAGCCTACAATTTGTTCTTGTCATTGTGAGGTTCCGAAATCAATTTGTTCTTGTCATTGTGAGGTTCCGAAATTAATGCAACCTCCTCTTCTGTATAATATTAAACAAATTGATTAAAAAACATGTTCTAGTAAAGTACAAACATACAGTACAGTATCAAAATTACTGTTGACATTCTTTTGTACATTGGTTGCTATTTCTATAGAGACATCATCGGGACTTTTGATATTTCTTTAAATAAAATTATGTAAATCGGGCGAGAATACACAATTCTCTTCTTTGAGAAGATAAGTTTGAATAGTTATCACAGAACATCCTGCCAAAAGCAAAAAATAAACAAGTCTACGATTTTATCAATGTATTCTTTCAGAATAAGAAATGTTAAAAAAGAATCTATTGAAACATCGCGGCCTAAACTTCGACTTGTTCCATACTTTCGCGAAGGTGTAATCGCTGTATCTCCGTTTATACGTACTTTATCATTGAATTATGAAAATATTATGGATAGTGTGATGTTCGTATCACCTTTTATTTATATTATTGTTCGTACTCTCGTGGTTTATCGTGTTAATGAGTAAGAATTTGTTTCAATTTGAAAAAATGCTTCTAAATATTAACTTTGAAATGAAGTAATAAATGAAGATGTATGATTATATGCGTTAGATTTGAAGGGAAATCATACTTTGTCCTAGTTTCTTATGGTGCGAATCGTCCTATAAGCAGAGCTAAAGTTTTTCTTATACAGGATATAATTCAGCGCAAGTTTCTTATAGCGCGAAACGTTCTATAAGTCGAGCATGAATTATAGTAAAGGAGAGGATTTGCTTAGTTAATCACAATAAGAGAAAGAACTTAGGTATTAGCCAAGTTTATTCAATCTCATGCGTTCACTTTGCAAGGCTTGGAGTGAATGCCAGCCTGGGCAATAATTAGCGTATTTATACATAGATTTTCACGCCTATTTTTGCAGGAGATTTCTCTTCGAGAAGTTTTCGAATGTTCAAGAAGTATTCGCAAATTTTGAGAAATGAATTTTCTAAATTTACAAGTAAATCAACATTAATACTAAAGTTTTAAAACATGTAAACTTTACAAAATTAGTTATTGGTCGTTTTAGTATAATTTACAATTATCAAAAATAGTATCGTCAAAATTTATTAACTAATAGAGTAAATTAATGTAATATTACAATATTAACAATATAACAATATTAAACTATTGCATAACTTTATAGTTTATTAATTATAGAAGTAACTTCTAAAAAGAAATACTCAAATTAGTTAATAACATTTGAATTATAACCAATTTTCATATTTGTAACGGTTTTTTGTATAATCTTATTATGTAATTACTAGATTAATTATTTAAGATTTATAAATTATAAAGCTATCATTATTATGTATAAAATTAACGCTTTCGTTCTATATACAACTTAATGTTCAAATAAATTATAATTAAACTGTTATTAATGTAATGAATTCTTACTCATATTTTTAAGATATTCATTATGAATTTAGAATATTCGCATTTTTCTAATAATTAATATGTATAATGTAATAAACAAATTAACTTTTCATATTAAAATTCAAGATTATTTAATAATTAAACGCAATTAGAATTATTATAATCTAAATCTATGCACTAAAATCTATATAAAAAATGTTTTGTTTCATCAAAATTACTTTTAATTAACATATTATATTCAAATAACAAAAACTATTATATCCATATCTATAAGTTTAAAACATCACGCTCCTTATATTGTCATGAAATTAGACTCTTGTACTAAGACAATCAAATAATAGGTGAGGTGGCGCCGTTTAATATACTAATTGATGTAAACAGATTGATGAGTTTAGCGGGTTGCAGTGATTCAGTGAAATAATAAACTAGCTCATAGATAGGACTATTACAATAGAGACCAATCGATGAAACTCCTAGAAAGTATGCCAGATAGAGAAAAAAAATACCAATGTAACGAAAGCTCGTTCGTTAACCATTTTTTTTAGGTGGGCAAGTGAGGCGCACTCGCTTATAGCTGTTACGTCTTACGACGCATCCTTTTTATAAAATGCACATTCGCGAAATTCAAAGCTACTAAACTATTCGCACGTCAGCAAAAAGCTAACTAAACACGAGGTAAATGACTCTCCGAAATTAAGCCTTACGACGCATCCTTTTTGTAACATATGCACATTCAAAACTGCTAAACTATTCACACGACAGCAAAAAGCTGTCGAAACACACTCCGAAACTAAGTCACCAAAACGCAAGAATTTATAATCAGCGAAAACAAAATGTCACTCAATATCGCAATACTGACCTGAAAAGAGCTATAAAAGATATAAAAAGCAATGAACAAATTACTCTCGGCAGTTGATCAGTAGTCCGTCAGTCAGTCAATAAGTACCTGTAAGACTCAACTCCGTACACACCGGTCCGACAATTGGTGATCATTTTACTTAATAAACTCGCGACTGTTACAAAGTAATATCGTGCAAGTATTCAATTCAACAAGCAGTTAGAGCCTGATACATTTATTCAATTCAACAAGCAGTTAGAGCCTGCTACACTCATACAATTCAACAAACAGTTAGAGCCTGCTACATTTTATCAACAATTAAAAGCTACGAATATCAAGGTAGTACAATTATCAGACATACATTTCCACATACATTTATTATAAGTGAGACATATCCAACCACTAGTCAACATATTGGAACGTCTCATTCATTAGCTATTCGTAGTTGATGCACGAGACGTAACATAGTAATTGAGGCGGGAAGGGGAAGAAGGCAAATAAATGAAGGTGGTTAGGAAATTATATACAAAACACAAATTCGCATTCAAACAAATCTAATTCTAATCAACTCAAAATCAATTTACACTTATATTTCAAACCGTACATGAATAACCGCATAATAATAAACCGCACTATAAAATAAACTCTTAAAAATCAGCTTTTACAAATTCTTAACCTAATAAACACAACAATGTTCTTAACACCTATTACAAAAGAGAACAAGTTAACTAACTAATCGCGCTTAGAAATCTATACGAAACACAACGCGCGTCGCCCGACAGATGACCGCCTTGGTGACAAACCGACTTAGGCTACTTAGCTAAAAGAGAAAGTCGCGCGGCGAGGGATCGCCTGGACGAGTTCTCTTTGCGCGATTTATAACGCCGACAGTAATTAGGGCAGGTAGCCGGCGTCTGCATGTCTTGCTACCCACCTAATATTTAAAATTACGCACAGTGCCGTCGTTGAAGAGAGAGAGAGAGAGAAAGATTAACTTGCGTGACTTGACCTTTGATGTTGGAACGGGAGGCCTGGCTGTGCCCTGCGCACGATGTTGCTGGTCGTCGCTGGGCAACTCCTGCCGGCTCCTCCAAGTAGCGTCCCGAGCAGATGCCGGAAAAAGTCGTCCTCTGTTCCCTCGGTTTTCTTCGGCCCTTGGCGGTATGTGCGTTCGGCTAGCCCCTCTGTCCTCAGCTGCACTTTGACTTCTTCACCGCTGGCCGTCTACCGTCTTACTCTGATCGACTCGGAAAACCTTCCGACTCTGTTCTCGACTTACTACCGTCTGTGTCGCTCGTTTTTCTCTTCCGCAATCTACAGCTTCTTCGTCTTTCTTTTTTTCTCCCCGCTTGACCTACTTATTAGGCTGAGCGCGACCAATGCGCTAATTGGTTCACGACGCGCGCCTGCCTAATCTTACCTAGGGCACGCACGCCTCCAACTATCTCTTCCTCTCTTTGTAACACCTCTATACTGTCGTCAGCGTAACAGCTTTAGGCCTGCTCGGCCTCGCTCGGCAATCTTCGTCGGCTGAAGCAAAGACCATGCATTAGGCGCATTCTTAAATGCGCCCAACACTGGTCACCATGCCTTGCCGAGAGAGAGGGAGAATTGGGGAAAATTCTGACAAGAACAAGCGCCACGCTTGGTCTCGTCACACCAGCAAAATTATTAACGAGATTAAAGCTACCAAAAAACTGTACGTTCTCCTAACTTAATTGCACATTTTTTTACTTTTCGAAATTATTAATATAAATTTATTTGAACAACTTACTTTTAAGCTAACACATTAATTATTAACAAGGTAGGGACATAGACCGCAAGTTTATTTAATATATTGTTCACTAATGAAATAAAAAACACATGACAATAATGATTGGATTATTGAAAAAGCATTGGAAATCATTCGATATATGTTACTTTTTAAATATTCATATCTTATGGTTACTAAGTCGACGGAATTCGAGGTAACGAGGATTTCCATCAGAACTCCATTACAACAACGAGTATGGTTTTTCGTCGTTACTACTGCCGAGCTCTATCGAGGGAGGAGTTATACGACGTGTTGGCTCGTCGGACGCAGATCCAGGATGAATCCATCGGAAACTACCTGATTGCGTTCGAGAGTGTCGTCAGGAGGATGAGGCCTCCTCCCTCGGAAAGGAAGCAGGTTCGTTTGGTAAAAGCGGGCCTCAACCCTGAGTACGGAACGTTTTTTCGAGAGTGTGCACCGTACACTCTGCATGATCTAGAGTATTACGGTAAGAAGCTGGAGAAGCACCGTGAATACAAAAGGAGGTGGCACCCTCCTTCTGCTAAAGATAACCTGCCAGTTGAGGACGCCGCTTATCGGAGAAAGGGTAAGAAGGCCCACGTGGCAGCCAATGCCGTGGCTGCTCAGGTAGAAGTGCCCGTGGCAGAAAAGTCTAAAGCCAAGAAGAAAAAGAAGAACGGAAAACCTCCGGTGCTGTCACGACCGGACGTTCATCTGGTAGCGACTCGGGGGGGGGGGGGGGCAGCAGTGTGTGGCGAGCAGTTCAATGCAGCCTACACTGCAGCAAAACTCCAACCCTAAGACCCAGAGAAATGCCGGAGGCGCAGGTGAAAATCTGCGTGCTGCCCCATCGTTGCAGGCGCCAGGGCAGATTGCGAGGGGCCAGCAAAGTCTAAGGACCGGGCATGAGCGGGCTAATTTTCAGGGGAGGTGCTAAGGCTGCAATGGAGAGGGCCATAGGATCTCGAAATGCCTAGTTCTGACCGAGGCTAAACTAATCAGGCGCAGGGAAGCTCAATTTGTGTCTGGTGTCATCAACCAGAACACTATGCTCCGGGTTGTCCTCTGAGTCAGTCGAGGAAATCGCGTCAGAACTGCCAAACGCCGAACTGTACATTCCGTACCTGTGCGAACTGCGAGCCGATCCTTAGGCTGGCGGAAAACCGGTCTGCGGGGAATGAGGCTCAAAGCTCTCTGTGGTAGCTCGCAGTAGGCTGCAGGGCTCGGGCACGATGAACTAACGGTAGGAGTTCAGGAAGCGGGAGGAACGGAGACGGACGGAGAATACTGGATAGAGCTCTAAAAGCGTCTTGAGAGTCGTTGGTAGGTGGCTGACGGTGAGGGACGCCAGGAAATGCGTGATGGACAGGGGAGCCATTGGCGCCAGCCGTGTGAGGCAGTGTCTGCAGGTAAGTTCTCGTAGCGGGTTTCCCAAGCGTCTGAGGCGTCGGGCTAGTCAGATGAGCGATCGGGTGAAGTCATAGGTTTCTCTAGGATACCAGCGAATGCAACACGTACTCCAAATGGTAGGAACGCGACGAAGGAGCTGGAAGCTTCGTCGGTTCCGGTGGGGCGGTGGTAGTGGAGATCACGACTGATTGCTTGGCTGCATCTGATGGTGAGAATCCTATGATGGACGTTGTAGTGGAAAACCGTGCACTTCTCATATTGCTCATCGGCGGTAAGCCGTATGGTGCTCTGTTCGACACGGAGGCACAGGTATCGGTTGTGGGCCGCTGAATCACGCAAGACTTTCGAGCTCGAGTCCAGAAAATCCCTGGTGCTGTGAACGGTTTTTCGGGTACATCGGTTAGCTGGGGAAGCTGCGGCTGGTAATCGAGATCGACACAGTGGTCCGGTCAATCGAGGCATACGCATGTGAGCAGGAATTGCAGTACGACATGTTTCTCGGACAGGACTTTATCCGTGCGTTTGGTTTTCGAATGGATGCCAAGGAGGACGCATGGAGTGTCGAAGGTCGGAAAATGTGATACTACTTTGCGCAAAGAGTGGGAGACTGCATATACTTTTCCGATTGGCCGAAAAATCTGAATTTGACTGCGGAAGTGGGAGGACTTTCGGCATTACAGGAGCTCCAACGACTACAGATTGAGGCGCTGGTACGGCGAGTGGTGCCGAAGGAGTTACCTGCGCAGACGGACTTGATCGAGCACATTATTGATATACAAGGTGGTAGGCCGATCAAGACGCCCATGCGCAGGTACTTCCCGCAGGTCACAGAGTTTATTCGCCAGGAGATTAAGGACTGGTACAAAAAGGAGTTGATCCAAGCATGACGGGAGTTACCGTTTGTGCATTGACCTGCGACTGATGAACAAAACCACTCGCATCAACGCTTATCCGATGCCGGGGGTAGATGTGATACTCGATAGGTTGCGAGGGGCCCGGTACATTTCTAAGATCGACTTATAGAGTGCCTATCTTCAAGTGCCCTTGTAAGAAAATAGCAAGAAATATACGGCGTTCGGGGTGCCAGGTTGTGGTCTTTGTGAATGTAACCGGATGATCTTCGAGTTGGTTAATGCCCCTGCAACCTTTATGCACTTGATGGACGCGCTGTATGGACCAGATTTCGAGCCACACGTATTCAAGTACCTCGACGACATGATTATAGTTACAGAAACGTTCGAGGATCACTTGGTGTGGCTCGTGAAAGCGTTAGGGCGCATGGTCCAGGCGGGTCTGAAGATTAACGTCGAGAAGAGCGAGCTTGGCTGTTCTATCGCGACGTTCTTGGGGTATCTTCTCGACGAGAACGGGTTGCGGTCAGACCTCGATCGTGTGAAACCCGTTCTAGACTTTCCGGCTCCGTGGAACATCAAACAGCTGCGTCAGTTCCTGGGGATGTGTGGATGGTACTCTAGGTTTGTCGAACACGAGTTACATGTAAAAGTGCTCCTAACGAAGCTGCTGCACAACAACGAGGTATGGTGCTGGGACTTCGAACAACAACAAGCGTTCGACTCGCTGAAGCAAGCGTTGACTGAGGTCCCAGTGCTGGTGAGTCCGGACTTTACCCGGATGTTCTATGTATACTGCGATGCGTCGTCTTATCGGAGCTTGTCTGATGCAAAATGATGAAGAGGGGTACGATCACTCAGTGTGTTACGTGAGTCGCACACTGAATGAGCACGACAGAAATTACACAGTGTCGGAGCTCGAATGTCTCGGTTTGCTGTTCGGCATTCACAAGTTCAGACCGTACATTAAGGGCGCGCATTTTACTGCAGTCACCGATTCATACGCCTCTGACTTGGTTAAAAAAAAAGAAAGATCCTACGGGGCGACTTGCCCGTTAGATCCTTGAGCTACAGCAATGGAACTTCAAGCTGGTGTATCGTAAAAGGGCATTTCACCATGTCCCTAATGCATCATCTCGTGGGATCGGGATCCAGGAGGACATTGCAGCATTCGAGAACATCGGCGACTCGTGGTATCTTTAACGGCTGAAGGATGTGGAGTCGAGGCCACAGAAGTTCCGGAATTGGAAAGTCGAGAATGGAATGCTGTACAAGTATGGTACCAATAAACTCCTGGACTCGGTGACTTATAAGGAGCAGTGCTGGCGGCTTGTCGTACCAGAGGAGCGTCGATCACGTGTCATGCGAGATGCTCATTGCAAACCGTCTGCGGGACATCTTGGTCGTAAAAAGACGTATGATCGCATCGCTCGCGAGTATTTCTGGCCGGGTATGTGGTATAATGTGCAGAAGTTTGTGCAGTCATGCCAACTATACCAGCCTTATAAAGGTGAACAGGATGTACCGAAGGGTTTAATGAGTACGCGAGTGGTTGAGCGTTCGTGGGCAGTCATTGCCACGGACGTAATCGAGTTACCCCGTAGTAACAATCGGTATAAATACCTGGTGGTATTCCAGGACCTGTTCACCAAATGGGTGGAGTTCAAGCCACTAACGGTCGCTACCGGTAAAACCTTGGGGAATGCCCTTGAAGAGTTAATTCTTTTCAGGTGGGAGGTCCCCGAGTATGTGGTAAGCGACAGCGGTAAGAACTACCGAATTCAGAGGTATTCTCAAGAAATACGGAATCGAACACGTGCTTTGCCCACCCTACCACCAACAGGCTGATTTCTGTGAGCGAGTGATCAGAACGTTAAAGACCATGATCTCGATTTTCGTGGATCATGATCACCGCGATTGGGTCAAACACCTGCACGAGTTTCGGCATACGATGAATACGGCTTTACAGTCGACTACGAGGGTATCGCTTGTGTTTCTGAATTTTGGTAGAGAACCGCGCCCGGCTAAGAGCCTACGAAGAGAGGTGGAAAAACGGGGACCGTTCGTCCGCCTTTCTCCTGGGGAGTGGGCGGACTGAATGAAACGCTTGAACGTACTGCGGAGCCTAGTGCTTAAGCACATTGATCAGACGCAAGATAAACATAAAGGGTATTATGATCGCAGCCGTCGGTCTGCCCAATTCTGGGAGAGCGATATGGTATGGCGGAGGTCGCACACCCTCTCTAACGCGGCAAAGGGTAGGAACGTGAAGCTAGATCCCTCGTACATCGGGCCGTACAAGATGCTAGAGGTGCTATCCCTGGAATTATATATTCTGATGACGGATAGCAAGAAACAGGTAGATCGCGTGCACATAACGGAATTAAGGAGGTTGTCGTGTTACAATACTCTTCAAAAGTATGAGTCAAAGACTGTACTGCGAGTTACAGTCCGTTCTACTGTTGGTGAATGTTCACACACACAAACCAATTGTCTATCCATGTGCACGAATACTACTCTGCGCGCGTGAAAATATAGATGTGGCAACATCACAAATAGGTAATACATACACATGCGATCGTTGATACAGAATCTTTCTACGTTTATTCCAATTACTATTCAATACGTAAAAATGAGTGGCAGGCCTAGACTCAAAAACGGCAGATTAACGTAGGTAAAAGTACTTGAAAGTAGAGCAAAATGTTTAAAAACAATGACTCTAACTAAAGCAGAGAAACGAGAGAAGAAAATAAAAAAGGTGGAAAACAATACGTGCGAAGGATGCCGCGTGGTTAACCTCAAAGAAATAGGCACAAATTTGAATTGCTTTCAATGTAAAGAAACTTTGAGTTATGCAAATATAAGAAGCGAAACTCGTGAAGTACTTTTCTGTATTTTGAAAGTTGCTTGTTTGAAATGTGGTGTACAAAATGTAGTGCACATTGGCAAAAAAATTAAGATAAACAATTCAATATACTCAGATATCAATCTATCAGCTGTTTTGGATATGTCTTTATACATTATAACTACAGTTAATTCATATAATAAGCTATTCTAAATTTATGTTATTTTATATTTAGGCACAATATATTCTGGTATGGGTTGTACTAAATTGAACAAACTATTGAGCTGTTTGGATTTGCCAGGTGTTTCTATGGATTTCTATAAAAGGTATGAGGCTGTTATTGGACCTGTGATTGAGAAGGCTGCGATAGAGTTGCAAAAGAGCTGCTGGAGAAGAGAGTAAGTTGGACATGGAGAATTTAGAAAAATTGTGTGAAAGATTGTAAGTTCACCTGATTTGAACTGACAGTAGTATAACGGTCCAGTCTGATTTCTCCCTTTTCCTACTGCAAAATAGCAACCCGTCGTGGACGAGAAAACCAAACAAAAGCGATAATTGAGAGAAGGCGCTCTTCTCACATATATGTAAATGTGTTAGGGCAATTCGACGAAAACAAGACTATATAAGGAGCGTGACGTTACGAGCGTGGAAAATTTATTGTTTACAATGCAAAATCGACAATTGCAAAGTTTTTTCAAATGAACAAAAGCATTTTTTAGTCAATTTTGATGCGCTGATCTTGAATTTCATGTTATTGTAGTCATTAAATATGTATTTGTTAGTTTAATTTAATTTACAAGTTAATAGTGTTAGTTATTTTGCAACAAATAATTATATTGCTAATTCGAATATGCAATTGCGTTCGTAACGTATTGAAACAGAGAAGCAAGAATTTGACACTTTGGTAACTAATTTTTCACTGAGTTATCAATAAATAAAAAATTTATAATTTATTTAAACAATTAAAATTGCGTTGTTAGACAGCGATTCGATTGTACATAATATGTAAAATTAATGATAATGATTGTTACCAATTTGCTGATTTTTAAATGGCTAAAGAAGAAATTTGCAAATTCTTTTTTTAATTAATATTCAAAATTCGATAGTTAAATTAATCGTTTTTATTTTGAATAATGTTCCACTAATCACAAGCGATTTTTTATGCAAATATTTTCCGTAAATTTATAGTAAATTTTGTGTTATTTGATTATCAAAATTATATCACTTATAACTTTAAAAGACGATTTTTCCTCGAAAACGATTTATGTAATAAAATTCGTTATTTCACACTTAATTTTTTAAATCATCAAATTTCAATTTCGATCGAGCCATTTTGCGACAAAATATGTACAAAGTTTATATCAATTCCAAAATTAGCGTTGTAGGAGCTACCAAGCTTAGAAAGGAGCCGATTTCGCCATTATAAATTCGATCGTCACTGCGGCAAGAGGATTCATTATCCTACCTTGCTTAGCTGCGCGAGCATTGATTCGAAATAAAGACTCAGCCATTTCACAGTCCTACAAAAATACCTTAATTTTTTGCACAAGCAAACCATATATATTTTCCCAAAGAATTTTTGGCGCTGAAACCAAATCCGACTTCAGAATTGCTCCAGCACGTCAGGATTTTGAGATATCTTAATCTAAAACTGTGAAAATAGCGATTTTTACCTATATTTGAGGTTATGTAGCACCACGACATTATCTACACGCAAAAAACTACATACGACATATTAATGAAGCAGTCTAGTCCTTTTAAATGCCGTTGAGTTTGCTCAGTTTGCTTATTTTTTCTTTGAGATATTAAATTTCAAAGTTTTTCATTCATCAATATTGTACCTTTCAGAACATACGAGTATAGCTTTGAACGTTTCAACGTCAAATTTTGTGTCAAGCGTCTTCAATTAATTATTGTTCTACAACAAAATTAAGATATATACCATGGACAGGCTAACCCAATTTCAATCTAAATTACGTCATCCCCACGAACCCTTACAGCCCTTATAAACCACCCCTACCTGAGGAGGGGTATATCAGAGACAATGTCAATGAGATATTCATTTTTTACAGAAAAGTAGTTGATTAAACTCGCTCTACCAAGGGTTCGGTGGGTAGTTTGCTTGGGGGTTGGTAGGGCGGTTTATGAGGGTTGTAAGGGTATCTGGAGATAGAGTACGTCAAGGAGAAAACAGATAAGCCTATCTGTGGTTGAGATCTTAGGTTCCTCATAGAAAAGCAGTCGATTAAACTCGCTCTACCCAGATTTATCGTAGGTAGGTTAGCCTGTTTGAGGGTTCACAGGGGTGGTTTTTAAGGGTTGTAAGGATTTGTGGGAATGATATAATTTAGGTTAAAGGTAGGTTAACCTGTAGGTTAACATACTCGTACAGCTTTCAAAGCTGTACGAGTATGTTCTAAGAGGTACAATATCTATGAAATCGAAAAACTTTAAAATACAATATCTCAAAGAAAAAACGGCATTTGAAAGGACTAGGCTGCTACTTTAAGATGTCGTTTATAGTCTTTTGTGTATAGAGAATGTCGTAGTGCTACATAACCTCAAATATAGGCAAAAATCGCTATTTTCGTACTTTTAGGTTAGGATATCTCAAAATTCTGACGTGTTGGAGAAATTCTGAGGCCGGATTCGGTTTCAGCACCAAAAATTCTTCGGGGAACCATGTATGGTTTGCTTGTACAAAAATCTTGTCGGACTGTGTTTCCTGAGACTAATTTCATTATTTAGTGGTTAGCCTGCTAATTCCTTTCCTTACGATACCTAAGCGCTCAACTCATAAGACTACCTCTCTTATGAGAAAAAGTAGTCTTATATATCTCCTCTCTATAAAATCATTCATTACTAAGAAATAGAATCGAGCATTTGTTGCGGCGCTGTCGAGCTTCTGCCCGATAGATGCAACTATACTCAATTATATTTCAAAACGATTCATCGAAACAGCGAATATTGTGTTTTGCTATTTCATGAATTTTGAAATTTCATTTCTCATAGAATCTATGCATGTCAACTTCTTGCTACTCTCGGAAACGCGACTACAACTACAATAATAAGAGTCCGAACTATTTATTTGATAACGCGAGATAGAATCAAACGTTACAGTAGAGTAGTGTTATCCCGGTTACATGAGTGATTAATTTGTGACATGGTATTTTAGCACTATTCATTATTTTCGTTTTTTTAGTGTCCTCCCAGTTCACGTAAGGCGCCTGGACGGTGAGAGCGGGGGAACATTCCCCGATCCTGGTGCAAGGATCAGTTTCTTCGGGGCGGCTGTAACGAAGAATCACGGCAACGGCCGTTGCTCCCCTTCGAGCTGTCACTAATCCCCGTGCGCCTTGCCAAGCTGAAAGTGTGCGCTGATTGAGCACACTCTCATTAATTATTTCTTTGTTTTCGAGGTGCGATGGCAGCGACGGCGTGCTGGAGGGAGCCGACGATTTAGACAGTGAGAGATGTTTCAAAAAGAGCTATAGAAATTGAAAGTGATGTTAAAAGAAGAGGATCTATAATAGGAGCCACCATAAATAATAGTTAAAATGGGTATTCAACCTACAACGAGAAATGTGAAGTGCCAAAAATTCTTACGTATGAGATTTGTAGAGAATATTTACATGAAGTTCTCTTCTGTCATATAGCTCTCTTCTGTGATATATATTTACTGCAAAGGTACTGCTCATTTTTCTAATAGTTGGAACAACGTGAATAAAATAATTTTAATTTGCGAATTTTATAGCCAACCTAATTATTCAAAAAGTACCTGTCGGTTGAATAAAAGACAGAATATTCATTACCAATATTGACAAGAATTACGACACAAAGTAGATCAATGTCTCTAATTCAGTGAATATGAAGCATTACATTTGTACGAACAAAGATATTACAAAAGAAAATAAGTGCGAAAATTATGATGAAATTGGACACACAATGCAGAATTATTCAGATATTATCTATAATAAATGCAATAGTATGGGTCACGTTGCCAAGAAATGTAAAATTGGTAAAAAAACACTATTTTTTAGAATATATATTACGTATATGTGAATATATAGGTTATGAACAAAGCGAATGTGAACAAATAAAAATCATATTTATAAAATACAAAGCCAAGCAAAATTTTAAGTGTCAACTCTTTGTTGCAGTTAATCGGAGGTATCGCTAGCTCCTTTAATGCATATGTTTTGCCAGGCATCATGAAACCTTGCATATCCACTACGTACTCCATTCTAGTAATTACTGAACTGCTTAAGGGGAGAGTCATCTTTTTAATACAGTTATCTCCACTATTTAAATAAGTTTCTTCATATCCCCATTTATCGGATTATATTGAGCGATGCGATCATGTAAAATGAGACAATATGCTGAAGTTCCTTCAGGAATATTTTCCCTTGTTTCAAAGTCCAAGCGCACATCCACTGCAGAGCTCTTCAATGCTTGTTCTATTCAAAACAATCAATAGCAATGAATGGTACTTGTTTTATGAAAGTAGATTTTTTTAGTATCGGTTCAGAGTCTTTGCCGGAACAGGTCTTTTGGAAATTGACACACATATCATAGAATATTACAAACTGATGCTCATTTATGTCAATATTATGATTATCATACGGATAACATTGAGAGTTGAGGAAAAGTTTCATATTACTAATGTTGCAATGATCGAATACGCTAGCATTAACTGTTGGAGTATTTTTTTGTTGGGCTTGAAAAGCTGAGATGTCAACGTCGTTTTTCCAGTTGTATTGCAGTTTTTACTGTCATTTGACATATATGACTTGTGTTCATAGGTAGCAGTGGATATTCATACAATTCCTAACTACGAAAAATCATTGAAATGCTTTTCTCTTTTCAGAAAATCTAATAAATCCAAAACGTATCTTTTATTTGATAGTTCAATCGGTGGAAAATATTGCGCTTCCAACAGAGAAAAATAATCCGAGAGAGTAAAAGTGAATGATTCTGCCATGGCTGTAAAATACGATTGATATTTTTTTACGTTGTCTTTATTTATATAGCCCCGCACAAAAACTGCAAATAAAGATGACCGAAATTATAGATATCAAAATCTTCATGTATTTTTATCTAATCCTCATCTACTCCGAGATATGTCATAAGACCAAATCGAGGTCTAAAAACTCCAAAGCTATCAAAATATGTTACGTTATTTCCGATTTTTCGATAAATGACTTAGTTTGTGTCTGTTCCCTTAACGTCATCAAGATTAATTATAGCTGATTCCTGATAATATGGTTCAGATTTTAGTAAGTCATTTCTCATAAACACTCCTCGGAAATTTGGTATACTTAAAATTTCGACATACTTGATTAAGTCGATGTTTGTGAGAGCTCTATCAGGTAAATTTACTTAAAAGTTTTTTTTAAGCTAATACCAAATAAGGTTTGAGATGTAGTCCATAGCCTGTTTTATATGATTTAAGATCTCTTTAATCTAGTGCAATAACCTCCATCGTATTGTTGTGTTTTTTGCTTTCTTCTAATTGTCGTTTTACAGACTTTGTATCGTTTCGGCTTTTGCGACTCCTGCAGCTCCACCAGCGAGAGCACTAGTTACGTATAAGCCAGCAAAAAGAGGAATGAGAAAGGGTAAAGCTCCACCTATTTTTTGGAAATTGGCAGAATTCGTGGAGTTTTGATGTTAGTTTTTCCACCGATATTTTTAACGGCTGCATGAGTTCTTTTTAGAGCAGTGCCGATGATCGTGTAGGCACATTTATTTGTTAGTCATTTAAAATTGACAGCTTTGATTGCATTTTTCAAGTCTATTAACATTTGAAATTTTTTTTGCGACCTTTTGACTTGAGTTTTTTTTTGTTTTTGAGTCCCATACCGAATTTCTATTTTAATTTCATGGCGTTAATTACAACGTAAGTAGCTGCTTTTTCATCAATGCTAGAATTTTCATCGAACACTAAAAACTAATTTCTCAGCTAAAATTCTGTCTGCGATATTTCTGTACTCCACACTTTACCGATTTTGTGAATAAGCTATATCATACCCTCTGCAAATTGCGTCAATTCCCGGACTCCAGTACTAGTAGCCTGGAATATAAAGTTTATAGGGAAGCTTAATATTTATTATGAACTCATATGAACTTATAATAAGTTATTATGAAGTCCAACACACGACTAACTATCAAAACTATAAAAGTGAATATATATATATATATATATATATATATGTATATATATTCTATATATATATATATAGCCATTAGGTCAGTTACTAATTGAATATTGTCTCTAGATCATGGATTTTAAAGAGACAATTGGAAAACTTCTTTTCGAAAATTTCGACATCATCGTACTGGAAGATAAACTACCAAACCATCATGAGGATAAAAGCAATTTTTTGCGGTCTATCTAATTTTGGTAAAATGAATAGTTTTTTGGCGTTAATTACTCATCTCAATAACGTTAGATTTGAAAACATTTACGTTTACTCATAATTTCTCAATCAACCAAAATATAAATTACTGAAAGAGATGCTAAAGCCGACAGGAGTGAAATATTTTTCCTTCAAAGAGCATAAGTCAGTGATTGATGTGGAGCATTCATTGTTGATAGTAATATTCGATAACATCGCATTGGAGAGGCACGACAGCGTGCTGTCTTTTGTATGGATAAACATACGAGGTGTGTTCAAAAAATACCCGGAATTTTTTAATTTCGCGGGTATGGAGAGTCCGATTGTCAAAATTTTTTTTTATTGTGTTGGTATACATGCCTCTGAAGTATGATAAAATTTTCAGCTATATTCAGTTTAATTTGTCTGCAGTAGTCGCTAAGGTTTGACGTGTTTTTATGAGCTCGGCGATTTTCGTTTTTTAAAAGAAATGGATCAAAGAATTTGTATAAAATTTTGCGTAAAAAATGAAATAAAGTGTAACAAAGTGTGTGAAATGTTACAAAAAGCCTATGGTGAGTCTACTATGAAAAAAACAAGTATTTACGAGTGGTATAAGCGTTTCCAAAATGGCCGCGAAGTCGTTGAAGATGACGAACGCTCCGGTCGACCCAGCACGTCAACAATTGATGAAAATGTAAAAAAAGTGGAAAAAATGGTTCTGAATGATCGCCGAATCACAATTAGAGAAGTTGCTGATGAAGTTGGCATATCAATGGGCTCATGTCATAACATTTTTTCAAATGTTTTGGGCATGAAACGGGTGGCAGCAAAATTCATTCCAAAACTACTGAACTTTGACCAAAAAAACAATCGCATGAACATCGCTCAGGAGCTGTTAAACGACGTCAACGACGATCCAAGTTTGCTTGAAAGGGTCATAACTGGTGATAAAACATGGTTGTACGGTTATGATGTCGAAACCTAAGCACAATCGTCCACCTGGAAGCATTCAACGTCACCAAGAGAGAAAAAAGCACGTCAAGTTCGATCAAATGTGAAGGTTTTGCTTATAGTTTTCTTTGACTGCAGGGGCGTGGTGCATCATGAGTTCTTATCACAAGGTCGTACGGTTAATAAGGAGTATTACCTTGAAGTTATGCGACGTTTGCGTGAAGCAATCCGAAAAAAACGCCCCGATTTATGGAAAAACAATTCATGGCTTTTGCATTACGATAACGCACCTGCTCACTCGTCGTTGCTTGTTTGTAATTTTTTGGCCAAAAACAATACCGTAGTCGTGCCCCAACCTCCATATTCACCAGATATGGCTCCGTGTGACTTTTTCCTGTTCCCAAAGTTGAAGAGACCCATGAAAGGACGGCGTTTTTCCTCGATTGAAGAAATAAAGGCCGAATCGCTGAGAGTGCTCAAGGACATACCAAAAAGTGAATATCAAGAGTGCTTCGAAGATTGGAAAAAACGCTGGCATAAGTGTATTATATCTGGGGGGGATTACTTTGAAGGGGACCACATTAATGTAAACGAATAAATAAATATTTTTTTAGAAAAACGATAATTCCGGGTACTTTTTGAACACACCTCGTAGAAGTGTCGACTGCTTCTATCTTTCACAAACGTAAGCTCATATTCCTAAACATCTCGTGAGGGATAACGTTAATTTTGTAGTAGTTTTTTGACAAGACGAAGCAAATTTGAAACATAATCTTGACGATCACGTGAATTTGAACATGACTTTTAATCAATTTATGAACTATGCGCGAAATGTTGGCTAGATAGTAAATATGGATTTTTAGTGATTGCCA
Source organism: Phymastichus coffea (assembly GCF_024137745.1). Classification (NCBI taxonomy): domain Eukaryota; kingdom Metazoa; phylum Arthropoda; class Insecta; order Hymenoptera; family Eulophidae; genus Phymastichus; species Phymastichus coffea. The sequence goes on along the minus strand of NW_026706832.1, from coordinate 2,663,831 downwards.
AGGACAGAGCTGTAAATAATGGAACGTATTGAAAGGGCTTTGACTGCTTTATAAATATATCTCAGTAGTAATAAAATATGTAGTCTAAATGTAATCATTGAAGCGTCAACATGGAGGATCATTAAAAGGAAAAACACGTGCTTTCTCAAGTTGTGAAAGCTCAAGATGCAATCAAAAAGAAGTATAATCTATCGAAGCGTGCTTGAGATTGCACTAATAATTTTCAATAAGACGTTCAAGCCAATAGTTGATCCGCTAAATACTATAGTGAGTGAATTAGAACCAATTAAAAATTTAGTAGAATCAACCAAGAATTTTGCGAATAAAAATCCAAATCCTCTTCATGAAGTTTTTTTCAGTTAAAAAGACAGAATTTCTGAAGAAAATACCATACCATGAAAATAATTATTTTGTTGCTGCTAGTTATAAACATGAAAATCTGCAGTCTAGTAGTGAAAATACTGATGTTACTGGTACACGCAACAATACACAAATTTATCACGGTTTATCTGAACTAAGTGAGGATGAGAGACCTACTGTCGATAAGTACATGAATGCTTTGAATAAAAGTGACTCTGGTTTTTTGCATTTGATTTATGGTGTATGCAAATAAAAAAATGGAACTTGTGTTTGTTAACTCCACAGTAATTTTTGATGAGAATACCGTGAGCATTGGTGCATTACAAGACTTTGACTGATAGTGTTGTACTAATTGTAACACCTCAGAAAAGCTACTCCCGTCCTCTGTCACCGTGTCACCAGCCGAATAATTATGCCCTACTTGCGCCCTAACAGAATCACTACTTTATTTTTAAATGCGCTCACCCACGCCTCGGAAAATGACGTAATAATTCAAGGAGTACGATCCGACGGATGGGAGAAAAAAGGAGCGCACACACACACACTTCCAACCACGTGTTGGATAGCTAAGTGATAGCTAGCAAAACAGATTAAACAAGAGTAAGCGAGATAGACCACAGAGAGAGAAAACAAATAACTAAAGGCGCGCATGTAATTGACCGACACAATTCAAATTCAATTGTACGTGCATATGAAGTAATACTAAAAATAGGTAACTTAACGGATAATGATGAGTGAACTAAGATTTAAATATAAATAATAATTCGAACGCAAACTGGATCGTGAGAGTGCTACGAAAATGAAATTGACTTATGACTATCATGAAAAATAGCGAAATAGATACGTACTGTATACTGCAAAATACACAGCGATACTAATGATGGGACTTATTATATATAACTTCTAAAGGAAAAGATGGAAATATATGTACACGACCGCTACGATTCCATAAGTGTACTTAAAAGCAACAAGTAGGTAGTTTGCAAGAGTGGTCAGCCTCCGTGCGCCATGGGCTGGTCTCTGCTAATTTTTCTGGGTTCTATCTCGGTAAAGGAAGCCGGCGCTGACTTTCACAGGCCGAAGTTCGCGCTGGCTGGGAAAGGTTGACACAAAGAAACGGACACTCTAATTCAATGATATTACATATGGCGATCTCATTTATTGACGCCTTTTCACAAATATCGCTACAAGATTAACTTCGCCGCGGCGAGCGCGCTTGCTCAGCCTTTCCGCGACAAGAGTTCGCGAGATCACGCGAGCGAGATCGCTCAGCGTGCGCGATAAATCGAATACACTAATGTCCGTAATCGAGCGAGAGCTGGCGCGAGAGAGACGAACAGGTTTTCGACCCACCGGATGCCGACGGTCCGTCGGCAGAGAGACGACGCCGGCGAAAGCGCAGGCCCGCTGGAAGTGGCGCCCTGGCGATGACGGGGACTGCTGCAGGAGAGGCCGCAGCACGGCCTTTGCCCCGGGGACGGCGAATGGTCACTGCGTGTCCGGGCTCGGCTGGGACCTTCTGGCTCTCCTGGTAAATGGCAGTCGTACTTCCGGCAGTCGTTCCTTTCTGGCCGAAATGTCCTCTCGTTCCGACTCTCCTTAGACGGCCCTAATTACTTGAGAGCTCGCGCCTAACTGCCCTTCTTCTCTCTTAATTTTCCAAGCCTCGCGCCGCCGCGCTCCCACTTCTGTCGCCGTCAAAAATCAGTCAAAATCGCTCTCTCTCTCTCTATCTCGCTCTTCTCGCTCTCACTCGCACTCACGGCGACACCTCGCCGATCGTCGCGCTCCTCCCTCCAGATCCTGCAACGACACAAGTATGTAGTCGCTATATAGCGTATACTTGGTCGCTGCGTTCATGCGAGGAGAGTGCCGCACACAGGGCCAGCGAGCATTGCTATAGCCCTGTCACAGCCCCCCGCTAAGCCGCGAAAGCCGCAGGCACCCGTGGGTTACCCAACGCAACCCTCCTCGCTCGAACACAGGACCAGCGAGAAAACGACTTAAAACTATATTACAAAATCAAAATCATAAAAACTTCAATAAGTCAGCTCGCCAAAACCTTCAAAATCAATAAAAATAAAAATAAATAAACAAAAATATACATGCCATACACAGACAAAATAAAAATAAAATAAAACAAATCAAAACAACATAAAACCCTTTTAAAGTGAACAGATTTGGTACCTCAGCCTTCTCATGCTTTATCTGGGGCTGCGCCCTTGCCAATCGCCCTGGCAGCGAGTTCACATGCTTGGCGTTGGATCCTGGTCACTTCTTCCCGTTGTTCTGGCGTTAAACGAGCTAACTCTAACAAAATTGCTGCTACCGGATCGCGGCTCACACCTTCCCCCGCTACAATCTGTTGTTGCGAATGTGCTACCCCGAGCTGACTCTGATCTGCGATTTGAGGCTGTGGTTGCGATCTCGCTACCTCGGCCTCCGCAGCTCTCGCCTGCTGGTTCTCCCTACGGCGACGAACCTTCACCCCCGCTCTTGGTGCTGGAATGCGTGTCCCATCGGGGAACACGCGATACCTATCCCTTCCACTACCTACGTTATACGGTTTAGCTGGTCTATCAGCAGCTTGATGCGATAACGTCACATCAGCCCCGCTTTCACCTAACTGTCGCGTCGGTTCCGATTCGTCAGCCCCAGTCAAAACAGTCATCCGAGCATCCACGCCTTCCGCCTCAACATCCATAGCTACCGGTACGTCCTGCGTCGCAAGCACCGAATCTAGCGAACTCGCCATGATCGGTGGCTCTGCGGCAGGTAGAGCACGCTGCGTTTCTCGCTGCGGCTCCTCTCGTGCCTCCTCAAGTCCGACCTGAACCGTTCTATTGTCTTGTGCTGTCAGCGCAGCACCTGCAAACGACGGCTCGTAGTCATTGAAGTTCGGCGTTTTCCGGTTCTTACGGCGTCTTCTCGACGTTCCATATCTAGCCGCGTCTTCCTCTTCTCGAAGTTCTCTTAGGTATTCCGGTGGAACTCCATCCGTACTCGCGCGCCACGTCGCGCTTACCGGCGGCAACCTACGAGGTCGCGGACGCTCCGATACAGCTGATGGATCCGGTGCGCTAAAGCGCAAAGGACGCTCCGGCAGCAGATCCTCCGGCCTAATTAATTCATCCACGATTGGGCCAAACCTCCCAATCAATTCCTGCCTTCGCTCCGGAGTTCGCATGCCTCGACGAAGCTCAGCTATCAACAACGGTGAGACAGCCCTGCTGTTGTCCCATTCGTCCGACAAGCTTGCCCACGAAGTGGATGGTCGCACCTCCACCGGCAGCCAACTCCCAGTAGGCTCGGCCATCGCCACCTGATTCTCGAATCCTCGTCTCGGTGACGGTTTCACGGCGCCCACCGGCAAATCGTGTGGCCATTCGGCGACCCTTGCCCTCGCTTCAGCGGCCGCAGCAGCAGCGGCAACCACCGCGCTCCGACCAGATGGGCGAGTAGCAACACGAAGCGTACCTCGCTCCGTGTGCCACTCAGATGGTCTCGCTACCGCTACCTCTAAGACCCTGCCCGCGATTACCTTGCCTTCGGCGCCCCCCTCGGGAACAGAACCAGCGTTCTCGCCTTGGTTCTGCCCCGTAGCCGCGCCCACATCAACAAGGTCACACGCGCCCCGCGGCACGATAGGCAGCTCTAACGCCGAATGTGCCTGCTGGCCTTCCTCCACCACTCCTGGCATCTCGGCGTACTCGCCAGAGAAGCCTGGCGTTTCTTCCAGCATAACTACTTCTCCTGTAATAAACCATGCATGTATTAGCCTTGCTACCTCATCTAGCATTCAGTCCGCTAACCAAATTATCACGGTTCTGTCTCCTCCTAACTCGTCCGAAAAAAATTAAAGAAATAAAATAAACAACACGAACATCACACACACACAAACATCACACAACAAACAAATCACTCTCGGCTGTTACCTTTCCTCGTACCTCGAGGAGGCACGTATCTTTTAAGCTCAGATACATGAGCCATTGGTACCTGCTTGTTGTTATTCGTGGTTAGCATATAAATTCCCGGAGAAGCTACTCGCAAAATCTTATACGGACCGGTATATCGCGGATCCAGTTTTGCGCTTTTCCCCGCACTCGCGCTTGACAGAGTGTGTGCTCGCCTCAAGACTAGATCACCAACCGAAAACTCTACGTCTCGACGTTTTCTATCATAATGTTTCTTCTGACGGTTCTGTGCTTCTTCGATATGTCTAATCACAAGGTCGCGTAACGCATCAAGTCTCGCCATACGCTCGCTCCAATCCTCGATCGACGAGCGGATGATCGGCGTTCGCGCTTCTACCTCACGACGCAAACTTTTAGCCTGCTGCGGTTCGCGGCCAAAATTCAAGAACGCCGGCGAGACCTTTGTGCTCGCCTGTATCGTCGTATTCAGCGCCTGCCTGAATTCATGCAAATACTTATCCCAATTCCTGTGATCCTGATCGACGAACATCGCCACCATCAGCTTCAGCGTCTTAATCGCTCGCTTGGCGAAATTCGCCTGCTGATGGTACGGCGGGCAAAGTACGTGTTCAATCTTGTACTCGTCTAGCGTCACTCGAAACTCATTCCCACAGAAATTCTTACCATTGTCCGTGACAATATACCCCGGTATCTCCCATCGATACAAAATAAGCTCTTCAAGAGCCTGCGCGAGAGCCTTCCCCGTAGCTGACACAAGAGGTTTAAACTCCACGTATTTCGTGAACAAGTCCTGAAACACGACTAAGTATCTAAACCTATTCTTACTCCGCGGAAGCTCAATCACGTCTGCCGCTATTACCAACCACGGTTGCTCAACTACGCGCTTGCTCATGAGGCCCATCGGAAATTGTTGTTCAATTTTATACCGTTGGCATTTCTCGCACGATTGCACGAACTCCGTGATGTCATAATACATTCCAGGCCATGAATACTCCCTCGCGACTCTATCGTAGGTCTTATCCCTGCCGAAATGTCCTGCCGAGGGCTCGCAGTGTGCGTCTCGCATCACTCGAGCTCGGTGTTCTATCGGTACCGCCAAGCGCCAACACTGCTCACGGTTTGTAACCGGATCGAGTAACCTATCAGACGAAAATCTATACAGCATTCCGTCCTCCACTCGCCAATTCCGAAATTTATCCGGTCTCGCAAGCACGTCCTTCATGCGCTGCAAGTATTCAGGGTCCTTGATCGTCGCGAAAGCTGCTACTTCCTCGCCGTCCTCATACGCGCGCGATAACGCGTCCGGCGTATGATGCAGGCGACCTTTCCTGTACACGATTTCAAAATCGTACTGCTGGAGTTCTAGAACCCATCGCGCCAACCGACCCGTAGGTTCCTTCTTATTGCGTAGCCAAGTAAGTGCCGTGTGATCCGTGACTACCACGAAATGCACTCCCTCGATGTAAGGACGGAACTTTTTAATCCCCATTATCACAGCCGCGCATTCCAACTTCGACACAGTATAATTACGCTCGTGCACATTCAACATTCTACTCGCGTAGCATATAGGATGTTCAAACCCATCCTCATTCTTCTGAATCAGACACGCACCTAACGCATACGACGATGCGTCGCAATGAATAAAGAAAGTTTTCGCAAAATCGGGTCTCGCCAAAACCGGCGCCTCCGTCAGCGCTTTCTTTAGCTTTTCAAAAGCTTCGGCTTGCTCCTGTTCCCAGTGCCAACGTTCGCTCTTGCGCGTAAGCTTCGTGAGCGGTACTTTCATCTCGCTCTCATGCTCAATAAATCGCGCATACCAACCGCACATACCGAGAAAACGTCGCAACTGCTTAACGTTTCGGGGCTGCGGGAAGTCAATCACCGGTTTAATCCGGTCCGGATCAGGTCGCAATCCTTGACTATCCAATCGGTATCCCAAGAACGTCACCTCGGAGCACCCGAATTCACACTTCGTCACGTTTACTTCGAGTCCCGCATTTACCAGCTTCTGCAGAGCTCGCTCAAGCCAAGTCAAATGCTCATCGAAAGTTCCGGTTACCACGATTACATCGTCTAAATATTTGAAAACATATGGCTCAAATTCCGGTCCGAAAAGCGTATCCATCAGTCGCATGAACGTCGCCGGAGCATTTACTAATCCGAAGATCATGTAATTACATTCGAATAACCCTAATCCCGGGACCGCGAATGCCGTATATCTCTTGCTCTCCTCGCTTAGCGGTACTTGTAAGTACGCGTTTTTCAAGTCGATCTTAGAAATATAACGCGCCCCACGCAGTCGATCCAGAACTGAGTCAATGCTCGGCATCGGATATGCATCTGTTTTCGTTGCCTTATTCACTGACCTTAAATCTATACACATTCGATTTGTGCCATCCTGTTTTCTGACTATAACCGGCGCGCTACTCCAATCGCTTGTCGATTTTCTGATTAGCCCCGATTCCAGCCATTTCCTTGTCTCGCTTCGCATGAACTCCATCACCTGTGGCGAATATCGCCTTAAGGGAGTTTTTACTGGTCGTGCACCCTGCACGTCGATCTCATGCTTAATTAAATGCGTATGCGCAGGCGACTTCTCGGGTACCACCCGACGCACCAGACGTTCCACTAATTCGCGCTGCGAAGGTCGCAACTCGGAGAGCCCCGCGACCTCGGCTCTAACGCGAACACGCGCGAGTCCAGGCTCGCTCGGGAACTCCACTCTTTCGCGCTTCAGCTCCGCGAACCAGTGCCAAGGGCCATCCTCTATATGCCATTTCCCATTCGCATGATTCGTGCCAATGCCGAACTCCTGAATGAAGTCCATCCCGATTATCATGTCGTATTGCACTGGCACATCGACGACTCGCGCTACGATTATTCGTGACACTCCGTCGATCTCAAACCTGAGCCGAACTTTTCCCACGATCCCGGGTTTCGCTCCCGAAAACCCGAACAACGCGAAGTCGCACGGCTCAATCTTATCTGCAAAGTCACCGCGTATACGCGGTCCCGCCAATAGTCACCATCGCACCCGAGTCGTACAGCGCACTGTAAGGCTTCCCCGCGATATGGACTACCAGCAACTCGCGATTTTCCACCACGTCCACTTTTGGCTCGCCCATGCAAAAACGAACACAGAGGCGCGAGAGACCTACACCGGTTCTTGATGACTCGCCTCGCTTCTCGTTCTCCCGACTATCCGTCAAATTTTTACGTGTCGACTCGCATCCTGCGCCATCCGACGCTTCCAAACCCGATGCGATCGGTGTCGCCCAAACTGCTACCTCTCCACTCAGCACCATAAACTCCCTGAACGAGGTGACGGATCGCAACGACGTCTCGTCTACACCGTCAGGGTCGTCAGTTTTCGAGTTTCCAGCCTGCTGAGGCGATCTCTCAGTCCGAGTTTGTTCCGGAACCGGCCGCGCACGCGCCGCCTTCCCCTCAGGACCTCTTGAAGACCGCGCGGTCTCTGCAGTTTCCCTCCAGTTCATGCCCGGCTGATCCACCTCGGACGTTCTCGTCGATTTACCTCTCGACCCACGCCCGAGCGTCGGACTCCCTTGGCCACCTACTCGATTTCGCTCTGGTTCGCGTGCATCCAGCATTTCTCCCGACTCCAACGCTCGCTTTCCTCGCTCGGCCCTGTTCACGCATTCTTTTCCATCGTTCGTTGAATTCGATCCAGTCGAACTCTTTCCTCGAACTCTCCCTGATTCCATCTTTCGCGCCCTCGCGTTGCATAGAGGCCTCCGTTTTCGCGTTATTCGCGCCCAAACTAGCTTCATTTCGCTCAACCTGCTGCTGAAACTCTGGCAACTGGGTCCCGCTTTTAAGTTTTCCAGGGCTTTGAGCCACACCTGGCATTGCGGACATGTTTCCAACGTTTTATTTTCCTTACCGCAGCCTTGGCACGCTAGCCCCGTTCTATTTCCTTGTGAACACCGATTCGCGTAATGTCCCAGCTGTTGGCATTTGTAGCAGCGCACTGGGCTCTTTCCCCGATTGCGACTCGCACTTCGGTCAGAAACCCCTCTGCCACTCGTGCCTTCAGCTTCCAACGGCTCCGAACTTGATCGCGTCGGTCTCAAGTTCTCTGGGCTTGGGCACTCGGCCTTCCGATGTCCCAGCCCCCCACATTTGTGGCATACGCTCTCAAAGGTCACGCGCCCTGCCGCGTTCCTCGCAGCAGGCCTCGCATTTCCCCTGGGCGGGCCCCTCTGCGAATGAGCTAGCTGGGATAACACGGCCGCTACATCTCTCGGCAACTCTTTTGACGAATCCGCTTCCTTCCGTTGAGCTAAACCTTCACTATCCGAATTGCAGCTTCTGCCTACGGGTTTTGTTGCCGACTTATTTTTCTTTCCTTGGCGGTCCTTACTATTTTCGTTCCCGACCGCATAGACTCGTTCGCCCATCGCAAAGTTCGCACCGCTGCCAGTCTTCGCGGTTCTTCTTGACGAATCTCCGCGGTAAGCGACTTCTGGCATCAACGACTCCTGCGGCGCTGGCGGCGGGCGGTAGCGATTCTCGATGTCCCGTCTGCGTTCGAATCTCTCCCCGTACACGCGAAGATCTCTGAGCGTTTGGACCTTCTTCGCCCTGATGTAATTGCGAAGTTTCGGATATAAGTTGTTTTTAATCAACTCAAGCTGTCTACGTTCCGAAAGCTTCGGTTCTAACCTACTCGCAATATACAGGAAGGCCGTGAGAAATTCACCTACTGGCTCATCTTCGCCTTGGGTTCGGCGGCGTAGCGCGTCGTAAACATCCTCGCGCGATCGCCGCGGACAAAACTGGCGCCGGAATTCATCTTTAAAATCCTGCAATGTGTCCCAGCCCGGGCGATTCGTTTCCCACCATAAAGCCATTTCTGCGCTCGTAAACGACAACATTAACGCCGGCAATATCTTCACGTCCTTGAATCTGTAAAATGATTGCATTTCATGCAATCGCTTCAGAAATTGCTCCGCTGACAGTCCGCCCTTCTTCGAGAATGCTAAAGACCAACTTCTTACCGCCGTGACCGCGTCTGCTTGTAGTCCATAAAGAAATCGGCTCCTCGGTTTGCTCGCGCGCTCTTTCTCTGACGCGCTCTCTAGCCACGTTTCGTCGTCATCGAGTGCCGAATCGTAGTCCGTGTCCTCTGTTTCGTCAGGCTCTCTACCAGCCTCATGCTTGCCTAACCGCGCACCCGCGGTGTCATTCGCGCGCTTCCGATCGTAATTCGTCTCACAAGGTCGGTACCTCGCCCCCAGCTGCGCGCCATCACGCACCGGCGTGCTCGTACTTCCCGGGCCACGCGTCGCTACCTGCGATATGCCCTCGCGTTCTCCCCGGCTCTCAGCATTATTTACTCTAAATGCTGCCGAAGTCAACCACGCCGGCCAAAACGTTTTTACTGCGCGCTGCCACATCGATGGCTCCCGACCATGGAAACTCTCCGGTCGCCGCTCCGCGCGCACTCGCACAATCTCTGTTTGCGTGTTCGCAATACCCAGAGCTGGCGCGAAATCCGTCGGCACCGAACGATGCAAGCCCGCTCTTTCTTTCCTTCCGCGCACCTCCTCACGTGCGAGCGCACCATCTGTGGCGCGAACTCGCGTATCCGATGGCAACGCACGTGTCTCCCGCGTGACGTCACTTCGCTCTCGTCGAGCGCTTACCGCTGCATTTACCTCCGCCTTCAAAGTTTCCAGCAGTCCGACCCGCGCCGATGATGCGCTTCTCGCATCAACGACAGTCGGTATTTCCCCTGATAGAAAATCGTCCAATTACCATATATTTTAAATTTTAGAAAAATCATTTATCTAGGACTTCATTCACCTTCTCGGATAACGAAGGGATTTTCATAATCCCAATAATGTTCGTTATGATGATTGAACAGTCCTACCCGACCATAACTCGACTCGTCTGTCCACAGAATTCGGTCCATGTATTCTGGATCTTCTCCAATCTGTTCTAAAATAAACTGAGAGAACCGCATGCGATTCTCAGCGTCTCCGGGATCTGTATCATAATCACCTAACTTAATAAATCTAGCTCCAATTTAATTTTTGTTGAATTGTTTGGCGGTTTCTTATAGCCAAAAAGCTGTATATTTGTGCGTGTTTATGTAGGTGTTTGCTGAAATATCGGTGAAAAAGTGTTTGAAACATGTTAAGAGTTATATTTAAAATTGTTACATTTTTTATAATAAAAGTTTTGATTATTTGGTTAGAGATAAAAGAGATATTTACACGGACAGAAAAATGAGATTATTATAGCATGGTTTTGTTGTTGATCGTTAATAGCGTGAAGTCCATGCCATGATGGTATGAGTCTTAACAATGAGATTATTCAAGTTGTGTCTCTCTTTTGACCATTGCAAAAATTTTGTCAACGTAATCTTGCAATAGAGAATTTAGAATACAATATATTTATTAAATTATTCGGTATACCTACAATTATTCATGTATAAAGTGCTAGCAGTAAGTTTATCTAAATTTTTATTATGGAAGGAAGTAGAGCCAGATTTTCAATCTGGCAACTATGTTATGAAAAATGGGCATGTTATAATCATCGAATTTTATCTCCGTGATAGGATTCCATGGAGTATAAATTTCCGAACGTTTGAGCTGAACGTAATCTTAGTGTTGAGGTGATTGACATATTTTTCCATTCATAATATTGTATTCGTTAAACGATTGTAATAGCACGAGGAATAACCGACTAATTATTTTGTCTTTCACCTTAAATTTTATCGATTGGTTATTCGATTGGCCACATATTGGCAAAATTATTCTGTAATTAATATCAGTGTCACGTCGATACAAAAAATAAGTACGTGACGAATTATGATAAGTAAATAACGGGTTATGGTAACAAACCGGGTATCGGTAATTTAATTTCCTATTATATCAACCCTCCCGGGAACATTTGTAAATCTATGTAGCGGGATAGATTAGTCTAAGCACGTCTCCATAATATTTCCGCGAATATTACTCACCGCATATCAATTCGGCGAAAACACAGGAAGAGGCACATCAGCCTACGGTATAAAAAGGCTGGATCGGGATCCGCAAAACATAGTTCAGCAGTTTGATAGTTCAGAGCAATTCAGTTTGCACAGCATACGTTTCGCGCAGTACTAATTGAGTTATTTTTTGAGTCTAACTATCCGGCTACTCAGAACCGGAATTATACTCTGCTAAGCATTATAAAAATTGTCTTTAAACAATTGTGGCGGGGAATTTCGGGGGTTTTAACCGCTCCACGAGTTTCCTCCGCCACAAGGCCTGTTTGACTCACTACCCACGATTATTCAGGGCGCCAGATCGCCGGCCAATTAGGGCGATCGTCGGGGGCAGGGCAAAAATGGGACTTTTGTCGCGGGTATCCCGGCTTGCCTTCACGGCGACTGCGCAGGGTAGGCAAGCGGGTGAGTACTCGCGATTTCCTCAGTTCAGGCCTCGGTGTCCAACTACTCGATTCCAATTTTTCCTCCTCAATTATGGTAAACCGGCAACTCAGATGATGGTTCCTTAATTCAGGTCGTAAGTCCGTTCGAATTCGCGCGTATGTTACCTATCGTGGGACCCGAAAATATAGCGAATCAGCGTTACCCGATTATAACCGCCCGCGGCCGAAAATCACCAGCATGCAATTGAGGCAGGGCAACAGAAGTAAATTATTTGTAAAAAAAACAATTAATCACTTTATTGACGTATTTATTAATTTATAAGCAAGAAGTCGGAGTGATTAGGGTCAGTACAACTCTGAATAATTATAAAATAGCAAGGGTATAAATTAATCGAAATATTAATAATTTTCTGGTCGGTCTTCGATTAACAAAGATGGTGGAATGGTCAGCGCAAATAACTAAATCACGAATTTTCTTTGTCTGATCTTAACGCTCACGTTCGGTTTGCGAAATGTCGGGAAGGTCAGCACAAGTAAATAAGCGCGGTAAGTTTATTCGGCTAATTCTGCGTTCGCAATAAATTGTTAGCGAAAGGTCAGCGCGAATATCCTAAATCACGAATTTTCTTTGTCTGATCTTAACGGCGGTTGCGATCACGACGCTCTCAGGAAACTCGATTATAATCCGCTTAGCAAAAACATGGATGATGCACATAGTGCATCATATGGCCAGCCTCGCGGCTGGCCAGGTCACTTTGTGCAAAAATCTTTTTTCAAAGCGGGGGACAGTAATTGTCTTCCTCAACAGAGTGGAGACTCTTCAAACAAACAACTCGTTGTTTTGGGAGAGGACGTCGATAACTTCTCTCTTTGTGTACGGGCATATACAAATGCTGAAGTACAAAATGCGTCACCGATTGCCCTCGACAAGCAACTAATGCTAGTCGACCCGAAATGAATGCAATATATATTTGAACGAAGACTTGCAATCACAAGTGCGGATGTGTGTACCTTCACGCGATGGGGCTGAAAACGCTGTCTCTGTAAAGAAACAGTAGGCAAAACATACAACGCTTGCCCCCAGGACAATAGGCCAACCGGCCAAACAAAAGAAACAACACGGACCATGACAACACGTGGTGAGGTGCGGCCTGTAAACGCCCAAACATTCAACGCGGAGTCTACCACACCCCAAGAGCTCAACTCGAGCCCAAAAAAGCTAAAATCCGGGAGTCAATTGAGGGGAAATCTCTTAGGATTGTGGTACCGCGCGCCCTCTTAGAGGACGGGAGACCGCTCCGGGAGCTAGTTGCAGAGGTCCAATGGTCCCGGCAATCCGAATTTAATTCGGGTAGATAAGAAATTACTTCCTATCGACTGGCAATCGGAAGGTGCCATTACTGTGGGTAAAGAGTCGTGGCCGTGGTCATAGCAGCCACCCAAAGTTCTTTGCCTCGAGCTCCTGGAGTAAGGCCCGGCACCTTCGTGCGAGAGAACAGACCATTGGGCCGAGTAATTCTCGATGACTAGAACGCACTACGGATGCCGAAACCCTTAGGAAAAATATTTCCACAGAAGAGCAGCATCCTTCCTGCTAAGGAATTGATTAAGCCCTAATAGCTAAAACAATTTTACATTTGAAAGCGAAATTAGTGGCTGTCAGCTCCCTTTGAAAGCAAAAACTATGCACTAAACGTCCATCAGATCCAGTGCTGCTAATGGTGAACACAGGCTAAGATGATAGAAAAGGCGGAAACCTGACATGCTCACTCAAATGCTACTTTGGTTGCAATTCGTCAAACACCTAACCCTGACTTGACCAAAACGAGGTTTGATTAATATCAAACCCAGCGTGAAAGATAAACACGCTGGTACACTCGTAAATAGTTTTAAGTTATATTATAATCAAATTAGTTCTTAAGCAGTTAACAATAATTTAAGCAGTAACATAAGCAGTAGTATAGTAAATAGTATTAAGAAAGTTACCAATTAAAGATCAAATAAAACTAAAAATAAGAATGAATTAAAAAAAAAAATAAAAAAAAAATTATAGATTTAAACCTATGGATTTAAAATCATTAAATCAAATCAAAAGAAATAAAAAAAAACAAAATAAATAATCTAATAATAGATTAAAAAGCTAGGAAAATAACTAGCTTAATCAATTGTAAATAAAAGAGCCATGAGAAACCATGGAGAAACCCGCAAAGGTAACTAACGAAACTCAAGTCAACACACAAGTACTCACTACTCGCAATCGAACGCCACTTGCTTAATTGAACGCGCACGTTAACGCCAGAACTAAAATCGAAAGCCACCCTCCAGAATCGCCAGCAGCGATCCCAAAGGAGGAAATATATAACTAGACATTGCTTTGTACCTTGAAAGCGATATGGTCAACCATTCTAGGTATAATAAGGCGAGGAAACGTAAGCAGGAGATGACCGTCGAGAAACCAGAGCACTGCTCTAATACTCCGGCGTCAACTCAGTTTCCTTCGCAACCAAACAATCTTGACAAAAGCAAAGACGATTGCCCACCAGTTAAGAGGCTTAAATTGAACGCACAACAAAACCCTGAACTGGGCCCGAAACTGAGGATCATACAGTTGAACCTCAACAAAAGGCAAGTATCCAACGATGAGCTGGGAGAAATCATGACAGACAGAAATCTTGACATACAGGTGGCACTGGTGCAAGAACCAGATCACTGAAATAACGCGATTTCAGGTATGGGAAGCATCGCAGCTATTCATAGAGTCAAAAAAGGTGAAAAGATTCAAGCTGTGATACTTTACAATCCGCACAAAGTCACTGCTACCAAGATTTCTAATCTGTGTGACTCCCACTGTGTTTGTGCACAAGTAGTCGGAGCCTTTGGTGAAATTTATTTCATAAGCATCTACTGCCAGTTCAGCCACAGCAGGAAGACCTATCTTGATAAACTAGCTGAGACTCAAGCAATTGAAAGGCAAAAGAGTCTTAGTTGGAATGGACGCAAATGCCAAGTCAAAGATCTGGTCTAATACATAGGACAAGAATGGAACAGTCATTGAAGAATTCATAGACCAATACGGGCTAATAGTGGCCAACAGGAGGGACCAACTTCCAACGTGTCGTAGTACGAGGGGTGAGACGGACATCGATGTAACTTTACATACATCAAATCTGTTAAATCTCTTGGCTAGCTGGGCGGTGAAAGAATGGACCACCAGTGACCACAGGCCCATAGTGATCGAACTGGATTTTGCCTCACAACCAACCAAATTTATACGAACCGAAGAAACATTAGAACCAAGGTTCAACATAAGTAAAGCTGATTGGGAGAAATTCGGGAGACTTTGTAAATTCGAGAAAGAGAACCTAGCTAAACTCCCTTTCAGAACCTCTGAAGACATTGAAACACACATGACAAATTGAGTCAAATGAAATCTGAATATGCATCGGCTATTAAAAAAGCCAAATGCAACAGCTGGAGAGACTTCTGCACTATTGAAAGCGAAAAGAATGCTTGGGCATATCCATACAAACGAGTATCCAATAAAGTCAGAATCTCAAAAGCAATGTGCACGGTTAACCGTAATGGTTCAGTTACAAAAGACTGGAAGGAAACAAGCATGGCTCTACTAGAAGGATTAATGTCTGATGACGACCCAAACTGCGAAAACGATGCACATGCAAAGATTCGCAGAGATATGTGGGAGGTTCCAATAACCGGCGACGCAACGCCTTTCCTAACAACGGAAGTTGAAATGGCCCTTAAAGCGAACAAGGCAGGGAAATCACCAGGCAAAGATAGAATAGAGTCAGAAATGCTTGTTAATGCAAAACCATTACACCAGAAACTGACGCGACTTTTCAACGCCTGTTAAAATGCGGAGTGTTCCCCAGAAGATGGAAAAGTGGAATGTTAATCACGTTGCTAAAAGGGGTTGAAAAACCCGAGAACGAGATTAAATCATATAGACCCGTATGTCTACTCCCTATAGCTGGGAAGACACTCTAGAGGCTTATGATTCAAAGAATATCGAACATTCTAAACAGCTCGGACTGGCCTTCAGAGGATCAATTTGGCTTTAAGGCAAATAGATCCACAGAGGATGCCATGAGAATACTATATGAAATAGTTGAAGAGGCAGAATCTGATCCGTCGACCAAATACGTAGCCGCTATTCCACTGGACGTCTCAGGAGCATTCGATGCCTTATGGTGGACAAGTCTGCTTTCCCAATTGAAAGAAAGAAATTGTCCGAAGAGTGTATATAAGCTCCTCCAGAGTTACTTCAGTGATCGAGAAGTGGGCATATATGCTCACTTCGAAGAAACATTGAAAACGGTGACGAAGGGGTGCCCTCAGGGTTCAGTATTTGGACCGGTAGGCTGAAACGTCATCTTCGACAAACCAATCCGGGCAATCAAGGATGCAGGATACGAAGTACTAGCCTATGCAGACGATGTGCTTCCCATCATCAAGGCGAAGACACGCATTGATTTTGAAAGACAAGCCCAAGAAATCATTAATATAATGTCGGACTGGTGCAAGTCTGACAAAATGAAATTAGCAGTACAAAAGTCAACACTAATATGGCTAAAAGGCCAACTAAGCGAGAATTGGAAACCTACAGTCAAAATTGGGAAAGACAACATTAGAACGCACAAATCAGTCAAGTACCTAGGAATCACGATTTCGATGGGCTTCCAATTGGGAGAACATATTCGAAACGTAGTTCAAGACTGTAATAACACCTATTTCGAGCTAAGTAAAATAGCAAAAGCAAACTGGGGCTTAAAATTCAATTCCATGAAAAAGATATATAATGGCTTCCTACTATCGAAAGTTACATATGCCGCTGCGGGCTGGTGGCAAAGGACCAACATCAAACAGCAATCTGCTTTAGAAAGATTGCAACGATCGGTTCTTTGCAAAACACTCAAAGCCTACAGATCGATCTCTCATGAAGCGGCGCACGTGCTTGCAGCCTCCCGGCCGGTAGCTCTAGAGCTTGACGCGAGAGTTGCAAAGTACTGCGTCAGGAAAGGGAAATCGATTAAAATGCACGGCATCCGTATTAAATCGGAGGAACTTCGATCGGGCAGACTAAAAATCTCGAAACCCATACAACTCATCAACGATGAAATCGAAAGGGTATGGCAAGAGAGATGGCAGTCAACCACAAATGGCAAGAGAACGTACTGCTATTTCCCAGTAATCAAGGATAGATTAAAGAAGAGGTGGCTAAACCCCAATCACTACACAGTACAGTTCATGACTGGACATGGTGCTTTTAAGTCATACCTCCACAAAAGAGGATTATGCGAAGACAAACTGTGTAGCTGTGGAGAAATAGAAAGCGAAAGTCATATTCTCTTTAACTGCTAAGAATTAAGGGAATGAAGAAAGCCATTAATAGAGGCTGTTGAAGAAGAGGGCCACATATGGCCCTACCCAGAAACAGCCCTAGTATCCAGCAGGAAAATCTACAAAGCCTTTGGAGACTTTGCTAGAAAAGTCATAGAGCCCAGGGAAGGAGCACCCATAAAGAAGAGAAAGCGCAGAAACGTAGTTATAAACTACGGTAAAAGATGCCGCCTCTTACAAGGTTCCTAACCAAAGGACAAAAACTCGCACAATAATCTGAAAATTTTTGAACTTGAATAAGCTTATTAAGCTTGAAATTCGAATGATAATTTTTGAACATCGAGCTTCAGAATCGAACCCTGAAGTTAGATAACTTGAAAGCGAGCTATATTACCCGATTTAGCCTAACCGTCGGAGCTGATTTGAATGCGTGGTATGACCGGCACGAATACTGTGAACTGCCTGGGGAATCGCCTTGTCGGCTAGACGAGACCCCGTCCCGACCTAAAAGTCAAAACAAAAATCGAAAAAGCAAATATCAGTATCAGCCAGTCATAAAAACCACCCCTCAGAAAGCGAGGCCCGAAGTTAGAGCAAAAACTGGGAAACAACCTTTCGAATGACGGATACCCACCAGCGTGAGCGGGGATGGCCGAAACGCAATGGGAAGACATGCCCCGGCACGTCGAAGCGATGGACCTGTGAGTCGTGGGAGCAATCCCTTAATACAGGTACGCAGGGTGGGATGTTTTTCGAACGCGAGCCCAGGAGAGGAGGCTTAGTTGGTTGATTGTCTTAGGAATCTTCCTCTGGCTGTCCTGGCTGAGTCTCTCTTCTGACATCCCAATTTGGGTTGGCCTCTGCGGTGTAGTGGTACCAGGTCAAGAAAATCTCGTAAGATTTGTATGCTGCGTGCTTCCGACGTAGTAGACGTTGGGGCAACTAGAGTCCCGTCGCGCCCAAACCGAGGGTCAAGCCTTTAGTTTCGCTCTCCTTGAGCGTCGAACCGTTAAAAGATCGGTACTCCTTTCGAGGAGGTCGCCGCCTTAGATCAAAAAGGTTCCGACTCGCTGAGTGCGTCAGGGATGTCGTAGCAAACTTGACTTCCGGATCTCCAATATATTTGAAAGCGAAGGGGTGAAAGACAGTGGGCTATGCCAACCTATTGGCGCCCAGAGAGAGGGGTGGAAATATTTTGATTACGCTATACCACCCTCAAAACGGAAAAGTGTGAAACAACGCATACACTAGCTGTCTGATCTTAACGCTCACGCTCGGTTTGCGAAATGGCGGGAACGTCAGCACAATTAAATAAGCACGGTAAGTTCATTCAGCTAATTCTGTGTTCGTAATAAATTGTTAGCGAAAGGTCAGCGCGAATATCCTAAATCGTGAATTTTCTCTGTCTGATCTTAACGCTCACATTCGGTTTGCGAAATGGCGGGAAGGTCAGCACAATTCAATAAGTACGACAATTCTATTCGGCTAAATGGCGAGTATGTCAGCGCGAATAAATTAATCAACAATGTTATTCGCCTACTTCTGCGTACGCAATAAAATTCTATACGGCAAAAGGTCAGCACGGATAATTAATCACGACCTCTAATTCTTATAAACCTAGCACTCACGTTCGATCTAGGAAATGGCGGGAAGTCAGCGCGATTCGATAGGCACCGGCATCAACGGATCCACGCGTCGCGACGACCTACGACACTGAGAATTTCACCTCCGCACTCCGCGATTAATATAACTGAGTGGCACTTTGCCTACTTACGATTCTTCCTTACTGTTTCGGCGAACAAAATTAGCTAGTACAGAATGTCCACGTAATTAGTCCTGTGCGATGAAATTATCTGGCTCAATCACTCCTTCTAGCTAGAAGACCGGTGGCAAAATGGACGAGAATCGGCTTTTCGCGGTCAAAGATCGCTTTTCTTCTCCTCTTTCCGAGAAGAAATGTTATTATTGGTCGGTATGCTAATTCGGATATCGGTAGGGCCCTCCGAATATTTTATCATTGGTCCGTATGTAAATTAGAAGAATACAGCGCCCTCCTTAACTTTCCTACTTTCGTCGTTATTTACCCTCTCTCACCCCCCACTAAGGTAGCTATCATTAATTGTCGGAAAAGATCTACCCCTACTCTTATCTATTTTTCTATCCGGACGGAAATCAAATTTTATTCTAATTCGCTGATTGGTCGTGACGTCACTAGCGAATTTCGTCAGAGGTTCGAATTCTGTCGGTTAATTTATTGCTTAAACCTAACGGGGTAGTTGTCGCTCGCTATCATAATAGGGGTGTCGGTCGTATGCGAATTTTACAATTCGGTATCTATTCTATATTCATTTTTTTTCAATTATAATTTTAATTTGTCATGAATACGTATATAATATACGTCATTTCATTTGTAGCGCCCTCATCCTCGCATTTGCATATTATTCTATTCATCAGTTCATATCATCTGTCTCGCTCGTTCTTGTTTAGTCTATTTCGCTCGCTCTGTCTCGCTCGCTCTGTCTCAGTCTGTCTCGCTCGCTCGCTCTCAGTCTGTCTCGGCGTTTCAAAATGGCCGCTCGGTCTCTCGCGCGTACGCCTCGTGTTCCTGTATCGGTTGTTCGAGCGCCTCCTGGAGCGCTCCCGTGTCGGTTGAGAGACGTGTTCCCGGGTGTTTGCGTGGTCGCTGTTGTGCTTGTGTGTGGCGCTCAGGATGTCGCCAATGGTGTTCGGCAGCCCGACACAGCTGATTGCCGGCTGCCACTTCATCGGTGATTTTCTGCTCGCCCCAGGAGTGTCAGTGCTTTGTGAGTGTTGGTGTTGGTGTCTGGGAGTGTAACGGATCTGCATGTGTCATCAACATGCATTTCCGTTGCATTTCCCAGTCAAGTTTTTCCGTTCTCTTTTGACGGTCGGCCACGTGGTCGGGAGTGAGTGTGTGCGTGCGCTCTCTTTTTCCGTGGTGCGCTTCTTTTTTTTCTTTCTTCTCTTTGAGTGTCCGTTGCATCGCGTTTGTCGAGTTTGTTTTGCCAATATCTCCGGTGTGGTTGTTCGGACATAAAAAGGGGTAATTGTTTTATATAGGGCGCGTTTATTTTTATTTTATTCAACCGGTTACGGGGCGGCAAGGGACGGGGATGGCCTTTCTGAGGTGTTGCAAATAATGCAGCGCTCAGGAAAGGTGTAACGTCGGGCCGTTTATTAGAAATAAATTTTTTTTTCCTCATGTACTTTTGTGTAGCTTAAATTTTAACTCGGTAAACTAGCGAAGGAGAGCCTTCAGCTGAAGCAGCTGGAGGACACGTGAAAATAGTCGTCCCTTTATCGCGCGCTTTCCGATGTTTACCTCGCACGATCATAAAGTTTTTTGAGTAGGTTTAGATAAAGAGTAAAGGAGCCGCGGAATTCCACCTGCATCCTGTTACTCGATTTCACCCAAAAGATTTCCACTTTTAGAAGTCAAAACTTTTGCTATAAAAAAAAAAACCTTAATAACTAATTTTACATAAATGAATCGGGAAAATAACAGCATGATAGGAAAATTTCGCAGCTTCTTGAAACCTCCCACACACTTTTTGATTAGAAATATAGTTGCCGCGCAATCATTGAAAATAACTCGAAGTTTTAAAATTACAAATTAGAAAAATGAGGTAAATAGTCGAAAACAGTTACTTGAACGAATTTTAGCAAATCAGTTATTCCAGTCCACAATTAAATAATACCCTTTTTTCGTTCGAATTTATTTAAACAACGAAGTGAGTTAATTAATTAAGTTACCAATTGTAAACATGTAGGATCAACAGATTTTCGCGTAAAATATATTAAATAATAAGGAACTTGCGTTATTTTTAAGAATTAATTGTAATAATTTTATATAATAAATAACTTAATAATTATAAGAGAAACTGTACTAAAAATGGTACTTGGAGAGTCATCTAGCGAGATAAGGCCCAAACTCTTGAACGCGCGCCCCCAATTCTCACCACGCCCCCGAACCAATTAGGGCCCGAAATCCGAAAGAGAAAAGGAGGGAAAATCTCGGTTGGCCAATTACAATTCACTGGCATTTCCACTCTTCCCAAATTTCGAGGGACTGAAAGAGGGATTTTCCTCCCAACCACCCCCAGGGTTTAAAAGGGCATGCGCAAGCGAAAATCGCTCTCTCACGCTCCCACGCTCCACACAAGGTTTTAAGTGCAACTCATTGACCAAGTGCCAGGTCCAGATTGACTTCTCCAGTACCAGTTAACTAAATAAAAGAAAAGTAAGTTGAAACAAAATTTTATTCACTATCTCTCCTTTTCCTCTTCTTGTTAGAGTAGCTGATCGAAACTCGTGAAAAATAGGTCTTCGAAAAAGTATTTCAGCAGGAATTGGGATACTTTTTCAATAAGACAGTCGCGCCGTTAAACTAAAATAAAATACTTTTTATGTGATAATTCCGGCAAGGTTTGGGATTTTCACATCCAAGTCCCGATTCCATTGGACCCTGGTGTTTGATGGAAGGCTTGTAGTCCAGTTTAATTTTTTCACTCTTTTTACGCGAAACGCGAAGTAGAAAAGCTCTAATTCTCCAATCGCTCGTCCCGGTTTAAGCGTACGCACGCAAACCAAATAGAGCGCCTGAGATTACGTCCACCTCAGACGTACCTGAGATAGTGACCTGGATGTCACATAAAATTTTTGGAGGCCCCGGAGGGATAAGTTGGAGAAAAAGAGCTTTATAGGGTACTAACAACCTCATACTTTCCTGTCTTCTTTTTCTTCTATAGAAAATTACGGATTTGAAAAAGTAACGGATTTAATACAAATTAACGAAATTGAAAAAAAATCAACGAGCTCGAAATAAAAACAAAGTATTCGAAATAAATTAACGAATTTGAAAAATATAAAAAAAAAAAAATTTTTGAAATAAAATAACGAATTTGATAAATATATAAAAAATTCGAAACAAATTAACGAATTTGAAAAATATAAAAAAAAAATTTTTGAAATAAAATAACGAATTTTATAAATATATAAAAAAATTCGAAATAAATTAACGAATTTGAAAAATATAAAAAAAAAAAAAAAAATTTTTTTTTTAAATAAAGTAACGAATTTGATAAAAATATAAAAAAATTCGAAATAAAGTAACGAATTTGAAAAATATAACAAATTTGAAATAAAATAACGAGGTAGCAAAAATTGAGAAGTTGCAAAGATTTAATTAATAAAATAAATCAAAAGCGAAAAATTAGAGAAAATTATCACGTATTAAATAAAATAAAAAATTTTTTAGTGAAATCTAACCTTTTTTTTTTTTCTTCTTTTCTCTTCTGCCTCCTGTTATGCCTCCCTTTGTAGAATTTAGCGGTGTTTCGTACGATTTAATAGAAACGGTAGACCAAGTTGTAGAAGATATTTCAACAATTAGAGAAAGTCAGGACGCGGTAATAAGTCGGGTAAATAATCATAGTAACGATATCGCGAAAATAAATCAGAACGGTCGTAGTTTAAGTGCACGTGTTACGGAATTAGAGCTAGAAAATAAGAATAGAATTTACCAGATAGCTAGTTTAGGACATCTCTGCGTCAACCTTATTGAATCTAACACAGCCTTAAAAAAGGAAATAAAAAAACTTAGGAAGCGATCAGGAATTAAAGATAAATTAATCTCCAAAACCGCAATTTCGAATAAAGTTTTAACCGCAAAAATCGCGAAGTTAACCTTAAAATTAGAAAATTTAAAATTATAAAATAATATTATTAATTAATTAATTTAAAATATTTTTAACATAGTAATCTTATTAGTTAAACCTGAAAAAAATAAGGAAACTTAAGATAGTGTTAGTTTTTCGTTTGTATTTTGACTAAGCGTGATAATTAATAATTTTTTTTTTTTTCCTTTCTTTTGCCTGTTCAATTTTAGTGAACGCAGAAAACCGGCCCATTAGAAAGAAATTGACTAAGTGTCAACGCAGAAGGTTAGCGAGGGAGATCCAAAAACATCCCGACGCTCTACCAAAACACATTTATGAGGCCGAAAGAAAAAAACAGTTTCAAATAAATAGGGAAAGAAGAGACTTAGACCTGCGGATAAAGACCTTGTTAGCCGACAACAAACCATTCAGCTGCAAACACGGGAACGACCCGTATTACTGCAGGCTTTGCGTGCAGACGTTCGAAAAATTAGGGCCTATCCCTAAGAAAGTAATAACCCCACCGAGTCTGCAAGAGCCGGAACAAATTAATAAACAAAATTGTGCAAAAAGGGACCCAAACAGGTTATATAAAAAACTATTTGCTCCAGATAAAAAAATATTGAAAAAAATAAATCAACACAAAGAAGAAAGGAAGAAAACAGAAGAAAACAGAAAAAGGGAAGAAGATAGAGCGAAGGAAATAGAAGAGCTAGAAAAGAAAATAAAATTAAAAGAAAAAGAAATAAAAGCAATTTTAAAAAATTTATAACTTATTTTGTCTTTTTTTAAAAAAATATATTTTAGTTAAAATAATAAATTGGTGTTATTTTTTTTTTCTTTCTCTCTCTATTCCCCTATAAAATTATAAAATATTTTTTCCTCTCTTAATGAATAATAAAGAACCGGGTGATAAACGATTGACGCGTAGCCAAGCCCGAAATCCGTCTACATCTTGGACGGTAGGTATTGGTTCTGGGCGGCTTAGGCATTCCGACGAATTTCAACAGGAGAAATCTGACGAGAAAGGAACCATAAACCCAAAATCTAACATAGGCGATAACTTGTACCCTGACCTAGATAAGTTAAAAAAATTTAACGAAGAATTAGATAGTCTAAAAATAAATAACGAATTGGAAGGGCTAATAGGGAGGTCAGCTCCAAATAGTCAATCAGGATCTAGTGAAGATTTAGACAACGTCACTATAGAAATCAGCGACGAGGTTTTAAATAAGTCCATACGCGAAAATCACGGCATAAAATCAAACTCGGATAAAATGGATCAAGAAATTCAAAGGACCATGAAGCAAACCATCCAATTGAAAGATGCCTTAAACGTTGTACCCAACTTCAATGGAAACCCTAACCAATGGGTACCATTTACAGAAGGTTGTAGGGAAGCTTTAAATATGCTGCCCTCAAAATGCGAAGAAGATCTAGTAAAATTAATAAAAGGTAAACTAGAAGGCGAGGCCAGATCAACAATGGTTGGCATCAATTTTAAAACCATTAACGAACTTATATCTCATTTAGCTGATATCTTCGCGCCACCTCAAACCATGAATCAATTATTAGGAGAATTAGGAAATGAATATCAGAAAGATAATGAAAAAGTCTTAACGTACGCTAATAGAATTCGCCTATTAACCACTAGGATAATAGATGCAAAAAAGAGACAAGACAATACCGATTCTATAAACATCGATGAGAAAAATGCTTTAGAAGAAAATGCATTTATATGTTTTAAACGAGGATTAAAGCCAGAAATAAAAATAAATCTCCCACCAGGGATTACTGCCATTAATGCCTTAAAGGAAGCCATCAAAGTAGAAAAAGAATTAGAATTACAAAGAAATCTAAGAGGAAAAATTAACTACACTTCAGATTATCTACAACCAAAGAAAAATGTAAGAATATGCCAAATTTGTGAAGAACACGGACATGAAGCTTTAAACTGCAACACGCTCGTGAACAAACAAAAATTATGTAATTTCTGTAATAAAACAGGTCACGATACAAATAATTGCTTTGCTAAAATTAGGTTAGATAACCTAACTTGTCAAATATGCGGAAAAAAAGGACATAATGCACGCGAATGTAAATCGAGATTACAATGCCAAATTTGCAAAAAGATGGGACACGCTGCTAAAGAGTGTAGGAATAGAATTAGGACACAGGCTATACATGAAATAAAATGCCAATTATGCAATAATTTGGGGCACAGTGCTCAAAGTTGTCGAGATATAGAAAGGACACAAGTAAATAGCGAAATCGTATGTCAACTTTGCAATAACAGAGGACATACTGCAAAAGACTGTAAAACAAAAACTCCCAATTTTAACAATAATCAATTTCTAGCTAGTCAACCTTCTTTTAATAGATTTGATAAATCCAAAATAGAATGCCTTTTTTGTAAAAAACGCGGGCACATAATGGCTGATTGCTATAGGAAGAAATGGGTCGATGGTCAGAACCAGGGAAACGACAAGCCGTCCTCTGTAATTCCGACACAGAGGACGAATATGACTCGGATAGACAACAGCGAAGAATCAGAGGATGTTCGACTATTCCCATAAAAAATCAACCTCGATTTGCCGCCAAAGTACCCATAATAAGTGTCAGTTTTTTTGGAACTATATATGATACAATGTTAGACAGCGGATCAGAAGTTAATATTATGAAGATTGAAGTATTACAACAATATTTAGAATACGTAGACATGACTAAGCGACACACATTGAAAGGTATTGGTCTAGAAAGTTTCCAAACCATGGGAGTAATTACTCTCTATGTGTATGGAAGGGAAACTGAATTTTTAATAGTTGAGAATGATTTCCCAATTCCCTGTGATATAGTGATAGGAGCAAGTTATCTGTCATCCAACAAAATAATTCTTGATTTCGAAACCAGACAGTTTATCCTACCAGATAGAACAATAAATTTCAAAGAAATCAAAGATTTAGTTTATACTGGTATTTGCTGCATGTATAATGTTAAAGATGAATCAAAAATAGACCGAGTTATTCCAAGAATCGAGGTAAAGAATCCACCCACTGGCTCGAAGGAATATTTCTTAATAGACACAGGATCAGAATGTAATTTGATTAAAAAAGGATTATTACCACCTGGTAATAGTATTGACGATTCACTCATCATTAACCTAAAAGGAATAGGTAGAAATATGCAACTAACTCTGGGAATAACCGAAATTAAGCTTTTCGATACGGATACAATTTTCCATGTAGTCGAGGATAATTTTGAAATGATTCATGCTGGAATATTAGGTGCCGTATTTTTTGAAGACAGTAAAGCAAGAATAAACTTCAAAGATAATACTTTTGAAGTTAAAAATTTCCTAGCGCCATTAATCATAGAAACATTGGACAAGAAACTTACACAGGCAGAATTCGATAAACTATTACAGGAATTAATCCCTATGGAAGTACCTAGTTTCGCAGTACGCCATGTGTTTAATATATCTCAGAGTGAAATCTTTCAAGACCTTAACATTGAAGAATTTGACGATGTCGATTTTAACATAGCTGAGTTATACATCGAAGAAGAAACAAACGATGTTGAGAAAAAAATAGAAGATCATCTAGAATTGAGTCATTTAGATAACACAGAAAAAGAATATGTAATAGACTTGGTTAATAAAGTCGCCGATGTTTTTTACTTGCCTGGAGACAAACTACCAGGTACTGAATTAGTAATGCATGAAATACATACTGTTGATGACATACCCGTGAATTGTAAACAATACCAGTTCCCACATGCAATGAAAGATAAGCTTAATTATCATATTGACAAATTATTGAAAGCTGGTATCATTAAAGAATCTAATTCACCGTATAATATACCTGTATGGATAGTTCCAAAAGCTACAGATCCAAACGGCAGAATGGTACTCGACATGAGAGGGCTTAACGAAAAAACCGTAGCAGATTCTTATCCTATTCCAAATATCACACAGATATTTGACCAAGTAGGAGGAGCTAAGTTTTATTCCGTGCTTGATCTCGCAATGGGATTCTATCAAATTAAGATGCACCCAAAAGACGCTCATAAAACAGCGTTTAGTACCCCTTTTGGTCATTACGAATTTGTCCGCATGCCATTTGGTTTAAAGAATGCACCTGCAACCTTCCAACGGCTTATGGATACTTTATTACGCGGACTACAAGGCCTCGATTTGTTTGTTTACCTAGATGACATAGTCATTTATGCTAACAATATTGAAGAACACGATCGGAAGTTTAAGTTACTAGTCGAACGGTTAAGAGAAGCAAAACTGAAGTTACAAATTAATAAATGTAAATTCCTCATGCGAAAAGTCAGCTACTTAGGGCACCTTATAAGTGAGGATGGTCTAGAAGTAGATCCCAAGAAGGTTGAAGCCGTACAAAAATTCCCAAGACCAAAAACCGTTAAAAACGTCCGCCAATTCTTAGGACTAGCTGGGTACTATAGGCGCTTTATCAAAGACTTTGCCAAGATAGCTAAACCATTAACTAAATTATTACAAAAGGATATAAAGTTCGAATGGAATGAGAAAGCCGAAAAGGCGTTTATTGAATTGAAAGAGATGTTATGTAATGCACCTCTTTTACAATTCCCTGATTTGTCCAAAGGGTATAACATACGTACCGATGCCTCTGGCACTGCTATCGCTGGAATATTATCCCAAGGCCCGATCGGATCCGACCGTCCTATTGCATATTTTTCTAGAGTTCTGCGTGGATCAGAGCTAAACTATGAAGTATATGAAAAGGAAGCCTTAGCGATCATACAGAGTGTCAAAGCTTTCAAATCCTATGTATATGACCGGCCTATCCAAATTATTACCGATCATCAGCCATTAGTTTGGTTTGAAACAGCAGATTTAAACACGCGAGTACAAAAATGGCGATTTTGGTTATCACAATTTAAGTATAAAATAATTTACACCAAAGGAAAATCTAATGCCGCAGCAGATGCACTCTCAAGAAATCCAGCAGATGTAAATGTTATTGAAAAAGCGCCCACTCTTCAAGAGTTTTTACCTGAAATTGAATTAGGAAATCTAGTAGTGAACATCACCAATAGTCTGATCGATAAAGAATTCGAATTTCTTATCGATACAATCTCCAGTGTAAATATAATCAAAATCAGTTCTATACCCAATGGATTATTAATTAAGCTGAATAAAGAAATATTACTACAAGGGCTTTTTTCAGATAATATCGTAGTAACACACTATACAGAATTGGCTATATTAGGACGCACTTTTGAATTTTATGCAGTAGAAGATAAATATGATTTGCCGTATCATGGAATCCTTGGTTCCAAATTTTTATATGAAATACGAAGTAGAATAGATTTTGATAAATTACAGTTAACACACTCAGGAATAGTCACACCGCTTAAGTCAGTATATAGCAAAAACAATGAAACAGAATTTAGGGCAATGCGAAATATTGATTTACACATTGTCAAAGATGATTTGTTGTTAGTGGATTCATACATTCGTAATCTCGAATGTCGGATACAACTCTCAATTAATACAATATGTGAACAAAGTATAATTAAGAAACAATATGTAACTGAAACAGAGAAGATAGATGAAAGCGACCGAATTATCTTACGAGACATTAGTGGGAAAACCTATCAAACACTTGGTACCATACAAATAGAAATCTTTTCCATAATAAATAAATTTTGCATAGTACCTAATGACTTTCCTATAAATTCCGAAGGATTATTAGGAATTGATTATCTCATTAGGAGTAAAGCGGCACTAAATTTCAACACCAGAACAATGCGCCTTGGAAATATGATTATCCCATTTCGTATACGGAATATTAGAATTGACAATCAAAACTCTTGTAAAAACTTACTCCCACAAACAAGCCGTGAAATAGCGGAAATAAATATAATGACACGAGGACAAAAACAAAGATTAGATAATTTACCATCTGCTATACCTACCCCACCGACTGTTAACGAAAGGATAAGTCCTGAGAAACGACCCCGAGGAAGGCCTCGCAAAAATCCACTCCAAATTCCCGGAAACACAGAACCAGCGCCAATCGAATCATTTCAACCACCGGAAAGCCATTCAAAAAAACCTCGAGGCAGACCAAAGAAGATACAATTATCTTCGACAAGTGAAGAAGAACCAGATCATGCCGATGCTTCTAACCAATCTGACGATGAATCGATTCTTAGTGACTTTGATGAATCTTCAACTGGGCACACTAAACTGGTTAAGATCAAGGATTCAATCCATATGCGTACTGACAGCGTAGTTTATTTTATTGATAGTAATGGCGCACCATGCGACGAAGGCGCCAAAATGATGATCGAAAACAATCAGATAGAAAGTAAACAGATTATTAATGTAGGAGAAGTTGTGAAAGAAAGAAAAGGAAAAAAATACTATCGCTTTGGACTCTGTATATGCGGAGAACACCCGGAGTCGTTGAGTCATTTAAGAGACAATATGCTTACAACTTTGAATGTATTAAGAGATATGTTGGTTAGCCTAAAGCTAACGGAAATTTGTATCGCCAAAAGTAAAGAGATAAGAAATCTAGAATGGGGAGAAGTAGTAAATTTATTGGATACTGTCTTCAGAAATACAGGAATAACGATTTTAATATGTATGAATAGCCTTGAGTATGTGCCTTTAGAGAAACGTGATATAGTATTTTACGAATGTCATCAATCTCCGGTCGGAGGACATCGTGGTGTTTCTAAAACATTTTATCGAATACGACAGAATTTTTATTGGGAGAATTTGAAGGAAGATATTCAAAGACGAATACAACAATGCCTTGAGTGTCAGTTAAAGAAATTAACTCGCCTACAGACCAAACAACCTATGGTAATCACCGATACCTGTGCCGCTACTTTTGACAAAATAGCAATGGATATTGTAGGACCCTTGAAAAAAACCCCGAAGAACAATGAATACATTTTAACCATGCAAGACCAACTAAGTAAGTTTTGCCTAGCCGTACCTCTAGTCGACACTTCATCCACAACGATCGCAGATGCATTCATAAAGAAATTCATTTGTATATTTGGTTGTCCAAAATCCGTTTTAACTGATCAAGGAAGAAATTTCTTGAGTAATTTGATGAGCCGTATAGCTAAACGTTTCAAGATTAAGAAGTTAAAGACCACAGCTTTTCATCCACAATCTAATGGTTCGCTTGAACGCTCCCATCATGTTTTAGCAGAATTTCTGAAACAATATACCAATAGCGATAACAATTGGGATGAATGGTTAGACTTAGCCATATTGAATTATAATACTTGTGTTCAAGAGAGTACCAAACACACTCCATATGAAGTCGTTTTTGGCAGATTAGCTAGACTGCCCTCAAGTTATCCATTACAAGAAGGAGATTTATTGCCCACTTATAAAGGATACATTACAGAGTTAGTCACCCGAATAACAGGAATTCAAAAGTTGGCATACGACAATTTAATAGCATCAAAAGAAAAATCAAAGAAATATTATGACAGACACCTTAATCCGAAAAATTTTAAGCTTGGAGATTTTGTATTTTTGAAAAGTGGTCCAAAACCCGGTAAATTAGAAGATCATTATTCAGGCCCTTTTAAAATAATAGGAATTTTACCGAAAAACAATGTCAAAATACAAATGAAAAAAGGAACCAAAGTAGTTCACGCGAATAGGCTTAGAATATCGTATATTAATAATAATAATAATTCATAAAAAGGAGGAGAGGCATAAAACTAGAAAACACAAAAAAAATAAAAAAAAATAAATAAATAAATTTTTTTTTTATAAATAAATCATAGATAAAATGAACAATATCATTTCCAGTAAAATAATAATAGTAAAATAATAGTAATAAAATGATAGTAATAATAAGTATAAATAAATATACCGAATTAATCATTGGTTTTCCGTTCCAGCAATTAATAGTTAACATAAGAATTAACATTATTTATTTTTCAGAAAATGGATATGAATAAATTTGGATTTTACATATTAATCTTATCTACCATTGCATATCAAGGCCAAGCCATCATAGGATACGATTGCGGAGCGAGATCATTAAACATTACCACTGTTTCTTTGCTTGGCGTAGAAGAATGCGATATACCTCCCGGAAAAATTAATAGCACTCAGATCCATATACAGTTATTACAGTTAAACCAATTCGAGGAAGTACACGTGATACAATGCAAGATACAACTACAACGTCACATTTATCATTGTGGAATGCACTCCCATAGTTCGGCTGTCAAAGATGGAATACACGAATATATGGTCGAGATCAGCCAAAAACGCTGTTCAGACTTGTATAATACCGGCACATTATATTTCGATGAGATACGTGTACTACGCGATATTAAAGTTAACCAAACCATAATCCGACCCTTAACACTAGCTGGTAGTTTAAAAATCGATGGTAGTTGCAACGGTGGTGTGTATTCTGATGCATATGGTACCTGGGAGAATGTTGTAGTTCAAGGTTTAGTAAAAATAACCGTGCAAGACTATACTGCACCAGTTGACTTAAATAATGATCAAGTAAGACTACGCTCAGGTATCAAATGCACATTAACTGAAGAAACCTGTATAGACCCGGAAGGAGGTAATACTTTCTGGAAAAAGATACCACGGGATATATGTAAATTCAATCATTACGGGATGTTATATGAAGGCATAGCTAACAAAATAATAGACGAGCACCAGAACCGTATATATTCCTTGATAACAGAAGATATTACCTTCGCCTTAATGGCCAAAGGAAAAAGACAAATCTGTGGATATGAAATAGTTCAAACAGAACATCCAAAATTATTCATTTTTGAAACCACTAGAGGAGTCTCGACCTTTGCCGTAGCAAAGAAATTATCATTAAGCAATTTAGACATATTTGCGTACGTTAATTCTAAATTTGTATTCGTCGAGCGTTATATCAAAAATCAAATAAATAGTTTGTATAGAGATGTAGTTGTACAGCGTTGTAGACAAGAACGCGAAATTTTAAAAAATGCTTTAGCAATAGCCACGTATTCACCTGATCAATTCGCATACAATTTAATGAAAGGACCTGGATATATGGCGGTAACGGCTGGCGAAGTAGTTCACGTCGTCAAATGTATCCCGGTAGACGTAAAGATTTCGCCGGGGACCAACTGTTATGAAGAATTAAAAGTAGTCCATAACAATATCACCAAATTTATGACACCCAAAACACATATTCTCAAGACTCAAGGAACAATAGTGGATTGTAACGCTCTGCTGTCCACTCACTTTTATGTCAACGAAAATTGGTATAAATTCATGCCACGTCCTGTAGACGCCAGAACACCAGAGATTTTGAAGCCTTTTGCCCAAATGACCTGGAAATATCAAGATATTCCAACTCTCGCTACAAGTGGTATTTATACTGAACAAGATCTGCAGGATCTTCTAAATCGAATCATGTATCCTCTCGAACAATCAGCTGTCATCAATGATGTTGCTCGAGAAATCAAAGGTCATGCGATGAAAGATCAAGAAGGAGTAATTAATAAATTGCTCAATGAGAACACTTTAGAACGCTTAGTTCATACCACTTGGAACCGAATGTGGGGTAAATTCATGACGTTTGGAACATTCAGTGCAGGAGTGATAGCTATCCTTTTTATTATTCAAATAATTAAAAAGGTGATAGAAATCTTTATCAACGGCATGGCTCTGCATAGTATTTATGGGTGGTCCTACCAACTTTTTGGAGCCATATGGAACAGTCTCACAACTTTCCTTATCCACTTAGGCCATTCAACGCAGAAGGAAAATGAAAAATCCCAGGAAGAACCAAGTAGAGTTCCTATGCCAATACAGATACCCCATTACATACCAGTTCAGGTTCAAGAAAGAGATGCCAACGTACCAAAAGAACATCCAGTGTCCTCAATCCAAACTAACAATAGTTTCTTTTCTCGACAGTAAATGTTAATAAATCTTGGTTACCATGCTCTACAATCACATCTTAATTAGCGATTACTTTGCCTCGCTGCGCTCCTTAAGTAACCGTTTAAGTGGGGGGGTGTAACGTCGGGCCGTTTATTAGAAATAAATTTTTTTTTCCTCATGTACTTTTGTGTAGCTTAAATTTTAACTCGGTAAACTAGCGAAGGAGAGCCTTCAGCTGAAGCAGCTGGAGGACACGTGAAAATAGTCGTCCCTTTATCGCGCGCTTTCCGATGTTTACCTCGCACGATCATAAAGTTTTTTGAGTAGGTTTAGATAAAGAGTAAAGGAGCCGCGGAATTCCACCTGCATCCTGTTACTCGATTTCACCCAAAAGATTTCCACTTTTAGAAGTCAAAACTTTTGCTATAAAAAAAAAAACCTTAATAACTAATTTTACATAAATGAATCGGGAAAATAACAGCATGATAGGAAAATTTCGCAGCTTCTTGAAACCTCCCACACACTTTTTGATTAGAAATATAGTTGCCGCGCAATCATTGAAAATAACTCGAAGTTTTAAAATTACAAATTAGAAAAATGAGGTAAATAGTCGAAAACAGTTACTTGAACGAATTTTAGCAAATCAGTTATTCCAGTCCACAATTAAATAATACCCTTTTTTCGTTCGAATTTATTTAAACAACGAAGTGAGTTAATTAATTAAGTTACCAATTGTAAACATGTAGGATCAACAGATTT
Organism: Phymastichus coffea; assembly: GCF_024137745.1. Lineage (NCBI taxonomy): Eukaryota > Metazoa > Arthropoda > Insecta > Hymenoptera > Eulophidae > Phymastichus > Phymastichus coffea. The sequence continues at coordinate 2,630,412 of NW_026706832.1, read as the reverse complement.
TCGCGTAAAATATATTAAATAATAAGGAACTTGCGTTATTTTTAAGAATTAATTGTAATAATTTTATATAATAAATAACTTAATAATTATAAGAGAAACTGTACTAAAAATGGTACTTGGAGAGTCATCTAGCGAGATAAGGCCCAAACTCTTGAACGCGCGCCCCCAATTCTCACCACGCCCCCGAACCAATTAGGGCCCGAAATCCGAAAGAGAAAAGGAGGGAAAATCTCGGTTGGCCAATTACAATTCACTGGCATTTCCACTCTTCCCAAATTTCGAGGGACTGAAAGAGGGATTTTCCTCCCAACCACCCCCAGGGTTTAAAAGGGCATGCGCAAGCGAAAATCGCTCTCTCACGCTCCCACGCTCCACACAAGGTTTTAAGTGCAACTCATTGACCAAGTGCCAGGTCCAGATTGACTTCTCCAGTACCAGTTAACTAAATAAAAGAAAAGTAAGTTGAAACAAAATTTTATTCACTATCTCTCCTTTTCCTCTTCTTGTTAGAGTAGCTGATCGAAACTCGTGAAAAATAGGTCTTCGAAAAAGTATTTCAGCAGGAATTGGGATACTTTTTCAATAAGACAGTCGCGCCGTTAAACTAAAATAAAATACTTTTTATGTGATAATTCCGGCAAGGTTTGGGATTTTCACATCCAAGTCCCGATTCCATTGGACCCTGGTGTTTGATGGAAGGCTTGTAGTCCAGTTTAATTTTTTCACTCTTTTTACGCGAAACGCGAAGTAGAAAAGCTCTAATTCTCCAATCGCTCGTCCCGGTTTAAGCGTACGCACGCAAACCAAATAGAGCGCCTGAGATTACGTCCACCTCAGACGTACCTGAGATAGTGACCCGGATGTCACAAAGGCCTTGTAATGTACCGCATTACACAATAAATCTTAAATCAAGCGCAAACACCTGAGACTGTTCGTAAAAACCTCTTCTGAAATCCAATCCTAATAAGGTAAAAAACTAAGTTATCTACTTAAACGCGCTATATATAATAAAGGCGCTATCCCTTTAACAAACCTTTGCTTAACTCCTGACTAAGATCCAACTTTTACCAACGCGATAGTATTTGTATACATTATTACGTCTAGCAGTAACATCTCCTCGCCTAGACATAACATCAGCAACATGAAATATAAAAGAAATAAAGATAATGACGAGTTAAGACGATTATAAAGAATCATTGGCAAACGTAGAAAATGATTTTGAAGAGTTTCTTGTTCCGGAATCTTAACTTTTAACTAGTGATAATGACAATAATCGCATAAATATGTCACAAAATATGTAACTTATTAATTCATAATTTTTTGATGAGTCTCTAGTCAGTGTCTATGCTGATCTGACGTATTCGTATTCGCTTTAGTATTAAAAACTAATAGATTAGAGAAAGTGAAAGTTGCACGAGTAAATAAGTGGATTGTGCGCCGATCATAAATCAGATTAAATATTATTTAGCATCTAAATGTAAATGTAGTGTAAGTGTAACTAAGTGGTATTGAGAGGTATTTACTTTTTAATCGACAGATATGAGCTAAAGAAAGAACTTGATGATATCAGATATAAAGCTATGAATATCATTAACATTCATAGCAGAATTTCAAAGAAGGACACTCTACTCTTTACTATTGAACTCGATTCTCGCAGTAATAATAAAACCATCTTTGAAGTAAATAAGATACTAAACTCAGTCGTATTTTTTGAACTACTATAAATAACTAAAAGAATTACTTTTCATTTAAATAGAAAAATTACTTCGAATTTATTCTAGTTATAAAGATATTAGAAAAAGCAATATAAGAATAGTAAAAACGTTAAATTACAAAATTTTTTTAATTTTACAAACATTTATTTTAACTCTTGAAGTATCGAGATTTGATAGGTCAGTATCAAACTATTGCCAAATAGAAAAAAAACATAAATAGTAAAAAATACGTATTTCTATTATTAATAAAAGCGTGGAAATTAATTAATAAATTAAGTCGTGTCTGGACGTGTCGATATTAATACAATCAAAGCTCTCCATCGCCGCAATTTCTGCTACCTCCGGCCGAAATCGAGACGCGTGTACGTAATTTAATTTTGTACAATGATAACAAAACTTTTTAAAAAATCAGTAACAAGTAAAATTATTGCTGATTATATGTATCATTGTATTAGTCTTTAACTATAGTCTGAAACATTAGTCTATTATCTAGTGAAATTAATTAATATTTGTCATAATTTATAAATTTATACAGTTTTGACTTTAGATTTAAAATATAAATGATAAAATTTTTTAAATACACAGGAAATCATTATGTATGCCGTTTGAGAGTGGCTTTGTGTGTGTACATTCTTATTATGCTTGTATGTGATACTGTTTTAATATATTTAATTGATACATCGACTAAAACGGAATACGAAAATGAGATATTTAAATGTTGTAGTTTCAAAGTATTGTTATATTTTATTAATCAGTAAATAATGAGACATCTAGGTATTTATCTATCTATCTATCATTTATGCAAGTCCTAATTTTTTACTTACGAAGTGCTTGAACGCGTCTATAATGATAGGCGTGCTGTCCATCGTCCTTCATTATCCGTTGTGCCATACTGTACGTGCAAATGATTCCTGTAGTTTCGGTTATTATTGTAGCGACTCGATGTAAGCTGGTGCTCGGGGCCCTCTCAAACGCTTCAACTATTGCTTCAGGCAACTGATTTCGAAGCTCCCTCGGTCGCTCACCATCACGGTTGGTCACGATAACGCTCCCGGTCTCCCGTAACCTTTTTATAAATAGCAACAAAAAGAGGTTAAATTCATCGTCGCTACTGATTACTATGAAAATATTCTATATATAAAGCAACAAAATAAAAGTATACAAATAAAAAACGGTTTCACTAGTAGCTTATTTAATTGAATATTTGCAATTTTGTCTTATAAAAACCTTTGCTCGATTCTGCCAATAGTCTTGGCTGTTGGTATGTTCTCTCGAAAGTGTCCAAAACGGCGACGATATTCACGAGCAGCCTCTTCTCGATTTCCTTGAGCCCAACCACGACACAATACCATGTCTGTATACTCTTCAGCAGTATAATTAATACGAGGCATTTTAGATGCGCGTTGATGTAAACAAAACAACGATTAAACGATATTGACGGCATTTGAAACAAAATTAATAACGAAAAAAAAGAGCGCTTTAAGAAATTTCAGTTCGAAGCCGAATAAATTTGAATAATTTTATAATAACAACATTTAAAACGGAAATACGAAGTCCTTGACACATTAATAATCATATCATTATTATTGAAAAATTTTATTTAATTCAGTAGTATATTTTTTAGCTTTATAATCATTATTATTTCATAATCTTAAATATATTAAGTTGTACTTACTGTATTTTTATTTTGCTACAATATAATGCATTAAAAAAATTATAATAAAAGACTTTTTATAAATATTAAAAATTACTGTATGCCAATTAACACAAAATTTGATATATATTATAAAAATGCGACTACTTACCTACAATTTATTCAGGAAAATATTTAACACATTAATATTGCCAAAAACCAACAAATTATATTACCGATAATTAAAATTTATCGTGCACCATCTAATTTCTAAACAATGTTTATTTTAAGCAAAAATCATTATTACAACTGTTAAGCCTTCACAGTCACTTAAAAATACAAAATACCAATACCACTAACTCTAAATTTGAAAAAATACCTCAATTATTTGCACTATCGCAAAGAAAGCAACGAACTGATTATAACGTCTTTGTCATTTATTATAAATATCATACCTGAATAATTTAGACTAAAATAGTTTAAGCGAGACATTTGTTCATTGATCATCAAGGAAGATTTTTGCAAAGTTTCAGATCAATTCAACAAATAATCACTGAAATAGAGCGTTTATACCAAATCCGCGCTCTGGCGGTAACAACGAAATGATGCTTACGTGACAGCAGCATACAACGATGCCACGTGCAAGATCGCGCGTTTGTGTTAAATGTGCTTTATTTCAGTAATTATTCATTGAATCGATCTGAAACTTTACAGAAATCTTGCTTGATTATTATTAAATAAATGTCTCACTGAAAGTTATTCTAGTCTCCAACTTCTTTGCATACATATCATCGTTGAATGTACACTAAAAACATGTCACTCGAAATCGTTTACTTAAAATTAAACAAATAAATAATATTATTTCACAATTATTTTTGTATATGTTTAACGTATTTGCAAAACCATTATACGCATTGGAAAAAAATAATGAATCAATTCTAATAATATTTCAGGAAGCTAGAGCGAGTTATTTATAAAAAGATATAAAAATCATATTTAAATTTATCATTTTTGATGTTTTATTTCAATTATTTTATCCTTGTAAACTTGACACGTTGCTGAATATGAAAAATGTACATAGATAGCATTTTTTGTTCACAGCATATTGGAAATTGGTATTTTTTTTGGAGTTTTCAATGTTGGAAAATACATTATGAACAAGGTATTTTTTGAAAAATTCTAGCTTCTCAATGACAAAAAATAAATATTGATTAATTAATTTGGCATTACTATTATCATTATTATCATATTTCTAATATTGTGAAAACGTATTTCAATTCGTTAGCATCGAAATATTATGCCACGCATGAAGGTTGAGCACCGTTTTTGTTTAGCTGTGGCGCGCTCATAGCAGTCCATCTCACTGCTCCCCGCTCGCCGCCGAGTGCCTATACTTCCAAAGCCGCGCGCTGATTGGTCAATCTTTGAAACTAATTATCTAATTACTCTATTGTCAAAAAAAAAAATTATAATTGATTCTTAAATAACTTTTGGAAACGAATCCGACAATACCAATTTCCTTTAATGTTTTTGAATCCCCCTGTATATTCCAGCCTAACTTAAGTAGAGCAATACGACAGAGATGTCAAACATGCGCTACTCATTTGAATTCAATCGGAATTAATTTAAATAATTCCATAAAAGTCGGAGGAAATGTTAATTCATTACGAGTCATTCTAAACTAAATTGAAGGGGACGGAGTTATTTGGCGTGAAATAAATTCAGCATTTGAAAAACGTATCATTATTGTATTCATAGCCAATCAAGAATATACAGATATAAAATCATTCTTAAAAGCAACAAATAAACTATTACATTTACAAATACCAAAATATCTTTCAATTCCTAATACTCTAAAAATAAATATAGAAATGTCAGCTCAATTTACCGTAATAAAAGATAATGTAGAGGACATTCAAGTAAAGTATTTCAACCCCGAAAATGTTTCTATTTATAGAAGACAGATCTTAAATTATGGTTTACAGAAAATATTGAAGATGTTATACTTAAAAATTTGGAAGAATTTCAAGAAAAAGATTCCGGTTGGACATTAAAAACTATCATCGGCATTACTGTTAATATAAATAAATTTAATCCTTTCAAACCTGGCTCATATATTCAACTACCAAAACAAATAGCGGATAAAAAAGCAATTATCAACGTTCAAAATACAGATAATGAATGTTTTAAATAGGCTGTGCTTGCCTGTCCTCATCCAGCTAGATTTCATAGCGAAAGAGTTCAAAATTATATACCCTTTGCGAAGGAAATGAAATTGAATGATATAAACTTTCCTGTTGAGGTAAAGAATATTCCTAAATTTAAAAAATTAAATAGTTTTTTAATAAATCTATACATACTAAAAAAATACGGTTTTAAATTCGAAGTCTCACCATATTATATATCAACTTTAAAACAAGATAAGCATGTAAATCTTTTGTTACTACAAAGCGATTATATTGATGAGAATGAAATAGAAAAATCTAATAGATCAAATAACAATGATAAATTCAAATTAAAATTCCACTATGTATGGATTAAAAACTTATCTACTCTTGTTAGAAGTCGAGTAACGAAACATACTGCACAAATTTATCTATGTGAACGCTGTCTCCAGTATTTTAATAATAAAGGAAAATTGAATATTCATGAGACAGATTGTTCAAAATTAAATAAATATAGAGTTAATCTACCTAATTTTTCTCTTCTGAAATTTAATCATTATTATCGAAAAGAAATGGTTCCGTTTATTATCTATGCTGATTTAGAGTGCTTATTGAAACCAGTAAATAATGGACGATCCTTCAAGATCATGAAGCCTTTAGTGTGGGGCTTTATATAAAATGTAGTTATGATGATTCCAAAATGAAGAACAATCACCCGCACAATGGATTATCAAACAATTTCAGATTTTGTTAAATGAAATGCATCAAATGTATAAGAATGCAATAGAAATGAATCTTTCATGGCGTAATCATATGGATTTCAAGATGGGCAAAGTGTGTCATATTTGTAGAAAATATTTTTAACGTGATGAAACAAGAGTTAGAGATCATTGTCATTTGACAGGCCGATTTAGAGGTGCTCCTCATACATCCTGTAATTTAAATTATAAGAATCCTTATTTTATACTAGTCGTCTTCCATAACCTTACTGGATATGATTCTCGCTTAATAATAAAAGAAATAGCTACTAGCTCTGATCTTGAGGGAAATGTGACTGTTTTAGCTGAAAACAAGGAATGATATATAGCTTTCACAAAACACGTGGACGGTAGTAGTATAAATTTTCGATTTATTGATTCGTTTCGTTTTATGCCATCATCTCTCGAAAAACTGGCTTCATACTCAACCAAACTAAATATATTAGAGCATGAATTCAAGATAGATAAATATACAAAAACACAAATAGAATTATTGAAGAGAAAAAGCGATTTTTCATATGAGTATGTTAACAGTTTTGAAAGATTAAAACAGACTCAATTACCACCTATCGAAGATTTTCATAGTCAAATGATAGATAGCAACATCTCTGAAGCTGACTATGAGCAAGCACAAAAAGTGTGGAATGCATTTGAAATGATGCTTTCTGAAAAAAGTCATTATGAATTGCATGAAGATGAGAATTATCTAATAACATTCATGAGACAAGATGAATCTCGAATTATTCTTGAACTCGATTGTGAGTTCGAAAATGTTCTACTTGACCGAATGTCAAGAGCGATAATTCATCATTTGGATCTTTTTATTTATCTTTCTGATAGAGTACAAAAATATACATTATTAATTTAATATCATGGATGTGATCGATTTCAATTTAATATTAAGTAAATGTATTTGTATATCTTATTATATCTTGTAACGGGGGAGATAAATCTGAACATGGGAAATTTATTTAAGAACAAACTCCCACGATGCCGAGCAAACCGCCCCTCCGTTAAACACGTATGATAATACATGTATTCGCCTTAACGTCAGATGATTTATCCTAGTTGTGTTTAATTGATCGGAGTTGAACTCACCTTAAGTCACGTGTCTTGTTACACTTGATGAGTTTTAAGTGTGAGCGACTTTACTCTTAATCTTCTTAATCCCCTAGACGTAATTGGATTAAAACCTAAGCTTGTTTCAAATACTTAAGCTACCAGGAAAATCAAATGACGAAAACGGTGAATAAATTTAACAGACTTTAATTAATAAAAAAAAATCACTACAATCTTTGTTGGGCCGAAAGACTGACGCTCGAATTCTACCGCGAATTAAGGCACGGCGCGATTACAAAAAATAACGCTATCACGAATAAACAAAATATCGATTATATTTTGTATCGCTTAATATGACGGGAGGTGCACCTACCATGCGGTGCAATTACGGTGATCAGCCGTAATTGTTGTTGTAAAAAATCTCAACTGCCGCTGCCCCTTAATTATCAGTTGCGCTTCCTCGATCTGCCTCAAATTAGCTACAAAGCTGCTACTTCTCCACTGCTACTGATTATCTTGAAAATACCGTTGCACTCACGCACGAGATTGTCCCAAAAAAACTAATTATTCGGCGAAAACAAAGTGCAATACAAATCGGCGGTAAGCTCACGTTCACAGCTGAGGCGTAACTACTTATTTAAAAGATCGCGCCCCCTCTCTCTCTCAATAGTTCGAGCTAACGCGCGAGAAGCAGAATCGCGAACGGTTCGATTAATTAAATCGACTACCGTTGCAGCCCCCTCCAAGTCCTCACTACCCGGGCAGGACGAATACCCGCGATTCTCCGCCATTAGGAACCTGAAAAAAATAAAGAAGAAAAGGGACCAAATAAAAAACTCCCTTCTTTATTTTAGCTAAGTTTATTGGCCTCCAGGACCTACATCATCGTTTGGCTACACCTGGCGCTCGATGTTTCGGGTAGCGCCAGTGTGTAGCCTTCTTCGGGCACCGCTGGGAGTTGGTCACCCCAGGCTCCCCACAAATGTAGCAGCCCCTCAACTGCGATCGAGATTGAGCAGCCTCCCGATCTTGTGTAGGCTGCTCAGCAGTCAGAGGGGACTGCTGGACGTTGGCTCCCTGAGAGGCGGTAATAGTGACGCCTCCCACCGTGGCGGTCGCACGACCATCTTGGGACCTGACCACGATTGTGGTATCGGGAGCCATACGCCCGTCCACATGGACCGTGAGCATTGGTCCAGCGTCAGTAGCTCCCGAGGCTCTCTTCTCCTGAGCTGGCGCCGGGAGCGCTGCGGGGAACTTCTGTCCTTTGTCTACCCGCAGCAGGGCCTCTCTGTAGGCCCTCTGACGCTGAGCCATCTTTGCCCACTCCCCGAGCAGTTCTTCTGCACCCTGGCGGCTCATGAAGCGTCTCAGGTGCAGGAGCACCTGAGACTGGAGTTCTTGAGCGAACCGCCAGGCACTCTCCACCTCGTTGATCCCCAGACGTACGTGTCTGAAGTCGAGGAGGAGAGTAGGCTGTTCCCGGATGCGAGGGTGTTTACAGACCCAGTGCGATGCCCCACAGGTTTCCCTGGGTCTTGGGCATTGGCTCGCACTGTCCGACGTCTTGGTTACGCCGGACTTGAGGGTCTGCACCCCCTGGTCCACTGTGGACTTGGGACGCTCGACACTGTCCTTGTCCTCCGTCTGTGTCGAAGCGTCCCGGGAAGCCTTATTCGGGGCGACCCACGATAAGTCCCGGAGAACGTCTGCCACCGAAGAATTCTGCCGTTCCCTTCGGGTGGTCCCCTCCAACTAGACCCTGGCGAAGCTCCGCAGATCTTCAATTAACTGCGTAGCATCAGGGCCCAGCAGATCCAACAGCATCTGAGTGACCACCTCGAAGGTCTCCTCTTCGACGACGATTTTCCGGTCCATCTGGAACATGGAACACAAACTTCCGGCGCGAAGAAAAACCCTAACATACGCCGCATCCCACCGAGTTATACGTTTCCTCGCGTTTCTTTGCGGGAACGTCCTGGCCCTCGTCGGTTACCGTTCGGGTTTATCGGCCCAACTGTCTTTTGCACGACGGGCACGGTCTTTCGAGGCCTACCTCTCCCTCTAGTTTCCTTCATGAGAGAGTTGTTGCCTCTTACTGGACCGGTGACAGTCTCTGGGAACTTTCGAGGCCGACCTCGACCTCTCTTGGTTGGGGCAGATACCGGTAAATCCGACGTCTCGGTGGGATCCTTATCTACGGCCGTGGGGGCTACTAATTAGATCCGCTCGCTATCCAATAAATCTCTTCCCGGATCTTCGCACGCGTTCGCGGAATCGTTCGCCTCCAACGGTTGTTCAACTTGCGGCTCGCGAGGATCGATGACCTCCTCGCTTTCCTCATCCTCACCCGGACCGTAGTACGGTTTAAGGTCTTTGGCATGGAAGAGTTCGGACAGGATCTCCAGCTGATTGCCTAGCCTGTACTTGTTGGAACCACAAACCTCTTCAATCACGTACGGACCGGCATATTTCGGCGCCAATTTGGCTGAAATGCCTTGGGCAGCCGAAGAGAGAATCCTATTCCTCTTCCAAACCCAATCTCCGACCTTATATCGGGTTGCCGTCTCTCCCGGTCATAATAAGCCGCCTGACGCGCAGCTTCCTCCTTTGACTTGGAGTTGACCCTCTCCCATAAATTAGGGAGCTTCTCCATATGTTTAGCCCAATCCACCACAGCTTGACCTTCTGAACATTCAAGGGCCCGCTGATCTTGGGCTCTTCTGAACGTCAAAGGAGGTACCGGCTGACGTCCAAACATGAGCATTGCAGGACTATATCCCGTGGCGCTATGAGTTGCCGAGTTCAACGCGAAGTTGAACTCTGACAGGTGTTTATCCCAGCTCTTATGATCACGGCTTACGTAAGACGTGATCATGGTTTTGAGTGTCCTGTTTACTTGCTCTGTGGGATTCGCTTGGGGATTATACACGAGAGTCAAGGCGCGCTGGATGCCGTTCGTCTGGAGGTATGAATAGACTTCCTGATTCTTGAATTCGGATCCATTATCTGACAAGAACACCTCGGGCGCGCCAAACCTAGTGACAATTCTCTCGTGTAATTCCCTTGCGATTGTCTTCCCATTGGCTCTGCGTATTGCAACACACTCTACCCAGCGAGTAAACAAGTCTACAAAGACTAAGATGTACTCAAAACCTCGAGAGCTCTTGGGAAATGGACCGGTGATATCACCGGCCACCACCTGCCAGGGTCGTGACACTTATCTACGACCCATCAGCCCGCAAGGTGCTCTTTGTTCCACCTTGCATTGCTGACACACCGGGCAACTCTTTACGTACTCCCTGACCTGATCATACATCTTAGGCCAGTAGTACAAGCGCTTAGCCCTAGAGAACGTACGCTCTCGTCCCTGATGCCCTGCTGTAGGAGCATCATGGACCTCCTGGAGCACCTAGTGCCTTTTCTCCCTAGACAAGCTTCCACGCTTCATCGTTGTCGATGGACCCTTCACTGTCCTCATCAGGCTAATAATGATACAGCCTCCCTCCCACTACCTTCCAAGTAGGGTGAGAGTGTGGATCTTGGCATACTTCCTGGTATATTGTTGCAAGTACCGGGCGTCAGTGGTCTCCGGCCGACTATTTATGGCACTCACTTCAATCCCCTCCTTCTCATAGGCCCTAGACAATGCGTCAGGCACCACATTCAGATCCCCTTTTCGATATTCAATATCGAAGACATTGCCTTGCAATGCTAGCGCCCATCGCGCAAGTCTTCCCGTGGGATTTCTCATATTGTGGAGCCATTTCAAGCAACTATGATCAGTGATGACCCTGAAGTGATGCCCTTAAAAGTACGGCCGGAACTTTCCGATAGCCCATACCACTGCCAAGTACTCTTTTTCGGAGACCGTATAATTTCTCTCAGCGCTGTTGAGTGATCGGCTAGCGTATTCTATCACACGCTCTTCTCCGTCGACATCTTGCGTGAGGACTGCCCCGATCCCACTGTCACTAGCATCAGTTTGTAGTATAAACTGACCGTTGGTATCGGGAGATTGCAGTATTGGGGCGGAAGTCATCGCCTCCTGCAACCTCGCGAAAGCTCGCTCTTGCTCCTCCTCCCAAGAGCAACGTACATTCTTCTTTGTCAGGTGGTTTATAGGTTCAGCGATCATGGCAAAGTCGGGTATAAAACGTCTATACCACGAGGTCATTCCCATGAATCGCTTCACCTGTTTGACAGTCCGGGGTGTTGGATATTCAAATATCGGTCGTATCTTCTCTGGATCTGGTCTTACTCCGTCCTGGTTTACAAGAACTCCCAAGTACCTGACTTCCGTCTTGCAGAAGTGACTTTTGGCTTTGTTGATGGTTAAGCCCGCACTTAGAATTCTCTTTAATACCATTTCTAGGTGCCGCTTATGCTCCTCAAAGGACGACGAAACCACAAATACGTCGTCAAGGTACGCAAAAGCGAATGGATCCGGGCTTATCACCTTGTCCATCAACCTATGGAATGTCGCTCCTGCGTATGACAGTCCGAAAGGCATTCTCTTGAATTGAAAGTGCCTTAATCCAGGTACTGTAAACGCTGATATCGGACGCGATTCTTCCTTTAGGGGAATTTGATGGTACGCACTGCTCAAGTCCAGAGTAGATATGAACTTTGCATCCCTTATTCGTCTTAGGATGTCGTTCATATATGGTAAAGAGTATGCATCAGGTTTGGTAATCGCATTTACCTTTTGGTAATTCACGCAAAACCTATATTTTTCATCAAACTTCTTTACCATTACTATTGGACTTGATATTTGTAATTCATTGTTGTATAGTCTCCTTATTTATCTAAGAATTATGAGTATTATCAAAGTCAAGTCATTTTACGAAGACTTCATTACCCCGTCTTCTGCGAATTCTTTCTACAAGATAAATATCAGGATAAATAGATTTCTGTAGTTCTTGCTCATAAAAACCACCAACAATGGGATTTTGTTGATAATCCAGTAGGTGATATGTTACAGGTTTAGTTCTCGAAATACGATGAATAGTAAAAATTTCTGTAGACCAATTAGGCGTATATCCTTTTTCAAAAACGTGTTTAGACTTGCTCACTCGCACTTTATCTCCTACTTGGAATTTCGGTTTTTTGAAAAGACGATGATCGTAAGAGAATCGTGTCAAGACCTGCATTTCATTTTCTTTAGTCACGTCTTTAGGCTTCATATTTATTGTGCGATGTTTTCGATTATTATAAGATTCTATTAAACTGGGGAGAAAGTCAATCTACTTATAGTATAATATCCTATTAAAATGAATTTTTTCAACATAATATTTTTTAGTGTTCGATTGAAACGTTCACAAATTGAAGCTTTAAGATTGCTATAAGTAGAAGAAAGGTTTATTTTATATTTTTTCATTAGACTTTGAAAATTTGCATTGTAGAACTCTTTGCCTCTATCCACTTGGAGATTTTTACGAATGCGTCCCTTTTTTAATACAGACTCCATTGCGCTAGTGATATCTGTAGCAGTTTTCTGTTTTACTGAAACTCCCCAAGCATATTTAGAGAACGTATCTATAATAGTTAATAGATAGCGAAAACCTTTATTCTCTCTAGAATAGCTTTGCATCTCAACAAGATCAGCTTGCCATGTCTCATCTATTCGGCGTATATCGATGTTTCGACGGGGATAGTTTCGACGTGCTGGCTTGTGTAACTCATCCACCACTCTTTGATGTTTCATTTTTTCAATCTATTTGTTATAATTAAATGAAAAGTCAGACGGCGTAATCCTTATTTCTTTCTCCTTATTATTATTATTATTATTTGTTTGTAAATATTGAATCGTTTCTCCATACGATCGTAATTGTATTCCTATTATATTTAAAGATTTTTTAAGATTATTTATTGTAGTCGTAAGCGTATCGACGTTAGCTTCACTAGTTTTTTGCAGATTATTTATTGTAGTAGTAAGCGTAGCGACGTTAGTTTCACTAGTCTTTTGCAATGTTCGTAAGTTTATAGCATCGTTACTTTCCTTTACCTTCCTTTTTCTTTCCTGAGGATCAGCTATATTTGAAATTCTTTTCTTATCCACGTCGTATTGTACGTCCTTAGTGATTTTATACCCTACACTAGGAGGACCTCGATTACCCTCCTTTTTATTCAATATACGTCCAAACACATCAACACTCATTTTATTATTGAGGAATATTTAGGATTCTCTTAATATATATAGCCAGCTTCACGTAATTCTTCAATGATTGAATGAATTTCATTAATATCACTAGGATTACTGGCGGTTTGTTCGGCGATAAGCAATCTCAATCGATCAATGAGCTCATTTGTATCATCCCAATATACATTATAACGGGGTTCCTGCTCAGCTTCGCTTGAGCGGGACACGCTATATAAAAGTAACCGCGGAAAAGTAGATGGATAGCTCTCCAGAGCAGATCGGCACTCCTGCACCGAACGTCCTGGGTCCAGCAGCTCAGTTGCCTCCTTTTCAGTCAGAAAGCTTGGCCCGCGGAGAGTGTCGTAGGCTACGTGTGAAGATGCGCGACGGCCAAAGAGAGAGATTCGGGCGTGTACAGTCGCATACACAATCGCAATGCAAGGAACGGGGAGTCGGCAAACAATAAGCACTCAAATATGATTAAACGTGGATGCGTGTAAATTTTAATTAGCAACAAAGGAATACATATTATCAAAACGATCGATATGAACAAAGTTAATCGTAACGCAAACAGACTCGCAATAGCTTGACAGTGAAGCGAACGGAACTGCGCACGCGCTACGCGGTCAAGGTCGCGCAAGCACTCGCTCTGTTGTGAGCTGTGCACGATGGCGATAGCGAACTGGCGCGCACCGTTCGAACGAGGGAGCGACAGCGCTTAACCTCGTCGAACCATGTAACAGCGGATTCGCCTGTCAGGAGCTGGACGTTCGCGAACGGCAAACCGCACTTATTCGTCTCGGATATGACAAATGTATAAAAGTGACAGCACGTTCGCGGAGAGAGAGATTGCCGGTACCAACCGTGGCCACGACGTAACGAGCACCAAAGAAAAGGCGGGCGTAAATGCGTGGTTCAGTTAGCGTGAAAAAGGAGAGAGCGGTGTAGAGAGAGGCCAGGTACTTGATCTAGTACTTACAGTAAAGCCGCTCGCACTTCCGTCCTAACCCACAAATCAAGGGCACGCGACAGCGGGCTCGCTTCTACCGCACGCTCGCTTTGTTTTCGTCTGCTGACTCCTAATGGCACTTTTTTCTGGCGTGTCAGCGTACACAGGCACGTGTGAGGCTGGGTGACCGCAGCAGGCTTCGACTTGCGCGAGAAACGTTAGCCCGTCAATTGTCGAAAACGGACTGTGTCAATTTTTTGAAACTCTCTCTCTCTCCTCGCAAGGAAGCGTCTCCCCACGAGGTCCGCGCCGCGAGTCGATATCGATTATCGTACGCGAGTCGCGTCGCTTACCAGTTCGCTGACGTCCGTGATGCTGTAATTATTCAAGCAATATGGTAATTTATAATGAATATTAAATATATTAGTTGCTGGCTTCTTGGAGAGAGAGAGACATAACGAATATACAAACGATTCGTTATAACATAATCATATAATATTCCTTTTCTTGCTATTTTTAAGTTAGGAAAAAGACCTCTTCCATCAATAGTCAATTTTCGTTTCTGAGCACTACCACTTAAAGATAAATTTGGACCAATATACTTTTTGAATTTATTTACATGCTTATTGCGATATTCTCCATTTGTTTCATATCTCTTACGATGAGCGTTAAAGATTTCAAGAAATTTTTTATAATTTTCAATATCCGATGAACTGATTAATTTAGAATTAGGTTCTTTACGAAAGAGAAGTTCCATTAATCCAGGCGTCTTGCTGAATTCTGTATCATTCACAGTTACATTATCGTTTTGGAAAGAAATTGGAGAATTACCTATGACATATGTATTTTCATGCAAGAGAACGCCAAATGTCTTGTCTAAATTACTTTTCTGTTGCGGTTCATGCAATAGTCGAATATAGTTTCCTACAATCGAGTCATCCAATAGCTGTTTTTGTTGTTTTGTAGTTACATTTGAACTAACATTGTCTAAATTTATTGCAGTTTTATCAAATGATGATTCACTAGTCTTACTAAATCCGTCTTCATCAGCACTATCATCACCATCATCATCAGCATCAGCAATAGACATAATGGATTCAAATGTAGAATCAAGCGAATGTAATGTAGAATTTGAGTCATTAACAGTACTATTGAAATATCGAGATTTATAGGGAGAGTCAGCTGTCGTTTTTGACTTGAAAACTTTATCGAACGTAATTTTCTTCTCCTTGTTCTTTTCCTGTTCAGTATTATCGTTAGTTTTATCAATAGCTACATCCACAAGTTTCTTGAATGGATCTACCATAGGTTTAAAAGTTTCATTCAATGTATTTTCTAAATCAGCTTTGTCACGTTTTATTAGTTGATACTTATGTCTGATGGTATCACGAGCCTCAAATAATTGCTCGAGCATCTTCTTTTCTTTGTAATAGCGTCAGCCGTCCTTGGCCGATAATCCTTTCCCGCTATCACCAAATTCTTTAAGGGGGAGGTAAGGGAGGCGGTGTATCGCTCCCAGCAAGGCAGAAGAGGAAAGGCGATCGCAATAAACATTCAAACCTTTTACCAACCAAATACGTTTATTAAAAAATCGCTACCTTGAGCGATGACGAATAAAACAATCTATCAAACCTTAACCTAATACACAATAACTTCTTACCACTAAATGAGATGGCCGGCACGTTAGCGCCTTGTCATCTCACAATCGACTAGATATAAAAGAAACGAATAGCCAAAAAGGGTTAAAACCGATTAAGGAAGAGAAACGAAAGGAGAGAGTATGACCTGTTAATTGGCGAAGTCGTCTGGGCTGGCGAGTTGATCGTCTCTCTGCCGGCTGGTGACCTCCTTCGATATGGCGTGACTGGTGGACAAAGGGCCGCTCTCGAGGATACTTTTCTGGTGCGTTAGCTGGTATGCTCTCGCTTGCAGGGTCAATTCCTTAATGCTCGCGAGAAGCGACGCAATAGTGCGTGAGAGACTGCTTCTCACGCCCTCCCC
Source organism: Phymastichus coffea (assembly GCF_024137745.1). Lineage (NCBI taxonomy): Eukaryota > Metazoa > Arthropoda > Insecta > Hymenoptera > Eulophidae > Phymastichus > Phymastichus coffea. The sequence continues at coordinate 2,613,990 of NW_026706832.1, read as the reverse complement.
ACTCACTTACCTGATCGGCGGCACGTGGCACCGCCTAGCCGCACTATAGTTACACTATAGCAACACTCTTTCTCTCTCTCTCTCTCTCTTTCTCTCTCGATGACTAACGAGAGCGCATGTTGTTGCACGCTCCTGGCCACTAATACTGTTGTTGCTCTCTCTTTCTCTCTTGACGAAGAGAGAAACCGATGCTGAAACAAAAGACTGGCATCAGGCACGAAACATACGTGCGCCAGATGCTCGCCATTAGCCCTTGCTGATGGCTGAGAGAGAGTGAAGGGACGCACGGTGTACGCCATGACCAGCCTACACCGTTATAGCCCCTCCGAAAGCCGAAGTTCTCCCCGGAATAACAAGGCCTCACTTCAACCTCAAGTCTCTCTCTCTCTCTCTCTCACCCTTTGGGCATAGACTCACGACTTGGCTTGACGCAACAATAGATAACTTATTGAATAACTTAATATGCGTATGACTAGCTTAATTCTAAGTTAATATAAGAACAAAACCAAAATTTAGCTTAATAACGACAACTAAATTTTACAAGGGTTAATTACAAGGGCAAACGCGTGGTCCATGCACTGTAAAAGAAAATAAACTCGGGTCGACAACGCGTCAAGACGCCTTGCGCGTGTATTTACTCTTAAAATCAGCTAGGTTACTAATGAGAATACCATACCTTAAGGCTCGACGACTAACGATTACCCTCCAGATACTTGAGCATGAGGGCCCTAAGCTCCTCGGCTACAGGTGTAAGGACGACAGCACCGTTAAGCCGATGACCAACCGCAGCAGTCACTAGGGCAGCCTCCGAAGTACCCATCGGGGCAACCTCCGATATGTCCATCGGAGCAACCTTCGTCGAGGGCGATCGGAATTCGTCTCGCGACCGCGACTCCGCGTCGTTCGTTTGTTGACGAGTGCTTTTGCGTGCCAGCCTCATTCGATACGCCTTACCCGATTGATGACGTGGTTTTCTCGCAACCTCCGGAGTGGCGACCAGGGGAACCGTCTGTCCTGTTGTCACTGGTCCCTGACCTTGAGGAGCCTGCTGTGGCGCCGGTCTGTCCAGTTGGACAGGCGGCACGCTGGACAGCGGCTCACTCAAGACCGGAGCCGGGGCATCTCGGCTGGAACTAATTCTTGCCTGCTCCATCGAGTATGCCAGGCGACACCACGGGCAATCGCTGACGGTTGTGTCCAACCGTCCGCAATTGCGGCAGTGGTCGCGTCTGAGCGGCGACTTTGTGCAGTCGGCCCTGCGGTGGAAGCCCGTTCGGCAATTAAAACACCTGACGAAGGGAGGTCTAACTGATTATCACACGGCACAGATGCCAATCCTCGGAGAAAAGCCCCCCTCACGAGCCCGAACCCTACCTCTGAAGCGCTAGCCCAAACTGGCACACTCGCCGGGGCCGATACAACCGATGACCTTTCCCGGCGCCTTACACATTGGGTTGCCTCAGACGATGTCGAGGCATGCCCAGTTGTCGACAGGGGAGAACGGATAACGAGGATAGTGGAGACGACGGACGAAGTAGCGGCTCCTCCGTCTCCATAGGTTCGTCGACGCGCTCACGAGTCCCAGGCCTTCGAGTCAACGGTTGACTCGCCGCACGGCCCGTAGTGGCCACGGGATGCTGGTCGGCTTCCACCGATGCAGCGTCCGCAACCTCTCGAATCGATAGCAACGGCTCTGGGTCCCCAGAGCGCAACGGTGACTCTATGTTACAGGAGGACAGGTCAAACCGCGCCCGCCGTTGCCTCCACCCTGCGTTAACGCGCTCTTCATGTTCTCGCCTTCGCTCATCAGCCGAGTAGCCAGCCGGCGCGTAACTTTCCGGTCCATTAGTTTTCACGAATTGATAAGCGCGATCGAGCCTCTGGAGTCGAAGAGGCTTCCATGGCAAAGGTTCATGTACGTGCCTCTAAGGCGCCACTCGAGGCACTTCAGGAGCTTGTGATATCTCCTTCGCCACATCACCGTCTTCGTCGAGGATCTCCAACATTCCATTGGTACCCGAGGAACACAATACCGTACTATCGCGACCGACGCCTCATCCTCGCGAATTTGCGCGCGTCCTCGTGACTCTCCCGAAATTCGGCCTTGGGGAACGACCAATCGAGATACGTCGCCTGTCCGGGGACGATCCTCAGCAGGTATCCGTATCAACCGTGGGCTGATATAGGCCCTCCGCGACGGAAGCCATACGTGACCTCTCCGCCGCTTCGCGTATTGCGAAAGACGTCAGGCGGTAGGACGCACATTTGCGTACGGCCTCTCCCCAGTACCGTACCGGAGCGGCCAAACGCAACAACGTGGATGGAGCCTTGCCCTTTCTAAGGCTCACCAAACTTGACGTATGGTAGGGAATCCGACCCACCAGTAAAGGTGGAGGAGTCGGCATTCCTTGCGACCCGAGACTGGCACTGTCAGATGTCTCGGCCGTTGCAATCACGACGTTCTCAGGATGCTCCTTTTGGTTCACTTAGAAAAAACATAGATGATTGAGGGGAAATCTCTCGGGATTGTGATACCACGCGCCCTCTTAGAGGACGGGAGACCGCTCCGAAAGCTAGTTGTTGAGGACCAATGGTTCCGGCAATCCGAATTTAATTCGGGTAGATAATAAATTACTCCCTATCGACTGGAAATCGGTAGGTGCCACTACTGTGAGAAAAGAGTCGCGGCCGTGGTCATAGCAGTCACCCAAAGTTCTTTGCCTCGAGCTCCTGGAGTAAGGCCCGACACCTTTGTGCGAGAGAACAGTCCATTGGGCCGAGTAACTCTCGATGACTAGAACGCACTACGGATGCCGAAACCCTTAAGAAAAATATTTCCACAGAAGAGCAGCATCCTTCCTGCTAAGGAATTGATTAAGCCCTAATAGCTAAAACAATTTTACATTTGAAAGCGAAATTAGTGGCTGTCAGCTCCCTTTGAAAGCAAAAACCATGCACTAAACGTCCATCAGATCCAGTGCTGCTAATGGTGAACACAGGCTAAGATGATAGAAAAGGCGGAAACCTGACATGCTCACTCAAATGCTACTTTGGTTGCAATTCGTCAAACACCTAACCCTGACTTGACCAAAACGAGGTTTGATTAATATCAAACCCAGCGTGAAAGATAAACACGCTGGTACACTCGTAAATAGTTTTAAGTTATATTATAATCAAATTAGTTCTTAAGCAGTTAACAATAATTTAAGCAGTAACATAAGCAGTAGTATAGTAAATAGTATTAAGAAAGTTACCAATTAAAGATCAAATAAAACTAAAAATAAGAAAGAATTAAAAAAAAAATAAAAAAAAAATTATAGATTTAAACCTATGGATTTAAAATCATTAAATCAAATCAAAAGAAATAAAAAAAAACAAAATAAATAATCTAATAATAGATTAAAAAGCTAGGAAAATAACTAGCTTAATCAATTGTAAATAAAAGAGCCATGAGAAACCATGGAGAAACCCGCAAAGGTAACTAACGAAGCTCAAGTCAACACACAAGTACTCACTACTCGCACTCGAACGCCACTTGCTTAATTGAACGCGCACGATAACGCCATAACTAAAATCGAAAGCCACCCTCCAGAATCGCCAGCAGCGATCCCAAAGGAGGAAATTTATAACTAGACAATGCGTTGTACCTCGACAGTGATATGGTCAACCATTCTAGGTATAGAAAGGCGAGGAAACGTAAACAGGAGGCGACCGTTGAGAAATCAGAGCACTGCTCTAATACTCCGGCGTCAACTCAGTTTCCTTCGCAACCAAACAATTTAGACGAAAGCAAAGACGATTGCCCATCAGTTAAGAGGTACTTATAACTTCAACGCATAACAAAACCCTGAACCCGGAAACTGAGGATCATACAATTGAACCTCAACAAAAAGCGAGTAGCCAACGATGAGCTCGGAGAAATCATGACAGACAGAAATCTTGACATACAAGTGGCACTGGTGCAAGAACCATATCACTCGAATAACGCGATTTCAGGTATGGGCAGTGTCGCAGCCATTCACGGAGCCAAAAAAGGCGAAATGATTCAAGCTGCGATACTCTATAACCCGCACAAGGTCACTACTACGATGATTTCTAATCTGTGTGACTCCCACTATGTTTGCGCACAAGCAGTCGGAGCCTTTGGTGAAGTTTACTTCATAAGCGTCTATTGCCAGTTCAGCCACAGCAGGAAGACCTATCTTGACAAACTAGCTAAGACTCTAAAGCAATTGAAAGGCAAAAGAGTCTTAGTTGAAATGGATGCAAACGCCAAGTCAAAGATCTGGTCTAATACACAGGATAACAATGGAATAGTCATTGAAGAATTCATAGACCAATTCGGGCTAATAGTGGACAATAGGAGGGACCAACTTTCAACGTGTCGTAGTACGAGGGGTGAGACGGACATCGATGTAATTTTACATACATCAAATCTGTTAAATCTCTTTGCTAGCTGGGCGGTGAAAGAATGGACCACCAGTGAACACAGACCCATAGTGATCGAACTGGATTTTGCCTCACAACCAACCAAACTTATACGAACCGAAGAAACATTAGAACCAAGGTTCAATATAAGTAAAGCTGATTGGGAGAAATTCGGGAGACTGTAAATTCGAGAAAGAGAACCTATCTAAGCTCCCTTTAGAAACCTCTAAAGACATTGAAACATATGTTTCAAAATTTGAAGAGGTTCTAATAAGGGCAGAAAAAGAGTCTATTCCATCAAAAATGAGAAGAACGCGCTCTCAACTCTGGTGAAATCCTGACTTGCGAAGTAAGAAACGAACGATACAAGGACAACGCAAAATCGTCGCTCTGAAAGACAAGGAAGGACCAAATGGAAAACAACAAAGGAAAGCCCTCCAGAGATTACTTGGAAAATTGAGTCAAATGAATTCCGATTATGCAACGGCTATTAAAAGAGCCAAAAGTAACAGCTGGCGAGATTTCTGCACTATTGAAAACGAAAAGAATGCTTGGGCGTATCCATACAAACGAGCATCCAATAAAGTCAGAATCTCAAAAGCGATGTGCACGGTTAACCGTAATGGTTCAGTTACAAAAGACTGGAAGGAAACAAGCATGGCTCTACTAGAAGGATTAATGTCTGATGACGACCCAAACTGCGAAAACGATGCACATGCAAAGATTCGCAGAGATATGTGGGAAGTTCCAATAACCGGCGACGCAACGCCTTTCCTAACAACGGAAGTTGAAATGGCCCTTAAAGCGAACAAGGCAGGGAAATCACCAGGCAAAGATAGAATAGAGTCAGAAATGCTTGTTAATGCAAAACCATTACACCAGAAACTGACGCGACTTTTCAACGCCTGTTAAAATGCGGAGTGTTCCCCAGAAGATGGAAAAGTGGAATGTTAATCACGTTGCTAAAAGGGGTTGAAAAACCCGAGAACGAGATTAAATCATATAGACCCGTATGTCTACTCCCTATAGCTGGGAAGACACTCTAGAGGCTTATGATTCAAAGAATATCGAACATTCTAAACAGCTCGGACTGGCCTTCAGAGGATCAATTTGGCTTTAAGGCAAATAGATCCACAGAGGATGCCATGAGAATACTATATGAAATAGTTGAAGAGGCAGAATCTGATCCGTCGACCAAATACGTAGCCGCTATTCCACTGGACGTCTCAGGAGCATTCGATGCCTTATGGTGGACAAGTCTGCTTTCCCAATTGAAAGAAAGAAATTGTCCGAAGAGTGTATATAAGCTCCTCCAGAGTTACTTCAGTGATCGAGAAGTGGGCATATATGCTCACTTCGAAGAAACATTGAAAACGGTGACGAAGGGGTGCCCTCAGGGTTCAGTATTTGGACCGGTAGGCTGAAACGTCATCTTCGACAAACCAATCCGGGCAATCAAGGATGCAGGATACGAAGTACTAGCCTATGCAGACGATGTGCTTCCCATCATCAAGGCGAAGACACGCATTGATTTTGAAAGACAAGCCCAAGAAATCATTAATATAATGTCGGACTGGTGCAAGTCTGACAAAATGAAATTAGCAGTACAAAAGTCAACACTAATATGGCTAAAAGGCCAACTAAGCGAGAATTGGAAACCTACAGTCAAAATTGGGAAAGACAACATTAGAACGCACAAATCAGTCAAGTACCTAGGAATCACGATTTCGATGGGCTTCCAATTGGGATAACATATTCGAAACGTAGTTCAAGACTGTAATAACACCTCTTTCGAGCTAAGTAAAATAGCAAAAGCAAACTGGGGCTTAAAATTCAATTCCATGAAAAAGATATATAATGGCTTCCTACTATCGAAAGTTATATATGCTGCTGCAGGCTGGTGGCAAAGGACCAACATCAAACAGCAATCTGCGTTAGAAAGATTGCAGCGATCAGTTCTTTGCAAAACACTCAAAGCCTACAAATCGATCTCTCATGAAGCGGCGCACGTGCTTGCTTCCTCCCGACCGATAGCTCTCGAGCTTGACGCGAGAGTTGCAAAGTACTGCGTCAGGAAAGGGAAATCGATTAAAATGCACGGCATCCGAATTAAATCGGAGGAACTTCGAACGGGCAGACTAAAAATCTCAAAAGCCATACAACTCATCAACGATGAAATCGAAAGGGTATGGCAGGAGAGATGGCAGTAAGCCACAAATAGCAGGAGAACGTACTGCTACTTCCCAGTAATCAAAGATAGATTAAAGAAGAGGTGGCTAAATCCCAATCATTACACAGTACAGTTCATGACTGGACATGGTGCTTTTAAGTCATACCTCCACAAAAGAGGATTATGCGAAGACCAACTGTGTAGTTGTTGAGAAATAGACAGCGAAAGTCATATTCTTTTTAACTGCGAAGAAGTAAGGGAATTAAGAAAGCCATTAATAGAGGCCGTTGAAGAGGAGGGCTACATATGGCCTTGCCCGGAAACAGCCCTAGTATCTAGCAGGAAAATCTACAAAGTCTTTGAAGACTTTGCTAGAAAAGTCATAGAGCCCAGGGAAGGAGCACCTATAACAAAGAGAAAGCGTAGAAAGATAGTTACAAACTATGGTAGAAAGACGCCGCCTCTTACAAGGTTCTTAACCAAAGGACAAAAACTCGCACGATAATCTAATTTTTGAACCTAAACAAGCTTATAAAGCTTGAAATTTGAACGATAATTTTGAACATCAAACTTCAGAACTAAACTCTGAAGTTTGATAATTTGAACGCGAATTATCCTATTTAACCTAATATCGGAGTTTTGATTCGAATGCGTGGCATGGCCGGCATGAAACCTGAAAACTGCCTGGGGAGTCGCCTTGTCGGCTAGACGAGACCACGCCCTGACCTAACAGTCAAAAACATTAAATCGAAAGAGCAAATATCAGTATCAGCCACACATAAAAACCATTCCTTAGAAAGCGAGATCCGATTTTGGGGCGAAAACCGGGTAACAACTTTTTCGAATGACGGATACCCACCAGCGTGAGCGGGGATGACCGAAACGCAATGGGAAGACGTGCCTCGGTACGTCGAAGCGATGGACCTGTGAGTCGTGGGAGAAATCCCTTAATACAGGTACGCAGGGTGGGATGTTTTTCGAACGCGAGCCCAGGAGGGGAGGCTTAGCTGGTTGATCGTCTTAGGAATTTCCTCTGGTTGTCCTAGCTGAGTCTTTCTTCTGACATCCCAATTTGGGTTGGCCTCTGAGGGTAGTGGTATCAGGTCAAGCAAATCTCGTAAGATTTGTATGCTGCGTGCTTCCGACGTAGCAGACGTTGGGGCAACTAGAGTCCCGTCGCGCCCAAATAGAGGGTCAAGCCTTTAGTTTCGCTCTCCTTGAGCGTCGAACCGTGAAAAGATCGGTACTCCTTTCGGGGAGGTCGCCGCCTTAGATCAAAAAGGTTCCGACTCGCTGTGTGCGTCAGGGATGTCGTAGCTTCCCTTCGTCGTGACTTCCGGATCTCCAAAGTGTTTGAAAGCGAAGGATTGAAAGACAGTGGGCTATGCCAACCTATTGATTCCCAGAGAGAGGGGTGGTAATGTTTGATTACGCTGCGCCATCCTCAAAGCGGAAAAGTGTAAATAACACATATACATTAACTGTCAGACGTCTCGTTCGAGGTGCCAGAAAGCTGTGGTGGAGCCTCGACCAGAGTGGCCGACTGCTCCTCTTGTAAAGGAGAAGCGGCGAGCCCCTCGGTCTGGTTCAACCTCTCAGCCTCCGGTGCCATCGGCTATTGCGATACGTCAGGAAAACTCATCCCAATCGTAGCAGACGACTGCGCGGTACGGTCGGGCTCAAAGGGTACCGCGGCATACAAATCCGTCGTTCTATTATCCATCATTGTTACTAACACCTTAAAAATAAAATAACAGACATCCAAGTTATCACACCTATAGACCACATGCCTATTTGCTTTCAACTAATATCCCTTAACCTTTCGAGGTGCAAGGTATCGCTTTAATTCCGATACGTGCACTCGCGCACTACCATGTTTGCTGTCCGTCTGCAAATCGTATACTTCCTGTGATAATACTTTAACGATTTTGAACGGGCCGTCATACTTAGGGTCTAATTTCGCGTTCTTACTCGCGGCAGCGTTAGAGAGCGAATGAACTTTCCGCCAGACTAAGTCTCCTACTTGGAAAAGTACTTGCTTCCTGCCTCGGTCATATTCCTGCTTCTATTTTTCCTGAGCTTCCTCAATATGCTTCGCTACTAGATCTCTAAGCGCATTAAGTCGAATTAAACGGTCCGTCCACGCTTGCGTATCAATTTTCGTAATAGGCATTTTCTTTTCTAACTCTCCCCTAAGACTTTTGACCGGTCGAGGATCTCTACCAAAGTTTAAAAACGCCGGCGCCACTTTTGTGGACGACTGCGTCGCGGTGTTTAATGCGTGCCTAAACTCATGCAAGTAACGGTCCCAGCTTCTATGGTCTTTATCGACAAATATTGCGATCATAGTTTTCAGTGTCTGATTAACACGTTTAACTGGGTCGCTCTGCTGGTGATAAGCAGGGCACAGCACGCGCTTGATGACATGCTCCTGCAACACGCCCTGGAAGACCACACTCTTATATGCTTTCGCATTGTCACTAATTAAATACTCTGGCGTCTCCCATCTATATAAAATTAATTCTTCCAAGGCAGTGGCCAGAGCAGGCCCGTCTACCGACCTAAGCGGTTTCAATTCTACCCACTTGGTGAATAGATCTTGAATCACGACCATATACCAAAACCTATTCCTGCTACGTGGTAGCTCGATTACATCCGTGGCTACTACGGCCCATGGATACTCTACTGCACGTTTTCCCATTAAACCGAGCGGCGCCTGTTTTACAGTTTTGTACTCCTAACACTTTTTTCACTCAGAAATGAAGGTACTAACGTCGTACCAAACGCCCGGCCAATAGTATTCATGTGCTACTCTGTCATAGGTCTTTTCTCTACCCAAATGTCCAGAAGAAGGCTCGCAATGAGCGTCGCGCAACATACGTTCCCTATGCTCAATCGGTACTACCATGCGCCAACACTCTTCTCTGTTGTGATCGGATCAAGCAAGTGATTCTGCATAAACTTATAGAGCGTGCTACCGTCTACTCTCCAAGTTCTATACTTTTTCGGCCTAGATAATACGTCCTGAATCCGTTGCAAATACCATTTATCACTCGTATCCTCGAACGCGTATACCTCGCACTCATCCTCAAATTCTCTAGATATCGCGTCTGGCACATGATGTAATGCCCCTTTCCTGTGTATTATCTCACAATCATGTTGCTGTAACTCAAGTACCCATCTTTCTAACCGACCTCTATGTTCTCTTTTATTCAGAATTTCTGAAAGCGCGCTATGATCAGTAACTACAATAAAGTGTGATCCTTCTATGTACGGTCTAAACTTCTTTACTGCGAATAGAACGGCTAGAAACTCGATCTCACTAACTATGTAATTACGCTCATGTGTATTAAGCATTCGACTGGCGTAGCATATTGGATGCTCGCCATCCTCGAATATTTGTTCTAAGCACGCGCCAACCGCAGAAGATGATCCGTCGCAATGCAAATAAAAAGGGAGCGGGAAGTCCAGGTGCACAAGAACAGGCGCCTCAGTCAATCCGCGCTTCAACATTTCAAATGCTACTTGCTGCACTTCACCCCATTCCCACGGTTGATTTTTACGAATTAATTTCGTCAGAGGGACTTTGATATCACTTTCGTGTTTAATAAACCTCGCATACCAACCTACCATCCCGAGAAAGCGGCGCAACTGAACTACTTTTCTTGGAGCCGGGTAATCTACAATCGGTTGTACTTTATTGTTATCCGGTCGCAAACCTTCGCTGTCCAAGCGATAGCCCAACTACGTTATTTCGGTACAGAAGAAGTCCAATTTCTCGAGGTTAATCTCTAGGTCTACACTTACTAACCTATAAAAGACTTTCTAACCAAACGACATGACTATCGAAATCAGCACTAACTACCAATAAATCGTCAAGATACCAGAAAACGTGCGGTTCGTATTCAGGTCTAAAAAGTGCGTCCATGACTCTCATGAACGTTGCCGGCGCGTTTACCAAACCGAACAGCATTCTTTCAAACTCCCAAAGACCTAATCCCGGTACTGCAAAAGCTGTGTACTGCTTGCTCGATTCCGAGAGTGGAATTTGCCAGAACGCTGACTTTAGATCGATTTTTGAAAGATGAACCGCGCCACGCAACCTATCTAAGATTGAGTCCATGCTCGGCATTGGATACGCATCAATCTTCGTCACTTTGTTTACCGGCCTAAAATCTAGACAGAGCCTATAATCTCCGTTTTGTTTCAGTACAACTACCGGCGCACTACTCCATTGACTGTTCGACGGCCTGATTATCTTTGCTTTCCACAGGCGCATCGTTTCCTCCTGTGTGAAAGCCAAGATTTTCGGCGACATTCGATGCATTGGTGTTTTGATTGGGCGCGCATCACCGACGTCGATGATATGCTCGATACCACTCGTGACAGCCGGCGAGTCTCCAGGCTCAGGGACGACCCGCGATCGAGTGCCATGATCGTCTCGCGCTGAGTTTCCTCGTATCTATTCAAACCTGCGCATTCTGCGTACACATAAACTGCCTCGCTATTCGTGTCGGCCAATTGACACCAGTCGCTTTGATCGCCTGACCGCCAGGCACGATTCCCGAAATTAATGTTAATGTCCCATTTATTCCAAAAATCCGCGCCTAATGTAAGGTCGTGTTTGAAAGTTGACACGGTCGTTGCGGTAAGCCAAGCGAATCTACCTCCGATCTCAAAGCATAGTCTAAGATAGTCCAATATTCGCGGCTTTTCACCTGAAATACCTAGAATAAATATCGTAGGCGGCCTTAAACTTTCCTCATACCTTTGTGCAAGCTTCGGTCCTACAACTGATACTTGAGCGCCCGAGTCTAACAGCGCGGTATAGACTTCATTGCCTATTTTCACCTTCAAGAAAAACCTATTTTCGACCACGGCTACTAGCGCTTGATCTGACTCTTCCGTCGTTAGCAAAGGTATAACTGAGCCATGCTCAGTGTCTCCCCTTACCGAAACGGACGGTGCGTCTGTACAGACAGCCGGACGCTTACCCAAAACTGTAGTGTTAGCGGATTCGTTAAATATTGAACCTACTACGTCATTAGACGTGGAAGAGTTTACGTTCAGCTGAACTGTGTTCTTTCCGACCGTAGTCCATGCATCGTACTTAAGCAATGTTCCGCTTGTCGCCTCGTCCCGTTGTTTATGATCGACCCTAGCACTAACACGGTGAACCAAGTGTTTTTCACCTTGCGAATTACTTGATTTTTGGTTCTCTGGCTTTATAGGCTCGTCCAACGCCGAGGAAATAAACTCTCCATTAACTACAAGATCTGATCTCTCCAGCTTCTCGTCAGCTACATCGTAAGTGACTTCACTACCTGGCCTACAAACGACTTGTTTTCTTTCGTTTGCACCCGACTTCTCACCTAACACATTACTAACAGCGCGATCGAAATTCCTTATTTTCGGCGTGTCAACCCAATTACTTTTCCCTTTTAATCGCTCCTCTATCCATACCGGCCGTTCAATTTGCCTTAAGCAGGAGTCGCTAAGCGGTCGACGGCTCCCGCACCCAAATTTTCCTGTCTTACTTGATTGCAAACTGGGCAGTTTCGGAAGACAAACCCGACGGTATCGCATACCTGACATACTGGCTTAATCTCCGTCGGCCTGAGTGGACAACTGTTTGCATAATGACCAGGTTGTCTGCACTTATAAGAAACAATCGGCCGCGCACTCTACGCGGTCGGGTACTGAAACCTCTGATGGCCAACCAGACCACACGCGAAACACGCGCCAGCGAAAGGACGTTGTCCTCTCGCGTTGTTTGTTTGAGCGCCGTTCGCTCGCCCTCGTTGTTGAGGAATTAAGCTCGGCGCAGAAAACATCGGCACCTGGACGGCCGGCGGCTGCGCTGCAACATTCGGCTACGCTGCCTGCTGTGAAGGGCGATTAATCGCCTGTGGCTTGGTGCCTTGAGCAGCAGCTGCGGCAACTTCGCCCTTTGCCCCATTGCCCTTAGCCTTTGCTTTCTTCTTGCTCGCGCGCGTTTCCTTAGCTGACTCTAACGTCAAAATCTACTTCGCTTGCTATCTGTTCAACCGCCGCGACTGCTTTCTTCTCGGCCAGCTTTTTAGGCTCGGAATAAGCAGACTCCGGCACGAGCGTAACGACCGCACTCGGTGGACGCTGTCACCTTTGTCTACCCGACATACGGTCTTCTAGAGCTAACCCTGCTTCCTTAAACTAACTTAAATTTTTAAAGGTTTTCGTCTCTAAATAACGCTTATACTGCGGGTGTAGCCTTTCCACTATGATAGCTACTTGTCTCTTATCAGATACCGGAGGATCGAAGCGTCTCAGAATCGATTGAAAAGCGGCTACATAATCAGAGATACGCTCGCATTCTCCTTGCGATCTCTGTCTTAGCTCTTTATTCAGCTGTTCGCGATTAAGCCGGCGACAAAAATTAGCCGAAAAATTCTTTTTGAATTCTATAAGAGTCGCCCACTGCTTACGATTAAGTTCGTACCATGAACGCGCCTTTCCACGAAAAGTAGTGCCGATAGCATTTAGCATCTCTTTATCCGAAATCTTATAGTAGCGCTGACAGTCCTCTAATCCTGACAAATAACTCATCACGCTCATGTCATCATTGCCAGAGAAACGAAGCGACCAAGCAGTCAACGCACTAACGCCATCGGCCGGCACGCCATTTATGTACTTAACGCGTTTCGGGCTTTTCTTTTTCTTTTCAATTTTTACTGGCTTGTCGCCGTTGTGCGACACGCTTTTCTTCCGATCCTCTATTTCAGATTCGGAGGAGCTCGAGAGATCAACAGTACTGTCATGGTCCGACAAAATTTTCGTTTTCGCCTTAACCGGCCTACTCTCCGACGCTCTCGTCGAAGCTCTAGACTCCAAGCCCAAGTCTCTTTTATATGATTTTCAAACGCACGCGCGCTCATTACAAGGTACGCGCACAGCCCTTTCCCATTCTCGAATCCATGTCTCTGTTTCAGGTAACGGGGGCGATCTATAAATAGCCTCCAGAGAGCTATTCGGAAAGGGTACCTGATTCACCGGTACTTCTCTACGCTGGGGAACGCTTGAGCGAGCCTGATGGGCAGGACCGGCAAACGCTGGCACATTGAGCGCCACGTGGCCAGCCGACGGATCGGCTTGCAACGGTTGTTGAGCCTGTTGCGTAGCCTGATCCGTTCCACCCTGCATTGCTTCTCTTTCTACCCTATAAACCGCATTGGTACCGTCAGTGATATCCTGTTGCACTTCCCGTCGGTAAATCCATCGCGGGACCGCTGCTATCGCACCCCAAACCTGGCTAAGTATACCATTGCTACGCCTTTCTAGTTCAGGCGTAGCCGGCGTACGTACATCTAACTCTGGTATTACTATATCAGCGGCGCTGGTTGCTGGTAAAATTTCCTCCTCAGGAATGGGAGTAATGACCCTATCGCCCGGCGGCCGAATTGGCTCTGGCAGGAGGCAGCGCTTTCTGTTGATTGCGTCGCCTATCCTGGTGATCGCCACTCTGCCGCCCTTGGCGATGCGATCCTAACCGGTTCGACTGTCCTGTTCTCGCTTTTGTCACTGCTAATTGCCGTATACATCGGCTCATCGCGCGATAAATCAGGCACGCGATCCGACGTAAAATCGCTCGGCTGTAAGGGTGACCCAAGCTCTGGCCTGTCTAACGCTATCATGAAACGAAAGTACCTTTCCTTAAGTTCATCCATCTCGCCGTGCAACGCTAACCTACGGTAACGCATTAATTCAAGCAAACCGGCCGGCGCTATAGAATCGATGCGGCGCTTGACTTCTTTAACGCGAGTGTCGCGAAGCAATCTACGCATCGTAAGCCGATTTTTGCATGCGAGCGGCATATTAAAAAAAAATTTTGTCTTTTTGACGGCGCAGTTTCAGTGATAACGGACAGTCAAACAAGTGTATAGAACGCGATAATCAACACGCTAGGAATTTAACAACATAACACAAAAAAAATAAAACGAGAAGAAACGAAACAAAAACTAAACTAACCGTCCCTTCCCCGCGTCATATGCTGGCAAGTTATCGCCCAGCATAAGACGACAAAGGAATGCGTCACGCGGTTGTAAGCGAACACCTCCACTAGCCAAATTCCCCAACATGAACACGTCACGACACGAACAACCCCGCCAAGCCGCGAGCCGATATCTGAAACTTATACTTACAAGGCGGCACGTTGTTTTCCAACACACGTCTTTTTGCCCTTGTTCACACAAAAAAAAAGAAATCACTCGCGTTCGCTAATTTACTCTATTTAAGTAATTCGCGCACTTCTAAACGTTCTCTCTTACTGCCTCGCTTATCCCCACAAGGGATGCCATGTAATAGCGTCAGCCGTCCTTGGCCGATAATCCTTTCCCACTATCACCAAATTCTTTAAGGGGGAGGTAAGGGAGACGGTGTATCGCTCCCAGTAAGGCAGAAGAGGAAAGGCGATCGCAATAAACATTCAAACCTTTTACCATCCAAATATGTTTATTATAAAATCGCTACCTTGAGCGATGGCGAATAAAACAATCTATCAAACCTTAACCTAAGACACAATAACTTCTTACCACTAAATGAGATGGCCGACACGTTAGCGCCTTGCCATCTCACAATCGGCTAGATATAAAAGAAAGAAAACTTAATCACTAACTCAGCTGTGCCGGCCCGCGAGAGCCTGGCACAGCGCACAAGTCGCGAATAGCCAAAAAGGGTTAAAACCGATTAAGGAAGAGAAACGAGAGACGAGAGTATGACCTGTTAATTGGCGAAGTCCTCTGGGCTGGCGAGTTGATCGTCTCTCTGCCGGCCGGTGACCTCCTTCGATATGGCGTGACTGGTGGACAAAGGGCCGCTCTCGAGGATACTTTTCTGGTGCGTTAGCTGGTATGCTCTCGCTTGCAGGGTCAATTCCTTAATGCTCGCGAGAAGCGACGCAATAGTGCGTGAGAGACTGCTTCTCACGCTCGCCCCACTCAATTGCCTAATCGGAGGCACGTGGCACCGCCAAGCGTGGGCAGTGTCGCGCGTCTAGCCGTACTATAGTTGCACTATAGCAATACTCTCTTTCTCTTTCTCTCTCGATGACTAACGAGAGCGCATGTTGTTGCGAGCTCCTGGCCACTAATACTGTTGTTGCTCTCTTTTTCTTTCTTGGCGAAGAGAGAAACCGATGCTGAAACAAAAGACTGCCATCAGGCACGAAACATACGTGCACCAGATGCCCGCCATGAGCCCTTACCGATATCGGAGAGAGAGTGAAATGACGCACGGTGTAGGCCATGACCAGCCTACACCGTTACATCTTTTTCAAAATTAGCCATGTTGACGCTTGTAAATTCTGAAGTTAAATAATCTTCATTCGTTCACTCCGCTATATTTATAGCAAAAGAATCGAATTGTTTACTATACCGTCCATGATTGATTGGTATATCTCTATCAATAACTATAAATCCATGATTATCGTCTCTCCAACATTTTGAACAAATTGCTTTAAACTTCTCAAAAGTCATGTCTGAGTTAACATGATCGTTGTAAATATGTTTAATATTCACGACATCTTGTCGAAACGAAACTAGTAAATTCACATTATCTCGAATAAATGCTTCGGTATGCGAGCGTATGATTGACAGAGATAAAAACTATCTACTTTTTTATGTCTTCCCATACAGAAGAATGCTCTGACATTGTCCTGCTTTTCAGTGGATATCGTAAAAATCATGATAGAATTTGGATTAGCTTTATCCGGTGAAAACTGCCTCATGCTCGCTGAATGCATAATTTTGTATACCATCAATCGGTTCCAATAAATCTTTTAAAAACTTATACTTTGGTTGATTTAGGGACCAATCAACCAAAGTTAATAGAATCGTTAACAAAATGTATAATTATATTAGATATCAAGATTTTAATACATACAATTGCGGCCATCTTTGTATCCAATTTCTTTTAAACAAACTATAGAAAAAACAACTAGTATAAAAAATACTTATTCGACGAATGACTATCATTTGATATGAATCTGTCATGGAGCATATACTGACATTGAGTCTCTCGGGAACACCATCCGTACTCGAATCATATTATTTTCCACCGATCGAATGGATACCAAACAAAAAATACGTTCTTGGTCTAGTTGAGCTATTAACATTCAATTCAATACCAAACATTAACGTTGGTTATAATAAATTTTACATTGAAAGTCAAGAAGCTATCACTTTACCGACTGGTAGCTACGAAATAGAAGATATTGAAAGTTTTCTCAAAGAAAGCATTAGCACCTAAAGGTATATCGTTTAGCCTGAAACCAAATAATAATACTTTACGTAGTGTCATTCAGTGCAGCCAAAAAATACATTTTGAACCAAAAGATTCTATTGGATCAATTTTAGGCTTCACTAAACGCACGCTCGTTGAAAATGAAACACATAGTTCTGACTTACCCGTCACTATACTCAAAGTTAACGCTTTATGTGTAGAGTGTAATATTTCTCCAGGCTCTTACATAAACGATCGCAAAGTACATACTATATATGAATTTTTCCCAGCAGTACCACCTGGATATAAGATTACAGAAGTTCCGTCTCACGTCATTTACCTTCCAGTCGTTGTGAGTAGCATTGATCATTTTCAAATTGGTATAGTTGGTCAAGACGGAAACCAAGTTAACTTTCGAGGAGAAGTCATCACAGTGTGAAAACATATAAAGACCATATCTTAGTAATGGGTATCATTTACAATATAAAGAGCGGCTGAGGCTATATTAAAAGACAAAATTGTAAAACAGCAGCCAATAAACAGCGAGCTATCAGATCGCTCACACCTCAGAACAGTCAATTCCTGAAAAGCTTGAGACTGAAAATCGTCGAAAATCGTGGAAGAAAATATTGTATATTAGTGTGCTGTATAAAACAACAACAACAATATGGAGTATCTACATATTCATTCAGGTGTCGCTTTCGATGAGTCTATAGCTCATTATGAAGTTTATGCGCATCAGCCTTATTCATTATCATATTTCAACAATAGCGATGAAATCCATATAGCAATTCAACATCAAGATTTATCTCTGCTTCCATCACGCAGTATGATTCATATTTGTGGTAAGTTGACCAAGCCGGACGGTACTACGCCAGAAGAGAACTCTTTATTAGTCAACAATGCCCTCTGTCATTTGTTCGGGGAAATACGATATGAAATAAATGCTATTGAATTTGATAAAGTGAAAAATGTAGGCTTAACAACCCTCATGAAAAATTGCCTTTCACTCAATCCATGTTAGAGCTCTATCGCTGAAAATGCCGGATGGAATGGTGATAACAATGAAGTTCTTATATGTAATGCTCTAGGTTTTTTTGATGTTACTATCCCTCTCAGTATGTTGATGAGCTTTGCTGAAGACTATCGGAAAATTATAATCAATGTCAAGCATGAACTTGTTCTCATAAGATCAAGAGATGATTTGAATGCTATTTTAAGTATTCCAGTAAGGAATCCTGATGCTTCAGAAAAATTAAAAATTACTTTAACTAGGGTTAAATGGTTGATGCCATATGTGATGGTTGCAGATAAAGAAAAAATCAACTTACTCAATTAGATTGGACGAGATCGTGCAATTACAATGACTTATCGTATTTGGAAAATGTATGAGTATCCAAAATTACCACTTACATCAAAGCATGTTTGGAGTGTTAAGACTTCCAATCAATTGGAGAAGTCTCGCTTTGTTATTTTAACTTTTCAAACTAAACATAAAAGTTCAGCGAGTGTTAATTGATGTAATTTTGATCATTGTAATATTAGTAATGTGAAGCTATTCCTCAATTCACAACGCTATCCGTATGGAAATCTCAATTTGAATATCAATCAAAATCAGTATGCTGTTCTCTACGATATGTATACTCATTTTCAAAACGCTTGCTATGATAAAGAAAACGAGCCGTTACTCAATAAAAAAGATTTCATTAATAAAGTGCCGCTAATAGTTATAGTCTGCTCCAAACAAAATAAAACATTAAAAAGCGCACCAGTCGATGTTCGCCTAGAATTTGAAACTCAGACTAATTTTCCTGAAGATACAGCAGCCTACTGCTTAATATTACACGATCGTATTGTACAATATAATCCAATTAGTGATGATGTTAAAAAATTAGTTTGAAATTAACAAGACATTATGTAATCAATGTATACAATGCTTTTCCATAAAAAAGAAAATAAAATATATATATTGTTGGAATTTAATAAAAAACTACCTATAATCATACTATATAGTGACTATGATGCTCTATACTTTCGAATGGTGAGGTATGGTAACTTTGCCGCCCTCTACTTTCGAATAGTGAGGTATAGGCTTTATATAGAACAAACACGTCCCTCTACTCTCATAACGATTTGGGGAACTAGTAGAGTTCACATTAACTTCAGCATCTTTTCAAATGGATTTCGTAATATATTTTCAAGGCTTTCACAGTTTAAACGAGACTTTTGTTTGTAAAGAACTCGCATATCTACCACCAGATATAGATACTATTCCAACTGTGTTTTTCTTCGAACTACCATATCATTGGTTTCAATTTCCTTTCAAGTGTCGAAAAGTAAATCATTTTTTAGAAACGTGTCATCATGGTTTATTATGGAGATCCGGTCTTATTCCATATAAAAATTTAGCACGTGTACTAAACAATCATTTAAATAATTCTAGAAATATTTATGTAAAAGGATTAACAAAGAAACAATGGTTACAAAAAATTTTACCTGAAAAGTAAGTATTTTTATTTATTTATTTTTTTGTTAGAAATTAAAATCATTATTAATTAAAAATTTTTTTCCTTTTTTAGAAAAATTTTAGAACTTGAAAGCGAGATGAGATGTCCACAAATGAGCGCACTACCTTACCCATTAGAAACAATATGTGCATATCATTACAATAAACCAGCTAACTTTGTATGTGCCGTTACAGATGCACAAAGATTATTTTTATGGATAAAAGCTAGACGGAAGCAATCTGAAATGTAAGGTATGATGAAGTTGACAATATTACATAAAAAAATTCAACTCAATATTTCAATATAGCGATGTCAACTACTGAAAATAAAGATTATAGACAGACTGTATTATATTTAATGTATAGTTGAATGAACAATAAATTAATAATTAAACGAAAATTCTATAAGTTTTATTAATTAATATTCAAATAAAATCAACTGTAAGGTTGAAAGGTTCCCGAAATCTAATGAAACTACTACAGCGCTTGCTGAGAGAAAGAGAGAGAGAGAGAGAGAGCTGCATATAGCTTACCAAGCTATATGCTACCCTCTCTCCAAGGTCCCACATACCCTACTATCGAAGGAGAGCGAGAGAGAGAGAGAGAGAGAGAGAGAGACCCCATCATATAGTTTACCAAACACCCTACCGACTTCTACAGCATCCTACCTTAACAACCTCTGTAGGTGGGTGGGTGGGTGACTGGGTGGGGCACTCTGTCGAAAGGGCCCACTAGCACGCGGGAGGTGTCAAACGAAAAACAAATGCCTTTTAAACTCTCAGCATGGGATCTCACTTTAAATTAAAAGGTATCACTACCGCGACACCTTCATCGGGCGGCCTCTTTGTGTTCCAGAACATACACATATCCCTTATACATTTGCTCGTGTCCCAGAACATACAAATATCCCTTATACATTGGCTTGTGTCCCAGAACATACACATATCCCTTATACATTGGCGGCATGCGGGAGGTGTCAAACGAACATCAAATGCCCTTTAAACACTCAGCATGGGGCCCACTGGCACGCGGATGGTGTCAAAGGTACATCAAATGCCTTTTAGACACTCAGTATGGGGTCTGACCATAAATTAAAAGGTGTCACTACCATGACACCTTCATCGGGCGGCTCCTTTGTGTCCGAGAACATACACATACTCGTATACCTTATACATTGACGGCATCCTTTTTCGGCTCCTTTGTGTCCCAGAATATACATTGTTTATCTACTTATAGGTAGATAGAGTGTGCGTGTGCGGTGTACCGAGGGTACAACCAACGCGAGTTTGACGCGAGGATAACAAGTCGTTGTTGCATCAACGAATTTCGACGCACAAGCGTTTGAAGAAAGCATGGCTGAGAAAAATGTAAGTTCCTTCTCGTACTTTGTCTCTCTATCGGCTTGCTTGCTTTTTCTCTTTTACCCTGCGCTGCTTTATTAAACTGTATTATTATAACTCTACAATTGTATTATTTATGTTTTCATTGATATAAATAGCAGTTATACTAGTTACGCATTCTTTTGTCTCGCCTGACTCTTGTTTTTTTCCTGTGCTAATTCTATTCGTATTCATTATTCGCGATTTTTCTTACATCTACCCACGACGCTCTACGCTGGCCACGAGGTAGCATTTATGCAGACAACTAGGGTCGGCCGAGTACAAGCCTTTGTACAAATCCAGTAACAAATAAAGCATAGTATCGCCGATAATATCTTATTTATAATAATTTTCTCTCTATAACGCAGTGAATTCTATAAACCGTTATAAGCTATGAAATCAATCTTATGTTAAATTAGAAGCGGTTCGATAAAAAAAAATAACATTCGATTCGGTGCATATGATATTTTCAACCTGAGATATCGATCTATAAAGTCGACTTA
Source organism: Phymastichus coffea (assembly GCF_024137745.1). Taxonomy (NCBI): domain Eukaryota; kingdom Metazoa; phylum Arthropoda; class Insecta; order Hymenoptera; family Eulophidae; genus Phymastichus; species Phymastichus coffea. The sequence continues at coordinate 2,592,750 of NW_026706832.1, read as the reverse complement.
TTCTATACCGCTAATTCATTTGTAGGGTGGATCGAAATTATGAAATTTTTCACGATAAAAGTGTTTTTTTATACTTAATTGACAATGTAAATGTAACTTTCGCGCACTGGAGCCCTGAGCCCATAACTTGTTGAGTTTTATTTAACACACTTTATATTAATAAAATACACTTATATAACTTATACAAAAAATATACAGTTGCATCCCGTTGTATTTTTCAACAATACAATTAATGCAGGCCCTTCCTACATTAAGTAACTTGTAAATATCGCAACACAGAATGCTTAACACTCCAATCATGATGCACTCAGCTTCACACTTAAATGACGGACAGTTTTTTTTGGCTAATAATTGAGAATATCAGTATTTTGTTTGAACATCGACAGGTCTCCGCTTAAATATAATTGGTTTTCGCACCTTCCAATCGAATTTAAATGTTAAAACGTCCTCAGATATATCAATCAAAAGTTATCAAGAATTTTAAACTAACAATTCAAAATATTGTAGACACTTTTTTTATGCATATGCATGAACTGAAATAGATACTATCAGAAGAATGTAGATATTTTGTATGGTAGATATATGTAGACAGAATAATTTACATATATATATGAAACACTATGATTTATTTATTTAAAATGTTGATAACTTTCAATAGATTTATTCGACAAGATTTTAATATTGAAATTCAATTTCAAGTTGCAAAAATTCACAAACAAAAATTATATTTACGCGGAGATAATGTATTGATGTAGCGAAATAAAAAAAATCAGATTCTTATCTATTTTTAGTTTTTGATTCTAAAATATCACTTTATTACATTAATAACAGTATATATTCAACTGTTCATGTGATTTGATTATAATTTTTCCATAGATAGTAAGAAATATCTAGAGAGTCTAGAAATGTTTATAGAAAGTACTACAGAATCTGAATGCTAAGGTTTTGGTAAATATACAATTAAATTTATAAAATGAAACAAAATTAAATAAAATGAAAGTTCAATTTTTAAAAGTAGATGAACTAAGAGTTAAAGAAGAAGGGAAAGGAGAGATAAACAAGAAGAAAGAAGAGGTAGAAGCAAGAGAAGAAGTGGGAGATAACATCGAAGAAAAAGGAGAAGAAAAGGGAGAAGAAATAAACGAAGACGGAGAAGGAAAGGGAGAAGAAATAGAGGAAAATTGAGCAGAAAATACAAAAATGGATATTTTGCAAAAGATTTATAGACGAGAGTTTGCTAGTTGCAAACCGAAGGTCGAATACATATGTATGCACATACGTATACACTTTAATAAAACTCACCCCATCATGCACACGGTAATAGTTGAAACACACTATTCCAACACAATTTTCTGATACGATTAATGAATAACGTTAATGTATAAATTTTAAAGGTGGAAATAGATATATAGAGACAAAATGTCTGCAGAATCGCCATCGGATGGTATCAAAAATAATGATGACATTGATAAAAAAGAGGAATTGAGAAAAATGACTCCGACTCGAAAAGAACATTCTCAACCAATTCCAACATCCCTTTTTGAGGGAGTGGTTGGTATATACTGATATCATTTAGGTATATTTATTGTACAGAATTTGAAAATTTAAAGATTTTATATATTTTAGAATTTGTTAATAACGCAGTGGACGAAAACCAACAAATTTCATAAGATAAATATAGATTCATGTTAACAAAATTGTGTATTAATGTGCGTCATCGATGAAATACAAAATGTGAATTAGTTTTCTCTTATTATTTATGTTTGTGACGTCCGGGTCACTATCTCAGGTACGTCTGAGGTGGACGTTATCTCAGGTGCTCTATTTGGTTTGCGTGCGTACGCTTAAACCGGGATGAGCAATTGGAGACATAGAGCTTTTTTATTTCGCGTTTCGCGTTAAAAGAGATAAAAATAAAATTGGACTACAAGTCTCCCATCAAACACCAGGATCCAATGGAAGCGGGACTTGCATGTGAATATCCCAGACCTTGCTGGAATTGTCACATAAAAGAATTTAATTTTTTCTTTAACGGCGCGACTGTCTTATAGAAAAGTATCCCAATCCTTGCTGAAATACTTTTCGAAGACTTGTTTTTTCGAATTCCGGTCTAGCTATTCTAATAGAAAGGAAGAGGAGAGATAGCAATAAAAAATTCGTTTAGACTTACTTTTCTTTTATTTAATGCAATTGACTGGTACTTGGAGAGTCTGGACCTGGCACTTGGTCGAACTTCGTAAAATGAGGAAAACTTATGAGCCTTGCGAGGAGCGAGAGAGTGGGCGATTTTCGCTTGCGCACGCCCTTTTAAACCCTGGGGCTGATTGGGAGGAAAATACCTCTTTCAGTCCCTCAAAATTTGGGAAGAGTGGAAATGCCAGTAAATTCTAATTGGCTGACTGAGATTTTCCCTCCTTTTCTCTTTCGGTTTTCGGGCCCTAATTGGTTCAGGGGCGTGGTGAGAATTGGGGGCGCGCGTTCAAGAGTATGGGCCCTATCTCGTTAGATGGCTCTCCAAGTACCATTTTCATTACAGATTTTCTCATAATTATTAATTTATTTGTTATGTGAATTGTTACAATTAATTCTTAATAATAACGCAAGTTTCTTAATATCTAACATATTTTACGCGAAAATCTCTAATCCTACATGTTTACAATTAGTAACTTAAAGAATTAACTAAATTCGTTGTTTAAATAATATGGAATGAAAAAGGGGCATTATTTAATTGTGGACTATATAATTGATTTACTAAAGTTCATTCAGGTAACTGTTTTTCGACTATTTATCTAATTTCCTAACTTATAATTTCAAAACTTTGGGATATTTTCGATGATTATGCGGTAACTGCGTTTCTAATCAAAAAGTGTGTGGGAGGTTTCAAGAAGCTGCGAAATTCTCCTATCATGCTATTATTTTCTTAATTCATTTATACAAAAATAATTATTGAATTTTTTCTATATAGCAAAAGTTTTAGCTTCTACAAGTGGAAAACTTTTGAGTGAAATCGTGTAACAGGGTGTAGGCAGAATTCCGCGGCTCCTTTACTCTATATCTAAACCTACTCAAAAAAAACTTTACGATCTTTCGGAGTAAAATTCGGAAAGCGCGCGACAAAGGGACGGATATTTTCACGTGTCCTCCAGCCGCTTCAGCTGAATGCTTTGCTCATTTACGGAGTTAAAATTTAAGTTACGTATTGAACACGCAAAAGCAAATGAGAAAAAAAATTAATTTTATTGATAGTAAATGGCCCGACGTAACTTAAACGGTTACTTAAGGAACGCAGCGAGGCAAAGTAATCGCTAATTAAAATGTAATTGTAGAGCATGGCAACCAAGATTTATTAACATTTATTGTCGGCAAAAGAAACTATTATTAGTTTGGATTGAGGACACTGGATTTTCTTTTGGTACGTTGGCATCAGTTTCTTGAGCCTTAACTGGGATGTAATGGGGTATCTGCATTGGCTTAGGAACTCTACTTGCTTCTTCCTGGGATTTTTCATTTTCCTTCTGCATTGAATGGCCTAAGTGGATAAGGAAAGTTGTGAGACTATTCCATATGGCTCCAAGAAGTTGGTAGGACCACCCATAAATACTATGCAGAGCCATACCATTGATGAAGATTTCTATCACCTTTTTACTTATTTGTATAATAAAAAGGATAGCTATCACTCCTGCACTGAACGTTCCAAACGTCATGAATTTACCCCACATTCGATTCCAAGTGGTATGAACTAAGCGTTCTAAAGTGTTTTCATTGAGCAACTTATTAATTACTCCTTCTTGATCTTTCATCGCATGTCCTTTGATTTCTCGAGCAACATCATTGATGACAGCTGATTGTTCGAGAGGGTACATGATTCGATTTAGAAGATCCTGCAGATCTTGTTCAGTATAAATACCACTTGTAGCGAGTGTTGGAATATCTTGATATTTCCATGTCATTTGGGCAAAAGGCTTCAGAATCTCTGGTGTTCTGGCATCTACAGGACGTAGCGTGAACTTATACCAATTTTCGTTGACATAAAAGTGAGTGGACAGTAAAGCGTTACAATCCACTATTGTTCCTTGAGTCTTGAGTATATGTGTTTTAGGTGTCATAAATTTGGTAATATTGTTATGGACTACTTTTAATTCTTCATAACATTTGGTCCCCGGCGAAATCTTTACATCTACCGGGATACATTTGACGACGTGAACTACTTCGCCAGCCGTTACCGCCATATATCCAGGTCCTTTCATCAAATTGTACGCGAATTGATCAGGTGAATACGTGGCTATTGCTAAAGCATTTTTTAAAATCTCTCGTTCTTGTCTACAACGCTGTACAACTACATCTCTATACAAACTATTTATTTGATTTTTTATATAACGCTCGACGAATACAAAGGGTCAAGCCTATTAAGATGGTCAAAAGTGCCCCCAACGATTTTGAAAAAGTGGATGGACTATCTTGTTCAGCATGAAAAACAACTAAGATTCCCAAATTTTTAGACCCCTAAGTTCAAATGGGGCCTTATAAGGCCCTATTTTGTGATTTTCAGTTGTTCGACGATATCTCAGTCAATTTTTGAGCTAGAAAATTCTTTTTTTTTTAAATTGTAGAGTTTTTTAAGCACTACAAATCGGGGTAACTGGAAAAAATTTTGGCGGGAAATTCAAATTTTTAGAGACGTTCGAACATTTTAAAATGCGATATTTCAAAAACAAAGACAGACTCATCTCTGAAAAAAATATATATTATGTATTTATAGTCCAGAAATGTCTGTGAATTTTTTCAGATTTTTAAGTGGTGGAACCCCCTCAAAAAAAATAAAAACCGATAAAAAATACAGTTTTTTTACTCTAGAGCCGCGTAGGTTAAACCTACGATAAAATAAATACCACCATTGTGTTTTACGAAAAAAAATACATCGAAAACATGTATTATACGTTTAAAAATGGTCTAAACTCATTATTAAATCAGCAAAAATGATATTCTGCTAAGACTGTCGGCCTTATCCACACTGTAGACAGCTATGCCTTTTGTATTCAGAGGTAATTTAATATCATTTTCGAACATATGTTACATGTTTTCGATATATTTTTTCCCGGAGAACACGATGGTGCTATTGATTTTGGCATGTCATCCACCTAAGATGGGTCAGAAGCGAAAAACCAACAAAAATCCTGATTTGTATGGTCTTTATATTATTCATAAAATCTCAAACAATCATTGTACATATTTTACATAATTTTTTATTCTCAGAATTAAATAATTATTGAACGTATTTTAATTATACTTTTTACCTTGGAAACTGGAATGATTATTATACATATTTTACATATTATATTAAATAATTTTTTGTATTAATTATTCTAATGATGATAAATACAAAACATGCAATGCATATGAATTTCAGTTTTGATTCTTTTCAATCTATTAATAAATAACCCTGAATTTTAAATTAATCTTCATCACTATCTTCTTCAATCACGGGAACTGTCTCTACTTGTTCGAAAATCTGCGTCAGTTCTTCTGCAGGTCTTAGAATTTTTGACAGGTATCTTGCGTGCGATAAGTAGTAGATGACCGAAGCCACATGAGAGCAGCAGCCGATAGTTCGCATTCCGTTAGAACATTCACAATAATGGCGTAAGATCCCAGCGGTGCCTATTGTATTAGGTTTGTAATCAATATAGCAATTATAAGTTCGTCGAGAAAGATGTCGAGATCTGACTTGAACTTGTTTAATTGTACGCTGTCATTGTACGCTAGATAAATTCTCACACACAAAAATTGTTTAATATTACAAACTTAAATTATAGCATGTGCCATGTAGAAACACTGAGAAACACCGGCTCATCTGATCACTGTATACTCGTGCCGGCAGAACCGTCCGCTAGAGTCACTAGTCGCAGCGCCAGTGGCAGCCATAATAAAAGTTACTAACACCATGCATCAATCCACCTCGAATCGCATATTTCATTATATGAATTGATTGAAGTATAAAATGCTAGTTATTTAGATTCATATTGTTTCTCTATTTGTAACGAAGGGAGGATGATTATTATTTTCATCGAAGACTAGTTATTTTTTCAGTAATCAATGAAAATACCATTCTCGATAATAATGGTAAGGAAGATCCCTGAATGTTAGGAAAATTTGCTCCCCCATCCTCTTAAAGCTACCAAACTATACTGTTGCCTCTGATTTTCGCAAATAATTAGTATTATTTCTGGATTTAATAATCAAAATAATATTCAATGATAAAAACTCTCTCATATTTAACGATAAAAACATAATTCTTCACTTAGTGTACTTATGATAAACAAACTGAATTTTAGCACACCTTGTAACTTAAACACCATATAGGGACCGAGCGTACGGAGCAGTACGGCTTCAGCAGTATGCGCATGCGAGAAATTTTTATCCCTACAAGAGATCGATTTTTTTTAATGCTTATACGTAATAAATACTCTATATGTTTTGTAAATTAAATTTCCATAAAATAAGAATAATATTTTGTATACCATAATTTTACCATAATCATTCAAGTTTCGAAGGTAAAAAGTACAATTAAAATACGTTCAATAATTATTTAATTCTGAGAATAAAAAATTATGTAAAATATGTACAATGATTGTTTGAGATTTTATGAATAATATAAAGACCATACAAATCAGAATTTTTGTTGGTTTTTCACTTCTGACCCATCTTAGGTGGATGATATGCCAAAATCAATAGCACCATCGTGTTCTCCGGATATAATATATCGAAAACATGTAACATATGTTCGAAAATGATATTAAATTACCTCTGAATACAAAAGGCATAGCTGTCTACAGTATGGATAAGGCCGACAGTCTTAGCAGAATATCATTTTTGCCGACTTAATAATGAGTTTAAATTATTTTTAAACGTATAATACATGTTGTAACAGGCTGCCGTTTAACCTACGACCTATTAATCGTATTTATTATTTCGGTCAAACGACGCCTTGTTAGCTGCGTGCCGTAAGCACGTTCACCTACCTTGTCCGGGAGTGCGCCTGCGCAGAGTTCCCTCGCCAATCCGAGTTGGGTTCCCCAACTCGCCACTTGGCGGCGCTGTCGCTCTTGCTTAGCAGCGCTCCTGCGGCTGCTGCTGGAAACTTGGTTTGCGATTCGCTTCTACCGATATCCGCGCGATCCGTGCTACGCTACCGGCTTATTCGAATCGAATGTCAACAAACACGCACTCCGGCCAAAGGAAAGACAAAACAATGACTCGATTAAGAATAACGATTGATCGCTTTATTCCAATAAATTGAATACACGGGGAATTTGCCGAGAGACTCTCGCATGCTAACTCAGATGACAATGTAAACGAATGGAGAGAGAGAGAAAACCTCGCGACCGCCGCGAACTAACCGCTCGCACGCTATAAATAATTTTTTCGCGCACGCTGCGCGGGATCGCACGCTACAACAATATAGGGGATGGTGCACCTACCGCGAGACTGATGAGGATACGGTGGCCAACCGTATAATTAACTGCTCCGCCGCTCGCTGCACTGCCGCTGTTATTGCTGTTTTTGTTGGTGTTGCTGCTGTAGGCGCGCACGTTTCCTCGTACGTACCCTCTGCACTCCACGCACTTTAATAAGGTCCGCGATTCTCTGGATCTCACTTGAGGAATACCAAACGCAAGGTTCGCACGATATTTCGCTGTGCTGCCAGACTGAGTGTCACAGTCGTACTGACTACCGAACTCTCCCCTCCCGGTCATTGCCCCTACGCGCCCTCTCTCTCTCTCGAACCGATCGCGGCTATTCCGCTCAGCCGCTTATTAACCTACGCGAGTCGAACGATTTTCGGTAATCGTTGCAATGTTTTCGATGTATTTTTTTTTCGTAAAACACAATGGTGGTATTTATTTTATCGTAGGTTTAACCTACGCGGCTCTAGAGTAAAAAAACTGTATTTTTTATGAGTTTTAATTTTTTTTGAGGGGGTTCCACCACTTTTAAAAATTTGAAAAAATTCACAGACATTTCTGGACTATAAATACATAATATATATTTTTTTCAGAGATGAGTCTGTCTTTGTTTTTGAAATATCGCATTTTGAAATATTCGAACGGCTCTAAAAATTTGAATTTCCCGCCAAAATTTTTTCCAGTTACCCCGTTTTGTAGAGCTTAAAAAACTCTACAATTTAAAAAAAAAGAATTTTCTAGCTCAAAAATTGACTGAGATATCGTCGAACAACTGAAAATCACAAAATAGGGCCTTATAAGGCCCCATTTGAACTTAGGGGTCTGAAAATTGGGGAATCTTAGTTGTTTTTCATGCTGAACAAGATAGTCCATCCACTTTTTCAAAATCGTTGGGGGCACTTTTGACCATCTTAATAGGCTAGACCCTTTAGAATTAACGTATGCGAATATGTCTAAATTACTTAATGATAAATTATTGAAATGAGACATCATCGTATTCGACCAACAAACAAAATCCTTACACAGATCAGACAATCTGTTTCCAAAGTCAGGTAAGAAGTAATCATTTGTTTGTATACCAATACTTGGTTGTTTGTCGTTATCGATTTTTGATATGACTTCTGTGTTAATTGCATGGATATAAATGTATGTTAGTGAACAATTTTGGTTTTGTTTTGTAGGGTCTTCATCTTGTGAATATCTTTTATCAATCAATTCTTGCGAGTCTATTGTTGCTGAGCTATCCAAATCTAATTTGTAAGACTGCAAGGATTTTATTATTTTGGCCATTGCTTTTTGACAAATATCATCATAAAATTTACTATAAGATACAATAAGACGTATTTCAGCATTTTATCAAAAATTTTCAAGTCATCTATCCTACACATTTTACAAACAGACGTTTTACAGTTACATTTTTAGTTGTAAAACAAGGCCTTTTGACAACGGAATGTACTACATGGGCAACGTCTGTTCTAATATGTGTATTGAGTGTTATATGTACAGGTTCTCCAAACAAAATCAAAAGACATGTATCTTTGTACGTAGAAAAATTGATGAAATTGAACGCTTGACAAGCACCATTCTGTATAGCTTTACCTCTGTCAGTCACCAGCTCTTTAGGTATATTTGCACCAGTTTGCAACCACTTTTGAAGCCATTTTACATAAACAGTAGTATCATTCTGTTCTGAAATAGCTTGAGTTATTGGTACAATCAAATGGTCAATATGAGTGCACATAACTGATAAGAATATATCGCTGGAATCTCCACCAGGCCTATTTATTTTTAATGTGATTGATCCTGTGGCATCTAATTCTAGTGCATTACCTAGTATTTTTAAAATATCGTTATGAACAGCTACTTGCTCTGGAGACCAATACATTACAAAAAATGGATCATATCCAATACCCTTAAAAAATCGGTTGAATTCTACATTGTTTTGTAAATGTGTTAAAGAATCAAATAGTTTCACTCTAGACTGTATCCCCAATTCTTTATTTTTTGCATCTTGTCTAGCACTTTGTAATTGCGATAGTTTGAATAAATGAGGTGGTTCAGGATCTCCGTGTGCCATCAGTTTTCTTGCATTATCTCGTCTCCATTGTTTTGGATTAGTAGTCAACAAATCTTTTTCAATTACTGCTTTTGCAGCTTTTTGCAAACGAACTTTTTTTGAATGTGGTATTTTTGTAGTGTTTGTTGTTGTAACCGTTAAAGAAATAGGCTCATCATCTGGTAAAATTGCTTCAAGAATAACTTTAATCTTTGAATGACAATCGGTACAATCACCTACCATTTCTATGTAATTCCAATAGAGTGTCTATGGAAACTGTAGGCACCTGGTAACTTTTTTTTATCGTAAATTAGTTTTCTAATGATATCAGTCCCTCCATCCTGTATAGCTATTGCTGAACGTCCACAATTGTAATTTTTTTCTATTGGACTAATAGTATTCCATTGATCAACGGACAGTGTGATATCAAATTTTAATTTTTTTCTATTCTTTTTGTATGTTTTCTTTTCACTGGTTTGAAATTCACAATCGGAATTATCAGTATCAGATTCATAATAGTTTTCTGTATCACTTTTTCTGTCAGTAATAAATTCTAAATTTTTTGATTTTTTATAATGTGTGAGAATATCATGTCTGTCTTTGTAGACCATCTTGAATAAATTGACACAATTAATTTTGTCATCTAGTGAGAAACATATCTCTTTCCACACATTATCTGATCGGTTTTTTAGTATTACACTATTTTCTGGAAAGATGTTATAGTCTAAAATTTTTTTTTTTATTTTTTCAGGAGCAACAGCAGGTTTACGACCAACCATAATCTACCAGCAATTATATCACTATGAACAAATAGTGCAAAAATTAATATTATCGGATAAATATTCTTCAAATTTTAATTTTATTTGTAATTTAAATGTAATTTTAGCAATGTGATTATATTTATCAATCAATAAGTGTGAAATACATACATTCCACTATTCCTACTACTCAATTTCATTTTATCGACAAAGTACGTTTGATTTGAATTCTTTTATATATTTCGTAAAAATATCGCTCTAAATACCAATATTTTCAAGACGTTTTTCAATTTTCCAAAAAAGTATTTTTGAGTTTATCGATTTGAGTTATCGATATTTTGAGTTATCGATTGAAAAATAAGTGGTTGTATTTGAAATGTGAACAAATAATTCAAAATAAATATTTTGCAACACAGTAATAGAACTATTTCTTACCTATACCTTCTTTCAAACTTTATAAACTGTGAAATGTATAATAATATAATTACTATTAATTAATGAAAATCAAAACAAGATTTTGTTTCTGCTCGGAATACGGTGAACGGTAGAAGCTGCGAGCTTACAGAAGCGAGTATTCAAAAAAACAAAAGACGATCGCAACAAAGCCACGCGCACTAACAGCCACGACTGCATAGAATTAATTCTTTTTTTTTCTTATAAAATCAAAACAAGATTTTGACATTTGTTCCGAATACGGTTTACGGTAGACACTGCGAGCAACTGTATGCAGAAAAACAAAAAACCATCGCAACAAAGCCACGTGCAGTGTAACAGTTACGAACACTGTGTAGATTCAATTCTTTTTTTCTTATAGAAAAATGGAACATTCTATTTATTCATTCATATACAATCGATAAATTGGCAACTTAAAACAACCTACGTGGAATTTAGAAGCTGAAATCGAAATTTTAAAAAGAAATTATATGAACCATAATCAAAATAAAAAATTGCAAGTGGCTTGTAAGAAAAATATCGAAGATCATTGTCATATTTTTTTGTTTTTCTACCAAGCAGAAAAAACTTCTTTACTTTTCTGGACAACTACTCAACCAAATTTGAATGGCGTTATAAATCTAGAAGAATTCAGCGGAAAATGGTGTGCTTTTTATTTACAACACTTTGTTGTGTACCAGATATTCGAATATCACGAGGAAAAATTAATTGCTCCACCGAAATTTTACATTTTCATTCATGAAGATAGCAAAATAACAAGGAGTGCAGAAGTGCAACGTCTTATAGAAGGAGTAATTTATTGTCAAATTGTGTTTCCCGAAAACAGTGTGTCATCCAAGACAATAAGACTATTTAGAGATGGATTTGAACAAAAAATGTACATGACACAGAATTTGTCGAATAGCAATTTTACTGACTTTGACATGGACACTGTAAGATTGGCTTGGAGCATGAGCTCGGTCAAAGTCATAGAAAACAATGCACAAACAATAGAGACATTTCTTAAAAAGTATAAATTAAGCTACTCATCAGGTAAATATACATTGTATGAAAATATTTTATTTGCAAAATCTAAAAAAAAATCTTGTTTTCACAGATCATGGATCCCAAATGCGAGACTAAGAAGTGTATCTTGAAGCTTACGTATAAAAACATTCTTTTTATATCTTTTATTTGAATGATTTTTATGTAGAAGTCCAGACTTTTTTAATTAGAATAATTACTCATGATACACATGGTGAACATTGATGTTGATACGTTGTAGGCTAGAGCTGCAGAGAATAACGCCATCAATAAAACATCAAAGAAATGTAGAAGAACCTGCAATGGTGTTAAATGTTAAATAGATACTTTGCAGATAATATTTATAATTGTCTTACATGTCACAATATCAGTTTATTATCGACATTTGAATTAGGACCATACCTGTCAATTGACCCAGATGAAGTTTATAGAGAATCCAGTTTTGCAACAGAAATTGGTCTCGATGCAGGCAATTTCACTACTAATTTGAATGGCATACCCAAAAAGCTGATAGTGAAAAACAATTGTTTTGTTTTGTGTGGAATAGTAGAATGCGTTTCACCTGCTGACGAGAAAGGATGGGACATTATATCGCATGCTATGTAATACATAATGACTGGAAATATATTATACATACCAATGAATATTTGCCTTTTGTTTTTCATATACTCAAATCATAAACTTATTTATCAAGTTGTAATTACAATAGATTTGATTCAAACGGTTCTCACTGATCTCTGTTCTCATCAAAGCCTGGTCGAGGCCAATATTTGAATAACTACTATTTTTAACTTGTCTTTGCTCTGCTCTAACTCTCTAACTAACTTTGCTGACGGTATTATTATTTGATTCGCCTAGCTGGAAAACAAAAATAACCATTAGTTGCTTATTGTTTAAAGATTAAATCTTTAAACAATCAACAACTAACCATGCATAACTTTATTGCTTACCTTATTAATAATGGTATTTTCTCACGCTCTAGTCTCAAATTGTTTCAAAAAACTGTAAAAATAATTGTTTATTACCTTTGCCTCTCCCTTACGCGATCAAGATAGATCTGACGTTTGGCACGAACGCACACACACATATACGATGTACGAGGTTACAAGGTATCGAAGTTTCTTCTGCGATAGTCTTTATTCCAGTACGCATGCGCGCACGGTATGAATCATACGTTTTTATATATATAGTTTTTTTAATAATTTTGTAGAAAATATTGTTTAATTGTCATGCAAATTGACTGGGCAAATTGAACTGGCTAGTGGGCAATTTTTTACAGTTTCGGGAATTAAAAAATTTAGAATAATCAAAAAGTTATTAGAATTTGAAGTCGCTGCTAATGAAGCATATCTTTATTAATTTTTAATAGTAAACTAAAAAATGGGCAAATTAATCCATTAGCATAACGTAAGTGGGCACTTAAAACACTATCGATTTGTAATTTTTTTTTTCATTTTGCAATATTGGTGCAGGCTGGACCGGGGGGGGGGGTAAGAAATTTGTCACGGTTGAATGTGAGGTGAGAGTGAGACGTGAGCTGAGGTGCAATAGGTAGAATCAAGAATGGATAACAATGATCATGATGTTTTCAACCCATTCGTCGAAGACAGACAAAATCAAGGTGCATATATTTACTACATTTAAGTTTAAAAATTTTATTGTTGTAGTAGCAATTCAAAGTTTATTTAAATCATTGGACGATGTTGAATATTTGCCTGTTAAATTGTAAATGATTGAAATAAGCAATGACCTTTTAATAAATACCATCAGAACGTACTCGTAATTTGCATTGTTCAATTTATCAGTAGTTCTTATTTCCTACTTATTTTTCTTATTATAATATTGTTGCCATATATTTATAAGCACTTTATTCTTTTTTTTAATTAAAACAACCATCGATTATTCATTTGATTAATAGATTATTTTCAAATAAAATCGATTTCAAGAATCGATTATTTTGGTAATTCGATTATTAGGAATCGAATACTTTTTCGAATAATCGAACATCACTAGTCCACCACTCATTTAGATGCAACAACGTGCATCTGCGCTGAACATGAGGTGTAGCCCTGTAGATCTATTCTTGATCTACATCCTGTGCCCATTCTTCAACGCTTTACCAGGACTCTTCAGTAGTATCATTTTAATACGATCATAAATATATTTTTTATGACAATTTAAACAATTATTTTGTTAATAAAAAATTATCTAAAACGTTTTTGACTCGGTAGTTTTTAAATTCATAATCAGGAACTTAATATAGATAAAACAAGCTTGGGTGGCGCAAACTATCCCAATTAAACACGAAAGTTTATGTGTTAATTGACGAATATATTTAATTGACGAATCAGCGCGGTGTATATTTAAAAGTCAATAGCTCCAATTGACTTTTAAGTAAATATCTATCATATTGCTTAACTTTAAGGTGGTTGTTACATTTGAAATGATAATACTCTTGTAAACAAATAAAATAGCGAACATTAGAAAAATAAATTTACATTTTAGCACCCGAAATTATTTATAAGTAAGTATAAAATATATTTTTTGACATAAATTTAAAGGCCCGCTTTGTTCTTTAAAATGAGTCCTTACAAGTAAAAAAATATTAATTTTTAAGCTGAGATATTGTTGAATTTGGTTATCGTGAAAATCGCAAAAAAATGTTATAACTTTGAACATTTTATGTGCGTAGAAAAAGAAATAGATATCTTTTGAACATATGGGTAAATTTTTTTGTTGATTTATACACAATCTATTTTATAAAAATGCCTCTCATATGAAAATTTGTGAAAACTCTGCAGAATTATGAATGTTTCTTTGTGGAATTGCTCATACTTTAGTTTTATTAAGTATAAAATTGATTAAAACCAATACTTAATAATGCGCATTGTATCAACAACTGTTATAGATATACTGATATATTTGTAAGAGGTTGTGGTAGTGCTGGAGCTGTACGGCGGGAACGTCGTTTGAATCCTTCTGCTGCTAGCTCCTCGTGCTGGACCCAAGGTCCCCTATGCGCCTTGCGTCCAATGATTCTCGGCGTCGAACGAAGAGTGTTGTAAGGTCGAGATGAAGAGAAAGAATGCGTCGTATCTTGAGAACTCCCTTTATTTACAGCTTAGTTTACACCGCTTAAGACACTAGATTTATGGCACTTAACGAGCGCGACATTTATTGCGAGCGGCCACAGCTGTGGGCACGAATGAGCGCGGGGGCAAAGCAATAGCTCGAGGCACAAAGCCTTGCCGGAGAGCGCACTGAAGGAAAGGACGAAGAACAGCTGTTCACGTCTAGGGCGCTGAGCGGTAACTGACTGTGATGCTCCCAGTCCGCTCGCGGAACGAGCGCTTGCTTGCGCGGATGGCGGCGAGACTGGGGAGTGCTGCCTTCTGGCGGCACAGGGCGTCCGGTCGGTGAGGACGCTACAGCCACTCCCCCCCTGGAGGTCGCCTGTTCTGAGGGCGACCCTTGATGAGATTGTGAGCGGATTGGAGGTTCCGTGGGCGCGAAGTGGACGCGCTTGGTTGGTGCGGCTGCTGGCTGCGGTAGATCATCCGCGGTGTAGCCTGCTACTAGAAGTGAAGTGGAGACCGTTGCTGGTCTGCCGTCCACGTCGATGGTGTACCTGTAGTCGTCGAGTCTCTTGATGACTCTGTGAGGACCTGAGTAAGGAGGAGAGAGTGGTGGCTGGATTGGGGCCACGCGTTTGAAGACATGAGAGCAGGTTCGAAGATCCTGGTGCATGAAGACTCTGGTCTTGATGTGGTGTGCGGTGGGCGTAGGCTGCACAGCACGGAAGTGATCACGTAAAGCGTCGAGAAAAGAGCTGTGGGAGATTGGCCGGTCGTCTTTGACGAAGAATCCTCCTGGCACTCTTAGTGAGGTACCGAAGAGGAGGTCCGAAGGCGAGGCTCCGAGGTCCGTCTTGAAGGCTGTGCGTAGACCCAGTAGAACGGTTGGGAGGATGTCCAACCAAGGCACTGTGGAGTGACAGGTCAGCGCTGCTTTTAGCGTGCGATGCCACCTCTCTACCATTCCGTTTGCTTGGGGGTGGTAGGGTGTTGTCCTGATGCGGGAAGAACCTAAAAGTTGAGCTAATGCTGAGAAGAGGGCAGACTCAAACTGCGGACCCTGATCGGTTGTGATTGTAAGTGGAGTACCGAAAATGGCGATCCAATCTCTGTAAAAGGCTGCTGCAATTGTCTCCGCGGATGTGTCCTTCAGCGGAATTGCGTGTGGCCAACGAGAGAAACGGTCTATGATGGTTAAACAATATCTATGTTCTCTTACCAGCGGCATGGTGATAATGTCGAGGTGGAGGTGACTGAAGCGCGCCTCGGGTACCTCGATGTGGTTTGGTTGGTTCCGTGTGTGACGGTGAATTTTGGAGCGTTGACAAGGAATGCACTCCCGTGCCCAGCGCAGGGTGTCTTTCTTGATGCCCGGCCAGACAAAGCGTTCCTTGATTTGTCTGCAGGTTTCTCGGCCGCCTGGATGCGAAGGAGCGTGGACAACGTCGAAGGCTAACTTGCGCAGAGAGAGAGGCAAGTAAGGGCGGACCGTGCCCGTTGCGACGTCACAGAGAACGCTGTTCCCTTCGATGTTCAGCGACTGGAGCTTCAGAGAAGTTGAATCTGCTTCGGAAATAGCGGCTTCTGGGTCTGCCTGGGCCTCAGAGATTGTTCTGGCGTCGAGCTTCGTGGGCATAGTGATGGTGCAGATGCGCGAAAGGGCGTCTGCGACACAGTTTTCATTGCCTGGAATGTGTATAATGTTAGTGCTGAACTGGCCGATGAAATCCAAGTGATGCAGCTGGCGTGGAGAAGCTTTTTCGGGCCGTTGATGAAAGGCCTTGATGAGAGGTTTGTGGTCTGTGCAGATTGTGAGGTTTCTTCCTTCCACTATGTGTGCGAAGTGTTTAAGTGACGCGAAGATAGCTAGGAGTTCGCGGTCGTAAGGGCTGTACTTCTGTTCCGCTGGCGAGAACTTTCTGGAGAAGAAGCCGAGTGGGGCGGGTTTCCCGTTGACGAGCTGCTCTAGAGAGGCGCCGAGGGATGAAGAAGAAGCGTCGGTGATGAGGAATAACTGGGCTTCCGGGTCTAGGAAGCTTGATGAGGTGGCGTTTGCTAAGGCGGACTTTGTGGCCTCAAAAGCCTCCTCAAGCTGGGGGGTCCAAGAGATGGGACGCCTGTCCTTTTTCTTGGCATTTTGAAGTTGGTCGTTTAGTAGGGCTTGATGCTGGGCTGCGTGCTTCATGTGATGGCGGAAATAGTTTATGGCGCCGAGAAAGCGCTTGAGTTGATGCACTGTTTGCGGCTTGGGGTAGTTGATGATTGTGTCGACTTTGGCTGCAGGCGGCTTGAAACCATCAGCGTTGACTGTAAACCCTAGGAAGGATACTTCCTTCTTAGCAAAGGTGCATTTGAGCCAATTTATACGGAGCTTGCTGGAGAGCAGAGCGTCGAAGACTGCGCGAAGGTGCTTGAGGTGCTCTTCATAGTTGGAGGAAGCGATTAGCAGGTCGTCTAGATAGACCGCAACGAAGTCCATATGTCCCAGGATGCTGTGCATGTAGCGTTGGAACGTTTGAGAGGCATTCTTGAGCCCGAGGGGCATTCCTAAGAATTCAAATAATCCAAAAGGCGTAGTGACTGCGGTTTTAGGCACGTCCTCCTCTGCGACTGGGATCTGGAAGTATGCCCGTTTGAGATCGATGGTTGAGAAGATGCGTTTACCGTGGAGTTGCAGTAGTAAGTCGATGATGCGAGGTATCGGGTACCGGTCTGGCAGTGTCTGCGCGTTGAGGTTCCGGTAGTCGCCTGTTACTCGAAACTTGGAGTGGGTGGCTTTGACGATGTGCAGCGGGCTGGCGTAAGGGCTTTTGGAGGGCCTTACAATTCCGAGCTGTTGCAGCTGAGTGAGTTCAGACTTAGCGGCTTTGAGCTTTTCTCCTAGGAGTCGGCGTGGTCTGAAGAAAACTGGCGGTCCCAGCGTTACTATGTGGTGCCTGATAGCGGCCGTAGGGCCTGAGTTGAGGCTGTCGGTGGCCTCGAAGCGGTTGCTAAACTGCTCGACGAGTGCTTGAACAGCTTTCTCGTGCGCAGCAGAGGCCAAGGACTGAGGAGAAAGTAAAGAGATAGAATGGACGGGAGATTTTCTGATTTCACCTGGGATAGAGCGTAGCGAGGACTCGTCGATTAGACGCCGACGCTTGAGGTCCGGCAGGAGACCGTAGAAGGCAAGGAAGTCAGCGCCTAAGATGGGCGTTTTGACTTCGGCTACGATGAAGGACCAAGCGAGCTTGCGATCTAGTCCCAAGTCAATTTGAGCTGTGTGTCGTCCAAAGGTTTGGATGGAAGATCCGTTAGCAGCAGCGAGTGTCGGTCCGACATACGGCAGGAGAGAAGAGTAGGTCGAATGAGGCAGCGTCGAAACGACGGATCCGCTGTCGACCAGGAAACGCGTGCCAGAGGAACGGTCCATCACATGGAGACGATTCTCTGACCAGGAGTTGGCGCTTGAAGGATGAGCGGAGCTGAGGCTGCTGCAGGGTGCTCGGTCGAGCAGCAGCGTTAGCCGTTTAAATTATTCTGTGGAGGCTGGCGCTGATGCGGATTGGTGCTTAGCCAAGCGCATGGCAGACTGCACCTGGAGGCGGCAGCGCCGAACCTGTTGTGGTAGTAGCAGATGCCGTTAGCGTGAGGCCTGGGTCTGGACTGCGAACGACTTCTACGCTGGGCGGAAGTGTTGAGCTGGGCGGTTCCAGTAGGAGAGCTGGGCGGGCTGCTTACTCTGATGAGGATTTCACGAGACACTGAAATTAGTTCGGAAAGTAAAGTTCTTATTTCTGAAAAGTCCGGCGCGCGCTGATGCGTTGCTAAGATAGACGGGGCGTCGATACTGAGGGTGGCTGGCGACGTGTTGGAGTCCAAGATTGCGTCGGCTGCGTCAAGGAGTTCTTGCAGAGTGCATTTAGCTTTGAAGATTTTTAAAGTGTTGCGGGCATGTTGCGGCAGCAGAGTGAGCCATCTAGTTTTGAGTAGGTCTTCTGTAGCGTTGTTTCCGGCTAGCTCGGCCATCTGTCTGTAAAGTTGTGAAGGTTTTTTGTCACCGAGTTGCATGCAGGTGAGCATTTGCTCCAGCTGTTTCTCGGCAGAGTCCGCGAGGCGTTCGAGGATTCGCGATTTGAGAGCCTCGTATTTGTTTTGAGCGGGAGGGTTGCGAATGATGTCAGCTACTTCGTCAAGGGCGACATGGTCTAGGGCTCTTATAACAAGGTTGAATTTCGAGTCGTCGCTCTTGATGCGACCGACGTTGAAGTCTGCTTCGACTTTATAAAACCAAAGCTTGGCTCTCCCTGGCCAAAAATCGGGAAGCCGGCACTTGGTGACTGATGCGACGTCTTCGTCTGCTGCTGACATTTTGTCGTCGTCGTCAAATTTTAAGGTGCGAGCTGGTGGAGCAAGTTGCGGGTGAAGTGAATGACGAAGCGGGAGATTATTTCGAGGAATTGACGGATTAGGCGTGCATTCGAGTGAGCTGTTCGAAAAATTGATAGGCTCTTCAGTTAAAGTTGAGTTAAGGTCGACCGAATGATCCCAGCGAGGCGTGTCAACAAACGTTTGTTGTCTCGAGTTTGATGCTTCCTGCTCAAGGCCAGGGCTTGGAATGTCGTTATTGATATTTGACATTCGCAGTGGTCACAAAAGCTATTATGGCTTAGCGTTGTGCTGAGGAATTCCAGCACTGGAATGTTTTGTTTTGAATGACTAACCTTGCGGGTGAGCGAGGACACGCTGGATCGGAATGCGCCACGAGAATCGCACGACTCTTGCGAATTAATTAATGCTCGGGGTCACCAGCGTAAGAGTTGATTATGCTGGAGCCTTTGGCGGGAACGTCGTTTGAATCCTGTCAGCTGCCAGCTTCTCGTGCTGGACCCAAGGTCCACTATGCGCCTTGCGTCCAATGATTCTCGCAGTTCGAACGATGATTGATGAGTGGTCGTGGAGTAGAGAAAGAATGCGCCGTATCTTGTGAATTCACTTTATTTACACCTTAGCTTACACTGCATAAGACACTAGATTTACAGCACTTGACGAACGCGACATTTGTTGCGAACGGCCACAGCTGTGGGCACAGGTGAGCGCGGGGGCAAGGCAATAGCTCGAGGCACAATGCCTTGCCGGTGAGCGCACCGAAGGAGAAGACGAGGAACAGCTGTTCACGCCTAGGGCGCTGAGTGGTAACTGACTGTGATGCTCCCAGTCCGCTCGCGGAACGAGCGCTTGCTTGCGCGGATGGCGGCGAGACTGGGGAGTGCTGCCTTCTGGCGGCACAAGGCGTCCGGTCGGTGAGGACGCTACATATTGGTTAAATAGCGAACTGAGCACCGCTGTCAGTGCGCGTGTGCTGCTTCCCCTTCCCTCTCGCCGTCAAGCATCGAGAAGCCGCAGGGCCAAAGCTAGCCATTGATTAGCTCTCATTAATCGCTAATTATCTTATTACTTAATTATTATAAAAATTTTTTATTAATTCTATCTTATATAACTTTTTTAGACAAATCCAAAAATATCCGTGTTTACATATGTTTTTAAATCAGCCTGTATATGTTTATGGAAAAGGAGATGAAGAGGAGTTTATTATTAAATTATTGATTTATATCCTATAGGATGGGTGTATAATTTAGAAAAATGACACAAATTTATTATTTTAACTGCGATTTATTAGAAAAGGGAACCAAATGGCTTATAATTTTTGTAATAATTTCTGTATTTCGTTTTCCTTTAGTTTAATTTTTTATTTAAATTTTCTATTTCTTTTGCGATCTTCTGTTCTTCCACTTCTCTTTTCTTCTTCTTTTTTCTTCCTTGTTCTATTTTCTTTATTACTTCTTCATCTGGAGCAAACAGTTTCTCTTACAGCTTCTATAGATTTTCTTGGCTGCGATTTCTTATGTTGTGTTCGGATACTTTACTTCTTATTATTGGTTTGGCTATATTCGGGGGTGCTTTGATTGCTGATTTTTCTTGATTTGTTAGGACTAGAGGCTTCTTTTTCGGGATAGAGTTTAGTTCTCTAAACGCCCTCACATATAGCCTACACTAGTACAGGTCGTGTCCGTGCTTGCAATTAAAGGCCTTATCATCAGCTAATACATTTTCTATTCTAAGATCCAGGTCTTTTTCTCTTCATTTATTTTCAACTGTTTTTTCTTTCAGCCTCATAAATATGTTGGGGTAACGCGTCGCAATGGTTTTTTTATCTCCCTCGTCAATCTCAGCAGTCGTCGCACCTCAAACACACACCAAGCAATGAGAGTGTGCTCAACCTGCGCACACTCTCAGCCTTGCGCGGCGTGCGGGTATTGGTGAGAGCTCGACTGAGAATAACGGCCTGAGAACAACAATAAAATTACTAATCAAATAGAAATTGTTGATAAAATGAATAAATTTTTCTTCAATATTGGTAAAATACTTAGCAATAAAATCAACACTCAACTAAAAAACAATATAAAAATGCCAGTCATGAATTTCAAGAGTATATTCCTAAAATTAATAAATATATTTATAAACATATTAATTTTATAAAAGCAATACAATCTGAAACAGAATCGTCAGCAAAGAAGAGTGTATTACCATATAAACCTATTGAAACAGTATTTGACATAATACTATATATAATATGGCTGGAATGAATAATATGCAGGATAGAGCAACAAAAGCTAATTCTGACCCTGGAAAACCCATACTGCAACCAAACTATCACAGAATGACATACAGAAACATTCATTACCATGTGATTATTCCAATGGTGTTGATGATCATTTTGTCGATACTAGTGAGAATTATGATTTGACCAATAGTGACAAGTATGTCGATTTAAGCGGCATTCACTTTTGAATGTTGCTTCATCAGAAAAAATGAAATCATGAATCATTTTCAAAGTCCATTTACAGAAACGTATACGTGCTATCATATCGTTCGGCGCCAAAATCTGTGTTAAGGTAATATGATATGGATGACAATGACTGGTTCACAAAATTCTGAGAACCGTTGTTTTGGAAATACCACTTTCTCTATTTATTTGATGTAAGATTATGTGAAAATTCATATGAACTAAATCAAGAACTACTAAAATTTGAACGTCATTTTCGTCGTACTCAGGAAATAGATGCAAATGACCATTTCGTACTGTCCTTGTTGAATGTTTAATTTAAAATTGCATGATGGTGGCGTATATCTTCGTGAAGTTATACATATCCTACAGCTGAACGAAATTTCTCATCTCGTTGTGAGCTCGGAAAAATGAAGCAAAAATGTAGAAAAAATCTGACTTGATAAATTTGTAGTATCAAAAATAACAAATCAAACGCAACCAACCTAAAATTCAAATTAGTTAGTAAATTGGTTTTATCGATGTTCAAAGTTAAAAACCGCTATTTCACATTTATAAGTAAATAATTAATTCAGTGCATTATTTCACATATATATTTATACTTATAATAGTTTGTCCATATATATATATATAAATACATACAAGCCTATAAATATATAAATAAAAAAAGCATATATTAAAAAAACGAAATAAAAAAATAAGATGATACATGCTTGAATCAACATTATAAAAATTGATTTTAAATACATGTTTATTCCTTTGTACAATAATTATTACTGTACATATATTGTGTCGTTAACAAAAAACATAAATTGTTTTTCCAGTCAGTTCACATGAAACTGATCAGTCTCAGTGAAAAAAAATGAACATATTTAATATGAGATGATAAAAATGTAATAACAACTTTTCTGAATCTATTGATATAAGATGGATAATTCATCGTATTCATTTTGTATATGTTTTCAATAAATCAAAAACTCAATGTGCATAAATTTACCAGCTTACTTTAACCAAATGCCAAGTCCATGTCTTTTAAAAAAACCAACAAGGAAACTATCCCAGGTGTACCTAACCGATTTTCTTCATTTTTTGACATATTGGTATACAGAAAAAAATATTTGACCCGTATCTTTTCGTTCGTGCTACTTCGGCAATTTAAGGGGTAGAAATCACTTCTAAAGTTTACCTCCAAAAATGACTTTTTCTATATTTCTCAGAAACTAATTCGAATGTCTCGGTGAAACAAAATAAATATTATTTTTTATTCTAAAACAATTATTTGTGTATTCTTTTCACAAACGGTTGCATTCCCTTGTTTTTATAAATTTTGAGGGTGAACTTTAGAAGTGGTTTTCACCCGTTAAATTACAGAAATAGCACGAACGAAAAGACACGAGTCAAAATTTTTTCGATGTACTACAACATATCAAAAAATAAAGAAAATCGATGAGGTACACCTGGAATATTTTCCTTATAAGACTTTGTTGAAAGTGTCGTATAACATGAATTTTCAATTCTAAAATTTCTGTAGCTCTAAAAAGTTTTTCACATTATTTCAACAGTTGATATAGCTTTCGTTTTACCTTTTTAGAAGAAAAACAGAAAGTTACAATTTTATTCATTGATATGAGTGCATTTATGTGAGGTAACAATCAAAGACGGACAAGATTTTTATATATCGTTGGATCATCTATCAAATCTGCTGATTTCAAAAACTTCGATCAATAAATTATGTGATATTGCTAGTGCAAATGCCTTGGATAGAATGAAAAATGAAAGCGACAAGCAGTATCTACTTGATCAAAGAAGTAATTATGCTTTCTTTGTGGCAAAAGGCTTAAATGAGGTCTTTTTCTATAGGTTTCACTCTCAATTACTATTATTCTAATAAATAATATATTCATTTTCAGAACTTCTAAAACCTGACAATATAAGTTCTAGTATAATAAATGCAAGTACAATTGAACCTTTGCCAATAGAAATAGAGGATGAAAATTCCAATGATAAAACAGATACCACTTCGACTAACGCTAGCAATGATAAGTTCATCGATCCTTCAGCAATATCGCCAAAAAAAAAACGTTCTTGGAATAGTATCCAAAGGTATATATTTTTCATTAGATGATTAAACTAAATTATTATTAATAGAGGTAAAGTGAACTATTTCATCTTATTGAATTCTACTTCATTTTATAAACATTTTTTCTTTCTTCAAATGTAATTAACATTGATTTTTTTTCCAATTGACTTTTTATTTAAAATTGTTTCAAATTTTTTTTTACAGAATTGGTAGAAAAATTTATCGGACCAGAATCCGAATCTCCACTTTCCCAAAGTACGCCTCCTCTAAAGCGACGAGGTTATGAAGTGATGATGACTGCAAAACTTGCGGCTCTATTAGACAAATGTAAAGTTAGGAAGAGGGATGCGATGCATTTGTTAATGGCAGTGGCTGAAGCATTCGGTGTCGATGTGCGTGATTTCAATACTACATCTATCCATGAGGATCGTAAAACTTTCCGCAAACAACGGTACGAAGCTATTAAAAAACTGGTTCCAGATCTATTTTTTGGTCTGCCAAGTACCATTCATTGGGACGGAAAAATTCTGCCAGAGTTAGAAAGAAACAAAACTGCCAATAGACTAGCTGTTATTATCACGTAGATCAACTTTTGGGCGTGCCGAAACTTTCTACGGGTAGTGGATAGAATCAATCTCAAGCAATATTTGATATTTTGACAAACTGATCTCTAGTAGATACCATTGAAGCTCTCGGATGTGATTAAACATTTAACAACACTGGTTGCAAAAATGGTGCATGTATTTTATTGGAAAAATTAATTGGGAGAGAACTGATCTGGTTAATATACAGACACCATGTACACGAAATTACTATCAAAGGTACCTTTGAAATAAAGTTTGGAAGCTCTACTGATCATGAAGTGAAAATATTAAAAAATTTTAGTGACTTGTGGAAATTTTTCGATCACACAAAATATGAGGAAGGCATCAAAGATAGTTTCGTTAGTGAATCTCTTCAAGATGTGAAGGAAAAAATTATAGATTTCTGTTTAGAATTTCTGAATAAGGACTTAATTAGAGGTGACTACAGAGAATTTTTAGAACTCGTGATCGTTTTCTTGGAGGACAATTACCATATGATGTAGCTTTTCACCCACCTGGTGCAATCTATAATGCACGATTTATAGCAAAAGTTCTTTACTGTTTGAAAATGTTTCTTTTCCGAGAACAATTTTTTCTCAATAATAAGGTTGATGAAAAAAAATGTAAGATCTATGCATATTTATAATAAAAGTTTACGTTCAAGCTTGGTTCTGTGCCCCGTTTGCTGCTAAAGCACCAACTCAAGATTTGAATTTTTTGAAATATTTGTTTAAATACCGTGAGATTAACGAAAGTATATCAAATGTCGCTATTAAAAAATTCAGGAATCACTTATGGTACTTGACTCCAGAAATGATAGCATTAGCATTTTTTGATGAAGATATTTCGAGTAAAGAAAAGCTAAAGATGTGCTAAGCTCTCCAATCAACTTCCAGTACTTTCGCTTACGATAAACGAGTCTTGTGCAATGAAAAAATGTTGAAATTACTGACTTGGTTATTTCAAGTATTTGTGATTTTATAAGCAAAGATACATACAAGTTTTTTGAGCGGTTCAACATTGATACAGCTTTTCTGAAAAAAAATTCAACTACATGGGTAACTACAGACAGAAACTACATCCACGGTCGGAAAATAGTTGAGAATCTCAAAGTCGTCAACAATATAGCTAAAAGAGAAGTTAAATTCATGAGTGAATTCAATAAACTACTGACAAAGGATCCTGATCAAATACAATACTTGTTTCTGGTGATAAACGAATATCGTACTGAGTTTCCAGACAGCAATAAATCAACTTTAGTGAACCCATTAGAATAACTATTATGAAGTGATATGTGATTTATATATAATTCAGATTCATCAGAAAAATTTATTGAACTTTTTTTCAGTTTTAAGAAAAATTGAACATTTGCGACGACTAGTACTGCAAGAAACATTACTTTTATCAATAATTTATTATTAAATTACTAAACATTTTAGTGATGAACTTTCATACCGATATTCATTTGTATTCAATAAATCTGGGTTTTTTGCGCCTTCAAAGGCTCTTTCCCACAAATATTACTTCTCATTTTACCTATGTTATCTATTAATATAAATAATCTGAATCATTAACATAAATAAAGCATTGTGTCTTGTCTTCGATTTCCGAGACTTGAGTCGACTATTTCGACTTACATGCGTTTGCCACTAATATTTGAAGTTTTCCGACGGTTTTGGCTTGTAACTTTGATTTATCACGTAGCTAGCAGAAAACGAATAATACGACTCGATTCAGTGACTCGAAATACATGGAAATATATCTTATTGAAAAAAAAATTGATCGTTATTTGCCGTCATAAATTTGAAAATTCTATTTTTTTTCGCAACTTTTTGGAATTTTTCGAGAAATATCGCTCATAACTTTTGTTTAAGAAAATCTACCAACACCATTCGATTTAGCGACTAAAAATACATGAAAAAATATACTGCTGATAACGAAATTCATTGATTACGGCCGTTAAAGGTCAGCTAAAACTCCTTTTTTTTACTCATTTTTCAGATCTTTCTAATATTTTTGCCTATAACTTTTTTCGATAGCTATCTAGATAAAAATTGACACGGTTATTCGATTTAGCGACTCAAAATACACAAGAAAACATTGTTTTAAAAATGAAAATCCAAAATTTAGACTAACCTTTGTGAGAATGAACAAACTTACTCATTTTTCCTATTTAAAATACATGAGAAATCTTAAGGGGCTTTGAGGCACAGGTTAAGTCAATTTTTAGGTTCTAAAACTTTTTTCCGCACAGTTTTTAGAGATAATAGAAGAGATTTTTCCCCGAAGAAAAAAAAAATTAATTTCCACCCTAATGGTTATATGCTAAGTGATTCAGCATTCTACCTGTATTAAATTCTATTATTTTATGCTAAACGCGTGATTAAATTCGCTTTTCCAAGGTGTGTTAGCCTATTGTAGGGGTTGGTCGGGGTGGATTCAACCTCTTGAAATGCATTTGGGCAGATATAAAACAACATGTGTCTAATATTTTAAAATGTTTTATCCGTTTGACAAGTTTCATCAAATTTGGTGAATGACACTTGGGTAGTGGTTTGAAACTAGAAGATGAAAATCAATACATGAAGATGAAGTTGAAAAGTTAGCAAAAAAAAACAAGTCAAACAACTGTGAACATTATATATTATATGAAGAATGAGAACTATCAAAGAAAACCAATAAATGAAAAATAATTTTCTATATTTAAACAAAAAAAAATATTTGTTTTCCAATTTATCAAAGAAAGAGATTTCTGAAAAATTTATTAAAGAAAGAAAATCTCTCTCTCTTTTCTTTTTATGGTACCTCCAATCTCGCTAACATCTGTGAGGCACAACTATATGAGCCGCTTATTTTGAAAGTGGCCTAACTCCATTCGTCTTCAAATCAAGATATTGAAAGTTTTGCGTTGAATGAATTTAAAAATATACGTTCAATTAATTCGGAAAACTTATGTGTAAAAAGTGTATCGTATTTTCTCTGAATATAAGCAATCTGAAGTGCGTCACTGATAAATAACATGAAGTTGTACATGTAACCATTGTAAGCGGCAGAAAATTGAAAAACGGAGTTAGGTCACTTTCAAAATAAACGGCTCATATATCTGCCTTTCTATTTTTTTTCTTTTTTTTTAGATCAATACATAATGCAAAAATGTTTGCAATAATGCAATCTGTTTCGTCAACTTCTATAGAATAAGAGTTGAACCCATCCAGCTTGCACTGGCAATTATACTGTCCTAAATTAACAGCGGCTCGTCCTCGTTTTTTTCTCCTCTTCTTCCTTATTCAGCATTCATGTCAACAGTTGTTTGATATTCTGCAATGCACACACAGGCAGAGAGTTACATTTGTACTTACGATGATATATACATAATGTCATATCATCACGAGAAAGACTGCTGAGAGATAAGTTACTTATGTCAGCTTCCATGTTCACAATTGGTCTTTAAAAACACAACATTGCGTTGATTAGTAAATTAATCGAAAACTGCTCAAATTATGACTAAATACATTTCACGCAGCTGCTGGTTCAACCATTGTACTTTTTGTGTACCCTTGACGTACCCCTTCTCACAAAACAGCAAATTTAATGGTAGCTTCGTGGTAAGTTCCATATGTGGAATATTTCCTGTTTGCTAAGATATACCATGATACTTTTTTTCTATCTACCTGTAAGTGTTTTAAAATAAAACTAGAGCATCGAGCATCTTAGGTGGTGAGAAACAATTCTCTTTGGGAAGGGTATCACGTTAGACGGGAACAAGGGCAAGCTCCTTCAAGATAAATTCGCCTACATAAACAAGAATTGTAGGTAACATAAATACCTTTTAGTAGTTATCTGCTTCATTAATTAGTTAATTAGTACCTTCTTTATCGAAGGTAATTTAAATGCACAGTTATGTAGGGTTGCGTAATCAAATTGTTCTAGCAGTACAAGCTGTAAAAGTAAAAGAAACATGGTTTCCGCAAGATGGCGTCCTACTACATTATAGAATTAATGTTAGACGATTTCTATGCGAGACGTTTCACGAAAAATGGATAGGTAGAAGAGACTCGATGGAATGGACTCCAAGATCTCCGGATCTGACACCTTTAGATTACATAAGCCAACAGCTAAAAAAAACCAGACACGTGACTGGGCCGACCGAAGGCTTTTGATGTATTGAATCTAAATCCGGCGTCAGAATTCGTCCATAACTTCTAGTTTTCAAGATATTCTAATCTAAAAGTGCCAAAAACACTGTTTTTGCTATCTTTGAGGTTACGTCACACCTTGAATAAATTTTTTTCTCCAAACCGAAAATACTACCTTAAAGTGTAATTCTTACTCTTTAAAATTCTCTTTTAAGACCTCAAAAATCTTTTTTTTCACCGAAATATCGTTATTGGAGTTTTGTATTTTAGCGATTTCGGATGTGACTTCAAATGCCAGGAATTCTTACTCAAACTTTTTTGAAGCTGAAAAAACTGAACTTGGATGCAAGTGATCTATATATATTTCACTGGCAGTAATACTGGATCCTTACAATCCGATTTCCTTCACCCACGAGCTCTGTAATTTGCACGACAATAACCCTGAACCCTTACAACCCAATTTCCTCCATCCATGAGCTCTATAACCGACATGTCAATAACCCCGGACCCTTACAGCAAAATTTCCTGAACCCACAGATTCTGTAACCTGAACAGTAATAACCTTTGACCCTCACAACTCAATATTCTTGAAATCACTAAAATACAAAACTTCAAACAACGATATATCGATGAAAAAAAAAAGATTTTTCAGGTCTAAAAAATGTATTTCAAAGGATAAAAGTTATACTTTAAAGTTTTATTACCAGTTTTAGAAAAAAAAATTTATTCAAGGTCTGATGTACCTCAAAATTGGCGAAAAGCAGTGTTTTTTGACTTTTTAGGTTAGGATATTTCGAGAACCAGAGGTGGTGGACGATTTATGACGCCATATTTGGATTCAGCGCATCAAAAGCCTTCATTTGGGATATGAAATATATGAATTTATATTTTTAAATTGAATTTTCTTTAAGAGGAAATCAATTAAGTTATTACCCGTAAAATAATATAGCTCTTAAGTTTTTCCATTAAATAAAATTAAATTCAAATTTTACGTATAAAAAATTTATCTGGTATTACGTCATTGCTTAAATACTAGATGATAAGAGAACCTTTTTTCCAGTAACTAGAATTTTTCGTCATTTACCAGAAACATTGTCTTCTATTGCATCACAAAATTTACAATCATTAGCTTCTGTGATAGAAAATTATCGCTTAATTTATATACCTGAAATTGGATATACTATAGCAGTTATAAAGTGGAGATCAAAAATATATAACTTCAAAAATATAGAAAAAATGGAATACAAATTTAGATCAAATGGAATATATTACTACAAAAATTCCCTTGCTTACGGTATGTATAAATTAAAATAAAAATAAAATTTTATGTTGAATTTAATTACTAGTATTTATTGCTTTTCAATATAGTGCAATTACAAAGCATTTGACAGATATAAACAAGATTTCTATACGCAATATTAACATAGCAAAACAAAATTAAAAAAAATTTAAGTTACAGAAAACTACATACAATATAAATTCAATACAAATCTTAGAAAAAAGAAAACGTATAACAATAACACTTTTGTACAGAGTACTTTTATTTTTTAATTTATTTTTCAAGCTTTTCATAAGCATAAGCACAAGACCGAGCGAGTGATCCAAACCTAGTCGAACAGTAAAGTGACTACGTAAAAAGATTCAAACGGTTAACTTAAGTTTCTCCTATCTTCTCAAAATGTTCCTTGTTTAAAGAAACTTCATTCTAAAAAGTAAAAAAAAGTGAAAGAACAAATTTCTAAACCCTTCATCATGAAGAGTTTCTATGATCGCTTCCAGAGTCACCTTGAGTGTAGTTTTTGTTTTCTGCCTTCTTGATCTTTTTTTTGTTTAGTTTTACTTGAAATTCTCTATTTTTAAGATATGGTATGAGTAATTCGTAGTGATTTTCAGAGAAGCCCTTTTAATTTATGCAAAAGACTTTCATGCCAGACTTTATAAAAGACTTGTGCGATGTTTAAGAATATGAAGGTGCAATATTCTTTTTCTTCTACAAATTTTCTTGCAGCTGACACTATTCTGTTCTATTGTGGAGTGGTTGCATCTAAAGCCGAATTGATTATAAAATTTATATTATTTATTTGTGAACAATTTTAAGTAAATATACTGAATTTGAAGAGTTAAAGAGTTTAAGTAAATACGAGAGATGTAATGTCGGTAGAGCCTAGAAAAATAAGACAAACAACCAAACAGATATACTAGATAATGGAAAAAAGAACAAGATATCAATTTCAAATTCAAACATTCATCTTTATTCAAATCATTGAAACTCCATTCAATTAATCACTTCAATTCTCTCTCACACACACACTTTGAATCAACGACATATTACATAATATGCAGCAATTTTTATTTTACAACGTCTAGTCTTCCGGAAAGCATATTCAAAGTTAATTAAAGTCTTATCGTTTGATCTACAGATCTGTTATTCGTTAGAATAATTTATAGCTCACATTTTCCTGAGCGTCATAAATCTATGGCTCGTATTCTAAAATCTCTAGAAAAGGCCGTGATATTCACATAGGGCGACCAAAGTCGTCGTTAGATAACAATGAGTTGAATTATCTTTTACAGCAACACTCCTCATAACGTGACGGAAGACCTTGTAGTTAATTATTTGCTTGAAGATCTTCCCTTAAACCAGTGCCGTCGAATTCTTTTGAGTCTTGCATAGCACAAAATATGACTTCTTGTCATTACATGATGATCTGGAATAAGCTTTTAATTTATTATTTTTGGGTTCATTCTGACTAAAATTACTTTTTCAAAAATTTTTGATATTACGGACTTCTATCCGAAGACTCATCGATCTGTGAGATGTTATTAATTTTTATATTCGGTTTCTTTACCAAGTTTAGGAATTAAAATAATCTCAGCCATTTTCCATTGCATTAGAAAATAACATATACGAAGACATGCATTAAAAATAATCGTCAAATATCTTATATTAGGTAATTTTTTGATCATTATTTCTGTAATGTTATCAAAGCTCGGTACTTTTTTATCCTTTATATTTTTGATTATACGAGGGTGGTCCGATAAGTACTTAGCCTCACCGCCCGATGGCACCACTTTCGCAAAAGAAATATTCTATCACGTAGTACAATCTTCTCGATGGTTACTGTCAAGATTTCAGCCGGATCGGAGGTGTAGTTTATTTTTGAGAGCGTGTGAAAGCAAGTGTGTCCATTGATTTTTGAAAAATGGAAAAAGAGCAATATCGTCAAAAATTGGTTTAACGAGTTTCAACGTCGTCGCACGTCGATTTTTGAAGAGCCACGTCCAGGTGCTCCGAAAACGGTTACCATGGAGGATAACGTGACAAAAATTGACGATCTCGTATTGGCAGATCGACGATTGAAGGTGCACGAGATAGCTAAGATCGTAGACATCTCAAAAGACCGCGTGGGTCATGTCCTGCATGAAATTTTGGGTATGAGAAAGCTGTCGGCGCGATGAGTGCCGCCTTTGCTCATTTCGGACAACAAGCGCAACCGTGAGACAACTTCGTAGCAATGTCTGAGCTGTTTAAGCGCAATCCGAAGGAGTTTCTGCGTCGTTTCGTGACAGTCGACGAAGCATGAATCCACTGGTATACACCAGAGACCAAGCAACAGTCGAAACAGTGGACTTTACCCGGCGAAAGTGCTCCGAAGAAGGCGAAGACTGTCCCATCGGCCGGAAAGGTGATGGCCACCGTTTCTGGGATTCACAAGGTGTGATCTACGTCGACTACCTGGAGAGGGGCACAACGGTCACAGGGCTGTACTATGCCGAATTATTGGGCCGATTCGACGTCGAGTTGCAGACAAAACTGCCCCATTTGGCGAAGAAAAAAGTGCTCTTCCACCATGACAACGCATCGGCTCACACCTCCGCCGTCGCCATGGCCAAATTGGTTGAATTCGGTTACGAACTGCTGCCCCATCCACCGTATTCTCGAGATTTAGCCCCGTGAGACTTCTTTTTGTTTCCAAACTTGAAAAAGTCATTCGCTGGGCAGAAATTTGAGTTGAATGAGGAGGTAATCGCTGCCACGGAAGCCTACTTTTCAGACCTTGAGGAAATGTATTTTTTAGACGGGTTAAAGAAGTTGGAGCATCGCTGAGCCAAGTGTATCGAACTAAAAGGAGACTATGCACGGTGTTCTGTAGACAATTTAAATGAATCGGTCTCCCACCCCGCCGATTCTAAATTCGTTTTTATGTTTCTTATATCATATACAATGAGAATTAAGTTGATTCAAAATCACGAATGACACACTTTTTGAGAAAAACAAATAAAATCGTTTTTTATCAAAAAAAATGTAAAGTATCATTTTACGGATTCAAATTAATTAAAAAAAAACATGCTTACAATGACAAATGTAGGCGCATATTCATATAAATATGTACATCGTACACACACAGACACGCACATATACACGCATACACACACATATATATGTGGGATCTTGGACAGTGATAATATTTTTACATTTAATGATATACGCTGTAGCAATAGAGCTTATAATATGATCATGCTTGAAAAGGCTTGGTTGGCTACCTGCGACTTTGTTTTGATTCTTTTGTGTACATTGAGATATATGTATACATGGATGAGGCGAACAGCTGGTGTAATATTTGGTCAATATCATAACACATTACAGAGACTTTTCGTTGCTTTCCCAATTAGTATTGATTAAGAATTGTCAGGCACAAGATGCTTTTTATTCACTGTGTATGGAAATCAATGTATTTCCAATAATTACAACAAAATGCCACTTCCGGTTTCGAAAAAGTGTTACGTTTCACCATCTCATGAAGATAACAGGAGAAGACTCTGTTTATTATGTCTATCTTCAAGTAAGACATTGAAAACAATTCAAGGCAAGCTTCAAGTGAAAATTGAAGGCATAGTGGGCTTCAAAATTGATGCATCTGCGCCAACTGTAGTAGTTTGCACCACATGCTACACTAAAGTTAATAAAAAAGAGAAGATTATTCTGCCTGACTTTTCAAAATTTAATTTTCGTTCTACGAGATCGAGTCATAGTGTGTGCAACTGTTTTCTTTGTGAAACAATTAGAAATCGAAAACATACCAAAGTTGAAAAAGCAAAAAGAAAGCAACAATCTGTGGAAAAAAGGTGTACAATGTGCTTTTCAGTCATTCATAGAGGTGTTATACATAAATGTGTTGGTAAAGTGAAAAATATTTTAAAAGTAGCCCAAAAACTTGAAAACAAGGAATCAGATCATGTCGTTTCTTCGTTACTGACAGAAAAAATGAATCTTGTCGAAGAAAATATAAATGCAGATAGCAGAAGTATTTCTTTCTCGCAAACTCACGGTAAACCGTTAAAAGTGTTGATAAAACCGGTGAAAGCCAAAAATAAAACAATCTCTGTCGAAGATGTTTCAAATTTACAAAATACCTATAACTTTAGTTTGAGAATTACAAAAGGCGTTGTTTCGTTTTTCAAAAATGCCACAAGTGATAAAAAAATTTTTGAAACAGATGTCATAAATAAACTCGTATCTAAAAATCACGATGTCGATAAATTTTTTCAAATGGAAAAAATTGAATTTATTCATTCGAAAGCGACAGTTGAAACTTCAGTAATGGAACCTTTGGTGTATTGTAATGACGTGATGGGCTTCATTGATCATATTAAAAAACAGCGACGAATTACCAACGAAAAAGTTCATCTTAAGATAGGTACAGACGGCGGTGGCGGCTTTTCTAAAGTGTGTTTGTCAATTCAATTAATGAACAATACAGAAAAATGTAAAAAAGAAATATTTAAAGACTCAGGCATAAAAAAAATGTGTCTACTAGCTGTTGCACTTGTACAAGAAAATTATTGTAATTTAAATAAAATTTGGAATAAACTGAGCTTGAGTAAATTATTGGAAAATGATGCAACTATTTCCACTGATTTAAAACTAGCTAATTTGCTTTGTGGCATTGGAACGCATGCCAGTAAATTTCCTTGTACATGGTGTACAGCTGAAAAAAATAAATTACATTTGAAAGGTACGCAGAGAAAAATTAGTAACATAATAAATAATTATAAAAACTACTCTGCTGCCGGTTCGAATCCAAAAAAATCTAAAGATTTTGAAATTTGCATCAACATGCCTATTTTTCATGATATTTTCTGATAAAAAAATTTTGGATGTATTATCTCCTCCTGAATTACATCTCATGCTAGGAGGGGTTAGTAGTATTATTGATCATATTCATAATGATAAGCAATGCAAAAATGATATAGATGAATGGATGAAAGAATGTTTTGTAGAGAGAAAAGTGACTTATCATGGTTGTTCTTTAGAAGGAAATTCATGTAAAAAATTACTTACTTCACTCTACGATTTAAAAAAAATATTTTTCTCATAAAGTATGTACAGATACTGCAAGATTTAAAAGATGTAATACATGACTGCTTCGGGAACGATTTGAAACCTACATTCGAAATAAGTATTAAAAAATTCCAAAAAAATTATTTATCGACAGGTTTATCTATTACACCAAAAATTCATGCAATATTTTTTCATGTTCTAGACTTTTGTAAAGATAACAATCGTAGCCTTGGATTTTATAGTGAACAGGCTGTCGAAAGCATTCACCACGATTTCAATAAAATATGGTCAAACTATTTAGTATAAAATCGACAGAATCCTAGATATGCCAATTCTTTACTAAAAGCAATTCGTCAATTCAATGCTCGTCATTTGTGAAAGTACTCTTCCATTGTTATATAGTTGTTACATGTAAGAATAATGTATATACATTGGTCGTAAATATAATCAAAGTTAATAGATTTATAACTTGTTATAATGGTTTCTATTTATAATTGTATTTTCATCTTTGCATGTATATATATATATATATATATATATATATATATATATATATATATATATATATATATATATTGTGACGGTAAACGTCAAATTAGCGCTGACCATTTAGCTTAATTGCTGCATGTGAGGGCAGCACCTGCCGGGGGGACAGAATAGGTAACGAAGGAATTCGGCACGCGAGCAGACGGAACGCGCGCGACAAGATTTGAACCAGTGAAGCATCGACCATCATAGTGCCCGTCCGCTTACGTTATCGTCTCTTCGATTCACGTGCCCTTGACGCTTTAGTAATAACAACGACGAGAGATCCAGGAGTACAGCCGCCAAGGAGCCGTCGAGTACGAGCCAGAGGCCAAATCCAGAGAGAGTGTGGAAGGTTTCGCCATCGAGGGCGAAACCGGTGTGTGCGCGTATTCGCGACTCGCGAACGATAAGACAGCGTTAAACTGTTCCGTGCTGTGCGACCCGTGATAGTTTTCTCCGATCGCCTGCAGATAAAAGGTAAGCTGGCCAGCTTAATTACGCGATCGGAATTGCATGACTGATAGATAACTCTCGGTATTCGATGCGTGCATGTAAGGCTCTAGTAACAAAGAGCAGCGAGCGTACCGGCAAAGCGTGTTGTCGATGAGCGAGCGTGCATGTAAACAAACGCGCGGGCCGATCTTTTGTGAGTTTAGAGGGATAATAAAAGATCCAATTTATATTACTAACAAGTGCTTTCATTCATTCTCTCTTCTCACATAGCTTCCACTCAATTTAGTTTAGGTTGTAAACGATAATCGGTTGACCGGCGTATGCTTTCTCGTGCTCTCCCGTAATAGTAGTGAGCATTAACGATTCACGCGTGTCCCCAGTAATATAACCACGCGATATATAAATTAAACGGTCATACCCCGTTACATGGCGCCCAACGTTAAAGAACCTACAGTGTTTTTGATTGTGCAAAACACCGGTTCTTAATATTAACCTTGCGCTCGGTCAACCAATAGCTCAGGTGGCAGTCAAGTGTTGTTGTGCGCACTCGACACCGAAAGCCACAATAGTAAACAAAGCCCGGTAGCTAGCTTGCGAAGGCCCGCCGCGGCGAAAATTTGTAAACAAAACCTGTGAACGCGTGCGAGTGCGACCGAAAGATTCTAGAACGTAAACACCAACGAATTTTGAAAATTGCCGCAAATAATATTATACCCGTTGGCCCGGGGAAAAACTAACACCGGCAATTTTCAATCGGGATTAATTCAATTGAATAATTTTGTCCGACATTGTATTGTGTTAGCATAATTTTTTTAATATTATCAACTGCGGTTATTGGTGTTTACGCACAACGCTCATGACAATATTTTAGATACTAACTCACACAGCCGTGCTAACAAACAGTTAGTACGCCTGATAGGTAGGATCACTATATTGCGTATTGACGAGCAAATAATCTTTCGGCAATTAATCCGTTAAGCGCCCTTGATCAAGCCCAGTGTTGGCAAATAAAAATTTTTTTTTATTTTTCAATTCGGCGCACGAATTTTAATATAACACTCGCACGCGCGTATAATACCTGTATTTTTACAAACAAATCCAACGCAGGCATCCTAACAGAAAATCATGGACCGCACTCAGAATGAAATAGAAAATTGGGTATTGACGCTCCAGGAGGAGGAAGTCGAAGAGTACCTCGAACACCTGGAGCTCAAAACTAGCGGAACCAAGCTCTCGAGAGCTGCACGTCTACAAAGCTGGTTACTCGGGGACTATTCCGCAGCGGACTTCGCGGAAACCGACAACCAGAACAGCAGCTCAGCCAAAAGAGCCGCCCTACGCTCGGAGCTAATAGTATCCATATGCCAGGAACACACAGCATCCGCTAGCCCAATTACTACAGAGTGCGGACGTGATATCGCGAGTTCAAAAAACCGCGATAAACATCGCGAATGCCTTAAACAGCGGAGAGAACCCAAACAGTGATAAAGAAATTACAATCACGGCGGCCGATGGCAGCCAGTTTAAACTCCCGCCAGCATTCGCAATCATGATACAGGATCTCATTTTCCGGTCCAGAGAAAATGAGAGGAAACTAGAATTACAAAACTCGCTAAGTTCGAACGTGTCGAATCAAACAAAAATTCTAGAAGATATCGTTAGGACCAACATCAAGGTACAGGAACAATTCGACAACCTGTCAGCCAGGATGAAGGGACTAGAAAATACCGTACACAAATATATGCGACATGACGATTCGAACAGCTCCAGTGAGGAACCTCGACCGGAAAACACGCGTAGGAGCGTCGCATTTCAAGATACGTTCACATGCCATTACGACGCCAGGCTACCCCAGAGCACTCCAGCCGGACCCGACTGAGGCCCACGGGGGCCGCCGGTAGGAACCCCCGCCGGACGCCCCATTTCGGAGAGGGTGGACAGCATCAACTCGGTGGAGTTAATGCTGAAGTGGATAGCCACCCGCCGAGCATGTGGTCATCCCATCAGACGACAAACCCGTGGTCGACTACAAGAGACGTCGGCCGCATCGTCAGGGGATGGAAGCTCAGATTCTCCGGAGAAGGCAATGCGAGCATTGACACCTTCCTATCAAGGCTGGACAGCTCGAGGAGCAGCGCGGGACTTACGGAGGACGAGATGCTCCTGGCAGTATCCGAGCTACTCGCCGGTCCCGCCCTCGTTTGGTACGAAGCCATGCGTAACGAATGGCTCTCCTACGCGGATTTCGAGGCAGACGCCAGAGCATGGTTTGGGACCAGCAGGCAACAACAGCAGCGTCTAACCAAGGAGGTCC
Source organism: Phymastichus coffea (assembly GCF_024137745.1). Taxonomy (NCBI): domain Eukaryota; kingdom Metazoa; phylum Arthropoda; class Insecta; order Hymenoptera; family Eulophidae; genus Phymastichus; species Phymastichus coffea. The sequence continues at coordinate 2,554,659 of NW_026706832.1, read as the reverse complement.
AAGGCCGATACCAGGGCCCAGACGAACCCGCGAATGTATACATCGCGAACTTAATGGGTCTAATGAGCCGGCTAAACCCCAGAATGACGCATGAAAGCCAGCTGGACCTACTACATGCCAACCTCCTACCGGAAATACAGAGCCAGATACGGAGATCAGAAGTTGACTCTGTACGGACCCTAAACGACCTGGCCATGACGGCCCAAAACAACTTGCATCAGCGGAGGATGGAGCGGACGATACCAGACCCTCAGTCGACTTTGTATCCTGAGATGGCATATCATCCCCGCACCGACGCGAGCAAGCCTCGTAAAGGGAAAGTGGCTTCCATGTCCGGTGACAAACCGGAAGTCAGCGATAGATTGGAACGCATGGAGAAGGTACTCGAGAAGGTGACGCACTAGGTCGTCTACACACCGACGCCCCCGGGGGCAACACCTAACCCGAGTCTGGAAGCCGTCGATGGTGAGAAGAAGATTCCGCCCCTCGACGCGTTTAACCAAATACTTTTATCCATCAAGGAAATGTCGGCGGAAATAAAGAATATTCGCGACGATAAAAACCTGACTTCCGAGGACAGAGCCAAGAGGCCGGAGACTCCCCGTAAACGAGGAAGAGAGTTCTCTGGGCCAATCAAATGTGCCGAGTGCGGCCTACTGGGTTATTATAGGAAGTTCTGTCCCCAGTGTAATAAGGGAAACGACCAAAGGAGTGGTTAGGTGGGGTTGATCCCACTCCTTCATTCAATAACCCAAACCCCGTCAAAGAGATCTCGCGGCCTCCGCCAACACAGCCCACGCCGTTGACAGCGAGCGTGTTGGGCGTCGAGGACGAGAACTCCATTGCTGACGCCAAAGATAAGCGTGGCGGAAGAGTGCGCCCGGAGAAGAAAGGTTACGACGCTGGTAAAGCCAAAGACCCTAGACCAGCCGAGGCGGTGACGTACGGATCGCACACGTCCTCGGGGGCACGGGCTAAGGCAAATAAACCGTCGAAGAAGAACCTCATGGAAACTCCGATCGTCCGAACCAAAGGGGCTCGGACGACAAGTAACGTCACTCGACCACGCAAGAGCACAATGGTTAGCGCTATAACGAATAAAGGGCAAAGCTGTGGAGCCGTCGAAACTGTTTCCCGATATTCCCCGGAACAGGAGACGCGTTGGTGGCTACCGGTGAAAATAGGGGACTTCCAAATACGGGCCCTCTATGATCCGGGAGCTTCCACCACGGCCATGGGTAGTAATGCTCTACAAATAGCGTCTGTGCTGGGCGTCAGATTAGATACCACCCACGCGGGAACAGCAGGATTACCAGACGGTCGTAAGTTAACGATCGTCGGTCACGCCATGCTACCTTTCACCGTGGGAGGATTGACGATGCCGACGAGAGTAGCCATCCTCCCTACCCTCGTCGAAGAATGTATTTTAGGAGTGAACTTCGTCAGGTTGTTCAGAGCGGTACTTGATCCAGACGATAACACGTTGCTGATCAACCGCGAAGGGATCAGACCAGACCCTGAAAAGGTGCGCTCTATCATGGAGTACCCAAGACCAGGAAACGTGCGACAGCTGCGCACCTTCCTGGGGGTAGCTTCGTGGTACCGCAGATTCTTGACCGACTTCGCCACACACGCTCAACCGTTAACGAGGTTAACAGGAAAAAAGAGCGAATATGTGTGGGGAGAGGAACAGGAACAAGCCTTCGCCAAAATTAAGGCACTCATGATGTCCGCACCATGCCTGGGATTACCAGAACCAGATGGGCAGTACGTGCTGGAGACAGATGCTAGCGCTACCGGAATCGGGGCCGTCCTGTTACAAAAGGCAGGAGACGGCGACCGAATCATAGAGTACGCTAGCAGAGTCCTTAATCCGGCTGAGCAAAACTACTCAGCTACGGAGCGCGAATGCTTGGCGGTCGTGTGGGCCATCCAAAAGTTTCGCCCATACATAGAAGCGTACCCGTTCAGGGTGGTAACTGATCACAATAGCCTGAAATGGCTATACAACCTGAAGAATCCAATTGGACGTCTCGCCCGATGGGCTTTACAACTTCAAGGCCATACTTTCGAGATCGAATACCGAAAGGGGGCAGACAATGTATTGCCCGACGCCTTATCACGCGCTTTCGAGCCCACGAAGGCAGAGGTTGGCGCAATGGACCAGCCGAAGCCAAGGGACAGCGCCTGGTACACGGATCTATTCCGACGCGTCGAGAGCCAACCAGAGCAATACCCGAATTGGAAGGTTGTCGGCCGGGTGATGTATCACCGAAAGCCGAATTATGACCATCCAGGAGGAGATCAGTATGGCGACGAATGGAAACTCGTCGTGCCCCCAGAGGAACGCAAAGCGGTGCTGTTCGAAAATCACGACCTAGAGACAGCAGGACACTTAGGACGCGAGAAGACCTTCGCCCGTGTCGCCCAGTCCTATTATTGGCCGGGAATGTACTCGGATGTGAAGGGATACGTCCAGAAGTGCCAGGTCTGCCAACAATGCAAGGTCGAGCAACGGCCACCGCGCAGGCTCATGCAGGACCGAACATGGTCTATGCCTTGGCAAGTGGTCGCGGGCGACATCGCCGGACCCTTCCCAAAGAGCCCACGAGGGCACGAATACGTCTTGGTATTCATCGACGTATTCACACGTTGGGTCGAATGCATACCCATACGTAGTGCTAACGGCAAGACGATCGTGAAGGAACTTCGGGAACGAATAATCCTACGTTTCGGCACACCCAAGATCTTCTTGTCTGACAACGACACCGAGTTCCGCAATCAGTTGGTGGACGGGTACCTGAGAGATCAGGGGATAAAACGGACCTTCACCCCAACCTATACCCCGCAGGCTAACCCTACGGAAAGGGTTAACCGCACCTTGAAGACGATGATAACGTCGTATCTGCAGGGGAATCATCGGGAATGGGACCGAGCGCTACCCGAACTCATGTTCGCATTGAATACGGCCGTCCATAGTTCCACCGGGGTTAGTCCGGCCATGCTCAATTATGGCAGACAACCGAGAGCCCCGAATACTCTCCGGAAACAGATGGACGGGCTCGCCGAGCAAGAAGAGAGTTTGCTTCGAATCGGGCAATGGAACGAGCACATGCAGAATATCCGTTCCACCATTCAGCAAGCTCACGAGAGCGCCTCGGATGAGTCCCTGAGGCAGTCCAAGTACTACAATGCCAAACACAGGGACCACAGGTTCAAAGAAGGTGATTGGGTGTGGAAAAAGAACCGCATACTGTCCTGCGCGGCACAGGGCATTTCCGCGAAACTAGCACCCAAGTTCATCGGCCCCTTTATCGTCACAAAGGTACTCGGCGCCAACTCATATCGCCTCGCCAACCAACAGGAAGAGGTCACAGAGCTAATACATGCTAAGGACCTCAAACCCTATTATGGACGAGGCGACGACATACCGGCAAATGGGCCTCGAACGCGAGATGACGACGAGACCTCTACCACCGAGGGAGCCGAGGCGATGAACGTCCCGCCTAACGCGAGCGATACATCGATACACGAAAACGGGAGCACCGACACTTTGGATAATACACTCCGAAATGACGACGCGACAACTTCGAAAACACCTCGCCGTACTCGCCGTAATCCCCCCAGCCGAGTCCCACTAGATATCCCTCCTACTAACCCGACGAAGCGCCCACGAGGAAGACCTCGTAAGTCCGCGCGAACTACACACACCACACAACATCGACAAACGACACGAGCCTCTCCTCCCATCATCGTGAAGAGGAAGAGGGGCAGACCACCGAAAGCGACAACCGTGGATGCATGATACACGGCGAACGAAGGACCTGGGAGACCGACGCCAAGGATCCCACCTTCAATTCCGGCGACGAAGGCCCTGGGCAGCCGAACAGGCGCCCACCTTCGATATCCAAAGTTGTTTTTAGAATACTAACTCGCCGGACATTTACAGAATGCAGATTACCCTAGATCAGTTCGAGCAAGCGGCAGCCGCCCTCATCGGCCTGGACTTAGGTCCCGCCGTCGAGGGGGTGGTTCATGCCGCGCTCCACCTGCTTGCCCAAAAGAAGGAGGAAGAGGAGCGAGCACGGGTGCGAGCTCACGAGAGCTCGTCATCCGTGCTCATTGAAGAGCTCCCGGCCGACGAGTCGACCGCGATGCCGTCGAGGACCCACGGCATCGCACGAGATGACACCACGCCGCTGCCCGGACCCCCGGGAGGACCAATTCCCCGGAAAGTCCCGACCGCGACCATCGGCACCCAGACGGAGGAGGGTGCCACCGACGCGACCTGGCGCCCCAGGTTCACCAGTCAGACACCCCCGTCTGGCGGGCGGACCTGGGAAGACATCGTCGAGGGGTTGAGGGAAGTCGAGCGCGGCTGGACGACCCTCAACATCCTCCAGCGGACTGTGTACGCAGAGTTCGATGCGTACACAGCCGCGGGACACCACCCGGAAGACTTGGACTATTGGGATAAGGTGGTGTCCCGCCGTCGCCAGTTCGCGTCGGCGATCAGGGGCGTACAGCAGCGCCTCCGCCAGGCCATCGAGGGCCCGGCGAGTGGCGACACCAACAGCCTCCCCCAGTCTCCGACCGCCGGGGCCAGAACAACGGCTCCGGAAACCAGGTCGGGGATGACGCCGCACCAGGGCTCGCAAGAAGGCGGGGTAACCCTGGTGGTTAATGTGGACGGGAGCCAGGGCGGTCAGGCAACGGGGCCCATCCACATCAATGTGGTTCTAGGCCCCTCGGGTGCGGATTCCACGGTCGAAAGACCATTGTGGTCCGCCCCGAACCGTAGAAACGGGTTGCCTCTGACCCCCAGAGAGCAAGGGCTCCCACGGGGCACCCTTTCCCGCGCTCAGTGGGAAGGGTGCAACGTATGCCACTACCCCGGGGTGACTCGCACGGACCGCTGCCCACGCGTGCGACAACACGCCGACCTGGTCCAAGAGAGGCTGGGGTGGGAGGCGCGCGGCCGACCTCCATTGGACGACCAGGGCCGGGAGATACCGCCGAGGCCAGCTAGGTGATGATGTCCTGCCCCCGTGGGCAGGACCACCGATACATCGCACCTCCGTCCAATAAAATGTAAAATTTTCTCACTACTCGGACTATGATCCTTTATTATCCTTCCCCTTCTCCTCCTCGGAAAAGGCAGCGCTAATGGAATCATCGTCGAGGACCCTATAGGTCCAGACTGGAAGGGGGCTGTGACGGTAAACGTCAAATTAGCGCTGACCATTTAGCTTAATTGCTGCATGTGAGGGCAGCACCTGCCGGGGGGACAGAATAGGTAACGAAGGAATTCGGCACGCGAGCAGACGGAACGCGCGCGACAAGATTTGAACCAGTGAAGCATCGACCATCATAGTGCCCGTCCGCTTACGTTATCGTCTCTTCGATTCACGTGCCCTTGACGCTTTAGCAATAACAACGACGAGAGATCCAGGAGTACAGCCGCCAAGGAGCCGTCGAGTACGAGCCAGAGGCCAAATCCAGAGAGAGTGTGGAAGGTTTCGCCATCGAGGGCGAAACCGGTGTGTGCGCGTATTCGCGACTCGCGAACGATAAGACAGCGTTAAACTGTTCCGTGCTGTGCGACCCGTGATAGTTTTCTCCGATCGCCTGCAGATAAAAGGTAAGCTGGCCAGCTTAATTACGCGATCGGAATTGCATGACTGATAGATAACTCTCGGTATTCGATGCGTGCATGTAAGGCTCTAGTAACAAAGAGCAGCGAGCGTACCGGCAAAGCGTGTTGTCGATGAGCGAGCGTGCATGTAAACAAACGCGCGGGCCGATCTTTTGTGAGTTTATAGGGATAATAAAAGATCCAATTTATATTACTAACAAGTGCTTTCATTCATTCTCTCTTCTCACATAGCTTCCACTCAATTTAGTTTAGGTTGTAAACGATAATCGGTTGACCGGCGTATGCTTTCTCGTGCTCTCCCGTAATAGTAGTGAGCATTAACGATTCACGCGTGTCCCCAGTAATATAACCACGCGATATATAAATTAAACGGTCATACCCCGTTACAATATATATATATATATATATATATATATATATATATATATATATATATATATCTGTGTGTGTATGCGTAAATATGTGTACGATGTACATATCTATATGAATATGCGCCTACATTTTTCATTGTAAGCATGTTTTTTTTAATTAATTTGAATCCGTAAAATGATACCTCACTTTTTTTTGATAAATTTTTGACTGCTGCGATAGGTGTACTATCTTGGGCGCCTATGTCTTCAAGTAAGGCATCTTTTCTTGTTCAGCGATTATTCTTTGGTGAGTTTTGAATACTGTATATAAATAGTTGGCGATATTATGAATTACTTCCTCATCAGATCTAGCTCATCTGCCACATGTTTTTCTGATAGGCAGGATAAATGATTATCGTCGTTTAAGTCTTCTGGTGGCTTTCCATAATGAGTAATCCGTTGCTTCTGTTGGACTCAGTTCTCTAATTGTAAGTTTCTTTTGCATTTGAAAGTTTTTTTCCTGATACAGTAGTTTTTAAAGTTCTTTAACTTCTTTATTTAGAATAGTTTTATATAGACTTGATCTAGTTGTGTGATATCTTTTTCTCAGTGATCTTTTTTCTTTTATTTTTTCAGCAATTTTATTCGACGTGAATTATTGAGATCTTCTAATATTTACAATAGTAGAGCTTTTATTTAGAGCTTTAGTTAAGAATGAATTGAAAATTTTCATATCATCTTCTATTTTAGTATCTGACTTGAGAGGTATTTTGGACGTAACACTTTTATCAATAAAAGAAGAATACTTTACCCGGTCAGTTTTTGTATAGCTATTAACTGTCAAAATCATTTGAGTTTGTAGAGTTATTAGTACTGAGAATTGGTCTGAAATTAAGTCTGAACATGAGGATATTTCAAAGAGTTTTTTATTTATACCTTTTAGAATTGCAGTCTATCAGATTTGGTATCTTATTTAAATCTGTTGGCCAGTATTTCTGCTCTCCAGTAGATATTGGAACGTAGTTGTGTTTACGTAGCATTTCATACAGTATTTTTCCTGTAGGGGTTGCAGATCTTAATTCCCACCTAGATGCTTCGCATTATGATCGCCATCTGCTATGAAACGATTATCTAAAGAAAGGAAGAAATCTGTGCAATTTTATTCTGTTATTGTTTCATTTGAAGGACAGTAAACAGCTGACACTAATCGGGCTTTTGTTGTCGTTTACGATTACACTAATTGTTTGCAGAAAAGTTTCACTTCCATCTAATCGACTGTTTTTTTTAAATTTTGAACACTTGACTTTATTCGTGGTTATTCTACTTTGATAATTGCATCCAAATCCTCAAGATCACTTCTCAATGATGCGATCATGTCTCTCGTAGATTTGATTCCCATCTGAAAGGTCATTTCCACAGTTTGCCAATTTATAGCGTCTTTAGTCTTTCGCGAAGGAGCAAAATGTTACAATCTTTTCTACTCTAGATCGGAATGATACTTGCTCGTGAGCTTGATTCCAATACCGAGCGGACCGCGAAGACCGTTGATTTCTTGCTCTTTAAATTTACGTCCGAATATATTGACGTTCATTTTAATACTCAAACGATAGGTGTGCTCTCAGTATGTATATATATATACATATATATATGCACCCTCGCGTAGTTCATTGATTATTGAATGAATTTCGTTGATATGATTATTGTTACTAGCAGATAGTTCAGCCACTAACAATCAAAGACGATCAACGAGCTTATTCGGATCATTTCAGTATACGTTGTCTATATAAGTATTGTTTCATGCAACCTTGCAGATAGGTAAAGACGTACCAGCTTGCAGCTCCTTTTGTCTTTTTAGTCAAACTGAACAACGGGCCAATTATGTTATTGAATTTGTTACTATTATGCACTGGTATATCCTCGTTTGGATTATTTTTTTCCTATGAATACTAGATATCTCAAAGACTTCTTTGTAGCTCTTGAGATCATTCGGACAGATTAAACGTTGATTAGGTTGCTTTACTACCAGTAACTCCATTTAACCTGTGTTTTTGGATACTTGAGACCATCGACGTCTAAGTCATTTTCGTCAAAAATCACCGTAGATATACCAAGCGTGTATGACCCATTTCATTCTTTATATACTCCAGAAATCAATTCCAAAAAATTACAATCACTTTTATCTAATGTATTCATGTACTTATCACCAGCAAAACTCTCATTCTCGCTCGGCTCAGATGAACTGTTATAAATTAGTATAGTATTGGGCGTAATAGTAGTCTCGCTATCTTTGCCACTGGACTGGGCGGTTTCATACTTGTCGACGTTATCAGCAGAATAATTGATTTCACCTTTTGATTTTTTTTGTTTAGAAATTTCGGCTTTTTAACTGTAATAAAAGCTTCGGGAAGATTTTCCTTTTCACTTATTACATTTTTTATTAGATCGACTTCACTTATTATGGTTTTAAGAGAATCGACTATTAGTTTGAATGTCTTATTCAAGACTTCATCACTATAATCTCGGGTATACTTGAATAAACTATACTTTTTATTGAACCTTTATTATTCAGAATAAAGAAAAACAGCGATAACATACAAGAAAGTTTATCATTGATTATATTAAAAATAAGCTCAGATACAGAGACATGTTACACGGTCAGCGCAGCAGACACGACTAAGGGCTTGAAGGGAAAACGCCAACGCTGGGGAGGGAAAGTGCAATAAAAAAAGAAGAAAAAAAAACGGTTCGCAGGCCATAAACTTAGGCAGGCAATGGGAGACAGAGTAATAACTGTACTGATGATTCACTGTAGTTATACATGTATCATACCAAATACAAAGACAGAATTTACTAAATTTAACATTTTTATCTTATTGCATCTTGTGCTTTTTCGAGGTGAGAAAGCACATATTTTTCCCGTTGATAATTTGCCATGTTGACGCTTCAACGATTTTCAAGAGTACATAATATGTTTATAACAAAACAATCAAAGCCCTTTCGATATCTTGCACAGTTTATAGCTCTATCTTGGTCGATCACTAAAAGCCCAAATTTATCATCCATTTTGTACAAAGTACTTTTAATTGATTGTAAGTCATATCACAATTCACATGACCGTAATATATACGAGTATGTTTCATATTTGCTTCGAGAAACTGCCAATAAATCGGCGTTATCTCTCACGAGATATTTAGGAATACGTGCGTACGTTTGCGAGAGATAGAAACAGTAGACGCTTCTATGTCTGCCCATACAAAAGAAAGCGCATACATTGTTCTGTTTCTCACAGGTGATGTCGTTAAATATCATAATCCAATAAGGTAGTGCATGTGTGGCGGCCTTACCAGCCAGCCAGCGCCACCAGTTGGCACTACACCCCAGCAGCGACGACAGCCGAGCAAGCAGGTACTTGTGCTGAGAGCGGACTTCGAGTAGCTCTCGAAAGTAAGTCACGAGCTATGAACCAGTGCGAAAGCCACGCGGTGACCCGCGACAGCACGGCAATCCGCCGAGCAACTCTTGCTCCGCCGCGCGTCTTTCGCTCTTTCTCGTCTCTGAACGCAGGGTGCCCACAGCTGTGGCACTCGGAGCTGTACATATTCTTGACTGTAAATAAAAATCTTTTCTGCACGCAAAACTTTCTTTGCTTGCGACTCATCCTTGTCACCCGCGTTCGCGGCGAGTTTCTTGGAGTTCAAGGCTCATCGAAAACCTTGGGCTTGGCACGAGCAACAGCAACAGCGGAGACCAGACAACAGCTGGCGCTCCCGCTCAGCTACGATCTTCACACATGCTCGGGATCAATCACGAATTCGTGCTTCTTGAATAAAAAAACTTTACTCTATTTATCGGCTTTAATGTTTCTTCCAATAATTTATACTTTAGCTTATTGAAAGATTTCGAGTAAACATTTTCGAATCTTACACCATTAGGATGAGCGATAAGCGCTAAAAGACTTTGGTCTTACCACAGTCGGGCCGACCACACAAAATAGCTCTGATGCTATTTGACAGTAAATCTCCATGATGCTTGGTTGCTTATCTTCCCGCATGATGACGTCAAAATTTTCTATGGAAAGTTTCACAGTTTGTTCTTTGAAATTCATACTCACGAGACAAAGTTCGAACGATAACGAAAATGTATCTACATGGTTATATTGTACCTGCTTTTGTAGGTTCAACCATTAGTCGTGTGTTGGACTTGATCGAGTCATGATCATATGCAAACGACAAAGAGCAAGAAAAAGACAATGATATCATCAATAAACTTCCTTTCGAGCTCCATGTTCCAGGCTATAAATACTGTGGACCAGAAACTAAGTTACAGACATCGGAAAATCGGAAAATATTTTGATAGCTTTGGAGATCTTAGGCCACTTATTGATTTAATGATGTATCTTGGTAATGTATCGAGATCTAATATAATGTGGAAAGATATCAAGATTTCAATATTTATGTATTCACTAATCATCTTTATTTACAGTTTTTGTGCGAGGGTATAAAAGTAAAGGCAATGTGAAAATATCGTTAGTCGTATTCCGACAGTCATGGAGGATTCATTAACTCTGACCCGATCAGGTAATTCTTCACTGTTGGACACGCATTATTTTCCACTAATAGAACTATCACAGTATAAACATTACAAGTTGGGCTTAGTCGAGTTCCTAACGTTCAATTCGATACCTAATGTAGACATTAATAGTAATAAATTTTACTTCGCAAATCAAGTTTTAAATATACCTGTCGAGACATACGAGATCAACGACATTGATAAATTTTTTCGTAGAGTTGTGGAGTATCTCGGCACTGATAATAATATAACATTAAATTTGAAACCAAACAACAATACCATGCATTGCACAATCAAGTGTTCTGAACCTGTCGATTTTCGTCCGTAGAATTCTATTGGGCGATTGTTAGGTTTTTCACAACGTATATTAGAGACAAACGTATCTCACATCTCTCATCTTCCCGTCAGTATTCTCAAGGTGAACACTGTGAGAGTCCCGTGTAATATAACCGCTGGCGCTTACTTGAACGGAAACACTGATCACGATATTCACGAATTTTTTCCAGCAGTAGCGCGTGGATGTAAAATTATTAAAACTTCCTCTCACGTGATTTATCTTCTAGTTATGAAAATGTGTAAATTATTTACAATTACGAATCGTCGATCAAGACGGAAGTTTAATTAATTTTTGTGAAATCATAATCATCCGATTACACCTCAAAAGCGTTTGATGGGAATTGCTTATAATTCAAAGAGTGGTAGGGGCTATATAAGTACTAAAAAATGCAACGATCACGATATTCACGAATTTTTTTCTGCAGTACCACCTGGATATAAAATTATCGAAGTTCCTTCAAATGTGATTTATCTCCCAGTTACCGTAAAGTGTATAGATAATTTATAATTACGCATCGTTGACCAGGACGGAAATTTAATAAACTTTCGAGGTGAAGTGATAACAATTAGATTACACCTGAAAAGTACGTGATGGGAATCGTTTACAATTTAAACAGTAGTGGTGGCTGTATAAGCAGTAAAATATACAATCCAACCATCAGTCGTCGATTGAAAGTAAGAGCGACAACACGGCGAATTCCGAGTGTCAATCGTCATCGAAAAACAAAAGAATTGACACGCTCAAAGCATGAAATTCCAAAAAAGTCTTGGGTTAAGAATAGTTCCTGGTGGAAAATAAATTGCCTAATTTTTTTTGCTGCTTTCAACGAAACAATGGAGAACATTCTAGAAATACAGTCACTTGTCGTCTTCGATGAATCTCTGGCTCATTAAGAGATCCACGCTCATCAATCTTATACCAATTCATCGTTCAAAAATACTGACGAGATTCGTATATCAATTCAACATCAAGACTTGTGTCTTTTACCATCTCCCAGATCGTTACACATTTGTGGACATTTATGTATCAAAAATAACACTGTGTTAACGAATACTAATTTCGTTAATAATGCCGTTTGTCACATGTTTGAAGAAATTAGGTATGAGCTGAATGCTATAGAAATAGATAACGATAAGAATGTTGGTCTTCCAACAGCTATGAAGAACTGATTATTTCTCACTCCAAGTCAAACTGTGATTGATGAAAATGCCGGATGGATAAATATAGAACAAGAGGACCATAAAATAACTAATGCGAATGACGACTTTGATATTTTGATTCCTCTGAGTTTCATACTTGGATTAGCTGAGGATTATCGTAAAGTGCTAGTGGATATGAAACATGAGTTAATTGTCATAAGGTCGAGTACCGATATAAATACGTTATCAAACGAAGAAGACCGTCAACGACGTTGAAACTTACAAAGAATTCAAGATTGATTTAATAAATTTGAATGGCTTATGCCCTATGTGACTGCATCAAATGTACAGAAAATACGTCTACTCGACTTTCTAAAAAAGTGAAAGAAGTATTTCAATGAGTTTTCGTAGTTGGGAACTGTACGAATAGCCAGCGCTGCCTGAAAATACAAATCACGTTTGGACAGTTAAAACAGCAAATCAGTTGGAGAACCCACGCTACATCATCTTAGTCTTCCAAACTAATCGAAAAAATAAACCAAACTTTAACGCTAGCATGTTTGATCATTGTAAAATCAGAAATATAAACTGTACCTCAACTCTCAGTGCTATCCATATAGAAATCTCAACATTGATTTCACTAAAAACCAGTACGCAATATGTTAGGATATGTATGACAATTTTCAAAACATATACTACAGTAAGAATACCGAACCAATGCTGAATAAACTTAAATATAAAAAAATACATATCATTTATAGAAATCGATTGTTCGAAACAAAACGAGTCGTTGAAGAGTGCTCCAGTAAATTTGTGCTTGGAGTTCGAAACTAGAGAAAATATTTCTGAAGGAACTACAACATATTGTCTTCTTCTACATGTTTGCATCGTTCAGTATAACCCGATAAATGGAAATGTGAAGAAACTTATTTAAATCTGGCAATTTTAAATACGAAGAGCATAAATTCATCATCACATATACACTCAAAGATGCCACCAAAATTTTCATTTCCGGAGATTTGAAAAAAGAGTGGTTAGAATGATATGGTCTGCAAAATTTCGACTTGAATAATTGGGGCTATTCACCATTCAAAAAAAAATTAAAATGAGTTACCGTGTGCCCTAATCATAATGGCAAATACATAACGTGCACATCAAAACGTTAAATTAATGAAAAAGTTTTACATCGATGGTTGTTGCATGGATTGGGAAGAAAGTGATCAAGTCGTTAAAAGATTTCTATAGTGATGTTTTTTCTAAGTAGATAATTTGTGGAATAACATGTATTTTTAAGAACATATAGAATAAGATATATTTTTATCAATAAAAAATAATATTTTTCAAACAACAAACAAACATTCTTCAATTGATACGAAAAATATTCTTTTTTATTAAACCATCTGCGGTAGGTGACACACACACACACGTTGAACTGCAAAAATATTCATTTTATACTAATTATATTAATTATATATATATATATATATGTATTATAACGGGATGGATAGCTAGTAGAATAGGGAATTTATTAACGCACAAACTCCAGCGATGCAGAGCTGACCGCCGCTACGTTAAACACGTATAGTTATACGTGTATTCGCCTTTACGTTTGATACTTTCGGTTTCAGTGTCTTCTTTCTAACCGAGTTGAACTCACCTTAAGTCATCTGACTGTGACACTCGATCTATCTTAGGTGTGAGTGACCTAATGCTTAATCCGACTAATCCCCTAGACGAAATCGGATTAAAACTTAATCCTTTATAGATCTGTTAAACTATTAAGAAACGAAATGACGTAATACGGCGAATAAAATTAATAATGTTTAATTCAAAAACTACAGTCTTTTACGGGCCGAAAGACTAACGAACGTGAATAGGATTTACAATGATTAATAATAATCCGGGGAGAGAAAGAGAGAGAGAGAGAGAGAGAGAATTCGAACTTTGCCGCGAAAACTAACTCTCGGCGCGAATATAATAAATAACGATCGCGATAGGCAAAATACTCTCGCTCGTATTTAGTCGCGCAATATAAGGAAGGTGCACCTACCCTGCGGTGCAATTACGGTGATCAGTCGTAATCGTTGAAAAGAAATCTTTTCTGACAACGGTTTCCTCCTGATTAATCAGCTGCGCTGCTTCACTGAAAATCTGCTGCTTTGCTTGCTGCTGCTGCTAGGCTTCCTCACTAGTGCTCGCACACGTATCCAAATGATCCAGGAAATCTTTGTAGCAAAACAGCAAAATACTATGCTAACTAATTAACGGTACTCTCGCAAAAGCAGTTGAGGCTTAACTGACTATTTTCAAACTCTCGCGCACTCTCTCTCTCTTAGTTGTTCGTACTAGCATCGCAAGTGTACCGAATTGCGAACGAATCGATTAATCGAATTACCGTTGCAGTATATATAATAGCATTATTAGAAATATATATATATTAGCGCTTGGGTCCTATACCAATTGCGTATCTAATATACACAATAAAAACTGTCCGTGGTGAGAGTGGCTCTCGGGTTAAAGCATTGGCTTGTGGATCTAGAGAACGTGGATTCGTTCCTGTTAGTTCGTTTTAGTGGGCATATAGGCGGTTAATAGCAGGCAAGGCTGCTAATTCCGCTATAGGCAGGAAATACCGCAGGAACTGCTGGCAGGCTTGTGGCAGGCTTGGATGAATTCTATGATGCAAAGGTCGTTGGAAGTCCTCTCCGTGCTGCAATCTGCTCGTCGTCCTCTGATATCTTTGTCTTGATCTGACTGCTTAGCTTTCTCTCAAGTGAGCACGCTCGGCCGTCAAATCGATCCGTCTAACTCAAGATCTCGGCTCGACCTCTCTCCCCTAAACGTTCGCGCGTCAGCTGGAGCAACGTCGGCGGCTCCACTCTTGCGAGCGGTTCGCCGCGGGTCATTCGCGACGCGTCAATCTCTCTCTCTTCTTCTTTCCGCAGCCGCTCTCGATCCCAATTGGCTCCCAATGACGATGCCCGGCTCAGGTAGTAGTCCTAAAATAAAGCGGTACGAGCATCGGTATCGGTTCGTAATTTTCAAACACTCATCAGGGCAAGAGCAAAGGAGCGAGGCTACGAGAGAGAGAGAGAGCGAGCCAGACAGGGCCGGCTATTCTAGCCCTGTCACAACATTTACTATATTAAATAAGGTATTTCATGGAAATTATATTTTCGATTTTGAACACCAATTTATTTTAAAAGAGAAGGGGGAGGATCGGACTGAAATTTTTTTACATGCTATTGAAGTGACCCTTAATCATATGCAATATTAAATTTGATGTGTTTATTTTTCTTATTCAGCCACCATTCGGAAACAACATGTAGAGCTAATAAAGCAGTTTGATAAAGCCCTAAATAAGCGAGATCAAGGAAAACGTTATAAATACTTAATACAACAATTCTCAAAACTCAAAACTATCTGAACAGAAACTGAAAGAAGTCGTTTTCCATTGATTACAAATAATGAAAATGCTCAGAGATAATAGTTTTACTGAATACATAAATGATGAAGAAGAAACTACATGGAACAGTGTTAAGGAACAAATTTCCTTGGTATTAAAAATAACGAAAACCATAAGGATATAGAAGTTGAAATAGTTAAATCTTTCAAAGCATTAGGATGAATTATAAACTTGAAATTTCATATTTTTACTGTCACATTGACTAATTCCCAATGAACTTAGATGCTTGTAATGAAGAACAAGAAGAAAGATTCCAGCAAGACATCAAAGAGATGGAAAGACGATATCAAGGACGGTGGAACGTCAATATGATGGCAGATTTCTATTGAAACTTGAAGAAAAGAGAAAAAAGGCGCGAAACGGAAATAGTAACCATTCCTGAGATCTTTTCGTGATATACGAGTATGGTATAGAAAAAAAATTGAATTAGAAAGAATTTTTATTCGGATATAGGTTAAAGAAACGTGTAAATATACCTTTTAATTTGTTTGCAATGTACTCTCTGAATTTAACCATGAATCACAGCTAACCAGGTCAAACGAAACTCGAAATCGCATTGTGCAAATTTTAAAACGTAGAAAGACACTGTACTCACTCTGTTTGTAATACATTTTTTTAATTTAACATCGTTCTGACACCCTAATCTGACAAGGTAAAACAAACCTTGAATTCGAATTCATCGACCCCTAAAATATTTGAATGACCTTGAACCAGAGCTATCCGGATCAAGCGGACCTTGGAATCCGATTCAGCGTCTTCAAATATGTATAAGTATTGTGAACTTGTTCTTCCCACACATAACTTTTTTTTTCCGGTGAGTCGGTGTAATTAAACTTTTGAATCGTTGGAAAATGTGAATATTTATTTTTGAATTTCAATAAAAATTTTCTTGAACGAAATCCGTGGTAAAAAGAAATGTTTCAACTATATCGAATATTTTTTTACTATTGATTGCGAGTAACTTGAAAGAACATATTATCGTATTTATATTTTTAATTATGCTTAAAAGATTTTGACTTCTTTGTAGGTGGCACAAAGAGCCTTGTTTATTTTTTATGTTTTAATTGATCGTTATGGCTGCTATATATACGAGGTGTGATCAAAAAGTAAGGTGAATTTTGAAATTTAGCGGGCTACGTCCGTTCGATCTTCGACTTTTTTATTTGGTTATGTCGGTACACTCGTCTAGAACATACGTTCCAAATTTCAGCTTTGTAGTATGTTTGGTTTGTTTGTGAGAGGCATCAAGGTTAGAAGTGTTTTGCGTGCTCCACGATTTGCTGCTGTCTAAAAACATAGATCAAAGAGTTTGCATTAAATTTTGTGTGAAAAATGGAATCAAATGTTCCAAAACACTTGAAATGCTGAAAGTGGCATACGGTAAGTCTACTTTAAGCCAAAAAAATGTTTACAAGTGGTATAAACTCTTCCAAGAAGGCCGAGAAGACACCGACGACGAACCTCGTTCTGGACGCCCCAGCACATCAACAACTGATGAGAATGTTGAAGAAGTGAAGAATAGTGTTGGGAAATCGTCGAATTACCATTAGAGAAATTGCTGATGATATTGGCATCTCATTTGGTTCGTGCCAATCAATTTTGACGAGTGTTTTAGACATGAGACGTGTGTAAGCGAAGTTTGTTCCGAAATTGCTCAATTTCGACCAAAAGAAACGTCGCATGAGCATCGCCCAAGAGCTACTGAATGACGTCAACGATGAACCAGATTTACTCAACAGGGTTATAACAGGTGAAGAAACATGGGTATACGGTTATGACGTCGAGACTAAGACTCAATCGTCCCAGTGGAGGCATTCTGGATCACCAAGACCAAAAAAAGCACGCCAAGTTCGATCAAATGTAAAGGTTTTGCTTATAGTTTTCTTTGACTGCAGGGGCGTGGTGCATCATAAGTTCTTGCCACAGGGTAGAACAGTAAATAAGGAATAATACCTGCAAGTTATGCGCAATTTGCGCGAAGCAATCCGCCAGAAACGTCCGAATTTGTGGAAAAATAAAAATTGGCTTTTGCACCATGATAACGCCCCTGCTCACACATCGTTGCTTGTGCGCGAATTTTTGGCTAAAATCAACACAGTAACGATGCCACAGGCACCGTATTCCCCAGATCTGGCCCCCTGTGACTTCTTCTTGTTCTCAAAACTGAAGAGGTCCATGAAAGGACGGCGTTTTGCCACGATTGAGGAGATAAAGACGGCATCGAAGGATGAACTAAACAAGATCACAAAAAATGATTTTTTGAAATGCCTTAAGGATTGGAAAAAGCGTTAGCACAAGTGCATTATATCCGAGGGGGATTACTTTGAAGGAGATAAAATAAAAATTGATGAATAAATAAATATTTTTTGAGGAAATAAAAATTCACCTTACTTTTTGATCACACCTCGTATATGTGTGTGTTTTTTTTTTTTTTTTCGTTTTATTTTATTGTTTAATTTGTTTTCAATTTATTAATTTATTGTTAGAATACAGAAATCAGGTTATATAAATGATACTATTTTTTAAAAGAAAAAAGCCAATCACGGCATAAAAAATTCATATTTATTCTTATACACTCACACGAGAATGGTCGATGGAAAATCAATGGAATGAACAAGAAAGTCTCGAGTGACGCTGCGAAGACAACGGCCACGCATATTCATGCATATACGTACTCACTTCGTAATTTCGTTCGAATTCCACTTATATACGCACTGTGGAGATTAAAAAAATTATTAAGTTATGTTGGAATTGATAGATTGGTAAAAACGATTCGATAAAGTGCAGACTATGCACGCCGTTTGTTAGAAACGGTAGAGATCGCGATGGAGCTTCGCATGTGAAGCGATATAGTCGACGATTACTATCAAAATCGGCGAAGCGCAGCGAATCGATTTGATAGCAGCGGCAGCACAGCATAACCGGCAAATCGTAAAAGGTCAAATAAATGATATCGCGAATTATTAGGGTGAAAATGTTAATTTCCATTGTGTACAAAGGATAAAAGATTGTGTGCGCAAAGAACGTTTCAGAAACAATTACGAATTTCAATTCTCGGTATTTCGTTTTTTTTGTTACGGACGGTCGATGACCTTTTCTAAGTGGAGAACTCGGCTGACCACGTATGCGTCATTGAGTCACGCTGATGCCAGATCTGAATCCGGTATCGTTCAAAGTTTGTTTTTGTTTTACGTTGTTTTGGTTGCCGGAATTCTTTTCGTGATTTGTTTTCTTTCTCTTAATGCTTAATTGAAAAAGTATTTGAGAGCATTTATAATATTTGCTTCAAACGGTTTCTTTCTTTGAGCTCAAAGAAGACGACCTTTTTGCTGGCGTAGAGCATTAGAAAGACTTTATTTACGAAAATATCGGGAAAAATAGTTCGTGGTAAATGCGCCTTTTGTTTCAAGTTGCTCGAGTTACGATTTACACAAATTTTTTTTTTCAAATTACGGTAATATCGTTAATGTATCGAGATCGAATAATTATGCGCAGATTATTACGTGATACGCAAGCGAAAAGTCCAAAGCGCAGAAACGATACAACAGAATGAGTCGTTCTGATGGAATTGATGTACTACCGCGAACTTACATTACGCGGTGATTTAGAGGAGTTGCAAGATCGATATTTACGGTTTACTCTGTTTAAAGAGTGGCCAGATTTGAGACGACCGTTGCACTTGGATGATTTCGCGTTGGGTCGAATCTCGGACTTGCTGTACGATAAATAACAAGAAGCCGCCGTAGATCAGGTCCAAAGCGCGAGTTTTGGTGACGAATTCACAGCAGTTGCTGCACCCTTAAAGGCTTGATTACAGCGTAAGCAAGAACAGGTAGCATCAGTTACGAGTGCTGACGTTCCTCACGGGCAAAGCCAGTCGCTTTGCAGAAGTATGGCTGCGTCTGATTACGGAAAATGCGTTGCCGTCGGCGGCTTACCTGCTGTCGCTTAGCGCAGATGGATGCACATACGCATAAAACGTTATACATCAGGTCTAACATAGCACAAGTATGCTTAGCCAAATCTGGGAGGCCTTGACAACAGTGCCGCGCTGGGCATATAGGTGAGAGGTGAAGTCGGGCATAATGGGTGGTGCGAATGCGATTTTGAGAGTTTAAAGAGAGGCAATGCACAGTAGGGTGGTTCAGACCGAGCAGCAGGCTTCATTCCCACCTTAGACTAGTTTAACCAGCGACTATGTGGCTCTTAACGTACCCGCGACTGCGACTGAGCAACCAGCGCATGCGAGTGCATCAATATGTAGAGGAGATACGAGTATCAACACTGATTTAAGCAGATCAGCAAGCATGATGTACCGAGCGCCAAGGGTAAATTCTTAGGTTGAAGATTAGGAGCGTGAGGTACAGGTAATCACTAGAGATCAAGGACGAACACCAGCTCCTTTAAATGATCAGTTGTAGATAGAAAAAGTAGAGTCAGTGCGAGGCGGCTTAGCCGAAAGCAGGTGAAAAAAATCTTAGTGTGAGCGACACAAGCTCGCGTTTTTCAGACACTAATAGTTACGACCTTAGGCTCGTTCGGTCATCAAAAAAAGGTAGAGCAATTAAAGCCATGAAATCGAGCAAAGAGAGCAGCCCTCTGTGAATCGAGTATATTAATGGTATACCTGTAGATAGAGTGAGTGCACTCAATGCCTAGTCTCTCTGGTTTCCAGGTAAAAATAGTATAAATGCGTTAAATTTTCTGTCAAATTTGAGCAATTGGCAGCATTTTATGGCATTTCGGACGGAGAGATGCTAATAGTAATAGACACCGCGTTCCGTAACAAGGCGTGTTCGTGGTGTGAAGTAAATCGCGGTTTTTCAAAAACTCAAAAATTTCATAAAGAGCTTTTCTAACGAATTTTACCGCAGAACAGAGAACAGTTCTACAATGAGTTGCAGTACAGAAAACAGGATGAAGATGAGAAAATTGTGTCGTGTCAAACAATTTTGCGTGGATTCGATTCGACGGTTTCAGTAAAGCGACAATGATTGTAGAAGGCCTGCATCCTAAGTACAAGTGGTTTCTAGAAACAAAAATCTTGAAAGACTCAAATGTCTTTAAAAAGCAAGTATGGCACTAAAAGATCAGATGGCAGTGGTCACCAGCAGCGAACGCGACATTGATACCGGAATCTGCATACAGTAGGACCAATAAGTCTCAGAGTAAGCGGAAACATAGAAACGTAGAAACTATAGAAGGTCTCACCAATGAGGCAGATGAGGATCTTTGCCTAACGTTTCTCTACTCCTAGAGGAGTAGAGAAACGTTAGGCAAAGAAAATCGAGCTGAGATAACAAAGAAAGGCTAGAAAAAGGCAGAAATTTCTGGTTTTGCGCCTCCTCTCGTAGATAGGGTGCAAGAGTGTCGGCTGCTCTGCGTCAAGGGCTGGCTCTGCTATTATTATCTAGGGTTCTAATTGGTAATAAAGCCGGCGCTGACTTTCCCAGATATACCAATAGCTTTGGTCGGGAGAGGTTAGCGGGTATACGTAGAAGAATCACTCGCAATTAAATTATAAGAAGGCGATCTAACAAACAGTAAATGGTGCTGGCGAGTGCACTCGGTCAATTTAGATTGTGACAATAAATAAAATTCGCAGGAGCAAGCTCGCTCGGCGTGCGCATTTATCATACAAAAATCCGCGATGGCTGTAATCGAATGAGAGCTGGCGTGAAAGAGAATATGATGCTCAAGAGAGCGAAGAATTGAACTGCGTTGCAACAAGCGATGATTTGATCACTGATTTTGATTTTCCACGGCAGGTAGTTAACTCGTAAGTGCTCCATGATTGATAGCCGCTCGTCAGGCTTACTCTGTGATCACTTTTAGGCGACCTTTTCTCTCTTTTAGCTCGCGCCTAACTGCCCTTTCTTTGGATTTATGGCCATTTCTTTTCATCCCCACGCATGTCGCATCTCTTCTCACTCTTTCTAGACCAAACATTTTCGTCGCTATCTCGCTCTATCTCTCTTGCTCTCAATGTCGCTCCACTGGCTGCTGCTCTTCCCTTTCCCAGCCCTACAACGATACGAGCATGTACTCGTATATCTTGTCATTATACGCGCTCGGTCGCTGCGCTTGTACGAGGAGAGTGTTGCATACAGGGCTAACAAACTCCCTGTAGTCCTGTAACTAGGAAAGTAAACGAATATGTAAAGAAAAGAGCTAAAGTCGACCGTGTAATTATAGTAGAGAACGTGGGTTCGGAAAAGGATAGCACGGGAAAGTAGGTTTGAGAAATGTGAAGGACGAAGTTGTTAGAAACATTTGAAAAACTGAAGCATACGTTAACAGAGGCGCTGGTACTTACGTACCCTTAGTTTTTGCATCCCTTTTACCTGCAGTGCGATGACTCCTCGTTCACGGTTAGCGCGTGTTTGGTACAGATATTCGACGTCGGCAAACTTCCGGTATGTTACGCCAGTCGCATGCTAAATATGCACTAGCACAATTACACGGTAACTGAAATCGAATTTTTGGCAGTTCTATTCGCGATAAAGAAGTTTAGGTATTGTATAGAAGGTTCGCACTTCGTTATAGTCACGGATCATAGTGCGCTTACTAGGATCTTGAAAAAACGCGAATTAGCAGGTTATTTGAAGAGGTGGATACTCGATTTCTAGCAGTTAGATTGCGAAATAGTACATCGAAAGGGAGCACTACATCATCTCTTAGATGCACTTTCGCGAGGGTTTGAGGACGAGCTGGAAATATGCGCGTTTGATAAGATTCAAGATAAATGATATATTCAACGCGTTCATGACGTTTTCCAAAGATCAAAGAAATTTGAGGATTCGAGATTAGAAGATAACATCCTGTATAGGTATATGCGCGATCACTGCTCGACCCAGTAACTAATCGCAAGAAATGTTGGTGTATGGTTGTACCGCTTGATTTTCAGGGACACTCATTGCAAGCCGTTCTTCGAACACTTTGGCCTAGAAAAGACTTACAATCGAGTAGCTCGTGAGTGTTACTGGCCAGGGGTACGATATGACGTTAAAACGTTCATAGATGAATGTATGCAGTGTCAAAAGCACGTAAAAGTTCAGTAAGCTCGCCCAGGTCTTATGGATAAACGCGTGCTAGAAGGACTATGGGCAGTGGTAGCGACTGACGTGGTAAAGCTGCTCCGTACCAAAAACTAGTATAAATATATGGTAGTATTTCAGGATCTACTTTCAAAATGAGTCGAATTAAAGCCGCTGTGGCCAACGAACGGTACTGCTCTGGCTTCCGCGCTCAAACAATTAATTCTCTTCAGGTGAAAAAATCCTGAATATATTGTAAGCAATAACGCGAAAGCTTACAACATTCAGATATTTCAGAATAGGTTGCGAGAATACGGTATTGAGCATTTGTTGTGCTCTGCATATGATCAATAAAGCGATCCGGTAGGGCGTGTTAATTGGACTTTAAAAACGATGATAGCAATGTTTGTGGATGACGATCATAGAAACTAGGATAGGCATCTGCATGAGTTTCGTCATACCATAATCACTACTACCAAGGTATCGTCGGCGTTTTTGAATTTCGGAAGGGATTCGCCACCAGTAAAGCAATTAAGGCGTGGAATTGAGATAAAAGCGCCAATACTTAAGCTAGATACAAAGGCTTGGGAAAACAGATTACTGCGTTTGAATGCTTTACAAGATTAGCTAGCTAGACACATTGACGAAGCTCAGGAAAAGAAAAAAGAAACACCATGACAAAGATAGGCGTCAGGCGCACTTCCATATAGACCATTTGATTTGGCGCAAAGTATTTTCTAAGACGACGGCAGGTAAAAACGCGAAACTTGACCTGAAATACGACGGAACGCTTAAGATAGTTTCGATGATTTCGCCCGAGATTTACGAATTAGCCTCGGATAGCAAACATCGTACGACTAAGTTAATGTTTCCGAAATTAAGCTCTACATACCACCCCATTAGGTAAATACATAATTTACGAGGTAATATAGATGTAGTAACGTATATTTGTATCCCCGCTTTTGAGCATTGGGCAGGTAACCTCTAACGCTATGGTTGCCTTCTGTACCTTGCAGTTGGCCCAGCTGTCTATGGCTTAAACTATGTGCGAGTGGATGAAGGATCAACCCTTGCCACCGCCTCTGCTTTCGCCATCAATACCCTTTCTGGGAGTACAGGTATGGAGTCCGCTTATTAACCTAGAATAGGAGCGTGAGATCTACGATTCGTTTAGCAGAGCTTACACATACGAGGGACGAGGCAGTGTGCCGAAGCGGGGCTTTTTGTCTCACGACTCTGTATATTCATGAAGTGGCGGAAAGATCACGGGTTTCCGAGACAGTGACAGAAATTTTTTTCCAACTAACAGAGGATACTACGCCGAGCCCTCCATTTATCGTGGCAAGGCGTCCTTCCGATCGGACAGCAAACTGTGGCCGTAAGCTTCGACCGTTAATAGGGTGAGGAGGCGTTAGTTGTTCACTGCAGCCTGCTACGAAAAGCCATTCTGCAGGTGTTAAGCTTGAACGACTCTGAGAAGAGGACGACGTAGGCCGGGGAGCTATCTTGTGTATCCTCACAGCCGCACGTTCATGCGTCTCTTCTATTTAAGCCATTCATGCTGCAGAGACTGAACCCCGCCTATCAATTTGTACACAGAGGTAGATCCACGCGATACCCTACAGCAAATTATATAGAGAAGGAGAGGAGAGAGGAGGCCGAGGCTTGCCAGAACGCAAGTAGAAAGAAGCGCACAATGAGTTTCAACTTATTTGCGTGTAACTTCGAGAGGCCATCTTTCGGGCAGCCCCCCTCGTCGCCTCAGGTACCGGGGATAACCATTGTAAAAGTAAAGCGTACCTTAGCACCGCCAATATCTACGGAGGCTTTTACAGTTGAGAGCTTGGGAGCAAAGGCGGACGTCGCTACTGAGGAGACGGTGGCGGAAAACTGGAGGGTGACAGCTAGGGCAAGACTGAATGCGCAAAGGGCAAAACTAGTCGTGCTACGACTGCCAATCCTTTCATGGGTAAAACGAGCCCTGTCTCCTCAGGCGGTGAGCTCGGTTTCACTCTCCGAGATAAGGATCTAGGCTCATCAGACGGGTAAAAGGCTAACGTGGAAAACTTTCCTGCGAGGTCCGACACCGATTTCGTGGTACTCGAGGATTGATTTATCTATGTTCAGTTACTTCAATTGCAGAAATGGAGCACATAGGTCGACCTACAGGGATTCGCCTCTTACCCGACTGTTATGTCGAAACTGTGGGCGACTCGACGTCTTCGTCTACAACTACGCGCGTTGCTGTGACGTCTTTGAGAAGGAATAGGTACGGGAGAGGGTGATGGAGAAAAAGAGGGCCCGGAATCGCTCTGGTTAGTCGGTTGAGCTTTAGACTTGCGTCGCGAATAGAGGTCGCGCCGCAAGCAGAAAATGCGATGGTATCCGCAAGAGCGTCAGACGTTGGGGTTTTTGGGGTGGTCGGTTCCAAGGTGACAAAGGTTCCAAGCCATCGACTCTCTATTGCTAATACCTCGTCACCGTCGGCGGAAGAACTTTGGGCGCTCAGGCTTCTGTATTTGGAGCCGTTAGAGCGACAGCAGTAGATGTTAAAGTGTTTCTTTGTATTTTTAGGTTTTATTTATAGTCCCTATTTTAGTTGATCGTATTTATGACATACCGGAGTAGTCAATTCTTTCATTAAGAAAAGTTTGTTTTATTTCATAAGAGTTACAAGTAATGATTCTTGGATAAACGGTTTGCACGTGGTTTTATTATGGATATACCGAATTAGATCAAAGTTTTAGGATAAGTTAGAATTAAGCAATTATTTAAGGTCATTAGTTTATTCAGCGTTGAGCACTGGCTATATGTTGCCGGATGAGAGAGAGAATGGGAAAGAGGGTTAGGCCGGAGTTGAAGTTTTGGCCTTGGAAGGCGGTGTGACAGAAGTAAGCGGTGTGCCTGCTTATCATTTGCCATCTATTTCTTTCCCTCTCTTCTTAGCTCCACCAGGCAGCTTAACTAATATTGGGCGCATATTTGTATTGCATTTAACTAGTGCCTTTTGTATTTTCCAACTGCCTAAGATCGCAAAGCACGGCCGCGACGGCTCGAGGAGGCAGTGAGAGCGCAGCGGCTGAAAATCAGAGAGAGATGGAGAGAAAGTTAGAGAGGTAGAGAGAGGGAGCGCGCGTGTGCAGGCACTATGCAAGACAAGTTAAGGCAGATGTGTGACGTGCGCCCAACTATTGTTTGGTCGCACACCGCCTAATAAGTAGGTCAAGAAGGGATAGAGAGAGAGAGAGAGAGAGAGAGAGAGAGAGCGTTAGAGTGACAGCAAGCGAACGACATTATAGTTCTTTTTTGCGGATTGACTACTCACGCATTCCATTCTGCTGAAGGCGATACGTTTGTCCTTGACCTTTTTAATCTCCAGCAAGAAACGGAAAGTAAAAGAAAGAACGGAAGAAAGTCAACCTGCCGAGTGCGAGAAGAAATATCCATTCTCATTATCGGCGCATCATTACATCCCTCGTCGCACAACGAAAAGGTCAGGTTATCTCTCTCTCTTTCTCGATCTTTGCTTCTCTCTCGCGGTGATGTGTAACTGCGCGAATCATTAGGTAACAACCGAATCTTTGATTTTGGAGCCTATGAACTTATTATCATTGTGAAGTAACGTGATATAGAAGCTATATACATGTTTAATTTTCAGCAGAGAAGCACAAGACTTATCTTTTATTTGGCGAGCGACGTCGATGGTTGCTGGCTCGGGCACCCTGATCGGAAGTAATAGCAAGGCGTGAAGATGAAGCAACATTTGGGCACATGTGCTGCCATGCACCTTATGTTCTTGGGCCGCTGCGCCGCCGTTAGCTTTTGGCGCGAAGTCGTTGAAGAAAATCGACAAAGAAGAATGTCGCGTTGTGACAGTTTGGCGCAGCTTTGTCGCGCACGCTTTTGTTTCTTTATTCTATTCACATATTCTCCGCGCACTGAACTCTCGCCAAGTCACTTTTTTAAGTAATTTGAAAGAAAAAAGATATCGAGTTTCTACCTCACAGGAGACACCATGAAAGATTTTAACTTTTTCGTGGGCGACACAAAGAGCCTTGTTTATTTTTTATGTTTTAATTCAACGTTACTGTTACTATATATATATATTGTTATGTATTCTCCTCTGATTTAATTAGTTTGTTTTGTTCGCTTTGTTTTTCTCAGAGTATGTTTTGCATTGAGACGATAAACATATAATTGTGGTTATTTTAAATAAATACGTTCTCGTTCTTTTTATAACAAAGTTATTATTATTATTTTGTGTGAGTGTGCGTGTGAGTGTAACATTTTTTGGGGGTTCAGCCGGGATATTTCGAGATGTCAGGAAAAACGCCGCGCACACCAATGCATGTACCATTCCAGACAAAGACAAGAGCACAAATTGCCGCGGACGAACAAGCCGCTGCACTTGCTATTACCAGTGCCGAGATTGTTGCTATTGCCGACGTTGTGCTTGTTAACAATGACACCACTGGAAAAACCACCGGAAAAACAAACAAGACCTACTAAAAATACAGGTACTGTTGCTCGCACTAATACTAAAACTGCTCATGTCGATTCAGGGGACGACTCGACGGCTGACGGCTCGCGCTCAGGGAGCAATGTCTGGGAAGTGATTGCGGACGTTTTGCCAACGCCGCCGATGGTCGCAGATGCCTCGGCTACACTGACCGATGAGTTGCGGGCAGTGACTGAACCCGTCCTTGCGCCTACAGTGACCGATATCCCGTTGCCACAAGCTACTCTCCAGGAAGCGCTGTTAGCACTTAACGATGCAAGGGTTGAACTCGATAAGTACCGAAGACAACTGGAGGTTATACAAACCGAACGAGAGGCCGAGCGAACATATAGCAGACAATTGGAAGAAAGATTACAACATCGCAGCGTCGAAGAATAGAACGCTACGACGGAGCTTCGTCTACGCGATGCTACTGTTGTCGATCATCATCGAACCATTGAGAATCTACAGTCACAACAATGTCTTCTTGAACAACAACTGACCCAGTTCCGTCAAAAACTAAACCAGATCATAACATAACAACAACAGACCCAGTTCCTCTTCCTACCTTACTACACAAATTACACCAACAGTAAATACAGCAAATACAAGTAACACGTGTACATAACAGATAGGCTTGGATAATAGAACAAATAGGGAGGTAAATACACCTATTGTAAACTCAACCAGATCAATTGAAGAAGGGTTAGGCTATAACTTCAAACCTGACACTTATGATGACACAACTCCTCTATGTGAATTCTTAAATCAATTTAATTTAATTGCAAGAGCTAACGGGTGGAATGATGGAAAGAAAATGATAGCATTAGCAGCTTCGTTACGTGATAAGGCAAAAGGTGTATTGAGTAGCTTTACCGATATGGAAGTTTTAGATTTGAAATCATTATTAGAGAAACTAGAAGCACGATTCGGTGAACATTTAGAATAAAATAGTTATTTCTTGTTTCAAAATAGAAGACAGAAAACAGGCGAAGATCTTCCAACATTAGCTGCTGATATCGAGAAACTGGCATCGTTAGCTTATCCTGAATGTTCATTAGAGATTCGCGACAAAATTGCTTGTGATTAATTTATTATAGGTATCTATCATACTGGGGTTAGGGAAGTTCTTCAATTAGAGCGTATCACTTCTTTGAAAATAGCTTTAGCTCGCGCTCTAGAAGTGAAATCGATCAAAGAAAGAAAAAAGATTCCCGTCTTTCGAAATGCGCGAAATTTCCAAAATAACTCAAATTCTTCAGAAAATAAATTTCAAAATGAATCAAATAGTATAGATAATAGCAAACAGAGTCAACCATTCGATCCTCGAGAATGGTTGAAGAATATTGAATGTTATCATTGTCATAAAAAAGGACATACACACTCTCGATGCCCGGAGCAGGGAAACTAGGATGTGTCGAACTTGCAGGAGCGGGTTTGACATTTAGTGAACAAGCTCCTTCCAATAATGATTTGTCGAATATGCGCGTTCGTAGAGTTCTTGGAAATTTGAAAACTTTTAGGTTTGAGGGTAGTATAGACAGACAGTTATGCGTTTTTAAATTAGATACAGTCTCAGACGTGACGATCGTCAATCTTCGATTTGTTGATCCTCATTATCATAAAATTTTCTATGATGCTCCGAATGTGAGGTACCCCACTGGTGAAGAAGTTCCTATCCAATTCAGAACAATTGTCCACGTTAATTTGGGTCGATATTCAATCTTATAATTGTACTCTATCGAATCTAGCATTAGACTCAAGAGAAATACAAACATGTATACACGATGTCGTAAGAGTGGATAGAATAAGAGGATAATTAAAATAATTCAAAGTACACCATGTCATATTCGTAATATTGTCGCATTATTCAAGTTTGTTACACTTCGTTAGTTTATCTTGCATAGTGATTACAAAGTCCAAGTAAGCAAGGTCAAACGTAAAGTGTTGTTATCTTATTCAAATTCCTTATATTCTAAATAGCTTTGTTCGCTTCATTTACATGCGCGTCGGTATTTACATTCCGGAATTCGGCGTTAAATACATAAGCAACTTAAAATCAATACTATTCCTCAATTTTATAAATCTAATTTGTCAGATACATTCGATTATTATCATAAATTCGCCTCTCCTTTCTTACACGATTCACAATATTAAGTCAATTAATAATATGATCGATTTTCTCGATTCAAATCATCACTTACATGATAATAAAACACAAGCTGATATCGCCACATTTTCCAAACGTACCGCGGCGACATGGATTTCAGATAGAGTTCATGTATCCTGAAGAGCACGCTCCAAATTCCGGTGAGTACACTTGTAGCGCGCCTGCATTGATGACGTCGTGGTGAAGAATCGCCGGCGTCAATCAAGAAAAAGGCCGGGCCCCCGGAGTAGACAAACACCTGAATCTTGAGCTCGTCACACACTGTCAATATTCTCTTAGTGATTGGAGAAAGTCACTCCATCCTGAGTTGGTCTGAAGAAAAGTCACTCATCCAGGGGATGTCCATACCCGGCGAGCGCCGTTAGAAGAGTGCACGGAGCTAATCGTGCCGCCGGCAAACGCGCGTAAGCGACACTCCCCCCATACGACGGCTCTGCGAGCCCGCCAGCAACCGAGCGCTCGAGTCAGCGACACAGACATACGTCACAATCTTGATGACAGTTTTTGTTGCAGACATTACTGACGACTGTGTACTTGGGTGTGATTTTTTGAATAAGACCGGAATTACAGAATCAATAAGTGACATTTTTAAGAATACTACAGGTATGGTTGTCAGTAATGCTACCGCAGAATGTTGTAGAATGACAGAATATGTTAAAGAAGTACCAGATTTTTTGCTAGACCTATATATATTTTTTAAATTTCATTTTACTTTATTGCTTAAGTTGATTTTAATTTATTAATATATTATTAGAACACAGGAATCAGATTAAATTTTTCGAACCGTTTACGAGAACGTTCAATTGAAAATCAACGGAACGAAAAAGAAACTCGCGAGTGATGCCGCGAAGACAACGACAGCGCACATTCATGCATACATGTGCTCAATCTGCAATTTCGTTCAATTTACACTCACATGCGTACTGCAGACATTAACAAAATTATTAAATTCGGTTGAGATGCGAGGTCTGTCCGAAAAGTATCGGGCCTACCTTTATATTTTCGTGCTAGCGTTGTTCTTTATCATCTGGGGGGTGGCATCCTTCAAAGTAATCCCCACTTGATTGAATAACACGGTTTTCACTTTTCAAAACAGTCCTGGAACTCACTGTTAGGGATAGCCTTGTAACAAAACTCTATCCTTTGTTACCAATTCTTTTGCGGGGTAAGTGAGGCACTTTCGCTCATGACAATTGAGGGAGAAGAACGAGGGGAGGTTGATAAATAAATTATACAAAGACAGGAATCAAATCTCACTTACAACCAATTATTATTAATAATTATTCACACTGAACATACGCGCGCATAACATAATCTAAATTACCGACCAACAAACTGCAAATAAAACAATAAACTACTTAAGATAATCACAAATGGACATTTCGCATTTCACTAATACCTAATCGCGTACTTAATCTATTACAGACTTACTTAAAACTACGCGAACTAATACCGGGTAAATTGCCCGGCACTTGGGCGCCTGGACAATTCACCGGTCGCAGCTTACGTCACTATGAATTAAACCTAGCGCGAACCTTCAGATAGCCGGCACGTGAGTGCCAGGCTATCTCTTTCAACGCGCACCGGTCGTCGCATCAACAGAGAGAGAGTGTAGAGAGAAAGAAGAAAAGGAAGGCTTGACCTTTTATCTCCTGTTCCTCGCAACGTCGAGAATCCTGAGCGATGCGCTGACGCAGGAAGTACCGGGTGTCGTCGCTGGTCAGATCGTCGCTAACCGCTGTCGCTGACCACGTATCCGTAGGCGACGTCGACTCTCCTAGCAGGTGGGCTGGCTGAAGTTGCTGGCAAAGCCGTTGCCGGTAGGGTTGATCTTCCTTCCTTCCGGCTATCCCAAACTGCTCTCTCTGCTGGGCTCGGACTTCCGCACTCTAGTAGGACTAGGCTTCGACTCCCTCACTCTAGTAGGACTCGGCTGCGACTCTCTCACTCTAGTAGGACTCGGCTGCGACTCTCTCACGCACTAATTCTTGCGCGCATCTTTCAGCCGCTCAGCCGCACTCGCTCGGCCTAATACTCTCTCTCTCTCTCTCTCTCTCTCTCTCTCTTTTTCTCACTCTCTCTCTTTTTCTCACTCTCTCTCTCCGCGCTCCTCAACTTTTCTTGCGCTCAACTGCGCTGGCCCGTCCTTGGCGCTGAAACAAAAGACCAAGTGTTAGGCGCATACTTAAATGCGCCCAACGTTGGGCACCACGCCTAGCCGAGTGGGGGAGGGAGAAACGCGGACGAGAGACCGGCACACGGCCTGCTCTCGTCACAGCCTTAAGTACACTCGTCGCATTGTTTTCAACCGTTGTTTTATCATCTAATCGGTGTCCTTTGAGTGGTTTTTTTAGTTTTGGAAACAGCCAAAAGTCACAAGGCGCTATGTCGGGACTGTATGGAGGTTGTCGAAGCAATGCGATATTGTGTTTGCTCAAAAACTGCTGCACAAGATTGGATGAATGCGCTGGCGCATTATCGTGATGAAGAAGCCAGTCACCACTTTCCCAAAAGTGCGGCCGTTTTCTTCTTACTGCATCACGCAAACGTTTCAAAATTTGAACGTAGTATTCTTTATTGATTGTCTGACCTGTTGGTGCATATTCGTGATGTATAACATCTTCACAATCGAAAAAAACAATCAACATTGAGCGATTTCTAAGCGAATGTTCTTCTGCTCTGCTGTGAGCAATTTTGGGATGAATTTCGCACACACGCGTTTCATTCCTAAATTTTCGGTTTAAATTTCTGAAATGATAGTTTTTGGTATCCCAAGGTCTTCTTTTAGTTCTCGTACAGTTATACGATGATCTTGTTCGATTGCAAGTCGCACCCGCTCAATAATATCTGTGGTTTTTGTCGTCGAAGGTCGTCCGGAACGAGAATCACTATCGACAGAAGTGCGACCATCCTTGAATCGTTTATACCACTCTTTTATTCGGGTTTTGCTCATACACTCACTTCCGAAGGCCTTTTCCATCATTTCAATAGTTTCCGAACTCGTTTTTCCGAGTTGAAAGCAAAATTTGATGCAAATTCGTTGATTTTGTTTTTCAGTAATTTTTGACAATATCAAAATCCAACGAACGCGAAAAAGCCACTGTAAACAAAGACATATTGCGCATGAACTATATGTCCGGCAGGTGTCAGTAAGTAACCAATAGATTTGTGAGGCTTTACTGTTGACGTTTCTGTTCGGTAGAGGTCGCTTGAACACTATGGCGCGAAGATATAAACGTAGGCCCGATACTTTCCGGACAGACCTCGTACACGAAATTGAGAAGATCGATTAAAAAAAGTGCAGACTATGCGTGCCGTTTGTTAGAAACGGCAGAGATTGCCATGGAGCTTCGCATGCGAAACAATGTAGTCGGTGGTTGCCATTAAAATCGGGAAAGTGTAGTGAACCAATTTGATAGCAGCGGCAGCACTGTGCAGTTCTGCCATTACGCTAGATTTATTAGAGGTTTACTTCCCTTTTCACCTTTGCCAACATACACATTCAATATACGCGCAAACGCACAAATATAAAGGTGTTGTTATGTAATCATTCTAGTATTATACATATAGTGTAAAATTCATATTAAGATAATCTTTTTTTCAGAATTAGATCAAACTATTGGAGATATAAGCCAAAAGATTACAAAAAGAACATCCAGAATCCTATTAAAACTATCTAATTTTCTTTCTAATTATTCTGAGCACATCTTAAAAATCCTACAGTTATTAGCAAGATTGGATGCGTATGTATTTTTTTTTAATTAAAATTAAATTGAAAATATATATTATAGTATTATTATGACACATATAATCAAAATAATGAATGAAATAATAACCACCTTGACAATTATTATAGGATAGTATATTATAGGACGAGTCGTACAGGAAACTCAATAGTTTCCTATACAAATTGTTGCTTAAGTACCTAGACACAAAGATGTCTATAATCTTCTGTCTCGAAACTGGTAAATTTTCATTCATATATAATAACAAATCAAGTAACGTCCTTCCGCTATATATGACGTAATTTAGATCATAGCTTTCAGAAATATCGTGCTAATTTATGATTGTCAATTTTTTTTACGTCGCGTTATTAACATACGGTTGATCGGGTGATATTTACTTTTAATTAAATGCTTACAACATTACGTTAAAATTAGTTGTATAGAATAAAATTATTATATATTTTATGTTAGTAGCAATTAATTAAATGGTTCGATTTTTGATCTACGTAAACAACTTTTTCCATTTTACATAATTTATTAAAACTGGCAATAACTAATTTTGATAAATATTTATACATTCAATCGATTGAATTTACCCAGTTGATTACAATTACAAATGTTTAATATTTTATAAAAAATAGTGTAACGGTCCTATCTATGAGCTATTTATTAGATTACTGAATTACCGCAACCAGTCAAACGAATCTATCTGTTTATTCAAATCAGTACATTAAGCGGTGCCACTTCACTGTTTACTCGATTGTATTAGTACAAGAGTCAAATTTCATAATCAAAATAAAGAGCGTGACGTCACAAAGTAATAGATATAGACATAATGATCTTTGTTATTAAGAAAAATATGTTAATTAGAGATGAATTTGACATAACAAAGCATTTATTATATAGAATGTAAAAGGCTGCCATTTAGTCGATAATCTCTTGAAAGTGCCCGTATTACGACTAGACGAAGCCTTGTTATCTCTGTGCTCGAAGCACAGTAACCTACCTTGCCTCGGAGTGCGCCTGCGCAGAGTCTCCTTGCTATTCCGAGTTGGGTTCCCCCAACTCACCGCTTGGTGGCGCTGTCGCCCCTTGCTAGTAGCGCTCGTGCGGCCGCCGCTGGAACCTAAGTTGTCGATTCGCGTCTATCGGTATTCGCACGATTCGTGCTACGCAACCGGCGAATTCGAATCCACTGTAAATAAACACTGACACGACCTCCGGACAAAGGAAAGACACAATAACCGAAACTCGTTTAAATAAGAATAATGATTGATTTATTCAATTATATCAATGACACGGGGAATCTGCCGAGAGTCTTGCGCACGCTCGCGTGAATGACAATACACGCTAAAAATGAGAGAGAGAGAGAAAACCACGGATGCCGCGAACTAACCGCTCGCGCGCAATAAACAAATTCTTCGCGCTCGCTGCGCGGATTCGCACGCAAATTGTAATAACAATAGAAAGGGGGAAAAGGTGCACCTACCGCAAGAACGACGAGGATACGGTGGCCAACCGTATCCAACTAGCACGTTGTTAATAGCTGATCTGCTGCTTGCTGCACCGCCTCGTTTGCTGTTGCTACTGTTGTTGTTGCCGCTATCGCAGCTACTGTTGTTGCTGCTAGGGCTGCCGCCGGTATAGCTGCTGCTACCGCTGCTGCTGCTGCTGCTATTGCTGCTGCTATTGCTGCTGCTCACCCACCCACGCACTCAAGTTCGCAATGTCACTGGCAGAACGAGAAACTCGGGGAAAATCGGAGGTTAGCGCGACGCTGACAGACTGAGTGGCACAGTCATACTGCCGGTCGGAGCCTCCCCTCCCGGTCATTGCCCCTACGCGCTCTCTCTCTCTCTCGCGAACCGAACGCGCTCGCTCTTAATCCGGTACGCGGATCTAAACGATTTTCGATAATCGTTGCAGCCCCCTCCTAGCTTCGGACCACCGGGCCGAACTACTACCCAGATTCGCGTACTCAAGAACTAGGGAAAGGTCAGTGAAAATAACTATACCTTCTCACTCTAAAACTCTTTATTCGCCCACCTGGGCACCTACATCCGTATTCGGGTCACCTACCGCCGCCCCCCGGCGCCTTATGCCGGGGGTACCTTCAATGCTCCGCCTTATTGGGACACTTGGAGGTCGTGGTGATCGCCGGATGTCCACAGATGTAGCATCCCTTCCGCGGTGGCCTGGAATCTCCTGGGGTGGATCTGGCTCTCTCCACCGGCGGGCGGGGATGCGGGGTCGAAGGTCCCGGGGCGGCGGTAAACGTCACGCCGCCCACCGTGGCTGAGGTTCGCCCTTGGTGCGTCCTCACCACCACGGTCGGGTCGGGCACCCTCGACCCGTCCACGCGGACCGTGAACTCCTGGACCCCACCGGGGGCCCCCGCGGCTGTCCTTGCTTGAGCCGGGATCGGGGGCCTCACAGGAGCCCGGGTGGCGGAACGCCCTCTTGCTTCCGGCGGCGGCACTACCGCCGGTGGCGCCGCACCCGTCGGGGTCTCCTGTCCCCGGTTCACGCGCGACTCGGCCTCGCCATAGGCCCTCTGTCGCTGGGCCACAGGAGTCCACTCCCCGAGCAATTCACGGGCCCCCCGGTAATCGAGGAACTGCTCCAGGTGGGTGTGGACCTGTGTCTGCAGTTCCCCGACGAAGGCCCATGCATTTTCGACCTCCTGGAGGCCCAACCTTACGTGCCTCCAGGTGTCTTCAAGGTCCTCCTGCTCGAGGATGCGGGGATGGTTGCAGACCCAATGCTGCTGGCCGCAGGCCTCCCTAGGCCTGGGGCACTGGGTCGAGCTCTCCATGGTTACCGCGCTCGACCCATGGGTCTGCACCCCTTGGTCCTGCGTGGACTTAGACCGACGGTCCTCTTCGTACGTACCGTCGGTCTGGGTGGACGCTTCCCTTGTTTCCGGTCTCCTGGGCTGGGGCGCCAGTCCTTCCCGGAGGAAGTCGTCCACCCGCTGGCGTGAGCGGCCCTCGCGAGCGGCCACCTCGAACTGGGCCCGGACAAACCTACGGAGATCACCGATCAGCCGATCGGCGCCCGGACCCAATCTCATGTCGAGCAGCAGATGGGTGGCCGTCTCGAAGGCCTCTTCACTGATGACCAGCTTCCTCTCCATCTGTAAAAGAGAAGAAGTGGGGTTAAGGGATTTCTCAGGTTCAGCCCTTAACCTAACTGACGCAGTGTCACGCTTGACGCTATTGCTTACGTGGACTTCCCGGTCCCCTGCGCTTTCCTCGCGAACTTGGCCCATTTGCGGGGGTAGCTGGCAGGACCACCTTCCGCACGTGCTGAGCGGTTCTACGTGGCCTGCCTCTTCCCCTTACCGCATTGCCATCCAGGTCGTCCCCACCTGGTGCCTGAGATTCGCACGCAGGGTTTTTGCGCGGCCTACCCCGGCCTCGCTTAACCGGCGCCTCGATCGGTACCTTTGGAGCCGCCGCGGGTTTCTCATACTCGTTCGCGGGGGCTGCAATCGCGACGCGCACGCATATCGGATCCTCGCTGGATTCCTTGACCTTCGCTGGCGGGTCGCCTACGCCCTCCTCTTCTTCCAACGGTGTTGAGTCCCCGCCTCCTGGTTCCTCGTTGTCCTGATCCGAGAATGGGCCATAATAGGGCTTGAGGTCCTTGGCGTGGATCAGCTCGGGCAACTCTTCCTGCTGGTTACCTAGGCGGTAGGTATTAGTCCCACATACCTCCTGAATTACGTATGGACCAGCATACTTCGGCGCCAACTTCGCCGAAACGCCCTGAGCTGCGGAAGACAAGATACGGTTCCGCTTCCACACCCAGTCCCCAACCCTAAAGTCGGCCTGACGTCTCCTCCGGTTGTAGTAGACCGCCTGACGGTCCGCCTCCTCCCTAGACTTAGAGCCAGCGCGTTCCCATAAATTGGGTAACTGGCGCATGTGCTCACCCCATTCGGTCAGTTCTTGGCAATCGGAAGCTTCCCGAGCCAACTGATCCTGGGCCCTCCTAAAGGTCGAGGGAGGAGTGGGCTGTCTACCGAAGACCAGCATGGCCGGGCTGTAACCTGTCGCGCTGTGAATTGCCGAGTTCAACGCGAAGTTGAACTCTGGCAGGTGCTCATCCCAGCTCTTATGGTTCCGCTCCACGTACGATATGAGCATGGCCTTGAGGGTTTTGTTCACTCGCTCTGTGGGGTTTGCCTGTGGGTGGTAAACTGGGGTAAGGGCGCGCCGGATGCCGTTCCTCGACAGGTAGGCATCGACCTCTTGATTCTTAAATTCGGTCCCATTGTCCGAAAGAAATATCTCTGGCGCCCCAAACCTGGTTACCACCCTCTCGTGCAATTCCCGTACAATGGTCCTTCCATTGGCCTTACGTACGGGTACACACTCCACCCACCGAGTGAACAGGTCTAAAAAGACCAAAATATATTCGAACCCTCTCGAGCTCTTTGGGAAAGGGCCAGTAATGTCATCATCAGCCCGCAAGGCGGCCTTTGTTCCGCCTTGCACTGCTGACATACCGGGCAACTCCTCACGTACTCTCTGACCTGCTCGTACATCTTTGGCCAGAAATACAGGTGCCTAGCCCGGGAGAACGTTTGTTCTCTCCCCTGGTGTCCCGCTGCTGGCGGATCGTGCACCTCCTCGAGTACCTGATGCCTCTTCTCGGCAGGAACCACTAGCTTCCAGGCTTCCTCGTTATCGATGGACCCTTCGCTCTCCTCAGACGGATTGTAATGGTACAGTCTCCCACCCACTACCTTCCAGGTAGGCTGAGAATGTGGGTCCTGGCATACCTCTCTGTATCTTTGAAGGTACCAGGCATCGGCAGTTTCCGGCTGATGAGTCATAGCACCCACTTCTACCACCCCCTCCTCATAGGCCCTAGATAAAGCGTCTGGCACCACGTTGAGGTCTCCCTTTCGATACTCTATATCGAAGACGTGTCCTTGTAGTGCTAACGCCCAACGCGCTAGCCTTCCTGTAGGATTCCTCATACTGTGGAGCCACTTACGGCAACTATGATCGGTGATGACTTTGAAGTGGTGCCCCTCAACATATGGCCGGAACTTCCCGATAGCCCATACTACTGCCAGGCACTCTCGTTCGGAGACTGTATAGTTCCTCTCCGCACTGTTTAAGGAGCGACTGGCGTACTCAATTACGCGCTCCTGTCCATCGATTTCTTGCGTCAATACCGCGCCTATCCCACTATCGCTCGCGTCCGTTTGTAACACGAACTGCGCGCTGGGATCTGGTGACTGCAAGATTGGTGCCGAGACCATTGCGTCTCGTAACCGTTCGAAAGCCTGCTCCTGTTCCTGCTGCCAAGCAAACGGGATGCTCTTCTTCGTCAGGCGGTTTATCGGCTCAGCGATGGTCGCGAAGTCGGGTATAAAGCGACGATACCACGACATCATCCCCATGAATCGCTTCACCTGTCTGATCGTCCGTGGTACTGGGTACTCCATGATGGGCTTGATCTTCTCTGGATCTGGCCTTACCCCTTCACGGTTCACTAGGACTCCCAGGTACTTGACTTCCGACTTACAGAAGTGGCTTTTGGTCTTATTCACAATGAGGCCCGCACCCAGGATTCGTTGTAAAACCAATCCCAGGTGTCGCTTATGCTCCTCAAAGGACGGCGAGATAATAATCACGTCGTCGAGGTACGCAAAAGCAAAAGGATCTAAATCCGGGCCAATCACTCTGTCCATCAACCTCTGGAAGGTCGCGCCGGCGTAAGACAATCCGAAGGGCATTTTCTTGAACTGAAAATGCCCCAGGCCGGGGACTGTGAACGCCGTAATGGGGCGCGACTCCTTTTTAAGAGGTATCTGGTGGTACGCGCTACTCAAGTCCAGTGTCGAGATGATCTTCGCATGATCCTTCGCAGGATGTCGCTCATAAAGGGTAATGGATAGGCGTCCGGGTTGGTTACTGCGTTTACCTTCTGGTAATTTACGCAGAACCGGTATTTGCCATCTGCCTTCTTAACCATCACCACTGGACTTGA
Organism: Phymastichus coffea; assembly: GCF_024137745.1. Classification (NCBI taxonomy): domain Eukaryota; kingdom Metazoa; phylum Arthropoda; class Insecta; order Hymenoptera; family Eulophidae; genus Phymastichus; species Phymastichus coffea. The sequence continues at coordinate 2,515,703 of NW_026706832.1, read as the reverse complement.
CCACCCGCTGGTTGCTGGTTCAATGACGTCGTTGTCCAGCATGGCCTTGACCAGCGCGTGCATTTCGTCTCGCACCCTGTCGGAGACCGGGTAGTATTTCTGTTTACAGGGTCGAGCGTCTCCGATGTCTATCTCATGCTCGACCCCCACAGCACAGCCTAAACACTCGCCTCCGTCTGGAATTAATCCGTCGACGAGGCTAGCCACTTCTTGACGCTGTGCTTCCGTGGCTTCTACCAGGCCTACGGGTGCGAGGCACGACGTACCAGTGACGCTTGCCACTTCCAACGGTACCGCCACTTTGGCTTTTGCCAAGTACAGCTGGTCCGTGTCAGGGTTCAGGTTGGCGCTGAATTCCCTTACGAAATTCGCGCCGACATAGCAGTCATCAGACAGCAGTGGCGTTATAGCGACCCTTACATCTTTTGTGATTCCCCCTACCGTAAAGGGGAAAATCACATGGCCCAAGATGGGACATGGACGACCGTCGGCGAGCTTCGCTTCTCCCGCACGCGTGACGTCCAGGCCCAACCCCATGTCTGATGCCAACCTAAGCCCGAGTTGACCCATTACCGTCGATGAGGCCCCGGTGTCGTAGAGTGCCCTTATCTTGTAGGCACCTATCCCCACCTGAAGCCACCATCTGGTTTCATCCTCGGGCCTATACCTGCGGGAGGCTTTCGCCGTCTCTCTCCCCTCTGTGTACGGAAGGCTTTCACGGCTCTTCTTGCCTTGGGCAGCCGCTACTCGCATCGACGTGCTCTCATCCGCAGGTGTCTTGGTCGCCGGCATATCCCCTGGAGTGTCAGGTGGTCTCCTGGGGCTTTTGGGTTTGATGGTCTCCTCTCCGACCCATTCAAACCCCTGCTCCACCACCTGAATCCGGCCTCCGTACCCTTCGAGGATACAAAACGCCCGGTTACCCAGATCAGGCATCTGTTCGGTCGCTGTCGCTTCCAACGCCACCGCACTGCCAGGTCTCGTAGGGTCCGATATCCCTGGCGAGACCTTCCTGAATCCTGGGGTCGCTGGCGGGCCCCTGCCCCGTTCCAGCGACCCGCGACGAGAGGTCACCTTTACTGGGGACGCGGAGGGGATCTCCATCCTCCGCTTCCCTGCCCGTTTCCCTTGTTGCAATCCGGGCAGTACCTTCTGGTAAAGCCTAGTTTGCCACAAGACGAGCACTTAATCGGTTGGGAGTAGTCTATTTTCCTCCGCTGACCCTCTCGTCGCTGGCCAGGAGACCCTGGGGGGGTTTTATTCCTCCCCTTTTCTTGCGGCTGACCGCTCGGCCGCCTGGGAGAGCTAGCCTTCCTCTCCTTAAAGTCCATATCTCGTCGCAGGGTCGCAATTTGCGACGACAGATCCTCAAAGCGGTCTGTCGCCTGCGTTGCGGCGATTGTGGGCCGGTCCTCGGGTTTCCTGGCCGGGGCTTTAACCGGTGACTCGGGTTGCAGCTGTTCTCTACCCCGAGGCTTGTTGGAGTCCACCTCGGGGTCCTGCCCGGGGTGGTGGTGCCTTAGCTGACACCCCCATATGCTCGGGGTACAACGTGGACGTTGGTTCCAGCCTGATCCTCGGGCGCTCGTCGTCTCGCAAGGCGGTCTCGATCTCAGTCGCCCGGGCATGGAATTCGTCCACGTTGGAGAACGCATTCCTCCGCAGCTGCATCCGGATGGCGGGTAGGAGATTTGCATACAACAAATCTAACTGCCTCTGCTCTGGTAACGGCGGGCGTAGTTGGGCCAACATGAAGAGGAGGTGGCAGGCATATTCTCGCACCAGCTCTCCCTTCTCCTGGTATCGGGCTTGGGCCTCTTGCAGCAATCTTTGTTGCTGCAGCTCACTCGACCCAAACCAACGTCGAGCGCCTGCCACGAAGTCGGCGTAACTCCTCCACTTGAACTTGTTAAGCTCGTACCAGGTCCTCGCCACACCTTCGAGGAGCTCTGATACCGAGCACAAGATCTCGCCGTCTGTTAGCCCAGAGCCCGCGCGTAGATCTTCCAGTCTCGACAAGAAGGTGTCTACGCACTCTGAAGCCGTGCCAGAGTATCGCAGCTTCCATCCTCGGACAATCCTACCCGCGTCCCGAGTCGCGTAGTACCCCGACGCCGCATTGGCGTCGTACCAGGCGGATCCTTCCGGGATCGCCTGATCTTCACCCATGTCGGCGTCTCTTGGTCCTCTTCTTGGTGGCTGTTCCGTCCTTGAAGGCACCTGCCTTTGGGGAGCCTCTCGGGGTTCGCCAGGGGTCGGTCGCTGGGGTTCCGGGGTACTTCATGGTATCCTTGGGTCGTAGTGGCACGTATACGTGGACTGGAAGTCCACGGTCCTCCGGGGCCGCTCTGGTATGACCGTTCGTCGATTGGTGGGGTCCCTGTTCCTTAACTGCTGGACCTCCACCTGTAGAGCTGTCACCTGGTCGCTCCACCGTGCGCATACCTGATCGTGTCTTTCCAGCATCTCTAATATGCGGTTTATTCCGACCCGATTGCGCTCGATCTCTTCCTTTAGTCGTTCGGTCACGCACCGCTCTTCCTCTTCTTCTAGAGGTTGTAGCTCCGCGTTCTCGAAACGACGAGCTCTTCGCCTATCCGGCGATCCGGTGGAGCCCTTGTGCTCACTACTGACCCCCTCCGTGGGCCCCTTGACCTCGCCGGTCCCCCCTTCCTCTGCGGGCTCTCGCTCCCCGGTCTCGCTCTGACTCTCCTCTTCTAAGTTGTCGTAGACCGCGAGAGTGCGCGTTAGGTTCGCCTCTACCACCTCATCCCTGTATAGCAGCATGAGTGGGTGGGCGACAAGATCCTCAGCATCAGCTGCTTCTAACTCTTGTCGCCTGGTCTCCAGCCACCTCTCTCGGCTCCTTCTATTATTGTTATTGGGTCGGAGAGGCGTCTTTCCCCTACCGCAGAGCACGTACCGAACGAGCCACGCGTTATTCTACCCGCTCGCACCTTATTACGCACGCGCGCAAACGTCTCTCTCTCGCGCGCGTCGCTCTCTCTTTTCGTGCAAACTCCCTCGTGTGTGAGTCCTAATTCTAGTTGGGCGCCATGTAACAGGCTGCCATTTAGTCGATAATCTCTTGAAAGTGCCCGTATTACGACTAGACGAAGCCTTGTTATCTCTGTGCTCGAAGCACAGTAACCTACCTTGCCTCGGAGTGCGCCTGCGCAGAATCTCCTTGCTATTCCGAGTTGGGTTCCCCCAACTCACCGCTTGGTGGCGCTGTCGCCCCTTGCTAGTAGCGCTCGTGCGGCCGCCGCTGGAACCTAAGTTGTCGATTCGCGTCTATCGGTATTCGCACGATTCGTGCTACGCAACCGGCGAATTCGAATCCACTGTAAATAAACACTGACACGACCTCCGGACAAAGGAAAGACACAATAACCGAAACTCGTTTAAATAAGAATAATGATTGATTTATTCAATTATATCAATGACACGGGGAATCTGCCGAGAGTCTTGCGGACGCTCGTGTGAATGACAATACACGCTAAAAATGAGAGAGAGAGAGAGAGAAAACCACGGATGCCGCGAACTAACCGCTCGCGCGCAATAAACAAATTCTTCGCGCTCGCTGCGCGGATTCGCACGCAAATTGTAATAACAATAGAAAGGGGGAAAAGGTGCACCTACCGCAAGAACGACGAGGATACGGTGGCCAACCGTATCCAACTAGCACGTTGTTAATAGCTGATCTGCTGCTTGCTGCACCGCCTCGTTTGCTGTTGCTACTGTTGTTGTTGCCGCTATCGCAGCTACTGTTGTTGCTGCTAGGGCTGCCGCCGGTATAGCTGCTGCTACCGCTGCTGCTGCTGCTATTGCTGCTGCTATTGCTGCTGCTATTGCTGCTGCTCACCCACCCACGCACTCAAGTTCGCAATGTCACTGGCAGAACGAGAAACTCGGGGAAAATCGGAGGTTAGCGCGACGCTGACAGACTGAGTGGCACAGTCATACTGCCGGTCGGAGCCTCCCCTCCCGGTCATTGCCCCTACGCGCTCTCTCTCTCTCTCGCGAACCGAACGCGCTCGCTCTTAATCCGGTACGCGGATCGAAACGATTTTCGATAATCGTTGCAAGAATTTAGTACGTAGATTCAGAATATAATAATAAAAATTGTGTTTAATTATTGAATAATAATGAATTTCAATATGCAAAATTAATTTATTTATTACTCTAAAAATATAAATTATTAGAAAGATGTAAATAATTCATATGCAAAATCAATAAGTAAAGAACATGAGTAAGAATTGGTTTCATTAATAACAGCTGGATAATAACTGTTATTAATAAATAAACAATTAATAATTTATTTAAACAATAAGTTGTATACAGAACGAAAGCATTAATTTTATACTTAATAATGATAGCTATATAGTTTATGAATCTTAGATAATTAATCTAATAATTGCAGATATGAATACAGATGCATTAATGCAGAGATTAATACAGATATGAAAATTATTATAATTCAAATGTTATTAACTAATTTAAATATTTCTTTTTAGAAAAGACTTCTAAAATTAATCAACTATAAAGTTATATCAAAAGTTAATAATTTTCTATTGTAAAAATGTTAAAATTACGTTAATTGATTTTATGAGTTAATAACTTTTAACGACACTAATTTCGATAATTATATATTATATTAAATCAACAAATAACAAATTTGGTAAAGATCAGATGTATTAAAAGCTCATTATTAATGTTTATTTACTTGTAAATTAAGATAATTCATTTCTCAAAATTCGAATGTTTCTCGAATATTTGAAAACTTCTTGAAGAAAACGCTCCTGCGAAAATAGGCGGGAAAATTTGTGTATAAATACGCCCACTATTGCACAGGCAGGCAATCACTTCTAGCCTTGCAAATCTGTATATCTCGGTGAAGACAGTTGGTTGTGAATCAATGATTGAAGTTTAATTATATTATTTCTCACATGTAAATTCATATCATGATCCATTAACATTACATTATCAGAAAATGTTTGTTCAAATCAGACAAAGTTTGTTCAAATACGGAATCCATAGGCATCAAGTAGTTGTATATTTCCTGTGATTCCAGTTGGAATTTTTTTTATATTAATAATTTTAATTTGTGGCATTGTTTCTTCTATAACTTTGTCACAATGACCACTCCAAGAATCAAGTAATAATATTAAGTGATGGCCTACACGGGGATAATATATTTTTTCCAACCAGATTTTAAAGTGATCTGCAATTAAACGACTTACTAATTAACTGATCAACGATATTACACTGTAAAAATTGCTATTATTTCCCTTACTTGTTGTTTATTTTATAATCTTTGATTGAAACATAAAACGAGACGTTATTTGTTACATACAAAATGATTGAATAAAATATCGGTAATATGTCTATACTCGTGTCTACGGTAAAATATAGGCCTTCGGCCTGTCTGGAGGTTAGGGGTTTGGAGTCGTTTAGTTAAAAAGCACAACCATTTAGCCTATTCGTTGTTTAGGGGTTTAGGGTCAAAGGCTTTTTAGTTCAGATGTACAGGCAAAAAAGATCACACATTTGTAAACAAGTTTTTATGAAAGTTAAAATTTCTTTTCGACACTTTCGTCCAGCACATTGGTTCTGCCATTTTAAATTTTCAAAATCTGATATCAGATTTGTCAAGAGCGACCTCGAAAACCTCTATATACAAACTTTCTACGAAACACTATGTATTGAATTATATATTTACAGTTATTTTGTGTTAGGAGTTGTTTACCCCCCTTAGGGGTAATATTTATTAAAACTCCGAAAGACGTCAACTAAATTTTGTTATTATGGATGTTTAAACATTTTTTCCAATTTTTTTTAGTCGGTTTAAACTTTTATATTATAAAATAATGCCAAAAAATATATGTTTTCTACCCCTAAAAAATAGGGGATTCTACCTTTACTCTTACAATCACCATGAAATACTTGCTCCTTTTGTAAGAAATAACCTTCAATTTGTTTCACTGGAAAATATTAATTTTAAGCCGAGATATTAAAAAAAACGCTTTTTGGCGGTTAACTTTAGGGGAGGTTTTTACCCCTTAAAAGTGAAAATTAGCCGATAAAAAAAACGTATCTCTTATTTTTTTATGTTCTACAATATGTATCAAAATCGGTGAGTTCGGGTTGGGTACCTTCCCTTGTTAGATCAGGCGCCCCCCTCTCTTCTTGAGATCTGCAGCACTCTTAGATCAGACGCTCCCATGGAGACTGTATACAGGAGAGGTAGCGGCCGTATCCCCTCCATGTAAAACGTTTGCGACCCACATCTCCGCACTGACCCTCTACCCCCAGCGCCTCTCTTGGTGACCACGCGAGATACCGAGTTACCGACGCGACATGTCCCAAAGAGAATTGCATAGTCGAGATCATTATTTGAAAGAAAGATTATTGATGAAAATTTATGTGTAACAATTCGCTTGAGATCGAATGCATGACATTATAAGTAATTATAATTATTAAAACTTAAGCCCCTTTTCCCTTGATGAACTTGTACGATATTCATGTCAACGTCGCTGTCTTGTCATGGTAGCTGCGGTAGCTAAGGAGTCCGTATAATTAAATAGTAATAAATTAAATAGTAATAATAGTAATAGTATAATAAAATTTAGCTACATTTACCGTTGAGTCAAATCTAAACAGTGACTGCCCGCCCCTTGAACCTTGAAATTTACAATGCTTTACAGTGTCAAACACTGAGGCTTCTTACCTGTGTCGCCTGCTCATTTACATTACTTGATGAGTATGCCGTAAAATTGTTGTCTTTGGAAGAAATACCACTGGCATTTAGACAATAATTACGGGAAAATGGTTATTGTAACGTGTTGTTCATAAATTCGTCATCCTGACATGATGGCAAACGTAAAATATACCATTCTTTTCAACATTTATCTTATATTATGATAAGTATTCATTGAATTTCCATGAAATACGTGCTTATACATTTATTTATTTACATATTTATTTATATCGTATGGAAATGAATTATGTTTAGTAGAAATAGATCCAAGCAATAAATAAGTATAGATAAAAATAGTGTTTTGCATAGTGAATAATACAATTAATTATAGTAAGTAAAATAAATAAACTTCATTTTTATTTATTGCACCAACTGATCAACAAAAATCCATAGAAATAAAAAAAAAAAAAAAAAAAATAAAAAAAACGTGATTTGAATCTGCGATCGCAAAATCATACGGACGCCTTAGCTACCGCAGCTACCATGACAAGACAGCGACGTTGACATGAATATCGTACAAGTTCATCAAGGGAAAAGGGGCTTAAGTTTTAGTAATTATAATTACTTATAATGTCATGCATTCGATCTCAAGCGAATTGTTACACATAAATTTTCATCAATAATCTTTCTTTCAAATAATGATCTCGACTATGCAATTCTCTTTGGGACAGGTCGCGTCGGTAACGCGGTATCTCGCGTGGTCTGGTCACCGAGAGAGGCGCTGGGGGTAGAGGGTCAGTGCTTGGCTGAGGCTCGGGACTAGCCGGAAATTCTTATACATGGCGCTACCTCTCCTGTATACAGTCTCCATGGGCGCTCCTCTCTCGTCTTAAGATCAGGCGCCGCCGTTCTCTCTATGATCTGAGGCGTATGAGCTATCAGATCAACACTGTTAGATCATGCGCAAGAGTCTCCCCCCCTCTGCCCGCCCGCCCAATATGAAATGCGTTTTAAATATTAAAATAAATTTATGTAATTAATTGCATTTAATTAATTAGACGCAATTTATTTACGTGCAATGCACAGATTTCATGAAAAAAATGAGCAGACACCACGGGAAATCGATCTTGCGTCCTACGAATCGGTAGACCATAGCCTCTAGCAAGTGAGCCAAGGCTGCTTATAGCTCTTGGTATCGCTTATTGGGTATATTGGGTACACACAACCAAAACGACTGGACTACGGCGTCCCCTCGCCGCAACTTCATCCGTATGTGTGCACGCGTTTTAAGATCACGCGTTATCTTGTGTGTGTGTGTGTGTGTGTATGTGTGTGCGTGTGTGTGAGTGTGTGTGTGTGTGTGTCTGTGCAACACATTGATACTTACTACAAACCCGAATGCCTGTGATTGTCCAAGAGATACACCATCGCCGTGCTTGCCTGACTTGGTGAGTGCATTTTTATATATTAATAATTAATTTATTATTCATTTATTATCATTAATTTATTATTATTTATTTAATATTAATTTATTATTTGTTACGGGGGAGGTTATATAATAAAATGGAAAATTTATTTAAGCACAAACTCCCACTATGCAAAGCTCACCGCCGCTCCGTTAAAAAAGTATACTTGTACGTGTATCCGCCTTTACGTCAGATGATTTCACTTTGGTGACTTCTTTCTAGCTGACTTGAACTCACCTAAAGTCACTTGACTTGTGACACTCGATGTATCTTAGGTGTGAGTGACTTTATGCCTAATCCGCTTAATCCCCTAGATGAAATCGGATTAAAACCTAAGCCTTTATAAATCGCTTAAGCTAATAGGAAATGAAATGACCTTATCGGCGAATAAAATTAATTAACTTTGATTAGTAAAAACTACAGTCTTTTATGGGCCAAAATACTAATGCACGCGAATAGGATTTACAATGAATTATTATTATTCGGTGAGAGAGAGAGAGAGAGAGAGAGAAGATTCGAAAATTACCGCGAAACTAACGCTCGGTGCGAATACAAAAATTCGATATCGCGGTTGACAAAATACCACCGAATTTCTCACACAATAATAAAGGGTGGTGCACCTACCCTGCGGTGCAATTACGGTGATCAGCCGTAATTGTTGATGAGGAAAATCAACAGCCGATGCTCCTCCAATTAATCAGCTGCGCTGCCTCGCTCTCCTATCAGCTAGATTTGCTGCTTCTGCACTGCTGCTGCTTTTTCCCGCGGTAATACCGTTGCACTCACGCACGTAAAATTGTCCCGGAAAACTTTATAATCGGCGAAACACAGTGCAAATTAATTTGACGGTATTGTCGCGAAAACAGCTGAGGCTTAACTGCCTATTTTGAATGCTCGCGCGCCCCCTCTCTCTCTTAATTGTTCGAACTAACGCGCGAGTAACAGAATCGTGAACGGATCGATTAATTGAATTGACTACCCTTGCATATTATTATTTATTATTATTTTTAAGTATTATTATTAATTCATGAAATAGTAGAATAGAGGAAGGTAATAATAAATATATAGATTGTTTATTTTTAAATAAAATTATTTTATTAATAAAAATAATTTGATAAAATTAAATTTTATTGATAACAATTAATTTACATAATTTATATATATTTATAACGAGTCTTCGTCGTTGTCGTCGTCGTTTAACAGTATCACCGTTGTTTCATCCAGCTCGCATACAATTTTCCTTCTCTTGGGGGTAGCGAACAGTGGCGATGTGCTGCTTCTTTTTGGAGGGCTGTCGTCAAACAGTCGCCTCACTATACCTGCTGAAAAAAAAAATTGAAATTCATTTCAATTAATAAATAAAATAAAATAATTATTATATAAATACCTTTGATTAATTCTTCCTGCTTTATGTAGGTGATTGTTAAGTGACAGTTTTGATGTTTTTCAAAACCACCACGTGTTAGACCGTTTTAGCTCCGAGTGGTCCTGACTCGGGCGAATTGAACCTTCGATACGGTACCCCGACCGTCTCAGCGAATGGATCACGTTTTTGTCGACAATGTCCGAAATTCGTTCACGCGAGGGATAAGTGAGAGTAATGGGGGAGGGGGGTGCGGCTCGCTGGATTATTAAAATGAAAATTACTAAAAATTATTAAAATACATAAGATAACATTCTAGTATTGATATCTCTATCGCGTTACTATCTAATTTACAATTTTATTAAATAACTATTCTAAAATACGCGGTCGGTCGTCGTTACGCACCCGGTCCCGGTACGCAAACAGATGGATTCACCGAAAGGGGAACACTGAATATAATAAGTAATTATCGAAATAAAGAGAGAGGGAAAACAAGGAAGAGATTTCGCTTTATCGAGAATAGAGCGTCGAAGTACTCACTCTGTTGTTTTGGTCCTTTTTGGTTTATATAAGTCTGGTTTGTGGTATTAAATTCCCTATAAAGGAAATTTAACTTGTCGGGCTGTAGGACTACTCCCGTATCCGATAGTCTCTCAAAAAGCTTTCCAACCTTCACTTCATGTTCATGAAGGTTTTTAGCATAAACTATTACGTCGTCTTAGTACACTAGCATCTCTACATTTAGTAGCCTGCGCAGCAATACATTCATCATTTTCCGGAATGTTGCCGGCGCGTTCATCAATCCTTCCGGCATCCTTTTCTATTGGAAATGCCCATTAAACGACGAAAAAGCTGTCTTGGGCCTGTCTTCTTCTCTTAAAGGTATTTGTTGAAAGCCATTCGCAAGGTCAAACGTTGAAAAATAAAGGGATCCCCCTAGTTGATCTAATATATCCCCTATATTCGGTAAAGGGTAAGCGTCACCGACAGTTTTTTTATTCAATTCTCGGAAATCGATGACCATTCTCCACCTTGGGGTCCCATCACTTGCAGGGCTTTTAGGTACTATCCAAAGTGGCGAGTTATATGGTGAATTCGATTCTTCTATTATTCCATCTTCCAATCGTTTTCTTAACGTTTGAGAAATAAATTGTCTATGAACGGGAGGGTACCTATACTGTTTGGTATTTACAGGAATTCTATTTTCAAGATGAATTTCATGTTCTATTAAGTCCGTTCAGGGCAATGGTTCTCCAGGAAGTAGATACCCTTTTAATAGTCGCTTAACGTTTTGGAGCTCGCTTGGACTAAGATGTCCGGTCCTAATCAATTGTAAGAGGTTCTTTCCCCTCTTCTTATATTAATTATTGGCCTGCACGGCTACTTTGGACTCCGACACACTTTCGCCTTCAGAGTTGGAAAACTGCGATTTAAACTGTTCGAATGGTAAAATTTCTCTCGGGTCCACTTCAATAGTGATTTCCTCGTTATCATGTGTATTAATCGCCATGATTTTACAGGTATTATTTACATTTGCGACTACTCCCTCTCCATGAAATACCTTTTCGTCCTTCACGTCAATCCTGGGCAAGTAGCCTTCTGTCAACTCGGTTTTGATCAAATTAATTTGAATAACTTGACGGAACCTTGGTCCTATGGTGTACCTGACTTTACCGTGACTGACGTCGTCCTTTGCTCGACCGGACTTAGTGTTACTAATCCCTTCGTTAGCAAGTTGCTCTATCGCATAATCCAGGTCCGAATCAGCTCCAAGCTCTGATATTTCATCGTCTTTTGGTACTATGCGCATAGCTTTGATAAGATTGTCTTGTAAACGCTCCACAGGTACATTAACAGGTAGAAACGGTATCGGATTCATCAAGTCACTGTTTACCATTAGAATTCCATTATAATACGATATAACTGCACTCGTGTCTATTAAATAGTCCCTTCCTAGCATGCCATCTTCTTCAATGGGGAAATTATTCCATACTATATGAAATTTAGCAGGCTTGCCATTTATTGTTAGCAATACAGTGCCTAGAGTCGGAACCGTGTGTGTAGTTATGCCACTCAGCGTAGTCGACTCTCTTGGGTCGAACCTCGTAGTCCAATGTAAAGTATTAAATTTTATAAGATTTATGGCCGATCCATTATCGACCATAAATATGGTCCACCGTTTATCCATGTGAAAAGATGCTGAAGTTAATGTGAACTCTACGAGATACCAAAACCGTTATGAGAGTAGAGGCACGTGTTTGTTATATATAAAGCCTATACCTCACCATTCGAAAGTAGAGGGCGTCATAGTCACCAGACCTCACCATTCGAAAGTATAGGGCGTCATAGTTACTATATAGTATGATTATAGATAGTTTGTATTAAATTCCAACAATATATTTTATTTTCTTTTTTATTGAAAAGCATTGTATACATTGATAAGAAATGTCTTGTTAATTTCAAACTAATTTTTTAACATCACCACTAACTGAATTATATTATAAAATACGATCGTGTAATATTAAGCAGTAGGCTGCAGTATCTTCAGGAAAATCAGTCCGAGTTTCAAATTCTAGGCGAACATCGACTCGTGCGCTTTTTAATGTTTCATTTTGTTTGGAGCAGACTATAACTATTAGCGGCACTTTATTAATGAAATCTTTTTTATTGAGTAACGGCTCGTTTTCTTTACCATAGCAAGCGTTTTGAAAATTAGTATACATATCGTAGAGAACAGCATACTGATTTTGATTGATATTCAAATTGAGATTTCCATACGGATAGCGTTGTGAATTGAGGAATAGCTTCACATTACTAATATTACAATGTTCAAAATTACAAGAATTAACACTCGCTGAACTTTTACGTTTAGTTTGAAAAGCTAAAATAACAAAGAGAGGCTTTTCCAATTTATTGGAAGTCTTAACACTCCAAACATGCTTTGATGTACGTGGTAATTTTGAATACTCATACATTTCCCAAGTACGATGACTCATTGTAATTGCACGATCTCTTCCAATCTGATTGAGTAATTTGATTTTTTCTTTGTCTGTAACCACCACATATGGCATTAACCATTCAACCTTAGTTAAATTAATTTTTGATTTTACTGAAGCAGCAGAATTCCCTATTGGAGTACTTAAAATAGCATTCAAATCATCTCATGATCTTGTGAGAATAAGTTCATGCTTGACATTGACTACAATTTTCCGATAATCTTCAGCAAAGCCCATCAACATACTAAGAGGGATAGTCACATCAAAAAAACCTAGAGCATTACATATTAAAACTTCATTATTATCATCAATCCATCCAGAATTCTCAGTGATAGACCTCTGACATGGATTGAGTGAAAGCCAATTTTTTATGAGGCTCGTTAAGCCCACATTTTTCACTTTATAATAGCATTTATTTCATATCGTATTTCCTCAAACAAATGACAAATGGTGTTGTTGACTAATAAAGTGTTCTCCACTGGCGTAGTACCGCCTGGCTTGGTAAACCGACCACAATATGATTCATACTGCGTGATGGAAGCAGAGATAAATCTTGATGTAAAATTGCTATATGGATTTCATCGCTATTATTGAAATATGATAATGAATAAGGCTGATGCGCATGAACTTCATAATGAGCTATAGACTCATCGAAAGCGATAGCTGAATGAATGTCTAGAAGTCCATCCATATTGTTGTTGTTGTTTTATACAACACACTAATATGTACAATATTTTCTTCCACGATTTTCGACGACTTTGAGTCTCAAGCTTTCTAGAAATTAAATGTTCTGAGGTGTGAGCGGTCTGATAGCTCGCTGTTGACTGGCTGCTGATTCACATTTTTGTCTTTTAATATAGCCTCGACCGCTCTTTATATTGTAAATGATACCCGTTACTAAGATATGGTCTTTAAATGTATTCGCATTGTGATAACTTCTCCTCGAAAGTTAACTAAATTTCCGTCTTAAACAACTATACGAACTTGGAAATGATCAATACTCTTCACAGCGACAGGAAGGTAAATGACGTGAGAGGGAACTTCTATAATCTTATATCCAGGTGGGACTGCTGGGAAAAATTTATGTATAGTATGTACTTTGCGTTCGTTTATTTAAGAGCCTGTAGTAATATTACACTCTACACGTAAAGCGTTGACTTTGAGTATAGTGACGGGTAAGTCAGAACTTTGTGTTTCGTTTTCAATGAGCGTGCGTTTAGTGAAGCTTAAAATTGATCTAATAGAATCTTCTGGTTCAAAATGTATTTTTTGACTGCAATGAATGACACTACATAAAGTATTATTATTTGGTTTCAGGCTAAACTATATACCAATAGGTGCTAATGCTTCTTAGAGAAAGCTTTCAATATCTTCTATTTTGTAGCTACCAGATCGTAAAGTGATAGCTTCTTGACATTCAATGTAGAATTTATTAGAACCAATGTCAATGTTTGGTATTGAATTAAATGTTAATAGCTCAACTAGACCAAGAACGTATTTTTTGTTTGTTATCAATTTGATCGGTGGAAAATAATATGATTCGAGTACGGCTGATGTTCCCGAGAGACTCAATATCAGTATATTCTCCATGACAGATTCATATCAAATGATAGTCATTCGTCGAATGAGTATTTTTAATACTAGTCGTCTTTTCTATAGTTTGTTTAAAAGAAATTTGAGACAAAGATGGCGACATTTGTATGTATTAAAATTTTGATGTCTAATATAATTATACATGATTCTATTAACTTTGAGATAAAGCAATAGATCTATAGGAGGCCGTAGATTACCAAAACTATCAAAATACATAACCTCATCACCTTTCTTTTTATATGCTAACCAATGATGACCTGGTCCATGTTTATCATCTAAATTTACAATAGCTGTCTCTTGATATCGAGGTCCATCGGCCGGTAGAGAATCACGAATGAAAACACCTCGAAAATTTCCAATTTTTAGTATTTTAACATATTTTCTTATATCATGATCTGTCAGTGCTCGATTAGGTAAAGTTACTTCGAGCTTTTTTTTTAAACCACTTCCACTTGAATATGGTTTCAGATGAAGACCATAACCTTTACGATGTGGTTTCAAATAAAATCCGTTACCAATAGCAATAGCTTTCATAATTTTATTGTATCTATGGGCTTCTTTCAATTAATTTTGAACGGCCTCAGCACTGTTAACGGCTTTTGCTATTGAAGCAGCTCCTATAGCTGAAGCTCCAGTAGCGCTCAAAGCGGCAAATAATGGAATTAAAAAAGGAAGAGCTCAACCTATTTTACTAGGAATTGGTAGAATACGAGGCATATTTATTTTTCTTCTTCCTCCAGCCTTCTTCACAGCTTCTTTAGCGCCTTTTATAGCCGAATGAATAACAAAGAGTGATTTATTACTGGTACAACATTTCTCGAGGCAGCGATAATAATTTTTTTCAATGCAATTGATAGATTTTTACCTTTTACATGTGTTTTTCGTCGCTGTCGTTGTTGTTGACGATTTTTTAATCCCTTACCTCGTTTCATTCCTGGTTTTTAAATTTTAACACCCATACCAAGTTTACTTTTAACTTTCATTATGTTGGCTACAGCAAACGCAGCAACTTTCTCACCAAAACTACTATCTTTCGCTGCACTCTATCCCAGGCCTGTTTAGCTAGAATTTTATCGTCTTCGTTTCTCGCCTCAATTTTCTGTCGATTTTGAGAATAAGCCACATTGTGATCTTTACAAGCAGCGTCTAACGGATTTTTTCCAGGATCACCACGAGTCAGTCGTTTTTTCAATTTAGTACCCGGCCCGCAATACTGATAACTAGGCAAATGAGCTTCGAATGGTAAGTTATTAATGATATTATTCACTAAGCCAGCACCACCAGTCTTTCTTTTGTGACAAATGATCATACCTCATCAGAAGACAAAGTCTTGATGAAACTAAAAAATATATAAACAGTCTTTTTATAGTTAGTAACTTCATTCGTCGTTCGATCGGTGACTAGAAAACAATATGGACTTCAAAGAGCAACCACTTAAGTTGCAAGTCATAAATTTTGATAATGTGGTTGAGACGGAAAAACAAGAAATAAGATATGGTGAACTACTATCTGATAGTATACGAGCAGCTTTCTGTGGTCTTCGTTTTTGAAAAAGGATATACGCCTAATTGGTCGACAGAAATTTTTACTATTCATCGTATTTTGAGAAATAAACCTGTAACATATCACCTACTAGATTATCAAGAAAATTCCATTGTTGGTGGTTTTTATGAGCAAGAACTACAGAAAGCTATGTATCCTGATATCTATCTTGTAGAAAAAATTCTTAGAAGACGGGGTAATGGAGTCTTCGTAAAATGACTTGGCTTTAATAATACTCATAGTTCTTGGATAAATATGGAGATTATACAACAATGAATTACAAATATAAATTGATATGTATCTAGCTTGTATTTAAATAAATAGTGTTGTTTTCATTTATAAATATTACATTGTTTTTTTTTATTTTAAGGATTTTTTTTATTTCTGTTTGTTTATTTATTTTTATTTTTATTGATTTTGAAGGTTTTGGCGAGCTGAATTATTGAAGTTTTATGATTTTGATTTTGTACTATAGTTTTAAGTCGTTTTCTCGCTGGTTCTGTGTTCGATCGAGAAGGGTTGCGTTGGGTAACCCACGGATGCCTGCGGCTTCCGCGGCTTAGCGGGGGGTCTGTGACAGGGTTATAGCGATGTTCGCTAGCTCTGTGTGCGGCACTCTCCTCGCGTGAACGCAGCGACCAAGTGTACGCTATATAGCGACTACATACTTGTGTCGTTGCAGGATCTGGAGAGAGGAGCTCGACGATCGGCGAGGTGTCGCCGTGAGGGCGAGTGAGAGCGAGAAGAGCGAGAGAGAGAGCGCGATTTTGACTGATTTTTGACGGCGAGAGAATTGGGAGCGCGGCGGCGTGAGGCTTAGAAATTAAGAGAGAGGAAGGGCAGTTAGGCGCGAGCTCTCAAGTAATTAGGGCCGTCTAGAGAGAAGACTGGACTAGACGATATTTCGGCCGGAAAGGAACGACTGTCAGCGGTGCAACTGCCACGATTGCCAGGGAGCAAGTCGTTCGAAGGAGAGCCAGTACACGTAGCGACCATTCGCCGTCTACGAGGCAAAGGCCATGCTGCGGCCCTTCCTGCAGCAACCTCAATCGTCGCCAGGGCGCCGTTCCCTGCGGGTCTACGTTTTCGCCGGCGTCGCCTCTCTGTCGACGGACCGTCGGCATCCGATGGGTCCATAGCCAGTTTATCTCTCTCGCGCCAGTTCTCACTCGATTACGGACATTAGCGTATTTTGATTTTATCGCGCACGCTGAGCGATCTCGCTCGCGTGATCCCGCGAACTCTGGTCGCGGTAAGGTTGAGCGAGCGCGCTCGCTGCGGCGAAGTTAATCTTGTAGCTATATTTGTGAAAAGGCGTCAATAAATGAGATCGCCATATGTAGTATAATTGAATTAAAAAGTCCGATTATTTGTATCAACCTCCCCCAACCAGAGCGAACTTCGGCCTGTGAAAGTCAGCGCCGGCTTTCTTTACCGAGAAAGAACCCAGAAAAATTAGCAGAGACCAGCCCATGGCGCACGGAGGCTGACTACTCTTGCATAATAGAAACGCTAATGTCTTATTTACCTCTCCAGAAAATAAATTTATATAACACAATCTTTATTGAAATATAATAAGATATACAAATACATTTAATTAATATTAAATTGAAATCGATCACATCCATGATATTGAATAAATAATGCATATTTTTGTACTCTATCAGAAAGATAAATAAAAAGATCATAATGATGAATTATCGCTCTTGACATTTGGTCCGGTAGAATAATTTCGAACTCACAATCGAGTTCAAGAATAATTCGAGATTAATCTTGTCTGATGAATGTTATTAGATAATTCTGATCTTCATGCAATTCATAATGCCTTTTTTCAGGAAGTATATCGAAAAGCTTCATTTCAATGTTATTCAACATTTCAAAATTTATCTTGCTGTAGGTAAAGAGATCCACAATGTTACCTATTCTTCTTCTTCTTATAATACTACTTCTACTACTACTTCTATTACTACTGCTGTCACTGCTGTTCGTGCTGGTGCTGTTGCTGCTGCTGCTACAATATTAATTACTACTCGATTCTTGAGACAGAATGTAGCTCTTTGAGGCTCACTGCTCTTTTAAAACCTCTGCCCACTACTGTCATGCGAACTAATAATAAAATAATATAGTTATCTCCTGTAGCTAAGAACATATGTCATACACGCGTATTCGTTGCACACGCGGGCCGACTGAAGTAGAAGACATAAGATAGGCCGAAACAAACAAACTGTACGCGGTAAATACATGATAGACCAGAAATGAAATAGAACATAGACAGCTGCAAACCTAAATAAACAATTAAGCGATATGACTCTCTCGGTTCCCAGGATATACTTATTCCTGAAGGAAGTGGTAGGGACTTATCTTAAGTTTGTGAGCCCCCGAGAGGGACAAGCGCAGTCAGTTCTGTACACGATCTCGCCTTGTAAAGACATCTCTCTGGAGCTCTGTCACTTTATAATAAAGGTATTATTATACAGGGTGTCCCATTTTAATTTACCACCCCCTAAAACAAGTTAATAATTTGCTCTGAGAAAAAAATGTTTCAAATAAAATTTGTTGGGTTCGAAGGGAGGCATCTTTTGGCTATTTCAGCTGCGACCTTGAACATGACCTTCAAGGTCATTTGAAAGTCAAGACCAAATTTTCATATGAAATGTGCATATTTTATGGCGGATTCGGATTCTACTAAAAAAGAGAAGCACTTTTTGTATGAATCATTTTTTGAAAAAATCCCAAATTTTTGTTGTAAACGGCTTTAAAAAAGTAGAAAAAATCACTAGATATCTCTACCTTAAACTGAGGTTAGAATTTTTCCCACAGTTAAGAATGATTTTGATGAATGTTACTAGATTCAATGAGGGACATACTGTAGTGACCTTCACCACGAACTTGCTTAAGAGCCATCAATGTCATTTGAAGGTCATCAAGATTTTTTGAAGGTCAAATGTTTATTTACAGGTAACCATTACATTTTATCCGAGGAATTAGAATATTAGAATTAGAATATTTTTCTCGTAAATGCTTTATTTCTCGCTAAAAGACATTTTTTTGCTTCGTTATCGTTCTATTGGTAAGGCTTGTAAATTCTTACAGCTCCTCAAAGCTTCTCATCATTAGGTTTTCATTGACTTTCTGAATTTCAGATTAAATAAAAATTAAATTATTATTTTAAGATTAAATATTCCCTAAAACAGATAATGGCTGACTACACGCCAGTAGAAATAGTTAACATGATCATGATTCTGGGAGAATGTCACGACAATTACAAGGCTGCAGCGAGGCTGTACGCTGAAAGGTATCCGGACGCTCATCATCCTACCAGGAGGAATATTAAACTTCTAACGATAAGAGCTCAAGGAGGTAACTTAAGAAGGAAGAGGCGACGGACGGGCCCAAGAGAGCATATTGCGCTTGGGGTTCGTGCTGTAATTGCCGAGGATCCTCATATTTCGACGCGACAAATTCAGCGAATGCATGGAGTACCCAGATCAACAGTTTCCCGTGGTTTGCGTCATTTTAGATTTCATCCATATCACTTGCATCTTACACATGCCATTGAGCCTGGTGATCCTGCCAGACGACTTAGATTCTGTCAATGGGCGGAAACACGAATGCGCATAGATCCATTTTTCTTTGATCGGACTCTCTTTACAGACGAGGCAAAGTTCGACAATATGGGAGGAGTTAATCTTTATAACGCGCATTATTATGCAGAAGAAAATCAACATTGGCAGCGAGATCACCGTACACAAAGACGGTGGTCAATTAATGTTTGGGCGGGCATAGTTGGGGAATACGTTGTGGGTCCAATTTTTTATGACCGTAATTTAAACGGCGAGCTTTATTTAGATATTCTCGAGAACCAAATTCCACCTCTTCTCGAAAACATTCCGCTAGAAATAAGGCGAGACATGTGGTTCCAGCAAGATGGTGCTCCCGCTCATCGTCGACTACTTGTCAGGAGATTTCTGAACGCGACATACCCAAATAGTTGGATTGGAATTGGTAGTCCAATCTGTGAATTCCCTGCGCGATCGCCAGATTTGACCCTATTGAACTTCTTTCTGTGGGGGAGCCGTGAAGCAGATAGTTTACGCGGAAGCCCCGACGACGGCACAAAATATGATGGAGAGAATTGTTGCAGCATTCCAGGCGTTAACCCCACAAACATTAATAGATGTCCAAAGAATTTTTCGGCAGAGAATACAAATGTGCATTCAACAAAATGGGCAATTGATAGAGCACTTGAGACATTGAAATTTCCGTGACTAGCTGAACGAAGGGGTCTTGCCTTAAGTGGTTGGACGTGAAGGTCTTGCCTTAAGGGATCCAAAGGATACCTCTGTCTTTGTTTGAAGCTAGTAACATTCATCTAAAACATCTTATTTCTAGAACAAATTCTCTTTTCAGTTAAAGCGAGAGCTACCTACCTATTGATGATCAAAAAATGATTCAGACAAAAAGTGTTTCTCTTTTTTAGTAGAATCCGAATCCGCCATAAAATATGCACATTTCATATGAAAATTTGGTCTTGACTTTCAAATGACCTTGAAGGTCATGTTCAAGGTCGCAGCTGAAATAGCCAAAAGATGCGCCCCTTCGAACCCAACAAATTTTATTTGAAACATTTTTTTCTCAGAGCAAATTATTAACCTGTTTTAGGGGGTGGTAAATTAAAATGGGACACCCTGTATAACTGCCGACTTCGACGCCTAGATTCCTGCAAATACCCACACGCGCCTTATAACTCGACTATCGCTACCGCAGCGTGTAAAACTTACAGTGAAAATCATCAAAATTGGATGACATTTGGTGGCAGCAAGGGTGGAATAAAGAAAGAACGGTTAGAAAAAAACTACCAGTAGTGTAATCGGACCGTTTAGTCAAGAGGCAGCATAGAGATCGCTCGACTCCGGATTATCACTCAGTTCCCAGAGAAGAGGACAGTCCGAACGCACATTCTCGGCTGAAATTGATTGGTGCAGCAGTTCTCAGAGAAGCAGCCGACATCGTTCATCAGCCTACACGCACAAATCGTTGCCGATTCAGGAGTCTCGCAGTTGCCAGGGGAGCAGCTCAACTTCAGCGCATGTTGTGCTCACGGATATATTCAGTGCTACCGTTTTTACGGCCCAACAGGGAGGTCCAAAGGACTCAAGGTACGCAAAAATAAATTTTAATAAGTTCAAAAAGTAAAGAACTTATTGCGCCGCGTTATATTTTGTAAACTGAAGTCTATGATTGAGATATTACAGAGAAAGTTGGCCCCACTTTGTCTGTCGTATCAGTGAGGTTATTTACCTTTCAATCATAAAAGCAGTCGTAATTAATAAGCTTTCACACGTGTACATTCACATCACTACACTCGCGCTTGAAAAATAGGTTAGACTTATATACTAGGTCGCGATACTTTTTGTAACTATCGAACTGTCGATAACGAGAGTACAGACTCTGACAAAACTTCCGGAACACAATCCTTAACAGACGTAACTGACCACTCACACGATAATCAGCGACATTCAAACATTTACTTACGACCTTCCAAAATGGATGTTCTTAGTAAATTCACGAAGAAAATAAGCTCAAGCGAAGATATTACCGAATCAGATAAAGAATCACAGCTGAGGAAGGAGTTTTTGTTACAACGTGAAAAAAATGAACGACAGCAGGTGCAAATTGACAATCTATCGAAACAACTCAACGAGCTTATGCAAAGTATACGGAAGGATGAAGTAATAATACCGGCAGCGCGAAGACAGCAGGGAAATTCAGCAGCTGAGCCGCCTTTGTCTTCAAATAATATTTCCACGGGGCAATATACGTCCACGCGACTACATGTTTACACAGGAATGCTTCGACGGGAAGATCATCAATTTATTCGTGAATTGTTGACTGAAATAAGGGAGTACGACGGATCAACTGACGTATCTGCATTTATAGATCAAATTATAAGAACGAGTGGGCAATTAGACTCTGATCCAGCAATTTCTGCACTAATTAGGAAAGTTTGTGCATCAAAATTAAAAGGAAGAGCCCAGCAGGTAGTAGAAAGACACCAGGTAACCACTGCCGTGCAACTGAAAGAATGCTTAGAAACACACTTTGGCAAGTTAGAGCTTGAATACGATCAACTGTCTGAAATCAGAAATGCTATGAGGCAAAAATCCGGCGAGCCTGTAAAAAATTATGTATATCGCTATAATAATATAAACATGCGAATACAAGTTGCGATAGACGGAGAAGGTGGCGATTATAAAGAAATGCATCGCGTTTATAAGTCCAACAAAGCGATAGAAAAATTCGTACTCGGATTATACCCAGAGGGATTACGACTCGCCGTCCAACAACAAAATCCGCACACTCTTCCTATAGCATATCAACAAGCCATGTATGAAGAACAACGGAGAAATGAAGATGATAGGCTACGCGCTAAAAATCGTATCGATGCTACGTACGAATACGCCGATCAAAGAAAAGAGCGAGAGAAAAGAGAAAGTCGGCCTAAAGACAGGTATGCGCGCCCAAATAAACACTACTCCAAGGATAGATACGACTCAGCACCAAGGGAAAGATATTATAGTGATAAAAGGGAAGATAATCATCATAGTAGCTCACAAGAACAGTCAACAGACCGCTACCAATCTCGCGATAGAACGCCTCCAAAGGTTACGTTCGAGAAACAAGATAGGCCTCCGAAGCCCACGTGCTCACACTGTGGAGTATATGGCCATGATAAATCTAATTGTTATAGATTAAAAAATGCACAAGGCAAAAATTTTCCGAGACCAGCCTTAAGTCAACATTTGATGAAAGAAGAGAACGCCTCATGGACCGAGGACGACCCGCCACAATGCTTTTGGAACGACATGCAGACGCAATATATCCCTCAAATGGACGACACTGGCATCTATGGCTTAAGCCAACAGGCACAAGAAGACGAATATTAAAATTTTTAGTAGACACCGGAGCAGGCCTCTCAATAATCAAAGACTCAGTACTGGATAAAAAAAAACTTGTAATCCCATTAAACAGCCGATGCATGAGAGAAAAACAATTCAAATAGTGAATGGACCACATACAATGTACGGCCAATGCAAACTCAAAACTTTCGGAAAGGACTTTATTTACAATGTAGCTGCAGACTCATTTCCGCTTGACGCCGACGGACTTTTAGGCAGAGATTGCCTCTAAAACTATCAGGCTATAATAAATACTACAGACGAAATAATAGAAATCAAAGACGAACACAAAAATATATTAAGTTTTAAGTTTAATAGAGAACTCACACCGCTTCAACCTGGAATAAATATTCTTACTGTCAAAATTAATGAGCCGGACGGAGATTCTATCATTACAGATCAAAAAAACATAGTGACGCCTGCAATTTATAACGTAAGGGATGGAAAAGCGAAATTAAGTTGCATAAATAATTCAGAGAAACAAGTTAATATATACACTGACTTACACATAGAACAATTCAAAGAAAACATTTCAATATTAAACAATAACATTCCTAACGACCAGAGGAAAGCGCTTCTACAACAGTTCTATTCTCAAGAAAGTAATATCTATGCAACGCAGGATAGGGACAAACTTATTACTGAAAATATACGGGTTTCACACCTGCCGCAAGAACAAGCCAATGCTATCTTAACACTTGTTAGAGCTTTCTCGGATATATTTCAACTTGAAGGAGATGCCGCCCCTTCACTCGATGACGTATATCACCGAATAGATTTAACTACAGCTCAGCCTATCAGTTCAAAATTATATCGACACCCGATGGCATTGCATAAAGAAATTGATAAACAAATAACGGACCTTGAAGAAAAAGGAGTAATAGTGAAGTCAAATTCGCCCTTCCTTTCGCCCGTATGGTGTGTACCTAAGAAAATGGATGCCTCAGGGGTACAGAAGTATAGAGTAGTAATTGACTTTCGGAAATGAAATGAATACACACTCCACGACAACTATCCGCTACCCTCAATAGATGAAATCTTAGATCAATTAGGAGAAACAAGATACTTTAGCGCGTTTGACCTTTTTAGCGGTTTTTATCAGGTCCCTGTATTACCAGAGCACCGCGAACGAACAGCATTCAGCACCCACAAAGGACATTGGGAATTTAAACAGATGCCAATGGGACTCAAAAATGCACCCGCGACCTTTCAGCGCATAATGAATTTAAAATTGCAAGGATTAATTGGCACAATATGCTTTGTATATCTAGACGATATCATAGTATATTCCAAAACATTTGAAGAGCACCTGTAAAATTTACAAACTTTATTTCAACGACTGAGGAAGACAAAATTAAAACTACAACCAGATAAATGCGAATACGTAAAGGCAGAATTAGAATACCTTGGACACTTAATTACAAAAGAAGGAGTTTTACCGAACCCAAGTAAGATAGACTGTATAAGGAACTACAAACAACCCGTTAATCAAAAGGAAGTACGCCAGCTATTAGGTCTATGCAGATATTATAGAAAATTCATCAAAAACTACGGTAAAATAATCGTACCTTTAAATAAGCTCATGTGTAAGGACCAAAAGTTTGAATTTACTCATGAATGCCAAGAAGCCTTCAAAACATTGAAAGTAAAATTAACCTCAGCGCCTATATTACGTTACCCAAACCTCGAAGAATTATTTATACTCACAACCGATGCAAGTAACGAAGGACTCGGAGCAATATTAAGTCAAGGAGATTACAAAAAGGGAAAAGATTTACCTTGTGCATACGCATCACGAGCACTTAATAGCGCAGAGAAAAACTACTCGACCACTGAGAAAGAATTGCTCGGAGCCGTCTGGGCTATAAGGCATTTTAGACACTTTTTATATGGAAAGCCATTTATTCTCATAACCGACCATGCACCTTTGGCCGGTCTAATCAAGACCAAGTCACCCGAAATCGGATCGAGGATATTTAAACTACTTCTTAAAATAGCTGACTTTCAGCCAATGGTTGAATATAAAAAGGATAGATTAAATACGAACGCTGACGCACTTAGCCGAGCATTTTGCACTGAAACTCTTTGCAGCATTGTATGGACGCGAGACAGTTACCCTGCTCTCACTATCACAAAGGACAAATGGCAATCGACGCCAGCAACAAAATTATTGAAGGAGTCGACCGAAAAGGGGACTAAAGCGTTAGAATTTAGTGAAGATTTTACCCTACAGGAAGTTGAGAATTCGATCAGTCACCTAAGAATGGTAGCAACATCAAACGGCATTAATCGGCTCTACATAAAAAGCAAACATCGTTATGAAAAACCAGTTGATGCAAACAAAACTATCAAGTCTGCTCCCCTAGCTGACCCGGATATAGCTAGTGAGCAACCTAAAACTACGGCAAGACCATTATCGCCAATAACAAACGATGTTGAAGATTCAGATCTGCCTTTAAAACAACGACTACCTCGCCAGCGAGGAAGGCCAAAAATAAAGTCGCAAGGTATTATGAATAATAAATGTAAAGGAGACGTAATTTTGGAACCTTCTGAAGAGCTTATAACTAATCCACTGCCCGTAGTAATAGATATTCTTAATAAACTCAAACTGATGAAACTCTAGAATTCAGAAAAATCGATCACAGTACATCTTAAAAATTAATTCAGAAATTTGCTGAAATGGCCAGGAAAATGAGGCGGCCAACTCTCTACATTAACCCTTTGAAGCATACGTTTTTCTCTCCAGGATATTTAGATGAAAATTTATATATAGGGTGTCAATTAAGTCCCGGGACGCCTGAATATTTTCTGAAGTACTTCAGTTCTGAAAAAGGTCAAGGTCATTCCTTTAGTAACTTTCAACGCGGAATCCGATGGTGACCTTGGATTTGACCTTAAGATTGACCTTCAAGGTTATTTCAAGGTCAACTTTGTTTTTTTAAATGGGAACCCCTATTTTTGACAACGGCAATCGAAAGAGCGGAAAATTTTACGTCCAAAACGGTATTTTAAAATTTTTTTTCATGGCCTTGAGAAGGTCGATTTAAGGTCAAATGCTTGAAAAATTGCCTAAAAGCGTTTTTTTAATTTTTAAGATATCGAAAAATGACCTCTACAAAATTTGTTCAGAACAGAGTGGGCCACCCAATAACCACCAAAAACCTTTGACCTTTAACCTCATTTTGAAGGTCATTTCAAGGTCGAAGTGTTTTTTGTAATGGAAACCCCTCTTTTTGACCCCGGATACGCGCATAGCGCGAAATCCGACGTTTGGATAAGGTATTGTGTTGAGTTTCGCGCTATGTGCGAATCCGGGGTCAAAAAGAGGGGTTTCCATTACAAAAAACACTTCGACCTTGAAATGACCTTCAAAATGAGGTTAAAGGTCAAAGGTTTTTGGTGCATTGGGTGGCCCACTCTGTTCTGAACAAATTTTGTAGAGGTCATTTTTCGATATCTTAAAAATTAAAAAAAACGCTTTTAGGCAGTTTTTCAAACATTTGACCTTAAATCGACCTTCTCAAGGCCATGAAAAAAAATTTTTAAATACCGTTTTGGACGTAAAATTTCCCGCTCTTTCCGAATCCGGGGTCAAAAATGGGGGTTCCTATTTGAAAAAACAAAGTTGACCTTGAAATAACCTTGAAAGTCAATCTCAAGGTCAAATCCAAGGTCACCATCGGATTCCGCGTTGAAAGTTACTAAAGGAATGACCTTGACCTTTTTCAGAACTGAAGTACTTCAGAAAATATTCAGGCGTCCCGGGACTTAATTGACACCCTGTATAGAGGTTTTTGAGGTCGCTGATCATGAATCTGACATTAGATTGTTCGAATTTTGCATCTAAGATGGCGGATTCAAAATGGCGGACATAGATTTTTTTCTATATTCGCTTGAAAACTTTAAAATTCATAACTAATGAGTTTTAGGGATCACTGATAACGAATCTGATATCAGGTTTCCTAAATGATGTATCCAAAATGGCGAATTCAAAATGGCGGACAGGCATTTATTTTCTATATTTGCCTGAATACTTCAAAATTCAATGTAAAGGCTTTTAGGGCTCGCTGATAACGAATCTGATATCAGATTTCCGAAATAATATATCCAAAATGGCGGATCCAAAAATTCGGATATCAAATTTCATTTTTAGGGATTTCATTTTCATGAAACGTAATTTCTAAGGGTTTTCGGTCGTGCTGATAACAAATCCGATAATATAATTTATTATTCTGTTTCAAATATTCTAGTATTTTGTTTTCTGATTAGGTGAATGAATCTCTCAAAAAAAAATATATATATATATATATATGGCCCTCAGACCCATGGAGAGTACATTCAATACAAAGTGTTTGGTGCTCATACAAATTGCCAAAAGGCCCTCAACCCCCGACCTACGAAAAATAAATAAAGATCGGCTCTTTGCTTCTGGAGTCATCCATATATTTGTTGACACTCATTGACTAAAAACCGGAGTGGATTCACTATATTAGTTGAAGAGCAAATAGGCGTTTTGTATATTTGTGTTCATAATATTCTTATTTTGCTGGCATTTTTTCCCGCCAATTAGGAATCAATTTTTACGTATACTCTTCAATTTTCATATTTTCTATATCAACAAATTTAGAAGAGATTTATTTTGTAACCATGGGGAGAAGAAGGCGAATTGTGAATGAAATTCCTAGTGATTCAGAGTCTGTTGATGGGTTGTGCGATTCTAATGATGAAGATGAGGTATTGGATCGCAGAGTAGAATTTCAATCAACAATCTTCTCGAAGATGAGGTACACGAAGAAGAAATTGACGACGAAACAACCACTACAGATTCAAATAAAAGTGAAATTTGGAGATCGACGAGTATTCTGAAGACTGATTTACCTTTCAGTAGGAGTCACGGACCCATCATCCCTGACTCCGCGTCTTCTCCAAAGGATATATTTCTTTGTTTGTTCCCTGAGTCTCTATTAGATGTCATTGTAGAGCAAACAAATTTGTTTATTTCTCAAAAGAAGTCAAAAGGAGATCTTATCACCAAAGATGAGTTGAAAATTTTCATAGCGATTAATATCCATATGGGTTACAAGAAGTTACCTTCGTATCGGGATTATTGGTCTAATAGCCCTCAATTCCATGATTCATATATTTCTTTACTGATGACTGTGAATCGCTTTGGATTTTTTTTGTCTCATTTGCATATCAATAATAATTCAAAAGAACAAGCAAAAGGAGATCCAGAATACGATAAATTGTATAAACTAAGACCTCTTCTCGACACTCTTTCTGAAACATTCAGAGAATGCTGGAAACCAAGCCATCACCAAGCTATTGATGAATCAATGATTAAGTTCAAGGGGAGGAGTAGCATGAAACAATATATGTCAGCCAAGCCAACTAAACGTGGTTACAAAGTTTGGACCCGAGCAGATGAATCGGGATTTGTTTGTCAATTTCAGATCTACACAGGCAAAACAGATAGTCCTGAAAAACAATTAGGAGCACGTGTGGTTCGTGATCTTACACGTGACCTTGTTGGTCATAATCACCAGGTGTATTTTGATAATTTTTTCACAGGAGTAGAGCTTCTAATATCTCTAAAACAGGATAACATCCTTGCATGTGGCACAGTACGATCTAATCGCGCGAATCTCCCCAAAAGTGATAAGTCTGATAAAAAAATGGTTATTGGAGAGTACGAATACAAGACCTCGACATCAGGACTCACATGGATAAAGTGGATGGATAAAAAACCAGTATACTTTTTATCCAATTTTCACGACCCTACCGAAGTAACTGTTGTGAATCAGAGGCAAAAAGATGGTACTCTAACTCGTGTCAACAGTCCTGTCTTGTGTTCAGACTATAACACACACATGGGATATGTCGACTATGCGGATCGTGCAATATCTACTTACCAGATTGATCGTAAGTCCAAAAAATGGTGGTTTAGAATTTTTTGGCACTTCATCGATCTCTGCATATGTAACGGATTCATTTTGTACAAGGAAAAACAAATCAAACCACTTTTGTCATTGAAAAAATTCCGACTGAGATTGGTAGAACAATTGGTGGTACATAAGATCCCAACTCCAAAAGGTAGGAAAAGAACGGCACCAAATACTCCAAGCCATGCAAAAATCAAAGTACCTGATGAAAAGAGACTTTCTAATGCTGCTCACATGCCACAAGTCTCAGATACATATAAAAGATGTAACCACTGTTCTACAAGAGATAAGCCACAGAAGACGAGATGGATTTGTAGTACTTGTAATGTTCCTCTGTGTCCTTTTACCGGAAAGAAATTGTTTTCAAAAACATCACATATAGACAGTAATGAGTTTTGTTGCTCTGGTTGTATGAAGAACATGTTTTTATGTCTAATTTCAAAGAATACTCAGTAACAATATTACAGTACAAATTTATTGATAATGCAAAGGGGATCCTCCTACTGGAAGAATGGAGGAAAAGAGGATATAAAAACCCTGAAAATGAAACATAAAAAATGCAGAAAATAATATATAAAAAATAAAAAAAAATATAAAATATGAAAAATAGAAAAAAAAACGTAAATGGAGCTTGAACTCATCACGTCCTCGTCGTAAGCTCCGGGTAATGCCGAGAATGAGTGAAAGAAGTATCCACTATTCTGAGATATTATACTTTCAAGTCATGCAAATAAGCATTAACATCAATCATATCCTTTGGCCATCTTGGCTGCAGAATTTCAGAAAACTAGTATGATTTTGATTATCACTGAGATTGAGGCACTTTAGATATGAGTTTGAGAGTATTCAAGCCAATAACCCAATAACCCAATAACCCAATATAAAAATATACATATCCGCCATTTTGAAAGCATTATTTCGGAAACCTGATATCAGAATCGTTATCTGCGACCCCTAAAACCCTTTAGATATGAATTTTAGAGTATTGGTATCAATATAGGAAATCTTCTTGCCCGCCATTTTAGATCCGCCATCTTGGATACACAATTTTTGAAATCTGATGTCAAATTATTATTCAGCGACCCCAAAAACCTTTGTATACCAAATTTGAAAGGGATACTCTCATTATTCGCGTTAATAATGAATTTCACCCCAAAAATTCAATTTTTTTCTTCTTTGTTCATTTAAAAATATTAAAAAATAACCCAATATAATAATTTCAATTGCAAAATTATGTTTTTGAACTATTAATAAACTGAAAGAATGCAAAAGACCCTGTTGAAATCCATAATGTTCTAAAATGGCAAAAGAAGCAATTAATCAATGTGTCCATCAGGATGGACACTGTGTTTCAAAGGGTTAAAAGCACAGAGCAGCAACACGTAAATAATGAGGCTACACAAAAAACACTACTAGGTAGGGCACACGGTGAAACACACTGGAAGCAAGATAAAATGACAATTGAACTTAGAAAATACTGTTGGGAAACAAAAACAGAGGATATAAGAAATTGGATCGATTCGTGTGAACACTGTCGTAACGAGGAGATAAAGAAACGATTCCGAGCGCCAGGCACACTCATTGAAGCACCCTCAGATATCAACGAAATCTAGTACATAGACCATGCGCAACCAAAGAAATATTTATATTTATTTGTAATCGAAGCACTATCAAGATATGTAAAGGTCATAATTCTAAATAGTTTCGATGAAACCACAGATGCCCTTAAAAACCTATTCTGCGAATGGGGGACGTCTAAAAAGATAATATCCGATAACGGCTCAACATTTCATTTAAAGTCATTTCAAAAGCTATTAGACCAATACGGAGTAAGCCACTATCCAGTTACGCCTCTACACCCTCAATCGAATGGAATTTGCGATAGAGTTATTGGCACACTCAAAAATAAAGTTACTCGAGCGCTAGAAAACAACCGATCACACATACCTACAGTAATGAGCTACAACAATACAGTACACCCAAGCACAGGATTTTCACCTTACGAACTCTTTTATGCCCGTGCACCACGTGAAATGATAACCGGTCCTCTGCTACGAGATATTATCGAATGAAGATTCCACAAAGCCAATCGAGATAAAATCACCGCAAAAGTAAAGATCGATAAAAATAAACAGAGAAATAAAAAATTAGTGGACTCACGACAAGCATTAAAATTTAAACCAGAATTACAGCAACAAGTGATGTTCAAGTTAGGGAACGAATATCAAGGGCCGGGAACAATACTTACAATAAATCGAAATGCTAATACCACACAGATATTATATAATAATGCTTTATTTAGACGTCATTTCAATCAATTAAAGCCATTGCCTGACGTTTTTATTTCAGATGAGGGAACTCTTAGTGCTACTCAACATATTCATTAATGTACAAGGAAAAATCAGTATAACACATCAATCTGTACCATTGCTGAGACAGAATTTCGGCACTGCTTTTCTTTACGAAGATACTTGGACCATAGTCAATCATATTAACTTGACTGTACTCCTACTTAACGGAAGAGAAATTGAACAGCATTTAGATCTCATAACTACCACGTGTAGTGGCTACAAGTGTCAAGCTAAAGATTTCATTGCACACCAGAAACGCCGATTACGCAGTCTAACGCAGAAGTTATCGCTTTTTCAGCCACACCCTGTAGAAGCCAAAAACAGAAAAAAAAGAGGCTTATTTAACTTTGTCGGATCCGTCAACAAATTTCTTTTTGGTACAATGGACGCAAATGACGCAGAGTACTATAATCAAGAAATCGACAAACTATATAACCATACAGGAAAAGCCCTGCTAGCAGTAAGAAATCAAACAATATTTATGCAGGATACTTTTAATGAATTTTCAAAAGAATTTCATACATTCAAAAATAACGAGCAGGAATTGTTAAATTGGAGTAGGAAAATGAAATCTGTATTTACAGACTATCAGGCAAACACAATGATACATCTATCACTTGAAGAAATCGACGTAGTGATTGAAGAATACGATAATTATATTACAGAGTTATTTACGGCTATAAACATTGCTCGAAACGGCTTATTATCACCAGCACTTATGAAGCCAGAAACACTCATACAAGGTCTACGTGAAGCATATGAACAAAATGTATATATCGACATACTTTTACCACCTCACATAAATAGTTATTTCTCTATTATACAGTCCATGACATTTTCATCATACATATCCAAAGCAGGACTTACAATAGTTACTAAATACCCCATTGCACATGCAGATCCTTATGAAATTTTAAAGTTACGAGCACTACCTTTTGAAAGTCGCTTAAACGTACTTGGATTGTTCGATATAACATAGCAATACATACTCGTATCAAAGGATAACACTAAATACACGACTATTGATGACGTTAACACATGCTCACGCAATGATCAAGGAAGACTATGCCCAATTCAGTTCTTTCCAAAACGCCTGCAGTCACTAGATAATTGTGAAAGACTTCTCTTTGACGATGTAACGAAATGCCCGCCAAAGTACTTTGCATTATCACAACCCTTCATACAAAGATTAAACAACACCAGCTTTTACATACTACCTAACGCTGTGATGCAGTTTAGTCTCTTCTGTCGTTCTTATATAAAGGATTTACAAATAGAGCAACCAACTGTTGTACAACTATCTGACGGATGTTTTCTTACTAATGTTGATTACAGACTCGAAATCACACATGACGTACGTACTCACACTGAAAGCTACCCAAAAATAGACATTCCATCACTTCCACAAAATACCTCATCCGTGATTCCTACATTAACCTTACAAACGCATCACTGAGAGAATTTACACACAAAAGCGTCAAATTTAAAACAAATAGAGGAGGAGCTTGAATTATTATCAAGGGAACAACGTCATCACTCCTATATCGCTACCGCCGTAGATTACCTGCACTACGCTGGATACATTGCGCTCGCACTAATAGCAATTTATATTAGTTATAAGATAGGGTTGTTTAGTGCCATAGCTGTATTTTTACGATATATTTTTAGACGTCTTACAGGACATTGTTGTTGTCATAATCGTACATCCACTTCAGATATAGTTACCTACACTCGTTGCTCTAACGTTAAAGCTGTTGTCGATCCGATTAATAATGATATTGTCTGTAACTCTTTTATGTTGCACAAAGTGCCACCACAGGTTGCGAACATATTGTGATATTCTTGAGGACAAGAATCAGCTTAAGGAAGGGATTGTCATGCGAACTAATAATAAAATAATATAGTTATCTCCTGTAGCTAAGAACATATGTCATACACGCGTATTCGTTGCACACGCGGGCCAACTGAAGTAGAAGACATAAGATAGGCCGAAACAAACAAACCGTACGCGGTAAATGCATGATAGACCAGAAATGAAATAGAACGTAGACAGCTGCAAACCAAAATAAACAATTAAGCGATATGACTCTCTTGGTTCCCAGGATATACTTATTCCTGAAGGAAGTGGTAGGGACTTATCTTAAGTTTGTGAGCCCCCGAGAGGGACAAGCGTAGTCAGTCCTGTACACGATCTCGCCTTGTAAAGACATCTCTCTGGAGCTCTGTCACTTTATAATAAAGGTATTATTATATAACTGCCGACTTCGACGCCTAGATTCCTGCAAGTACCCACACGCGCCTTATAACTCGACTATCGCTACCGCAGCGTGTAAAACTTGCCGTGAAAATCATCAAAATTGGATGACACTACTTTGGTTTTCGAGTCGCCACAATCGCCTCCCTCTACTTTAAATTAGATTTCCAATTTATATAACATATATATATATAGTGTGATGATTTTCTAATATAGGACCAAGCATTCGATTCATCATCAATATACGTTTCTTGAATAATACTCGTGATATAACTTTATTCAATTCAGCAATACGTCTTTGGAAACGTTCGTGATCTCGTGCTGCTCCCAAATACCTTTTCTAGAGTCTTTTTCTTCGTATGAAAGATGATGTATTTTAACTTTCTTCGCAAACCATACATGCTTAGAAGAGAAGTGAGATCTCCTGTTGTCTCTTATAGCTGGTATGGCTAAGTTTCTACTACTTCTTCTTCTTACCACTGCTTCGAACAGAATGGGCTTCCTATTAACATCTTATCACTATTTTAAAATATAACCCCACTACTTCGCTTTTCGAGCAGCCGAAATCCCTCTCTTTTTTTTTGTTAGGGAATGGTGAGAGTCCAAACCATCGCTCACACCTGTGAGGTGCTTCCACTACTAACATTGCTTATGAGACCTTTACACTAAGTCGAAACTCAGCAGAAAGAACGCATAAGTAATTACTTCAACCTCTCCAAAATAAGGATTTGAAGGAATAATTAAATTAGGATTAAAGACATAATTAAAATTTTATATATAAATTTATTTACTATGTATACATTAATCATTATACTATACTTAATTTTTAAATTCAAAATTCGAGCCTTCTCGATGATGAATAAATAATTCTTTTTTCTCCATGGTCTCGTACAATTTCCGTAACATATCTTCGTCTTTTTCTAACGCTAAGCTTACTCGCTTTGGTAAAAAAATTTCATATTCGTCGTCTACGGTTAATACTACACTGAATCCATAGCGAATATTCAGCCATCTTAATTTCGTTATTATATAGGTACAGTTATTTTCTAATTGCGACATTGTGTTTCTAGGTAAGAATGCCGATTTTGCTATTTTTATTGATTGTTGAAAAATCCATTCTACAATAAAAAAATCAATCAATAATTAATACTACTAGGATATAGTTAGAGAGCTACTCGTATATAAGAAATTTACTTTTAAGAGAAAATCTAGAAGTTGAATAGGAGAACTAGGAAGAGACTGCTGCTGAATAACTGCGATGGCCTGAGGTGCGTTCTCCGTTGTGTACCATGCATTCCCTCTCTGAGAACTCGAGCCGCCGTAGTTTTCCTCTTTTTTCGTCTTATCCCCTCTTGCATAATTTCTCATATGATTCCATTGCCCTACTCCTCCGACTTCAGTCGCCATGTCTGCCGTTGTCCTCCACTCTACCATTGTCTCCACTCTGTCACTATTCTATCCTTAGTCTTTCCCTAACTAACCCTTCTTCCTCCCCACTATTCCTACTCTGTTCTGAGTGACTTCTATCGGAGGTTGGAGGAAGCTTACAAATTTCTTGAGGATTTTCTTCAATTTCTATGATCTTTCTTTTTCTTCGTTGTTTCGCACTGTTGATTTTAAGCTTTGACGTTTTAATAGTTTTGTAATGACCCCATGGAAGTGTATCAGGATTTTTATCGAATATACATCGTTTATCATCATATGGACTTAGTGCTACTTTCTGTCCTCCTTCTGCTCTTACTTGATGCAATACACTTCTTATATTGCATTGCTCACGCATAATAATTTCTAAATCCAATCAACAGTTTCTATAATCTTCATGAATTATTGTTTTTATGACAGTATGTGTTTTTACGCCTTTTGCTTTCTTTATTGTTTGATGGTTTTCTATTAGTATACTATACATTTTACTTCGAAGGTCAATGAATTCTCTCATAATATTACCATTGCATTCATCTTTTATAATAGTAGCAGGGAAGTCTTGAAGCCTTGAACATCTACGACAAAGTCCATCTTGACTGATTAAACATTAAACACTTGAATTGAATTTTTCCGTTAAAATAATATTTCTTGATCACCCGCCTCGCCAACCCGCCCCCCCACCCATAATTTTTAACCAATCTAATTCGTTGACTCCCACCATAGTGTTGTTATTTTTGTAACCAATCAGATTTCACTAGTCTTGAATAAAATGTCATTCAATTTGCTAGATTTAATCAGTAGTTGCTCGCTTGTATCAGCGTAAACTGTAGTGAAATATTATTCACACATCGTCACAATTCCACATCATTGCTTAGTATTTTAAGGACACTGCTTCTATACTTTTGCGCGTATATCGCTTTACGAAGACTGGTGATGCTACCGTTGAAGATATCGAAAGGTGGTTGACATTGAGTTCGTTGGCTTTGCAGAAAGCTGAGAAACTTGCTCAAACGGCAAACTTAACAGTAGCTAACAAACTGAAATTGTAGGCAGCTATGTGTATTATTGAAAGTTTTACATCTACTCAATGTTTATAAAATTAAACTTATAGTGCAGCTCATTACTATGCAACTTAATGCTGTAATATCGCGTGAAGAAACTGGGGCCTCGCAATCATCATCATCAGCATCATCATCATCGGTACACGAACCTTCGAGTGTGGTTTGTACTGGTGTGGAAGCATCTAATGCTCCACGTACAACGATAAATATAGCCGAAGATGCAACAGTTCCTTTGAGTGATATTAACAGTGCTTTTAAAGATAGAATCAAGACTGGTGTAATTATCAATCTGAAGCATTTAGATTTGGCTACGTTTTTGAGACATGCCAAACGACTGTTTCAAGCTCAAATCGATGAAGGTTTGAAGCGATATACCGTATTTTCCGGTGTATAAGACGCACCTTTTTACCGTCAAACCTGACTCCAATACCAGCCTGCGTCTTATACACCGAATGTAAGACACCCCAAATCCACTAACCTAACTAAAACGTGCGCCTTAATAGTAGCAATTAGACAACCCTCACTAACTATGAATATCTTTCAAAACTAGCCAATGACAGAGTGATTACTTATTTAATAGGTAAGTTCTTTATTATTTCAATAATATATAGTAAACGTACTTTATGTCTGAGGGTGATAAAAAATACCTATTACCTATATGCCACTTGGGATCAAAAAACGTCGCATAATATACTAGATAATTAATACGAGATTTTTTATAAAAACGGTATTTTTGTTGCATCGTTTATTTCAATATAATTTTGAAAGTGTTTTTTGAAGTAAGAGACTGACTTGAATTCCAATATGAGCGAAACTAACAAACGAAAATCGTACACAGCGGGCTACAAATTGAATGTGATCAAATTTGCTGAAGAACATGGCAATAGAACTGCCGAAGATCATTTTGGCCCACCACCGAAGGGAAAAAACTAAGGAAAAAAGGCTTTGGCGTTCGTAGAAGAGTAATTTGATTAAAATGCATAAATCAAAGCATGCGCAATGTGGTAAAAAAGCAAGTGGCTTATATTAGAGGATGAAGTTAAACAATGGATTGAAGATAATCGTTCCAAAGGCTTAGCTGTTTCAACGAAAATGATACGCATACATACACAAAAAGTAGCTTTAAAAAGTCAAACAAATGATTTTAAAGGAAGTCCTTCATGATGTCACCGCTAAATGAAACGCAATGGTTTAGCTATACGAGTGAAAACAAAAATTTGTCAAAAAATGCCAAAATAGTACGAAGACAAAATTCTCTCTTTTCACCGGAATATAATTCACCGTAGACAAGCAATGAGTTTTGAAATCGGACAGAAAGCAAATATGGATGAAACACCTATGAACTTCGATGTTCCGTCAACTAAAAGTGTTTCGAAAAAAGGACAAAAAACGATTACGATATAGACAAGTGGTCATGAACAATTCCACTACACCGTGGTTCTTGCTTGCTGTGCTGATGATGTAAAGCTACTTCCAATGATCATTTTTAAACGTAAAACTATGCCTAAGGATAAAATACCGACAGGTGTAATAGTGCATGTATACCCAAAAGGATGGATGGATGAAGGTGGTAAGAAAATTTGGATACATAAAGTCTGGTGTAGAAGACAAGGCGGCTTCTTGAAGAAAAAAGCACTTCTGGTTCTTGATCAATTTCGGTCTCATTTGTTAGATTCTGTAAGATAAAAATTTCATCAAAAAAACAACAAAAATAAATAAAACACAACAAAATCAAAAATAAATACAAAAAAACAACAAAAAATATTTAAAAAATGCAAAAAAAACTAAAAAATAACAAAAATCGAAAAAAAAATAAAAAAAACAAAAAAAATAGAAAATGTCTCTTTTGATTGTCGACCTCCCCGTGGTAAAAGATATGCAACGGCAATGTATCTAATCATCGTCGGTTAACAGATATCAATATTTTTTTATCATCTCGTAATTAACTTTAATTCACAAAAAAGACGTGCTTTATTACAATTAAACGAATTTTTTTCCTCAAAACTAAATTTTTATCAAAATTTTCATTTTTTCTCAAAATGTGCCTTCAAATTTTGGGGTGCGTCTTATACACCGGTGCGTCGTATACACCGGAAAATACGGTAATTCTATAAAAGTGAATGGTGTATTGGATGCTGAGTATGCAGTTACGAAGAATGACGAGGAAACACTCGATGTAAAGCATTTCAATACTAAGATGATGCCGATATACATAACTACGAATATAAACGAATGGTATATTGAGAATGTACTCGAGCCTATCAGCACTAGTATAGAAGAATCCCAAGAGCAAGATTCAGGTTGGTTTCTTCGCGTTATTCTAAATTTAACTGTCAATATCAGTGTTTCAAATGGGCTATCCTCTCAGCATTACATCCGGTCGCAATGAATCCAAATCGTGTCAGCGCATATACTATGCATCAGCATAAGTATAATTTTAAGAATCTTACATTTCCCGTGGAACCGAGGCAAGTCGTTAAATTTGAAAAGGAAAATGATGTTTCAGTAAATGTGTATTTTCTAAATTTGAAAAATGACATCTACGAAAATTTACCTCGGCATTTTACCACTAAGAAGAAGGAAAAGCACGTGAACCTTCTTCTAGTGGAGAATTATTACGGTGATGTAAATGCTGAAGAGAATGAAAATCAAATACAACGTCCTTATATGCCTTATAAAGTATACTATGTATGAATAAAGGACTTGTCTCGACTGATGTATCAACAATTATCATGTAGGAGATGTAAGTCATATATTTGTGATCGTTGTCTGCACTACTTTTGAACTGAAGAAAAATTGAAAATACATGATATTGATTGTAAAAATGTGAATATATATAAAATTGTGCTTCCTAATGAAAAAGACAATTTTCTACAATTTAACAATTTCAAAAATGTGTGTCCTGTGCCGTACGTTGTATATGCTGATTTCGACAATCTCTTGAAGCCGGTGTCTAATGATGCATGCGCCTATGAGCATCACAGACCGTATAGTGTTAGTTTTTTCGTGATGTGTAGCTATGATAACTCTAATTTACATTACCGAAGCTACAAACAGAAAACTATCGATGACATTAGTCCAGCCAAGTGGTTCGTACATCATCTCTATGACTTAGCTATGTACCTACAGAATTTATACAAAAATCCAAAGCCTATGAGAAATTCAACTTTTCTCGAGACATTCAACTTTCTTCATGCTACAGGATGCCACATATATAACAAGCCCTTCGACACCGACAAGAATGATACAAAAGTTGGCGATCATTGTTACTTTACGGAAAGGTATCGAGGACCTGCTCATAGTACATATAACGTTGCTTATCAAGAATTAAGAACTATACCCATATTTTTTCGTAATCTCAGCGGATACGATGCACACCTATTCATTCAAGAAATTGCGAATGAGTTCCCAGGTCGAGTGAGTCTTCTTCCTCAAACGAAGGAAACATATATATCTTTTACCAAATATGTGACAGGTAGTAACGTTAATCTACGATTCGTTGATTCATTCCGATTTATGGCTTCGTCTCTTGACAAACTGTCATCGTACTTGGAAAAACATGATATTCTAGAGCACCACTTCCAATAAGAAGATAAATACACCATGCAGCAAATCGCTTTATTGAAGAGAAAAGGTGTTTTTCTCTATGACTATGTATCGTCATTGACGAAACTCGAGGAGATACCTCTTCCATAAAAACAAGACTTTTACAGCAGTCTTTATGATTCGCATATCAGCGACGAGGATTACGCTCACGCGGAAGAGGTTTGGAGAACGTTCAATATCACCGATCTCGGCAGCTATTCGGATCTATATCTCAAGATTGATGTTCTCTTATTAACTAAAGTATTTGAAAAATTTTGGAACAAATGTCGAATTACGTATCTTTTCGATCCTGCTCACTATTAT
The DNA here is from genome assembly GCF_024137745.1 of Phymastichus coffea. NCBI lineage: Eukaryota > Metazoa > Arthropoda > Insecta > Hymenoptera > Eulophidae > Phymastichus > Phymastichus coffea. The sequence goes on along the minus strand of NW_026706832.1, from coordinate 2,476,142 downwards.
ACAACACCCGGATTAAGTTGGGATGCTATGTCAAAATATACAGGCATAAAATTGGAGCTTCTGACGGATATCGATATGCTCATGTTTATCGAACGTAGTATTCGTGGGGGGGTCAGCTAGTGCTGCAACAGGTATGCCGTCGCCAACAATCCGTACATGCGGACTGATTATAATTCACAAAAAGATGACAAATACCTTATATATTACGACATAAATAATCTTTACAGGTGAAATATAACTGAACCTCTTCCCCAAAGCGGTTTTAAATGGTGTGACATAGACGCCAACTTTTCTTTCGATGTTCCCGATGATTGACCCTTTGGATACATACTCGAAGTTGACTTAGAGTATCCGGTGGAAATTCACGACGCACATAAAGATCTTTCATTCTGTCCGGAGCACAAGTCTGCTCCTGAATCCAAACAGAAAAAACTCATGACGACTCTGGATGATAAAGAATGTTACGTGATCCATTATAAAGCATGGAAGCAAGTAATAAAGCACGGCTTACGTCTCAAAAAAATCCATGGGGCTTTGAAATTTGATTAGAGTGCGTGATTGAAGAAATAGATTGATTTGAACAGCGACATGCGTAAACAGGCGAAAAATGAGTTTGAAAAAATGTTATTGAAACTGTTTAACAATGCCGTGTACGGGAAAACAATGGATAATGAAAAGAAACGTATCAATGTGAAATTGGTGAGCAAGTGGGAGAGGCGATATGGTGCTGAAGCTTTCATAGCTCGGCCAAATTTCCATAGTAGAGATATTTTTGACGATGAACTAGCGTCGATTCAACTCTTGCAAACGGAAATAATGGTGAAAAAACCCATATACATCGGTCTTGCTCTCCTTGACTTGTCGAAAATTCTCGTGTATCGCTTACACTATGAGTATATGGGTTATTCTTGGCTATTTAGATATAACCCTTAGGTTACGAATTTTTTCTAATTTGGCACAATTGTTGTACACATGAAAGTGAGATTTTTCCCAAATTTTGATGTCGGTACATTAATTATATCAAAAGTTATTAACAATTAAAGAAAAATGATGAAAAATTTTCAAACGGCTATATTTTAAAAACTAATAAAGATATCAAAGTCGGATTTTTTTCATAATACTTATAATGCCTTAAAATTTCGAAATAATTACAACAATAAAAATAAAATTTTTTTTTGAAAGTTATTCACTTTTTGTTTAAACAATTGCTAATATATCAAAAAGTATATTTTTTATTAATTCTTGCTCCTGCGTGTTTCTCAGGATTTTTGCTATTGAAATCAATCATAAAATTCAAGGGCCGGACATATCGGAAGGTGTAGCACTAATTAGAAGAAAACGCCTCAGCGTAACACCACGAAGACGTCCCGCTGCCGTTGCGACGTATACCGAGGCATCTTCTTTTGATTAGGGCTACGCCTTGCGATATGTCGGGCCCTTGAATTTTATGACGTCATGCGTCGAGATATTCATGAATTCGATACCTCAGACTTTGACGAACAAAATCAGTTTAATATTCCAAGAGCCAATAAGAAAATGGTTGGACTGATGAAAGTTGAGAACAACGGTGAAATCGTCTTGGAATTTGTCGGATTCAGGAGTAAAATGTATAGCGTTAGAGTGCAGTATAGAAATCCAATAAAAAAGGTAAAAGGACTAAAGAGTTCCGTATTGAAAGCTACGATCGTAGTTGACGACTATGTCAAGTGTCTTAGTGAGAATGCGATTTTAAACCGAGGGCAGAAGATCATCAGATCTCGCCATCATGAGTTATACAGCGAGAGGCAGACAAAGATCGCAATCAGTGCGCATGATAACAAATGGTTCTTGCTTCCTGATAGCACCGATACGTTTCCTTGGGGTCACTACGGTATTCCATTGGTGGAAAGAGAGGAGATAAGGACATTGGGAATGGTCTCGATCAAGCCCCCAGGTGCCATTCCAGTCGCCGCCGTCGAGCCACCAATCGCCGCCGCCACCGCCGCCGCCACCGTCGTTACTTCAGCATTGGTCACCGCTAACGAGCCACCGACGAATTTGGAGAAGGGAGCAGAGAATGGAATGGGAGAAACGTTACATCAATCGTAACAACGGACTGCGAAGCTCATTCTCGTCTAGAAAAAGTCGTTGTCAATAGCAGCAGCAGTAGCAGCAGCAGCAGCAACCAGAGACCAGCAACAGTCTTCTTCTGATTATATTCTAAATCAAATTACATCAAGGAAAAGAAAATTACTAAAAGCTAGATTTGTCGCTAAAATTTTAAAGTTTAGTGATTGAAAGAAAGAAGAAAAAAAATTATTTCACCTTTGAGGTAAATACAAAATACAAGTCATTTTTTTCCTTTCTATAAGTTGAGTCGTTATTACTAATTTGTTTCTTTTACAGATGGATCTTACTCAACCAAATATTATTGCATTTGGTGAATTTAAGCTCACCAAAAAAGTTAGTGAATTGACGAAAGGATGCAAATATATGATCACCAAACTAAAGCCAGTTGCAACACGATTTGGTGACAAAATAATTGTTGAGATTGATGATGAATTTCAACTGTTTTAGTCATCAAAGCTGTCGAATGGAATTATTCAAAATGAAAAATTGATGAACAATTTGATGAACAACGCCAATAAACTTAATTTATTTATAAATTATCAAGGAGGAAACTGTATAGAATTTAGTAGCGCATAGATACATTATTATTATTAATAAACAAATACTCCAATCATATTTCTACATCAAATGTTTATTTATTTATCCTTAAATCTTTATACATAAGTTTAGACTAACTCTCTTTTTTTCCTACAGTTCACTTTTATCTATCCAACTATTATGCGAATTATCGAATCCTAACCATTTCACGGACACTTGATTATCACGCCTTTTAATAATTTTTTCAACCAGATATATATCGGGATGTTTCATTTTTTGTAGTTCCTGCTCGTAAAAACGACCAAGAATGGGCTGATCTTGATAATCTTTCAAGTGATAAATAGTTGGATTTGATGAAACTACACGTACAATAGTAAATATTTCTGTAGACCAATTCGGTGTATATTCTTTTTCAAACATTTGCTTTGCATTACTCACTCTCATTTTATCACCAACTTTGAACTTTGGCTTCCTTCTTGTACATTCTTGAGCAAAATTACGTAATACTTGAGCTTGATTCACCGTTGTCACTTGAATAGGTTTCATACCAATCGTTCTGTGTTTACGATTGTTGTAAGCAGCAGTGAACTTTAGTAGTATATTATCCATTTGTGATTGCCGCGTAGTCTAAATTTTATCCACATAGCATTTTTCAACGTACAATTGAATCGTTCACATATTGAAGCTTTGAGTGAACTATAAGTCGAGTAGAGATTAATGTTATATTTTCTCATGACAGCTTCAAAAGTTGCATTGTAAAATTCTTTACCTCTGTCCGTGTGAAGATTATTTGATACACGACCTTCCACCGTAACAAATTTCAGTGCTACTGCCACATCACTACCGATTTTCTTTTTCACTGGCACGGTCCACGCATGCTTTGAAAAATTATCAATTTTCGTAAGAAGCCAATTGTAGTCGCGATTTTCTCTAGAATAAGCCTGCCTATTGAAGAGATCGCCCTGCCAGGTCTCGTCTATTCCTCGAATATCGTACTTGCGTCGTGGATAATTACGTCTCGCTGGTTTGTGACGCTCTTCTACCACTTTTTGATGCTGCATGGGCGGACGACACGTCTACTTCTGTATTTTGAGTATCTATTTTTATCACTGATTTATTTATTTCAACTAAGTTACTGAGACTACTTTTCAAGTATGCTATGATGGTGTCTGTAACAGGTTTGACTTCCGACTGAACGATATGTTGAACAGATTTCAAATTAACGACATCGTCGGAATTTAATGGTAGAGTAACATTCTCTAATCTTTTATTTTGCAGATCGAAATGACCACATACTAAAGCTATCTGTTCATTGCTTACACCATGTAATAATTTGACGACTGGAGCTATGTGATTATTAATCAAGTATTCATGATTCGCTGCTTCTATTCCAAAACGAGTTGGTAGCACATATCTTTCAAATAATTCCAATACAAAAATCGAATAATCTGATACTTGTTGAGGACGTTCTAATCCGAGTATAGAACAAATCAAGCTATTAGAGTTTCTTGTCCGCATTCTGAATAAAAATACAACAATGGCTTGAGTAACATTTCGAGAATCTGAATTTCGAAGCGATGTCATCATCGATATCAGTCAGTTCCTTGTCAATATCTATTCTAAGTTTCTGTAAAATATTTGAAACATCAGAAACCTTCATCCTGCTGACATTAGATGCTATTCTAATACTATGCATTTCTTCGTAGAAACGTTTTTTGATAAGATGCACTTTACAACATAGATTACCAGCGGGAACTAAGATATTTCCCACAATGAAGACTTACAACCGGGCTTGAAATGATATTGTAATAAGTTTTTGACATTTTCCGCATAGACAACAATATTTATATGTGGCAATACACCATTGTATAGGTAACTCCACTGTTTCTTCCTCTTCTATATTTTTTATTGGATATGAAACAAGTGGATCTGTTGGGTTAGTATTTTGAGAGGAACTTGGAGAGGAAGAGTAAGATTGTTGACTGAGAGATAACGGTGGCATTGCATCAGATACATTTTCTACTGTTGGATGCAGAGTTTTTTTTTTCTAAACGCAAAAACTGTATGGCAGGTTTTGCATAAATAATCTCCTACTTTAGCATCTAAGCTTAAACATTCCTTCAAGTCATCAACCATGGTTTCTATTTTAACGTATCTTTTATATCCAAATACTTTTTTCTAGTTTAAGTTACATTTAATACAATTTTATATTGTTTTGTAGTTTCCGACGACATACTGAATCTGTAAATGGATACAAATAAAAATTATTCATAATGAGAATTTTGAGTCGATAGCTAGAAGTAAATAAAAATATGGCACTATCAGGAAGAACTTGATTCTCAAAAAAGACTAGCAAAAGAAATAAAAAATTAAGATTTTTCAATTAGATTTTGATATATTGTACATCGCGGATCATTATAATAACGAAAGCGGAGTGTCGGTATCAAAACTTTGTATTACATGAAAACATCGATGATATGTGTTAGAATACAACTATAATATGCACATAGCATAAGCAAACTATACACAGAAGCAGTTCAATCTATCGGATCTCTTTTCTAATCTGGTTTTTATTTCCTCGAAGGAAAGGACGCTCAACCCATGCAAACGGTCAGCAGCTTGAGAGCGATAACCGGAAATTGCAGCTCACGTCTCAATGGTGTCTCATTTTACTATTTTCTTTTTCACATAAAATGTATTGAACAATAACGCTACGTGTTTTATATTAAATAAAGGAATTCATTATTATAAAACACTATCCTTATTTCGCCTACAATATGTATTTTCATGAAAATAACTTATTTCAATATTTGGTATTATCAACGAAGATAGACGATTATAGAAGAGCAGGCCAATGTATAAATCCAAGAAGTTTCAAACTATGGGATGGCGCTCAGATAAACGAGAAAAACGTTTTGTAGTCAGAGAGTGAAAAGAGAAAGCGCGTGACTGAAAAAAGGGGGTGGAGCACGTGGAATTGGCGAGCGAACAAGCCCTCAACTCGGATTTTGAGTTTTCTGGCTCTTACGAGTAGCTAGACTGACATGCAATGAACTTGAAATGGTCAGATTTTCAACTAATAGAAAACGTGACGGTGGGGGGTGTGAGCGGGCATGTGCTCGCCACCCACACTTCAGGCTCGCGCTCGCACATCTCTCGTACGTACACTACACCGGACATACCCATGCAATCAAGTTGAAATCGTCGGATTTTTACGATTACAATTTTGTTGGATTTATTTTGCAATACGCTGTTTAATAAAATAATATAAATTGCAGTTTCAAAAATATTAACAAAATTGGTAAATGGATAAAAGAGTGTAACGTCGGTTGACGAAACAATTCTGAGGCGCACTTTTTTGGTCTATCCTTACGGAAAATAACCGGGACGTGTGTGACCACTATCGCGGGAAATTCTTTTTTCGGCGACGGAGGATCGAAGCTTTACTATACCACACGCTTGGCAATATAGCAATGCTTCGCATTATTTTACCACACTCTTGGCAATAAAATAACGTCAAGGGAGGCCTATCTAATATGCACTCGACCACACGCTTGGCAATCGAGTGTAACTATCTAAAAGACAGACCGTCCGCGAAACTAAAATAGGAAAGAATAAGGAGAGAAAAGGATGTAAAAAGAAGTTAAAGTAAAAAAATTTATTTTGATTTTCTTTACTTACTTTTGCCTTAATTTCCCACACACACACTGGAAAGAATAACTAGAACTTTCGAACTGGACGAACTTTGAAAAACAGCAAAATAATTTGGAATGGTTACACGAACTGAATTTAGAAAATAACTGCCTAATTTTCATGAAAAGCTCCCTTTTATACTTTTCGCAAGAGACTCCCAATCAAAAATCTTTGTCATTTTTGGACAGGAAGAACTTAAATTTTTTTAACTTAATTGGTTGGAAAATTTGGGGAGTGTCTCAAGCGTGAGCGAAATTCGAACCCTAATTGGCCGGGGGCGGAGTATGCGGGAGTGGCCTCATTTAAATGCTTTGGGCCTTCTTCACATAGATGGCCCTCTATGTACTATTTTGACCTTTAATTATTTACACTAATTCTATTTAAATTCAATTGTGTGTGTGGTACTCTAATTTTTACAAAAATATTACTTAATCTATAATAAAACTAAAGTACAGAACAAAAGTTAAGGATTATATTTATCTGAAAACAAACAAGATATTAATAGTCTTAATTATTAATTAATTATCAAAAAGCCTTAAGAAATACTGAAAAATCAGAGTTAATTATAATAAATATAGTCATTAAATTTCGTTCAAGCCGTTCTTAAATTTTCTAACGCAAAGTTGAGCGCACTCAACGATTAAACATACAAAATTCGCAATAAAAAAAAATCTCAATAAATACGGAAATATAATGAATTATTTCCATATTTATATGTAGGTATAAAATTAAAACTATCCGAGCAATAAACAAAAACTATTACTTAAAATAGTCCTTGTTGATTACTTGAATGTTACTTACAATAGATAAATTTCGCATTTTTTTAAGAGTTCTGCAAGCAAATGCGCATCCCTTAATTTAAAAGAAATTAGTAATATTGAAATTATTTAAAATAAAATAACAGTACTATCGATAGAATGCACATGTGCGCTGCAGATCTCTACTTTCTAAAGATGCTCGCAATCTGGCTACTCCGGATGGCCCGATCGTAAAATCGCTTTGATTGTTTTCAACATCCGAAGATTGCCAGATGCGCGAGTCGAAAACTGCCGTTCACAGAAAAAATTGTCTTTATTCAGCTATACGCAGTTTTTCATCTTAATTTACGAGTTAAGTGTTTTTTTTGAGCCGCCGTTACACCCCCACCCTTAAACGGTTGCTTAAGGAGTGAAACGAGGAAAAGCAATCTAAATTTAAGATATGGTTCTAAGGATTTTGTCATACAGAATTATAGACGTGAAGAGAACGAAATTAAAGATATATATGTAATAAAAAGAAAGATCTCTTGGCTTCAACATGAAAGAAACACAAATGATGGCTTGAGAGTCGTAGATTGAGTTGGTGAAGTAGGATTATTTTGCTTATTCTCAGTTGCTTCATTTTCTGTAGGATGCAAAGATGGACATAGATAATCCTTTTTCGGCGCTGACGCGTCATTCTTTGTTGGTTCCGTAATATTTTCTGTCACTGTAACTTTAGGTGCTAAGTGTATCAAAAGCGTAGTTAAGCTGTTCCATATGGCGCCGATTAAATGGAAAGACCATCCATAAATGCTCTGGAGAGTCATTCCATTTATGAAAACCTCTATTAGTTTCTTTATGGTTTATATAATTAGCAAGATTGCAAATATTCCGGCGCTGAATGTTCCGAAAGTTATAAATTTAGTCCACATTTTGTTCCAGTTATTGATCACTAAATTTTCCATCACATTTTCATTCAAGAGTCCTCCAATTATTCCTTCATGATCCTTGACGGCATGTCCACGAATTACTCGAACTACGTCATTCACTGTTGTGGGTCGTTCCATAGGAAACATGATATGGTTTGTCAGATCTTGTAGGTCTTTTTCCGTGTATATTCCACTTGTAGCAAGTGCGGGGATATTCTGATATTTCCACGTTAATCCAGAAAAAGGTTTGAGAGTGGTAGGTGCTTTAGCCTCTAGTGCTCTAGGCAAAAATGTGGGTAGCAAACGTTGCAATCAAATATTGTTCCATGTGCTTTCAAAATGTGAGTTTTCGGTGATAAAAATTTTGTATGATTGTTATGAATCACTTTCAGTTCAGCATAACACTCTTCACTTTGCGAGACTTTCACATCAACTGTTATGCTAATAACTATATGTACTACTTCAACCTGCCGTCACGGCCATATATCCAGGTCCCTTCATGAGATTATAAGCAAATTGATCAGGAGATTGCGTGGCAATAGCAAGTACATTTTTCAAAATATCTCTTTCTTGACTACAACGTTGTACAACTTCCCTATACAAATTTGTTATTTGTAACTTAATATAATGCTCCACAAATACAAACTTTGAATTTATATACGCAAATATATCTAAATTACTTAAAGAAATTTTCTTACTGGGAAATAACATATCGTTCTTAACCTTATGTATGAACAATTTTGGATGTTCAGTATCACTAATCTCATAACCGCATGTATATCGCTTAGACTTAGTTATTAATGCAAAAGTGATATCTTGCGTAGTTAAAGAGAACAGAGTTTGTTCAGTTTCACTTGTAACTTCATTAGCTATACCGATATACGTATAACACATTATATCGATTAATAGAACAAAGGTCGCGTGGTGTCGCAAATTTACATCTAACACTACTACGCAAAATTATTTGATCGTTATTTAAATCAACGGAAGCGGTATATTCTTGAATAGTTATTTTGATCTTGGCTTGGACTAACACGTTACTCCAAGTTCCGTAAACATTGGAGTAACTACCGGAAGTACACGTCCTATTTTGATTTATAGTGCCGGAAAGTATTGCGGGTCTAGTCATAATTTGATTAATCTTTATGTCACGAAATATATGTACATTATCGAAGTACAAAGTACCGCTTTTATATAAATCGTAACAACTTTGTCGGCTTACATCCATTAAGTATTCGATCGCACCATTTTCTACAATAGAATTGTGTGAGTGCATTCTACAATAATAAACCGTTCTATCTATTTGAATTTTACATTGAATTACGTGTGTATCTTCAAAGTTGTTTAATTGTAACAATTGAATATGTTGTCTCGTTATGTTAATATTAGTGGAAGGCACTTCACACTCTTCTACATCTAATAAGGATACAGTTGTTATGTTAAGTGATCTTCCTCCACAATCGTATCCTATAATGGCCGTCACTGGAATAGTTATTGTAAGAGATAGCAGTAAGAAAAAGAATCAATACATCATTTTGTCTGTAATCAGAAAAGTATTTTATTATATGTTCCTTCTTTTTATTATTCACGTTTGATTAATATGCGAAACCCGAAGTCTATTCGCGTGTACAACTTTACTACCCTTTTTTATTTCTATTTTAATATTATTTCTCGGTAATATGGCTATAATTTTAAAAGGACCCGAATAATGATCACCAAATTTCCCGGGCTTGGGTCCAGATTTTAAAAATACGTATTCACCTAACTTAAAATTAACTGGATTTATATGTTGATCGTAATATTTCTTTGATTTGAATTTGAAACCGACTAAGTTCTCGTATGCCAATTTTTGAATTCCTGTGAGTCGCGTTACTAGGTCAGCTATATATCCCTTATAAGTAGGAACCATGTCTGCTTCACGTAAGGGGTTACTAAATGGCAATCGGGCTAATCGACCTTAAACAACTTCGAATGGGGTATGTTTAGTGCTTTCCTGAACGCAGGTGTTATAATTGAACATGGTTAAGTCGAACTATTCGTCCCAATTATTGTCTATTTCTGTGTATTGCTTCAAGTACTCAGCAAGAGCGTGATGTGATCTCTCTAAAGAACCATTAGACTGCGATCGAAAGGCGGTGATCCTCAATTTCTTTAACTTGAAACGTTTAGCAATTCTGGTCATCAATGAACTCAAGAAGTTTTTTCCTTGATCTGTAAGTACGGCTTCGGGACAACCGAAGACGCAAATGAATTTTTTAATAAAAGCATCAGCTATAGTGGATGATAGTGTATCTGCTCACGGGACAGCTAGACAAAATTTGCTTAACTGATATTGTAGAGTTAAGACGTACTCATATCCTTTAGAGGTTTTCTTGAGTGGGCCAACAATGTCCATAGCTATTTTATCAAATGCAGTTGCGGAGGTATCAGTAAATTATCATTGGTTGTTTCGTTTGTAGGCAAGTGAGTTTCTTTAGCTGACATTCTAGACACTGCTGTATTCGTCGATGAATATCATCTTTCAGATTTTCCCAGTAATAGTTTTGTCTAATCCGGTGAAAAGTTTTGGAAACACCGCGATGTCCTCCAATAAATGATTTATAAAGCTCGTAAAATATTGTATCACGTTGCTCCAAAGGTACATATCTTAAAGTATCTTTACAAATTATTACTTTAATATTAGAATTCTTAAACACTTTATTAATTATATATTGTATTTCCATCCACTCTAAATTTTCTATACATTTGCTTTTAACTATATAAACTTCGGCCTGATTTAAATTAAGTAATAAGTTTCTTAGAATTAATAAAGTCGAATAAATTCGATTTTTAACATAGCTCATCGATTCGGAGGTTTCACCTCGAACGCAAAGTCCAAATTGAGAGTACTTCTTATTTTTCTTTTCTCTCGTAACTTTTCCTAAACTAACTAATTACTTACTGATTGTCTTATTATTGTCTATAAGCTTGCGAGCACCTTCATCGCAAGGTTCACCTGTAGTACTTATAAAATAAGCTACATTATTTTTTTGTGTATGGAGAGATTCTTTAATCTCTACAATATTTTCGCTAATCTTATTAAAATTACTTGATTCATCGGAATCGCTAATTTCAGAATCATTCTCGAGCTCATTATCCTCAAAAATAGGAGATTTTTTATGAACAGGTATCTCGGGTGCTGCTTTTATTTTTCCTTGTACTTTGTCTTCATCTTCATCAATATCACTTTTTTCATAATAAGGTAATTCTTTTCGAGTTCTTTGTGGATATCTTCTGGGGGTGACGGCATTTTCATCGTTGTGAAATGATTCTTTTATCACAGGATCAAGGTTAGAAGTTAACTTCAAGGCTTGATCCGAAGGGACCTTTTTAGGTCTACCACGTGATCTCTTGATTTCGTTATTACAAGGCGGTGGTTAGGTTGGAGATCTAGTTTATCGGATGATTCTAGTTGTTTATTTAATTTATTCTGTCTCCTAGTAGTAACATTTACATAAAAAATCATATTATCCTGGTTCACTAGTTCATGCGGGTTTCTCGATAAGGCATCCGCTGTTGCATTAGCGGTTCCTGGCCGATAGATGATTTGGTAATCGTATTCAGATAATTTAAATCTCCATTTAAGTATTCTAGTGATAAGATCGGCGGTTTTAAACCAAACTAAGAGCTGATGGTCGGTAATAATAATTATCGGTCTACCATAGACATAAGACTTGAAAGCATTAACACTTTGTACCACTGCTAAGGCTTCCTTTTCATAGACTTCATAATTCAATTCTGGCCCGCGCAAAACCCGTAAAAAGTATGCGATGGGTCGATCAGTGCCAATTGGTCCTTGCGAGAGGATCCCTGCAATGGCAAAATCGGAAGTATCAGTTCTGATATTATATTCTCTAGACAAATCTGGGAATTGTAGAAGAGAAGCATTACAAAGTAACTCTTTTAATTCACAAAATGCTTTTTCAGTCTTTTCGTTTCATTCAAATGGGACATCTTTACTTAAGGGGTTTAGATATTTTGGCGAAGTCTTTGATGAATCGTCTATAATATCCAGCTAAACCTAGAAATGGGCGAATATTTTTAATGTTTCTTGGCTTGGGAAACTCTTTAACGGCTATGACTTTCTTTGGGTCAACTTCCAGCAGAAGTTCCAGCAGACCTTCTGCACTAATAACATGTTCTAAATATGTAACTTTATGTCTAAGAAACTTACATTTAGTAATCTGTAATTTTAATCCTGCTTTCATGGTATGTGGAAACTGATATTGTTTACAATTAATTAGTATTTCATCCACAGTATTAATTTCATGCATAACTAATTCAGTGCCAGGCGAATCGTCACCAGGTAGGTAGAATACGTCTCTGAACTTATTTACTAATTCAACAACGTATTCTTTCTCGTCTTTGTTCATATGATCTAAATCCAAATGTTCTTCTATTTTGGTGTTAGACCCCTTACTTTCGTCTTCAAAAAATAAATCCGCTATATGGAAATCATCCAAATCATCTGTTTATTCAATGTTCAGATCTTCATACGCTTCGTTCGTTGCAACTATAGTTAAAACATCTTTAACGGCCATACTATTGGGCGGATCGAGCGGCACTAGTTCTTGAAGAAGTCTATCAAATTCATCACTAGTCATTTTATCATTCTTTATGGTTTTTACTTCATGTTCATCGAATATCATAGGTACTACGAAGTTTCTTGCTTTGAATGTTTTGTGATTAAAATCAAGTACAGCATTTGAGTCTTCAAAAAATAGAGCACCTAATATACCTTCGCTTATCATACTAAAATTATCTTCAACTACATGAAAAACTGTATTAGTCCCGAATAACTTTATTTCTGTAATTCCTGATGTCATTTGCAAGTTGTTTCCAATACCTCTTATACAAATTATTTTCGTGGTATCTATCTCATTTCCTGGAGGCAATAAGTGTTGTTTTACAAGATTAACTTCTGACCCTGTATCTAATAAGAAGTATTCTTTTGAGTCAGTAGGAGGGTTAATTATTCTGATTTTAGGTGATACTTTATTTATATCCTTCATTTTGGCATTGTGAACAAAACAGAAACTAGCATGAACGGAATAGTTGATTTCTTCAAAGTAGAGTCTATGATTGCCAACAATGAATTGACGGGTAGAAAAATCAATAATTGCCTCATTTCCCAGCGAATATCCGGCTCCAAGAACTGCTTCATAGGGTATTGGGATATTGCTCGGAACAATTTGAAATTCAGTGGCTTTTCCGAAAATTGACAAGGTAATTACGCCAAGTGTGGGTACGGTTTCCAAGCCAATTCCTTTCAAAAAGGTACGTTTCGAATTATCAATGTGTTTTAAATGGTCTTGTAAAAGGGTAATTTTAAGTATGTTAGCTTCTGATCCAGTATCAATCATTATTTTCATACGTTTATTTCCTAAAAAGTTAGCACTTATTATAGGAACTTTTGCAAAAAGTCTTGAACTTAAGGGACTAGGCTGAGCAACATTTCGTCGTTTTCGTTCAATTGGCGCACTTGTGGTGTATTGGTTCTCTGCGTTGCGCTCGACTGCGGAGACCATGATTCGTTTCCCTGATTCTGATTCCGGGCTTCATTAACCTTTCTTTTTATGCATTCGGCTATCTTATGTCCAGGTCTCTTACAATAAAAGCATATAATATTTGACTTATCAAATGTGGGGTTCTTATTACTGGCAGATTCTAATACCTGAAATATTTTGGCATTGTTTGCCAGTATGTTCGACTCTATTACACAGTTGACAAACTATTTTGTTGATCGTATTAACTTGTGCGCGCTGTGTACAGGTTTTCGCTCTATGGCCTATTTTATTGCAAATTTGGCACTTCAGTTGTGATTTACATTCACGAGCGTTATGACCTTTCTTATCGCAAATTTGGCAGATAATATTGTCATTGCCCTTTTTCAAGAAGCAATCTTTTATTTCCTGCCCAGACTTCTTACAATATGTACATTGTTTTCCAAGAGGCTTTGTAATGTTAAGGCAATTCAGTACTTCATGCCCTTCCTTATTACAGAGTTGACATAAATTGATAATTTTTGGATTTGATACTTTGTTCTTAAATCCTGATCTAAGTACTGATTGTATTTCTAAATCTTTTTCTGCTTTTATGCCGAGCTTTAGTATGTTAGTTGGGGTGACTCCGGGAGCTAGATTTAATTTGATTTCCGATTTCAATCCTCTCTTGAAACATTCAAAAATATTTTCTTCCAGAACATGCTTATATTCATTCGTAACCGATTCAATTCCGTCAATTTTTCTTTTAGCATCAATGATTTTTGTCGATAGTAGTCGCAGCCTATTAGCGAAAGTTAATACTTTTTGATCATCATGCTGAAATTCATTTCCTAATTCACCTAAAAGCTGGTTAAACGTTTGGGCAGATCCGAAAATATCCGCTAGATGTTCTAGTAATTCATCAAGAGTTCCAAATTTAATTCCAATTACTGTATCTCTAGCTTCTCCTAATTTTGACCTTATCAATTTCACCAAATTACCTTCTATTGGTTTCGGCATCATTGCCAAGGCTTCTTTGCATCCCTCCGCAAATCGAGTCCATTGATCAGGTCTCCCATCAAATCGCGGAATAACGTCCAGTGCGTTTCAGTGACACAACCTGCCCGTGAACAGTGGGCATTTCCTCTTTTTTATCTTTTTCACTCATTTTAATAGTTTGTGAATTATTACAGGGTGGGATATCTACAATAGATTGTAGCTTCTGTCTCTTAACTTTCTGGTTTACATCTATTGGTTGGTTTTCAGTTACAAATTTATTGAGAGAATCCGAATTAATGTCACTCGAGCCTGGGCTAATTAACTTTTGGTTTAGATTCTGATCTGTTCCTTTAGGTGTTGTCAAAGCACTTTTTATACTGTCACGATCTTCTAATTGAGTCAAATCCTCGGTTGATCTTTTCAGACTACTAGGTTTTACTGAAACGGTCCAAGTAAGTCCTCTAATTTTACTGCGTGTAAGGCGTTGGTTATCACTCATTAAGGTAAATAGGGCAGATTATACTGTGAGCGAAAGCTTATCAAATAAATAGCACAATTCTTGGATTTTAAAATCAAAACTGTTAGTAATTACACTTAAAACTCTATTATGTTATCTAATATTTTTATGGGATTTCGCAAGCTTTTTGCTTAAAACACTATTCTCAACCTTTAGTTGGGCAACTTGATTATTTAGGCGATGCAAATGAGCGAAGTCGGTTTCTACAGTCTTATCTAATTCGTCTACTCTATCCTTAAGAATATTTTCACGTTTAATATTTAAATTAATTCCTTTTTTATGTGATTCTAAAACTTCAGCGATTTTTACAAACTCAACTTGGATACTAGGTAATCTATCAGTCAAAATATTATTAACGTTATCAATTATCTCAATTTGTTTATCTGACACTTCATGGACATCTACCGTTATTTCTTCAAGTAGGGCATTATTAACCGAAATTTCTGGTGTTCTAACTAGCGGGATCATTTGGAAACAAGGGCTTCTAAAATACAAAGAATAAAATATAGGTTACAATTCAATTTGTAGATTTTATTGCCAATAATTCATTCTCCCTTTTATATGTAGAAATTTTACAAGTTCTTTTTTCATTTTATTAATTTTTTCTCGAGTTTTCTGTATTTCCTTTTCTTTATCTAAAATTTGTTGTTCCAACGAAGTTGCTGTTTTTCCGGGGTTTTTTGATTCTACAGGTTTCGCTCGAAGTGAGGTAGTAGGAGGAGCTTTTAATTCGGCTGGTAAATTTTTTATTAGTACTTGGTGCGCTGGATTTGAATATATTTCTTTCGATCCTACTTATTTTTGCTAAATAATAATTTTTCGATGCCAGTGATGGGTGTTATGTTTAAATTCACTTCTTTCAGCTAACAGTCCTTCTGCACGTTCTTAGGCGATATTTTGAAGTTGTCGGAGAAGTCACTGATACAGGACGAGCAATATTCGGGATTATTACCGTGGGTACAAATCCTTTCCCGAATATACTCTAATTTTTCTTCGATCGTTTTTGGAGCTACTGCAATTGTTTTTGGAGGTAATACTGGTGCTAATGACTCGGAAAATACAGACGACGTTTGTTATGAATTGCCGTACGAGAATCTATATTCTTCGTATATTTCTTTACTAACGCCATCAGGGTGGTTTTGAAGAGCCCTGGCGCGAGCTTTCCTTTTATTCTTTGGTAATCGTTTTTTTATTAATCCGCAATTCATTAAAAAAAATTCAAAATTTGGCATACGATAAGGAAAAATTTCTCAAATAGGTTATTAATTGAACCCTAAATTTTGAATTTGGTAACGGTTGTTGATTTATTAAGTGTATTAAATCGTCGTCCGTTAACAAAATCGATGTACTACCGTTGCTCGCTGTTTTTCTCTTCTGGCTAGCTCTGTTCTTGCCGCGCAACCTGAAAACGAGCGCGAAAGCACGAAATAATAAAGGAAAGCAATGGTCGAAGATTCCTAGAAAACGGTGCGGAGGAAAAGGGAACGTAGAGAATATTCGAGACTATCGAATGAATATGCCGGCTTATTAGTATATTTCTGCCGAATTTATTCACTTCTTATATCTACATTGGCGCGACTATTTACGTTGGCCGAGAGATTCGCAAAACGCAGCCTAATCGTACGTACGCGTGAGCGAGAGACGGAAAATACTATTTTGAATGACACGCCGTCGACGCTGTTTACATATGCTCGCTTGCCGGAATTCTCGCTCGCAATACCGAAACAAAGAAGAAGACTTACGCGGGCGAACGCTGCTGCAGACAGCTACGCCTTAACCCTCGAGCCCGGTTGCTCGAATATCGTGGCCCAGGGTCGTCGAGGCTGGACGTCCTACCGGTCGGTCCTCGTGGGTGATGGGCGACGTGTCGGGTTTCTCGACTCGTGCCACAGACTTCGTTCAGTCGCCCTCACTCGTTGATCGTTGCCGACTATTTCTTTTTTCAACCCACAGCCCTCGCCCCGCATAGTCACTCCTTTTTACCACACGGGATCAATCCCACGCTCGGCTTTTCCAAAAAAAAAACAATCCGACGGTTTTCGTGCGCGTGCTATCTCCTTGCCGGTCTCGCGTGGATTCTTCTGGCCCGCATGTTTCTGCTATTTCTCTCTCTCTTTCTCGCTGCGCGGGTCTTTTGCGCATGGCGCGCTATTTCGAAATCGCTCATCTATTTTCTTAACGAGCCCGCTCGTTACAGCCCCCTCCCTAGTCTAAACTTACCGGGAGTTTAGATGAACCCCTTAATTGCACGACGATGAGCGATGGGTGAACGGGGGTGATCGTGAGGTGAAATGAATGTACGACTTGTTATGGCGAAATGAGATCCCTTTATTTAAGGAGAGGAACTAAGGGGGTCGATTTGGTCTTCCCATTGGCGGGTGGTTGAGGATATTCGGACACCTGCTGGACCGGGTTACACCCGAATGTCCACATCGAGCGCATCCCTGCGTCTGCGAGAAGGAGAGTCCTTCCCTCCTGTTGTTAGGATCGCATTGGTTCGGGTTAGCCTTCCGGTTCGGGTCGTGGTTGCGCCAGCTCCGTTTCCTATGGAAGTCCTCGGGCAGCACTCGTCCGCGCTGCCCACTCTGGCTCCTCTCCCTGTTTGGGGCGATGGTGATGCTCACCGTCCCTCATTTGGATGAGGACGCCTCCACGCTGATGTTGGTGCTGGAGGTTGACCCGGACCGGTGACCATGGGCCTCGAGTTTCTCCGTGGCCTCCGCGAGTCCGATCCTCGCGCGTCTCGGACCTTCCTGATGGCCATGGTATAGGAGAGGGGGCGCGCGATCTTTTGAATAGGCAGTTACGCTTCAACTGTTCACGCGAGTTCACCGAGAATACATTCGGTATTTTGTATATTCGTGATAGCGTTATTTTTTTGTATTCGCGTCGAGCGTTATTTCGCGGTATAATTCGAATCTTCTCTCTCTCTCTTTCTCACCGAATATAACTAATTGTAAAATCCTATTTGCGTGCGTTAGTCTTTCGGCTCTACAAAGACCGTAGTAATTTTTATTAATTATAGTCTGTGAAATTTATTCGCCGTTTTCGTAATTTAATTTTCCTAGTAGCTTAAGTAATTGAAAAAAGGCTTAGGTTTTAATCCAATTACATATAGGGGATTAAGAAGATTAGGAGTAAAGTCGCTCACACTTAAAACTCAACGAGTGTCACAAAACACGTGACTTAAGGTGAGTTCAACTCTGGTTAACAGAAGACAACTAAGATAAATCATCTGACGTTAAGGTTAATACACGTACTATCATACGTGTTTAACGTAGCGGCGGTTTGCTCTGCACCGTCGGAATTTGTTCTTATATAAATTTTCCATTTTTCAGATAACATCCCCGTTACATAGCGCCCAACTGGTATTAAGACCCGTTTAGTGCGAATAGGATTGTGCGTTGAAGGTAATCGACGCACGAGAGAGAGAGAGACGATTGCGCGAGCGCTTAGGAAGGTTTGAGCGGGTGGTAGCGCGAGATCGTGAGCGGTGCGCCCTCTGCTGGGGAAAAAACGAAATCACTTCGAACTTTTTACTTAAAAAATTGTTAAGTTGATTGTAAAAAGGGCCGAAAGCGATAATTATAAGTGGGTCGAAGTGATTTGAGGTCGTTTGGAGTAATCAGATGTGAACCCATTTTAGACATAGTTTAGTGGATAAAGGGGGGTTGGAAGCACCTGAACGACGATAAAAGCAGAGAGCGAGACCCAAGCGTACAGTCCAGAAAATATTAGCCAGGCGGAGCAAGCAAACAGCAGGCTCCGACCTTAGATAGGATATTTTTATAATATTTATAGATAGTTTACGGAGACTGCGCGCGCTCATAATCTCACAAGTTTGTGCCTTATAAAAAGGAGGCATTAAGGGTAGTGACACTAAATAGTGTATACTCCGCTCATACCTTGGGTGATAGGAAGCGGTAGTGGTCGATTAGGCTGATAATTTCAAACCTCGACCGCATCCTACACCCGTGCGGAGGCAAGATGGCCCTGTTGTTAGCTCAGATCGATAATTGGGCATTAGAGCTGACCTCCGCACAGCACCAAAGCTATTTGGCGGATTTAGAGCTGCGCAAGGATTGACGTTTCATCCAGCAGGCGGCTAGGCTTGGGAGATGGTTGCTAGGAGAGTACACCGTCACAGATTTCGAAGAGACCACGCACAGTAAAGAGGTGGCGGGGCGCAGGAGGCGCACCCGACAAGCGTGGCTCGACACAGTATGTGACGATTTGGAAAACCACAGCGCAGACTAAAACAGCGACCATCCCCTGAGGATCATCAATAGGGGGGAATATCCTTGACAGATATGTCAAGGACATTCACCTACCCGGATGAGGACACTAAGGGTGAAGCCAGCCGCCAAGAAGAGGATGAGCTCATCCAGAAGGCCCTACGCACCTAGTAACAGGAGGAGGGGGAGAGGAGACGGAGCAATCCGGATCTCAGGTCGCAGGAATTCTGCACCCTGAAGGAACCTCAGGAAGAATTATCCTTGAATGAAGCTTTCCGAGAAATAGAGTACCTGAAGGCGGGCGTCGACCGCAACCACAAGCTGGTTGGTCGAATCCTAGAAACCCTTCAGAATCTGCAGGGAATACAGGTGTGTGCGGAGCGCGAGACACAGGACATGCGCCTACGAATACGAGAGCTGGAAGACGCAATGCATGAGATAGCCAATGCTAGCCGTTCTTCTCAGCGAGACTCGGTTCAACGGCGCTCCAGACGTAATGTGGGCTTTCAGGACAAATTAACCTGTCACTACGATTCTGGGATTCCGGGAAGCACACCGGCTCCTCCAAGACCACTACCCAGAAGAAGGGACGTCACCCCACCGCAAGCCCTCCGAAGAGGAGGAGGAGGTGAAGAGGATCCGGAAGAGTATGGGAGAACCGCACATGTTCGACAGAGGAGTCAAAGCGGCTCATCTGGCACCGGTCGTCAACTATCCTCAGGGCTCTCCATAACCCAAGATGTTGGGAAAATTGTCCACGGATGGAAATTGAGGTTTGTGGGCAGTAGGGCATAGAGCGTAGATACGTTTCTGTCAAGGTTAAAAGATCTACGCGTGGGCGCAGGGCTAACTGATGACGAAGTGCTTTGTTCCGTATCAGAGATCCTCGAAGGTTACGCGAGAACCTGGTACAATAACAACAAGTACCAGTGGCTCAGTTATGCAGAGTTCGTCGCTGACGCCGGGGATTGGTTCGGCACTAGTACGCAACAGCAACAAAGGCTGTTGTAGGAAGCCCAGAACCGGTTCCTGGGTGAGGACGAACTAGTGCGAGACTACGTGTTCAACTTGGTGGCTATCATCAATAGACTAGAACCACCAATGCCCTTGGAGAGGTTATTAGACCTAATCCGTGCAAACCTCCTTCCTAACATCCAAATTCAGCTGCGTCGGAGCGAGATGAAGTCGATACGCGAATTCAACAGGAGGGCGACCGAGGTACAAAACACCTTATCTTGCGGTCGTCGTCGGCGTGTGTTCGCCGACCCCAACTCGACGATTTTCCCTCAGCACGCCTACCAGCCAAGCAAAATAACGGCTGGTAATAAATCCCAAACCGCTGCAATGGCGAGCGAAGGGAAGGCGCGTACAAAGAAGGAGGGAGATCCGCAGCGCGGACAGGGCGTGGAGAACCCTGCCAGGAGGCCTACCGAACAAGTATCGGTATCGGCTACGCAAGCTTCCACTTCTGATAAGAAGATGAAAGAGCGTCTGGAGGTCATCGAGCGGATGTTGCGCAAGTTGGCCAATGGGAAGCAAGGCAGCCCTCCAGAACAGCGTAAGAGCCGATGGCGTGGGGGAAGGAAAAATTCTCCTTCTCCCAGGTCTCCTGGCGAGCGGCGAGAAGGACAGAGGCGGAAGATTGACTTCACCAAGCCTCTCCAGTGTTCCACTTGTGGCAAACTGGAATTTAGTCGTAAATTCTGCCCAGATTGCAACAAGGGAAACGGTAAGGAGAGCGAAGAGAAGAGGTCATCTTCGCGCCTCTAGTAGATTCGACCTCTCGCTGCGGGTCGCCGATGGGAAACAGCAAGTTGTCGGCGACCCAGGGATCCAAACAGGTCCTGGAAGGGCATCAAGAGAGCCCGGGGCCTAGCGGTATGTTGGAGCAGAAGGCGATCGAACCTGATGCCAGCCCTCGGCAGAATAGAGGAGTGGTCATTCTGGAGGGACCAGATGGCCACATACAAATTCTGGAGGAGGGGGAAGACTCCAGGGAGAGCCTCTCCACACAAAAAGCTCCTCTGCCGATGGGATCCACGAGTAGAAGCAAGTCCACCGTCGTCGCAGCAGCGGAGGGGAAAAAGCCGCTGAAAAGCACGACGAAGGGAGGCAAAGATGCGACTCGTGGATATGACCCTGAGGATGAGACCAGGTGGTGGTTGCGGGTAGATATAGGTGACTTTAAAATTAGAGCACTTTATGATACCGGCGCCTCATCCACGGTCATGGGTCAATTAGGGTTGAGATTGGCATCGGAGATGGGACTCGGATTGAATGTGACCAGAGCGGGCGATGCAAGGCTCGCTGATGGGCGCACATGCCCTATAATTGGTCACATGATGTTCCCCTTTAAAGTAGGAGGAATCACGAAGGAAATCAGAGTCGCCATTACGCCACTGCTCACGGACGACTGCTACGTAGGCGCGAACTTTATAAGAGAGTTCCGAGCAGTTTTGGATCCCGACGAGGATGAATTATGGCTTAAGGACGCCCAGGTGAAAGTACCAATGAAAGTGGCTGGAATTGATGGTACGGCATTTCTCGCACCGGTAGGACTGTGGGAGGCCACGGAGACACAGCTGGAGGAAATAGAAGACCTCGTTAATGGATTGATTCCTGACGGAGGTCAGGCTTCAGGCTGTGCCGTGGGGATTGAGCACGAAATAGATGTTGGAAATGCTCGACCCTTCAAACAGAAATACTACCCAGCCTCTGATAGAGTGCGAGGGGAAATGCACACGCTGGTCAAAGATATGCTGGAAAAAAATGTAATAGAACCAGCGATCAGCGGATGGTCAAGTCCAAGAGTAATGGTAAAGAAAGCTGATGAAAAATATAGGTTTTGCGTGAATTACGAGAAGGTAAATGCGACTACCAAACCTGATGCCTACCCTTTGCCATATATGAACGACATCCTAAGACGGATAAGGGATGCAAAGTTCATATCTACTCTGGACTTGAGCAGTGCGTACCATCAAATTCCCCTAAAGGAAGAATCGCGTCCGATATCAGCGTTTACAGTACCTGGATTAGGGCACTTTAAATTTAAGAGAATGCCCTTCGGACTGTCATACGCAGGAGCGACATTCCAGAGGTTAATGGACAAGGTGATAAGCCCGGATATGGATCCATTCGCTTTTGCTTACCTTGACAACGTAATTGTGGTTTCGTCGTCCTTTCAGGAGCATAAGCGGCACCTAGAAATGGTATTAAAGAGAATTCTAGGTGCGGGCCTAACCATCAACAAAGCCAAAAGTCACTTCTGCAAGACGGAAGTCAGGTACTTGGGAGTTCTTGTAAACCGGGACGGAGTAAGACCAGATCCGGAGAAGATACGACCGATGTTGGAATATCCAACACCCCGGACTGTCAAACAGGTGAAGCGATTCATGGGAATGACCTCGTGGTATAGACGTTTTATACCCGACTTTGCCATGATTGCTGAACCTATAAACCGCCTGATAAAGAAGAATATACGTTTCTCTTGGGAGGAGGAGCAAGAGCGAGCTTTCACGAGGTTGCAGGAGGCGATAACTTCCGCCCCAATACTGTAATCTCCCGATCTTCACGGTCAATTTATACTGCAAACTGATGCCAGTGACAGTGGGATCGGGGCAGTCCTCACGCAAGATGTCGATGGAGAAGAGCGTGTGATAGAATACGCCAGTTGATCACTCAACAGCGCTGAGAGAAATTATACGGTCTCCGAAAAAGAGTGCTTGGCAGTGGTATAGGCTATTGGAAAGTTCCGGCCGTACATTGAAGGGCACCACTTCAGGATAATCACTGATCATAGTTGCCTGAAATGGCTCCACAATATGAGAAATCTCACGGGAAGACTAGCTTGATGGGCGCTAACATTGCAAGGCAATGTCTTCGATATTGAATATCGAAGGGGGGATCTCAATGTGGTGCCTGACGTATTATCTAGGGTCTATGAGGAGGAGCGGATTGAAGTGAGTGCCATAAATAGTCGGCCGGAGACCACTGACACCTGGTATTTGCAACAATACCAGGAAGTATGCCAAGACCCACACTCTCACCCCACTTGTAAGGTAGTGGGAGGGAGGCTGTATCATTATCAGCCTGATGAGGAGGGTGAAGGGTCCATCGACAACGATGAAGCGTGGAAGCTTGCGGTGCCTAGGGAGAAAAGGCACCAGGTGCTCCAGAAGGTCCATGAAGCTCCTACAGCAGGACATCAAGGACGAGAGCGTACGTTTTCCAGGGCTAGGCGCTTGTACTACTGGCCTAAGATGTATGATCAGGTCAAGGAGTACGTAAATAGTTGCCCGGTGTGTCAGCAATGCAAGGTGGAATAAAGAGCATCTTGCGGGCTGATGAGTCGTAGACAAGTATCACGACCCTGGGAGGTGGTGGCCGGTGATATCACTGGTCCATTTCCCAAAAGCTCTCGAGGTTTTGAGTACATCTTAGTCTTTGTAGACTTGTTTACTCGCTGGGTAGAGTGTGTTGCAATACGCAAAGCCAATGGGAAGACAATTGCAAGGGAATTACACGAGAGAATTGTCACTAAGTTTGGCGCGCCTGAGGTATTCTTGTCGGATAATTGAACCGAATTCAAGAATCAGGAAGTCGATTCATAACTCCAGACGAACGGCATCCAGCGCGCCTTGACTCCCGTGTATCATACCCAAGCGAATTCCACAGAGCGAGTAAACAGAACGCTTAAAACCATGATCACGTCTTACGTAAGCCGTGATCATAAGAGCTGGGATAAACACTTGTCAGAGTTCAACTTCGCGTTGAACTCGGCAACTCATAGCGCCACGGGATATAGTCCTGCGATGTTCATGTTTGGACGTCAGCCGGTAGCTCCTTTGACGTTCAGAAGAACCCAAGATCAGCAGGCTCTTGAATGTTCGGAGGGTCAAGCTGTGGTGGATTGGGCTGAACATATGGAGAGAAGCTCTCTAATTTATGGGAGAGAGCCAACTCCAAGTCAAAGGAGGAAGCTGCGCGTCAGGCAGCTTATTATGACCGGAAGAGACGGCAACCCGAGTTTAAGGTCGGAGATTGGGTTTGAAAGAGGAACATGATTCTATCTTCGGCTGCCCAAGGCATTTCAGCCAAATTAGTGCCGAAATATGCCGGTCCGTACGTGATTGAAGACGTTTGTGGTTCCAACACGTACAGATTAGGCAATCAGCTAGAGATCCTACCCGAGCTCTTCCATGCCAAAGACCTTAAACCGTACTACGGTCCGGGTGAGGATGAGGAAAGCGAGAAAGTCATCGATCCTCGCGGGCCGCAAAATAACCAGCCGTCGGAGGAGGCGAACGATTCCGCGAATGCGTGCGAAGATCCGGGAGGGGATTTACCAAGCGAGTGGATCGAATTAGCAGCCCCCACGGCCCTAGATAAGGATCCCACCGAGACGTCGGATTTACCGGTATCTGCCCCAACCAAGAGATGTCGAGGTCGACCTCGAAAGGTTCCAGAGACGGTCACCGGTCCAGTAAGAGGCAACAACTCTCCCATGAAGGAAACTAGAGGGAGAGGTAGGCCTCGAAAGACCGTGCCCGTTGTGCAAAGGACAGTTGGGCCAATAAACCTGAATGGTAACCGACGAGGGCCAGTATGTTCCCGCAAAGAATCGCGAGGGAACGTATAACTTGGTGGGATGCGGCGTATATTAGGGTTTTTCTTCGCGCAGGGAGTTTCATCCGAGATTTTTTGTTTCGGATGTTACAGATGGACCGGAGAATCGTCGTCGAAGAGGAGACCTTCGAGGTGGTCACGCAGATGCTATTAGATCTGCAACTGAGCCCTGATGCGACGCAGTTAATTGAAGATCTACGGAGCTTCGCCAGGGTCCAGTTGGAGGGGACCACCCGAAGGGAGCGCCGCAATGCTTCGGTTACAGACGTTCTCCGGGACTCATCATGGGATGCCCCGAAGAAAGCTTCCCGGGACGCTTCTTGGAATAATTACTACATTAAAGTTGATTTCATCAAAAAACTGTAGATATTTTATAATCATGAATGCTGTAATAGAAAAATAAGTTTTTCAAGCAAATAAATATGAAATGAAGTAAAATTGACTTTTGAATTCAAATGCATGTTTTATTATGTTAAACTCAAATGAATGAAATTGATTAAAGATCAGTATCAGAATGAAGAACATTTTTTAAAATGTAATAATGAACTATTTGTAATGAAAAAATATTTATTTATTTTCAAACTTAAGGAATTAATTTTCTTATTTAAAGAAAATATTTTAGCAGTAATTGTGAAACAAGTGATTAGAGTTATGGAAAATTACATTGATTGTAGCAAATTTTTTTTAATTGTAATGTTTATATTATAACGAGTGAAATTGCAGACTCGTTATATACCTCTCTCCCAACGATAAGTATATGTAACATATTCCTCCGAACCTATCCTATGTATTTATGAATTTATTATATTTATGTTTATTTGTTATTTATATTTGCATATGTAATTACATTCCTGTTCTGATATGAGGTCTGTCCGGAAAGTATCGGTCCTACCTTTATATTTTCGTGCTAGCGTTATTCTTTATCATCTGATGGGTGGCATCCTTCAAAGTAATCCCCATTTGATTGAATAACACGGTTCCATCGATGTTTCCACTTTTCAAAACAGTCCTGGAACTTACTTTTAGGGATAGCCTTAAGTATACTCGTCACATTGTTTTCAACCGTTGTTTTGTCATCGAATCGGTGTCCTTTGAGTGGTTTTTTTAGTTTTGGAAACAGCCAAAAGTCACAAGGGGCTATGTCGGGACTGTATGGAGGTTGTCGAAGCAATGCGATATTGTGTTTGCTTAAAAACTGCTGCACAAGATTAGATGAATGCGCTGGCGCATTATCGTGATGGAGGAGCCAGTCACCACTTTCCCAAAAGTGCGGCCGTTTTCTTCTTACTGCATCACGCAAACGTTTCAAAATTTGAACGTAGTATTCTTTATTGATTGTCTGACCTATTCGTGCATAT
Source organism: Phymastichus coffea (assembly GCF_024137745.1). NCBI lineage: Eukaryota > Metazoa > Arthropoda > Insecta > Hymenoptera > Eulophidae > Phymastichus > Phymastichus coffea. Next base: position 2,449,878 of record NW_026706832.1, on the reverse strand, counting down.
TTGTGAGTTAGAGGCATAGTGCAGGCAAGGTGCAGTTAGAGACGAGGGTATGGCCAAGCCTCAAAAGAAAAAACAAAGGCGTGGCGGCCACCTGCTAAGAGAGAGAATGGCGACGAGAAAGGCTTTGGAGGCACAGAGGGCTAGCCAGAACAAGGCAAACGAAAGAGGTGCGCCCGAACAGCACGAGTCTGACGCTCTCCAACCTGATACGGAGGTCACTGTGTTGGTGCCCAACGCTTCCATTGAGCCCTCTTGCCTTCCTCCGGAGCTTTTGGGTTCGACTGCCGAGGACTGTTGGATGGACGGACAGGCCGAGGAACTGGCCAGTTTGACCGGGGTAGTTAATCCTGCCCATATAACGCCGGCGGAATACGGCAGGATAATGTGGCTGCGACGTTTCTCGTTGCAACGCTGCTCTTCTGATACTTTTGATGCGTTGTAAATGTATGAATGTTGTCCATTCCTTATGCTTCCCTTCTTTGTTCCTATGAGTCCCAGAACGTCTGGCGGTGGTGCAGGGAGAAAGATTGAGGTGGTTCTCCACCGATGATCTTTGGGGTATCGTTGGACTTGGGAGGGGTTGTGACGGGTGAGGCAATCCTTAAGATTCCTCGCCATGTTTGCCTCTCTCTCTCTCTCTCTCTCTTTCGCGTTCCCTTCCCTTCGCCTCTGCCACATTGATGTCTTAGTGATTCGGACCAAGTATCGACGCTCGATGTGGCTTTGTTTCAGGTTTAGTTCCTGTTCGGCGTTTGTGGTTGGAGCCGTGTGAGGAAAGGAGAGAGATATATATATATAGAGAGAGAGAGAGATAGTGTCACCGTCGTAATTCGCATGTGTATGCGTAGTCGGCGGCGCTCGGCCGATTTTGAGTACTGAGGGAAGGGGCGGGAAAACTGCGAGGCATGAGAGCGCGCGGGCAGTACTGGCCTGACCAGCGTCGCAAGGGACAAAAAGAGTGAAAACCAAGTGAGAACGTGAAAAGCAATTATAGGTCCTTCTTTGACGACGAGAAGCATTAACAAGGGCTACGAGAGACAACCAACCCTTCCTGGACTCTCCTAGAAGTCCCAGAGCACGGGCCATCTCAGCAAGAGCGACGTCGAGGAGCGGTGGAGCGACGCCAGCCGAAGCAGATCGCCGTATTTCCGACGACACCCCTTCCTAGATTAGGTACTCTTTATATTATCGACGCGCCCCTCGGTTTCCTTTCTCTCTCTCTCTCTCTCTCTCTCTCTCTCTCTCTCGAATAATCATCAGGAAGCGGACAGGTAGGTGCGTGCGTTAACCCACACCGCATCTGCAGGCCACGGGACAAGTGAGTGTGAGGCGAAGCTTTGTCTCCACTACGTTTACCCGCAGGGAGACAGGCTCGTATGGCCTTTTCTTTGTAAAACAAAATCGCATGTAGCCTTGTAAATTAATAAACAAGATTGTCAACGATAAACGGATTGAGTTATTCCTGCGTCTTCCCTATCTTTCAATTACAGTATTCGAACTATCGAACGACGAAAGTCCATCGACGTCTTCCGCGACGAAGCGAATGTGCCTTCCGTACTTCCCTTTTTATTAAATGATTAGTAGCGCGACGTTATTTGGGCTATTAACTCGGAGAGCTAATTACAAACCGAGTTAAAGAAACGAAACGTGTTACAAGTATAATAAAAAGTATTATTGAAATTGAAGAAGGTAAATTTCATTTACAGAAGGTGGAATGGTAAACTAATCATAAAATAATTGATATTAGAAATAAGTATGCGTCGTTTGTACAAAGCCTTATACTTCCAACAGTTACGTTATTTTTAATAGTTATATCGAAAATGAAACTTTATCAACAAAATTTGTAGAGTGTTCATGTAGGCAATTGGAGACTATAAGCCGTGAGATTGCTTTCGACGAAAATACTATTATTGCTATCAATCAAACTGAATTTCTCAACAATGGAAGAAATAAATCTAGATTTATCAATATAATTTGTACTACGTTAAGTACAACTGGATATCAAACTAAAATTACTCCAGAAGATGCCGATAGGTTAATAATTGTTACTGCAATTGAGAATTCTTGCAATGATTTTTAAAAAAAGGAAGTAAAATTTTTTTATTATAAGTGAGAAAATAAAATTGCTCGTTATTGTTTTACAACTGACAGGTAACATGACTAATATTGACTTCTGTAGATAATGCAAACATTTAAAGCCACTTGAATACCTCAATAGTTTTAAATACTTACATTTTTTTTAAATAGTAGCATTCTAATACGACTTTTGTAGTTGTAATGTGACCTCTTGTTTTTATAAAATAGGCAAAAATAAATTAATGGGATCAGTAGTATAGCAATGTATGTTCTGAATCACTTTTTCCTAGGTGAAAGTAAGCCAGAACATACGTATGTTTTGGCTTAGAGGGCTACGTGGTTGGAGAAAGTCCCTAGGGGCCCTAGTGAGGTAATTTATGAAAATGTAAATAGTTATAAAATATTATTTATAAATTAAAATGTTAAATTGAAATTGTAGAAGAAGGGCTAATTGAAAAAAAATGAAGGGATAGCTCGGGTAATCGAACTCGCGTGCTCTGGGTCGCTAGGCCAGTGCACTTTTACTTGAGAACTATTACATGTACGTTAGACTCTCTTTATTATGTATATTAGCTACACATTTGGTATAGTGTCTGAGCGTGTGCAGGAGGGGAGAGTGCTCTCTCTCTCTCTCTCTCTCTCTCTACGTGGAAGGGAACTATACTTGCTTATATCCCTGAAAATCTAAGAGAGAGAGCGCTGCTATATTTACTGTCTATTCTCTTAGCTTAAATTAACTATGACTATCACAAATGCGGATCACAGTCGGTTTGAGGATAATCAGTGCAATTATTTTCGTTTGATAGTCAAGCTTCTCCACTACTTTCAGGAGCAGCTATTACCTAGGAAGTTGCATAGCCTATTTTATATACAATGTGCAATTTTTAGAGGAATTATGAGGTGTATTAGGGTTAGGGTGGCTTAACCTATCTTTGGTTAAGATCTTAATTTTTTTATAGAAAAGTAGTTGGTTAAGCTCACTCTACCCAGAGTTAGGTAGACTAGCCTGCTTTGGGATTGATTGGGGTGGTTTCTACCCGTAAAAAGTAGATTCCACCGAAATAAAGAAATAAGGGTTCAATCATTTTTAGTATTCTAACAATATGACAAGTTTAGTTGAAATCGGTGAGTGGCATTTGTGCCGGGATACGTGTAAGTTCGAAAAATGTGATATTTTTCATACTCCTCAAACTAATCTTTCTAATAAGTACGTGTACCTTATATGTTATATCAGAATCAAACCACAGCGTTAGATATAGTATACGGCATGCGTAAACTTCAAAATGGTACTCTCATGATTGGCCATAAGTCAATAACTTTTGATTACGATCAAATCTTTATAGATAATGATATTTGTAACAAAAATAATGGATTAGTAGAGTGATCGTTCAAAAAAAAACCTGAACCTCCTGCGGTAAAACATAATGATTTAACAACTACGGTCACATCATTCAAAAGACGAATGCTCGTAGAAAACATATCTTACTGATCATATAAAATAGCTCGAAATGGTAATCATACTGAATATGTATACTGGAATTATCCTAATGAACTTATAGAACATCTAAGATTATTACTTGCTGTAACATGAACCGATAATTATAATTATGTTAACAAAATTTTTTGTATAATTGAAGAATTACGAGAGGCTAAAATTAGTTATTTAACCCCCTTTATACTGTTACGTCTTACGACACATCCTTCTTGTAACAAATGCACATTCGTGAAATTCAAAGCTGCTAACCTACTCGCACGTCAGCTGACGAAACGCGAGGTGAATGACACTCCGAAATAAAGTGTTACGGCTTACGACGCATCCTTTTTTGTAACAAATGCACATTCATGAAATTCAAAGCTGATAAACTACTCGCACGTCAGCAAAAAGCTGACGAAACACAAGCTAAATGACACTCCTAAATAAAGTCACCAAACGCAAAAATTTATATTCAGCAAAAACATAATGTCACACCATATCGCAATACTGACCTGAAAAGAGCTATAAAAGATATAAAAAGGAATGAACAAATTACTCAGGCAGTTGATCAGTAGTCCGTCAGTTAGTCAATAAGTACCTGTAAGACTCAACTCCGTACACACCGGTCCGACAATTGGTGATTACTTTACTTAATAAACTCGCGACTGTTACAAAGTAATATCGTGCAAGTAATTATTCAACAACTTACCCAAAACAATTCAACAAGCAGTTAGAGCCTGCTACATTTATACAATTCTACAAGCAGTTAGAGCCTGCTGCATTTCTGTCAACAATTAAAAACTACGATTATCAAGGTAGTGCAATTATCAGACATACATTTCCACATACATTTATTATAAGTGAGACATATCCAACCACTAGTCAACATATTGGAACGTCTCATTCATTAGCTATTCGTAGTTGATGCACGAGACGTAACAATACTACGCGGCCTCGGACTCTTCACTACCCCTTCCCCTTCACAGCGTATTACGACGTAATACAATGTGCTCCAGCTCAAACTGCATTAACAATTTTTCAATTCCGGCGATCGAAAGCCTATTTTTAACCCTTACTTGGTTATAATGGGAATTTATGTAATTATCGTAAGCATTTAGATTATATTACAAACATTTATTCATTACTTATACATTTTCCAATATTAATAAAAAAAGAAAACTTATTGAGAAAATTAAGAATTAAGATATTAAGATAGGTCGTATAAGAAAATTTATACGACCTATCTCACTTGAATTTACTATCTTATTCAAAGAATGTCTATGTATGTCTGTAGCGTTATTCATACTGTAGAAAAAACCTACCTGACAATATTGCGAGCGTTTGGTAGGATTTTTTATGGTCAATCATGAGGAAAACATTGAGCTATTAATAGTGAAGAGACCTTCCTTCTGGTTTAAATTTTTATATATAAAGTTTGTATATATTTTTATATATTTTTGTACCTTAATATATCCTTTGTACCTTAAAATATCGTTGGTGTTTGTCAATTTATAGAAAATGTAAGCATACTGTAAACTATATTTTTTTAAATATTTTTAAATGATTTAATATTAATTGAAATAATTTTATTATATTTAATAATAATTTTTATTGAATAAATTTCAGAATGATCAGCCCTCCGATTGATTCTAGCACGAGAACCGTTATACCGGCTATTGATTGCAATATTAAATAGTCATCAAACGCACTTTAACTTTGTATTCAGCAAATTAAAAATGCCATGCAAACAAATACCAACTAAATTGTGATAATGACTTCAAAAGATTCTGTAGTATTGTCAGTAAAATGATCTATTATGTTAAATTCAAGGTATATATTTACAGGTGTACTCTTAATTGATTCATTTTGTTTTGTGACGAGAGCAAGTAGTACGTTTGGGGCCTCGGGAGTTGGGACAAGCGCTCCTGCCGAGGAGGCGGTGGTGGAAGACTGAAGGGTGGCGGCAAGGACTAGGCTTTCCGATCAAGGAGCGAGGCCGGACAAGCCCGAGCTGCCGATCCCTCCTCGTTCGTCGCCTATTCTGCCTCCTCAGGCGGTGAGTTCAGCCTCGGTTTCTGAACAGAGAACTTGGGCGGACGGATCGGGTCAACGACTGACGAGGGGAACGTTCCTGAGGGGACTGGCACCGGTTCCTTGGAATCCGGAGGTTGATTTGCCCTTGTTCCGCTGTACGCACCAACGGTCAGTTTGCGAGGATCCGCCCCTCACCCGTCCAGTTTGTCGGAATTGTGGACGACTAGATGTTTCGGTCTTTAACTGTCCGCGCTGCCGCGATGCTTATGAAGCGGAGCAGGCGCGCGGGCGGTTGATAGAAGGAGCAAGGATTCAGGATCGTCCTAGGGAGCCGGTCAGGTTCCAGGCTACACCAGAGGTGGTACAGCCGGAACCTGGAGTTCCTAGGGCAGTGCCTGTGGTGGCAAACCTTGAGTCCTCTGTCGGGGAGCCGAAAGCAAAGAAGCCTAGGCACCGTTGCGGTAGGCGCGTTCGCGAAAAGCTCGCGCGTCGAGCCCGAGCCATTGGGGAAGCCGACGCCGCGGTTTGTTCAAGCGACGCGTCGCGTTTGGAAGATACGCCGCGAGAGGTAAACATACCAATTTCAGCGGGCGTGCAGGTTCATGAGACGGTCGGGGTTGTTGGGTTTGAGGCGACGGAGGTTGCTGGCCATCGGCTCTCTGGGGCCAATGCCTCTTCACCATCGGCTGAAGAACTCAGGATGCTCCGACTCCGGTATTTAGAGTCGTTGGAGTGACAGCAGTAATGGTCAGGGCGAGACGAGGCTACGTGTGGCGACAACACCTGCAGCAGGGCATTTAGTGTCGCTCTTGCCACCGTGCACGGCACGACTTCCAGTGTGTTCACCACGGGGTACGCCGAGGAAAACGTCCAGCCGGCGGCCAGGTTAACTCCCCGTTGCCGGCTCATCGCCAAGGACAAAGGTCAGGTTATCTCTCTCTCGGTATTTCTCTCTCATGGTGATGCGCGGTCGCGTAGGGACGATAGGTAGCCAGGCAATCCCTTGCCGGCTACGCTCATCGTAACGCGTTAGTGAGGTTTCGGTGTATCTTTTCTTTTTTTTTACTTGTAAGGAGGCGAATGGTCAAGGCGATTTAGTCGCCGGGTAATTCGTCCTCCCACGTTAGTTTAAGTTGTTCTGTACATGTGCGCGTGATGTAAACTTTATTATAACCGATCTTGTATTTGTTTGTCTGAATAGATTTAAGTTGTATGTTCTAATTAAGGAAAATCATTTATTCATTCGACCCATCCTCTCGATCCCCGATTGTTAAAGAGCGAAAGTGCCTCTCTTACTCTCCCCTTAATAAATTAGTGACGTCAGTGCCGAATAAGGCGCTGCCCTCGTTACAGTTTTGAAAAATCAATAACTATTAGAGGAATGTTATTGATATAATCATTCTTGTTAAGCAAGGATTATTTTCTTTTCCATAGTAAGCGTTTTGGAAATTAGCATACATCTTATAAAGTACTACAAATTTTTTTCAATATACAGATTAAGATTTCCATATGAGTAGCATTGAGAATTGAAAAATAGTTTTACATTATTGATAGTACAGTGACCAAATTTACTATCATCATCCGTCCCTGAACTTTTTCGTTTAGTATGAAAAGCTAAGATAACAAAGTGAGGCTTTTCCAATTGATTTAATATTTTCACACTCCAAACATGCTTTGAGTGAGAGGTAATTTTGGATATTCGTACAAGTCTCAAGTGCGATAACTCATAGTTAAACTTTAATGTATTTAATATGACTGACAAGGAAAGGTGCCCAACCCGAACTCACCGATTTTGATGATTTTGATACATATTGTAGAATATAAAAAAATAAGAGACACGTATTTTTTTTATCGGCTAATTTTCACTTTTAAGGGGTAAAAACCTCCCCTAAAGTTAACCCCCAAAAAGCGTTTTTTGTAATATCTCGGCTTAAAATTAATATTTTTCAGTGAAACAAATTGGAGGTTATTTCTTACAAAAGGAGCAAGTATTTCATGGTGATTTGAAGAGTAAGGGTAGCATCTCCTATTTTTTAGGGGTAGAAAACATATATTTTTTGGCATAATTTTATAATATAAAAGTTTAAACCGATTAAAAAAAATTGGAAAAAATGTTTAAACATCCATAATAACAAAATTTAGTTGACGTCCTTCGGTGTTTTAATAAATATTACGCCTATGAGGAGTAAACCACCCCTAACACAAAATAACTGTAAATATGTAATTCAATACATAATATTTCGTAGAAAGTTTGTATATAGAGGTTTTTGAGGTCGCTGATTACAATTTTGTTATCAAATTTTCAAAATTCAAAATGGCGCAACTAATGTGGTGGACGAAAATGTCGAAAAAAAATTTTAACTTTCATAAAAACTTGTTTACAAATGTGTGATCTTTGTAGCCTGTACATGTGAACTAAAGAGCCTTAACCCCTAAACCACAAATTGGCTAGATGTCTGTGCTTTTTAACCAAACCACTTCAAATTTCTAAATTTGTAAACAAGAAAATTCTGTGTGTGAAGCAGTTTTATAATTTCCGTAGAAATCGTTATCAGAATGTTATTGAAATTCCTTTATTGTAAGTTTCACTAATGTATTTTTGTTTATAATATTAGAATGTAATAATAATAATCTACAATCTTTTATCTTTTGCCATAGTGCATTTTTTGTATTGAGCATAAAATATATTATTTTATGAAGTTTTTACAATAATGGTAGTCCTCATAAAAGTGTTTAAAGCACAATGCTTTTTGCACCAACCGCATCGTACAACTGCAATGTTTGAACACCCTTCTATTTCACAATGTGTTGCACAAAACTTTCCAAACCTGAAATCTTTAGGATCATCAAATTTATCTGGTTTTTCATAGACGTTACCGCTTTTATACCAGGAATATTTAAACAAATCTATATATTTCGGTGCAGACAATTGGTTGTGAACCAATGATTCAAGTTTAATTATATTATTTTTCACATGTAAATTCATATCATAATCCATTAACATTAGATTATCAGAAAATGTTCGGACAAAGTTTTTCCAAATATGGAATCCATAGACATCAAGTGGTTGTATTTTTCATGTGGTTCCAGTTGGAATTTTTTTTATGTTAATAATTTCATTTTGTGGCATCGTTTCTTCTATAACTTTGTCACAATTACCACTCCAAGAATAATATTGAGAATTTTTATCCAAGAAAGTAATAATATTGAGTGATGGCCTACATGGGGATAAAATATTTTTTCCAACCAGATTTTGTAGTGATCTGCAATTAAACGACTTACTAATTAACTGATCAACGACATTACAATGTAAAAATTGTTATTAGTTCCCTTACTTGTTGTTAATTTTCCAGATTTGGATGCTTTCACGTACACGTTTTCTGGTCTAAATATTTTTTGTTCTACAATAGGATTAAACTTGCCAATTTTCGAATCCAATCCTTGGTATACACGATTTAACGTCATCGATAAATGCTTCAGCTTTAGCCGTAAGTTTTGCACTACTTTCTAGCATTTTTCTTGTTATGAACTTATTTATTTTCCTAGAAACTATTCTGTATGCTTGCTTAAATTTGAGTAACCAATGTTTAGAAGCTTTGAATCTAATATCATCAAAACCAATTTCTTTTTTAGCTTGTAAGGCCCATCGAATTATATCTTCATCATGGATAATTGAACCACTGTCGAGAGCTGCTTTAAAATTATCTAGGGTATACTGACAAATTTGTGCTACTTTTTCTCTATACGTGCTACCTCTATTAATTGAATGAGCCCAACGACGTATCTGACTAATAAATGATACTTTTTAAAATCTGTTTTACACTGTTTTGAGACTTAAATTTTGCTTTGTTTTGCTACTTCTCCAAAAATCTGCAGCTCTTTTTTTTGTATTCAAAATCTAGTTCTTCATTATCCGCTGTAGATTGATTTGTTGGTGCTATATCCGGATCAGGAAAATGATGTTGCACTTCATCTTCAATTATTTCCGCATTATGGTCTTTATACTCTTCTTGAAAATCCAAAGAGTCATCAGTAATCATTTCTACATCGTTGAAATCATGTGTTGCATTTATTAAAATTTCTTTTATTTTTTCGGCCAACTCTGTTTCATGATAATTCGTGACACTATCTGGTATGTTTAACGTTTGAAAGTATGGTAATAATAAGTTTAGAACATTTAACGGATTAATTTTCATTTTTCAATCTGAAATAAAAACAAGCGGTAAAATTTATACAAGCTGTGTTTTTGCATGTAAGGCACGACTGCTACATTTCTACCAGAATAAAAAGAGTGAATGTAAATTGAATCAAATCATTAATTTATGCATTCGAGAAGAATTCTCGTTCCGCTTTGCGATGTTCGGAAAACGCTATTTTTGGTTCACTTTATAGGCGCAGAAAATGGTAGTTTTTATTCACATGTTATAAAAAAACTCTTTGAGTTTGTTAAAAAACTTTATTATACACATGTACCATGGTTACATACATGTTGAAAATATCTTTTTGCCCTGGCTCCACCGAAAGTATACTGTTATATGCATGTAAATCGGGCGGAAAATAGCACTTTGCCGCTCAAAGGCGGAGGAATGAGCCCTTGGGCGGAAATTAAATTTACGGGCGAAAAAGTGCAGAAAAGGAAAAAATTTTTGTCGTAGGGCTTACACTCCATCCTAGGGTTCTCTTTTCCGCTCTAGAGCGGAAAATAGTGCTATTATTTCCACTCGCATTTACATGTATGTAATAACACACTCACGGTGCAGATTAAACAAAAAATATGGTGTGCATAATGGGTGGAAAGAAGATGATCATAATAAGTGATTGCCGTCCTCACTTCGCTAGGGTGACAACTTTCACACTGGTCTGTAATTGTCTTCTTTCCGCCCTTAATGCGTAACATACTAATGATGACTAGTCGCAAGGCGAAAATCACACGATTTTCGTGGATCTTTTTGAGAAATTAAAAATTTCTTTTTGCTTACAGCAAATTGTTGGTTCCAAAGTAGATATATTGAAAAACTTTCATGAATTTTGGTATTGAAAAATATTGTAAATTAAGGGAATTATAGCCATATTAAGGAAACCTGTCTTTTTCAGTTGTTTTTCCGTGACCAAGATATCTTGAAAATCATAAAAGCAATCGTCTTAAAATTTTACTTCCTCCTAGAAGAAGCTTCATAATAGTAAAATTTTCAACTTCATAAAAAAACTTCGTTTGAAGTTCAAAAAACGTGTTTTTAGAAAATGTCCGTATGGATGTGTGTTTGTGTGTGTACGTATATAATTTTTGAACTGTCCATCGGATATCGATAAAATTTGGTATCCACTTTTCTTTTTCTATCTCGAATGTGTGAAAAGAATCCATTTTGATTTTATTAAAACGTTTTCAATTTATAGTGAATTTTCGATTTTTGAAAAACGGTTTTTCCATTCTTCAGATAAAAAAAATTAAGATATTTAAATCGTATAAATGGTTTTTGAAAGAATACAAAATACTTATTTTTTCACTAAAAGAAAATTTACTTACAATTAGCTATAACCATAACTTTGTTATTCACAAAAATGCTTTTTTTTTTGAACATTATTTCTTTTAAACTAAATCCGACTAAGCCCAAACATTTTCTAAAAATACGTGATTCGATCTCCAAACACCTTCAAACTTACTTCTATGAAGTTTTAACTAAAAATTTTACTATTATAAAGCTTTCTCTGGGAGGAAGCAAAATGAAAAATTGAGTCTTCAAAAAACCACGTTATTTCATAATACGGTCGACATTTTCTTTAAAATAATTTTTCGAAAAACCCTTTTGAACCATCAATTTTCTGTAATAAAATACAGTTTTTAACTTCTTTTAAAAAAAACACCAAAAATTGCATGTTTTTTCTCTTTGAAAACAGACATGGCACCTTCAGCGAACTCATATTAGTTCAAATATTATTTCACACATTAAATAATCATTTTTTAATTGGTTACACTTTTTGTTCTGGTAAAAATATAAGGCCTATTGTATAGGAGTCGTGCCCAAAATGAATGCTAAGTAACTATTACGATAGTATTCTTACACTCGAAATCGCTAAACAAGAGACTTTACTGGTCTAAACATTTTTAATTCTGAAGGAATTTTGAAAAAAAAAATTATAAATTTTTTTTCGTTACAATAAATTTTCGAAACAAGACGAAACAAAACAGTATCTTTCCTAGAGGAGCCCCTTGAGCGATATCGAGTTTAATTTGAAGAAGCAAAAATACAAAAGTTTATTTATTCATTTTATATGAATCGTAATAATTACTGAAAAAGTGTTCAAAAAGTGAATAAAGAACTTACGATCGAAGGACAAGTAACAAGACAGGTCACCGCTGAGGTGGCACAGGGGTCGATACTGGGATCTGACTTCTGGAATGGCTTATACGATAGCTTGCTTCGGCTTGGGATGCCGCTTGGAGTGACCCTCGTCGCTTACGCTGATGACGTGGCGGCGGTGGTTACGGAGAGGTCCCCCAAGCTGGCACAGGTGGCGTTGAACCAGACCATGAGACGAGTCGGACGATGCATGACAGAGCACGGACTACAACTCGCAACAGAAAAGACGGAACTGACGTTTCTCACGAAAAGACGCATACAGACAATGCTACACATGAGGGTGGGAACATACGAGATGGAGACCAAGAGGGAAGTCAAGTACCTTGGGGTAACCCTCGATACGAAGATGACCTTCTGGCCTCATATAGAGAAAACAACCCGGAAAGCGGCAGGGAGGATAGCATCCTTGAGTCGCTTGATGGCAAATACGACGGGACCGAGATCGGAAAAACGACGACTGTTAATGGCCACAGCTCACTCGATCCTTCTATACGGCGCGGAAATATGGGCAGACTCCCTGAAGACAAAAAAATACTGTAAGACGATGATGATGGTACAGAGACAGGGCGCACTGTGAATCGCTTGCTCCTACCAAATAGTCTCTGCGCAGACTGTTTTGGTGGTGGCTGGCGTAATACCCGTGGATCTTCTGGCTTTTGAACCCAAAAGGATCTACGGGAGCAGCGCGGATATAGGACGAAAGAGCGCGACAGGACAATTGACATTTGGCAAGGCCGATGGACAGAGGAACGAGGTGGTAACTGGACGAGACGATTGATATGGGACTTGAGGCTGTGGCTCGGAAGGAAATTTGGTGATGTAAATTTCTACGTCACCCAGCTCTTGACGGGCCACGGGTACTTCCGACGGTACCTCTACAATATGAACAGACTACGAACACCCAATTGTAAGTACTGTGGACACGAACGAGACGACGCGGAACACACGTTTTTCGCGTGTGACCGCTGGACAATACTCAGACAGGAACTGGAAGTAACGGTCGGCAGCATCACCCCCGATAACATCGTGGCTCTCATGCTGCATGAACCCGAATGGTGGCGCTTAGTCGCTACCTATACGGAAACTATACTGAGACGTAAGAACGCGGACGGCTGCCTGACAGATGACTGAGCAGACGAAGTGACGCAACGTAACAAGACACGGAGAAACGACACGAACGGACGAACACAGACAGAACCTCCAGTCAGAAGTAATATCAATATAGTCCCTGGCTGGGAGGAAGGACACCAAAGAGATGGCGGTTTAGTGAGTAGGCCTATTTTTTTTTCGGGGAGTCCCACATAACCCCTCAGTCAGAAAGACTAAGGGGAATCCGCAAAAAAGGATTCCGCAACTCCTTGTAAAAAAAAAAAAAAAAATGATAATGAAAAATAATAATAATGAGAATAATATTTATTATTGAATTTAGATTTTTTGATAAATTCATTAAATCGTATCAAATAGTATTATTATGGAATTCCAGACTGTAAATATTTTACTATAGATAGAATAATCATTACTTCGAGAATTCATCTAAAAGACTTTTGGCTTACGAAATAATTGTTGTACGAAATAATTAATCTTTGTTTTTTCATTTGCAAAAAAGTGTGAACTTTTTGAATTTATAAAATTATATAATTATGAAATTTATAAAATACTTTATAATTTATGAAATTACTTTTGAAATTATGCTAATTTATAAAAGCAGAAAAATAAATAATCTTTGATTGAAATATAAAAGGAGACGTTATTTGTTGCATACAAAATGATTGAATAAAATATCGCTAATATGTCTATGTCTATGGTAAAGTATAGGCGTTCGGCCTGTCTGGAGGTTAGGGGTTTGGAGTCGTTTGGTTAAAAAGCACAATCATTTAGCCTATTTGTTGTTTAGGGGTTCAGAGGTTAAGGCTCTTTAGTTCACATGTACAGGCTACAAAGATCACACATTTGTAAACAAGTTTTTATGAAAGTTAAAATTATTTTTCGACATTTTCGTCCACCACATTAGTTGCGCCATTTTGAATTTTGAAAATCTGATAACAGAATTGTAATCAGCGACCTCAAAAACCTCTATATACAAACTTTCTACGAAATATTATGTATTGAATTACATATTTACAGTTATTTTGTGTTAGGGGTGGTTTACCTCTCATAGGGGTAATATTTATTAAAACACCGAAGGACGTCACCTAAATTTTGTTATTATGGATGTTTAAACATTTTTTCCAATTTTTTTTAGTCGGTTTGAATTTTTATATTACAAAATTATGCCAAAAAATATATGTTTTCTACCCCTAAAAAATAGGAGATGCTATCCTTACTCTTCAAATCACCATGAAATACTTGCTCCTTTTTAAATATTAATTTTAAGCCGAGATATTAAAATAAACGCTTTTTGGGGATTAACTTCAGGGGACGTTTTTAACCCTTAAAAGTGAAAATTAGCCGATAAAAAAAATACTTGTCTCTTATTTTTTTATATTCTACAATATGTATCAAAATCATCAAAATCGGTGATTTCGGGTTGGGTACCTTTCCTTGTGAGTACATTGATATTTTTTTATCAGACACTATTGTATAAAGCATCAGCCATTCTACTGTAGGTGCTAAGTGTTCTCGAGCTTTCCCGAAGCTCCAAGAACGAGCGAGTAAGCGACATATATAATATATATTTGTAAACACGTGTAATTGGGTTAGATTCAGTTCGGATGCGGACAAGCGATAGTCGGAAGAAGTATTGCTAAATTGACTTTTTAAGTAAAGATGATTAATTGCCTTGCCGTTGAATGTGCTCCTATTTCTCTAAAATAGGAATTCCTCTAAATCCACTGTAAGGAAAACATCTACACTACTTTTGTCAAAATAATTTTAAATTTTCCAAGAGCAGGTGTAGCATCTAATGTTGAGTTAACTTTAACAGCATTCATATCATTTTTTGATTTTAACGTTTACAACAATTTTCCAATAGTCTTCAGCAAATTCTAATAACATACTAATGGAAATAGTAATATCCGAATCTCCATGATCATTTGTCATTGTAACAGTGTTATTCCCAAACCATCCTGCAGTTTCAGCAATTCAACTCTGACTGAGATTGAGTTAAAGTCAATTCTTCATATGACTCGTCAAATCAACATTTTTTGCTTTATCTATCTCAATTGCATTAATTTCGTAATGTATTTCATCAAATAAATGACAGAGAGGATTATTAATGAAGACGGCATTTCTTACTGTTTTTCATCCGTTTTGCTTTAATGAACCGTATATATGAATCCTATTACAAGATGGTAATAAGCATAAATCCTGGTATTGAATTGCTATTCGAATTTCATCGCTATTGTTGAATTGTAACAATGAATAAGGCTGATGTGCATGGACTTCGTAAAGAGCGATAGATTTATTATCAAAGGCCACACCTGCATGAATAGTTAGAATTTTGTCAATTTTGTTATTGTTCTTCTAGACAACACACTAATATGCACAATATTTTCTTCTACGATATTCGACGTCTTTTAGTCTCACGCCTTTTAGGGACTAAATGTTTTGACGTTTGAGCGTTGTGATAACTCGCTTTTGACTGATCGCTAATTGACATTTTTAGTTCTTAATATAGCTTTAACCAGCCTTTATATTGTAAGTGATACCCATTACAATATTGTTTTTATATGTACATGTAATGCGATGATTTCTCCTCGAAAGTAAACTAGGTTTCCGTCTTGATCAATTATAAGAATTTGAAAATGATCAATGCTCCTTACAGCGACTAGAAGGTAAATGACGTAAGAGAGTACTTCTATGATTTTATATTCAGATGGTACTACTGGGAAAAATTCATGTACAGTATATACTTTACGATCGTTTATGTAAGAACCTGTGGTAATATTATACCCTAAAAGTCAAGCGTTGACTTTGAGAATGCTCTCGATTTAGTCAAAACTATGCGTTTCGTTTTCAACAAGCATGCGTCTAGTGAAGCCTAAAATTAATCCAATAGAATCTTCTGGTTCAATATGTATTTTTTGACTGCATTGAATGACACTACGTAAAGTATTATTATTTGGTTTCAGGATAAACGATATACCTTTAGGTGCTAATGCTTCTTTGAGAAAGCTTTCAATATCTTCTATTTCGTAGCTACCAGTTTGTAAAGTGATCGCTTCTTGACCTTCAATGTAAAACTTATTATAACCAACTTCAATGTTTGGTATTGAATTAAATGTTAGTAGCTCAACTAGACCAAGAACGTATTTTTTGTTTGGTATCAATTCGATCGGTGGAAAATAACATGTTTCGGGTACGGATGATGTTCCCGAGAAACTCAATGTCAGTGTATTGTCCATGACAGATTCATGTCAAATGATAGTCATTCTTTGAATGAGTATTTTTTATACTAGTCGTCTTTTCTATAGTTTGTTTGAAAGAAATTTGAGACAAAGATGGCCGCAATTTTATGTATTAAAATCTTGATATCTAATATAATTGTACATGATTGTATTAACTTTGAGATAAAGTAATAGATCTATAGGCGGCTGTAGATTACCAAAATGATCAAAATACATAACCTCATCGCCTTTCTTTTTATATGCTACCCAATGAATACCTGGTCCCCGTATATCATCTAAATTTACAATAGCTGTCTGTTGATATCGCGGTCCATCGGCTGGCAGAGCATTACGCATGAAAACACCTCGAAAATTTACAATTTTTAGTATTTTAGCATTTTTTCTTATATCATGATCTGTCAGTGCTCGACCAGGTAAAGTTACTTCGAGCTTTTTTTTTAAAGCTTTTCCAGTTGAATATGGTTTCAGGTGAAGACCATAACCTTTACGATATGATTTCAAATAAAGTCTTTTACCAATAGCAATTGCTTTCATAGTTTTATTGTGTCTATGAGCTTCTTTCAATTAATTTTGAGCGGCCTTAGCGCTGTTAACGGCTTTTGCTATTGAAGCAGCTCCTCCAGCTAGAACTCCAGTGGCGCTTAAAGCAGGAAATAATGGAATTAAAAAAGGAAGCGCTCCATTAACTTTACTGGGAATAGGTAAAATACGTGGTATATTTATTTACTTCTACCGCCAGCCTTTTTCACAGGTTCTTTGGCTCCTCTTATAGCCGAACGAATAACTACAAGAGCTAGATTGTTAGGCACACTACTTTTCGGGACCGTCTTAATAATTTTATTCAATGTAACTGACAGCTTTTTGATTTTTCTACATTTCTTTCGTGCTTGGCGTTTTTTAAATCCTCTACCTCGTTGCTTACTATATTTCTTCATATCAACACCCATACCAAACTTACTTTTAACTTTCATAATGTTGGCTACAGTGAAGGCAGCTGCTTTCTCACTAAAACTGCTATCTTTAGCTTGCACTCTTTCGCAAGCTTTTTTAGCTAGAATTTCGTCAGCTTTATTTCTTGTTGTAATATTCTCCAGATTTTGCGCATAAGCAATATCGTGTTCTTTATAAGCAACGTTTAGCAAATTTTTACCAGGATCTCCACGTGCCAATCGTTTGTTCAATTTTGTACCAGGACCATAATACTGATATCCAGGTAAGTGAGCTTCAATAGGCAAGTTATTTATAATCTTGTTCACTAGATCACCACCAGTCTTTCTTTTATAGTACGTGGTCATACTTCTTCGAAAGACAGCATGTTATTGAAGTAAAATATATATAAGCAAAAATATATATAGAAATGATATATAGTATAAGCAGTCTTTTTATACCTAACAAACTCATTCATTGAGGTGTCGATGACGAATAAACAACATGTATTTCAAAGAACAGCCATTTAAGCTTCAAGTCATTAATTTCGATAGAGTGGCAGAGACGGAAAAACAAGAAAAAAATCATGGTGAACTATTGTCTAATAGTATCCGTACCGTTTTCTGTGGATCTAGTAATTATGGAAAAATTAATTGTTTATTAACATTAATCAGTCATCCTAATGGTCTTAGATTTGAAAACGTATATGTCTACTCAAAATCCGTTAATCAGCCTAAATATTAATTTTTGAAAGATTTATTAGAGCCTATTAATGGTATAGAGTATCTGGCTTTCAGCGAACATGAGACAGTTGTTTCACCAGATAAAACACGACAAAATTCTATCATGATTTTTGACGATATAGCCACTGAGAAGCAAGATAACGTAAGAGCATTCTTCTGCATGGGAAGACATAAAAAAGGAGATAGTTTCTATCTCTGTCAATCGTACGCTCGCATTCCGAAGCATCTCATTCGAGATAATGTGAATTTACTTGTTTTGTTTCGACAAGATGGCGTGAATATTAAGCACATTTACAATGATCATGTTAACTCAGATATGTCTTTTGAGAAGTTTAAAGCAATATGTTCAAAATGTTGGAGAGACGATAATCATGGATTTATAGTTATTGATAGAGATAGACCAATCAATCATGGACGGTATAGAAAAGGATTCGATTCTTTTGATATAAATATAGCGGAGTGAACGAATGAAGATTATTTAACTTTAGAAATTACAAGCGTCAACATGGTTAATTTCGAAAAAGAAAAGAAGATGCTCGAGTAATTATCTGAGGCTCGTGATACTATCAGACGTAAGTGTCAACTAATAAAACGTGACAAAGCTGATTTAGAAAATACATTGAATGAAACTTTTAAACCTATGGTTGATCCATTGAAGAAACTTGTGGAGGCAGCTATTGATAAACTAACGATAATACTGAACAGGAACCGAACAAGGAGAAGAAAATTACGTTCGATAAAGTTTTCAAGTCAAAAACAACAGCTGACACTCCCTATAAATCTCGATATTTCAATAGTACTGTTAATGACTTAAATTCTACATTACATCCGCTTGGTTCTACATTTGAATCCGCTATGTCTATTGCTGATGCTACTGATGATGGTGCTGATAATGCTGATGAAGACGAATTTAGTAAGACTAGTGAATCAACACTTGATAGAACTGCTATAAATTTTGACAATGTTAGTTCAAATGTAACTACAAAACAACAAAAACAGCTATTCGATGACTCGATTGTTGGAAACTGTATTCGACTATTGCATGAACCGCAACAGAAAAGTAATTTAGACAAGACATTTGGAGTTCGCTTGCATGGAAATACATATGTCATAGGCAATTCTCCAATTTCTTTCCAAAACGATAATGTGACTGTGAATGATAAAGAATTCAGCAAGACGCCTGGACTAATGGAACTTCTCTTTCGTAAAGAACCTAATTCTAAATTAATCAGTTCATTGGATATTGAAAATTATATAAAAATTCTTGAAATCACTAACGCTCATCGTAAGAGATATTAAACAAATGGAGAATATCGCAATAAGCGTGTAAATAAATTCAAAAAGTATATTGGTCCAAATTTATCTTTAAGTGGTAGTGCTAAAAAGCGAAAATTGACTATTGATGGAAGAGGTCTTTTTCCTAACTATAAAATAGCAAGAAAAGGAACATTATTTGATTATGTATATTGGGATGATCCAAACGAGCTCGTTAATCGATTGAGATTGCTTATCGCCGAACAAACCGCTGGTAATCCTAGTCATATTAATGAAATTCATTCAATCATTGAAGAATTACGTGAAGCTGGCTATATATATTAAGACAATTCTAAATATTCCTCAGTAATAAAATGAGTGTTGATGTGTTTGGACGTACATTGAAAAAAAAGGAGGGTAATCAAGGTCCTCCTGGTATAGGGTACAATATAACTAAAGACGGACAATACGACGCGAATGACAAAAGAATTTGTTATATAGCCGATCCTCAGGAGAGTAACGATGCTGTAAACTTACGAACGTTGCAAAAAACTATTGTAGCTAACGTTACTACGCTTACGAGTATGATAAATGATCTCTCAAAATCATTGGATACAATAAGATTAGAATTAGTAAAGCATCGAGTAATTATTACTAAGTTAGAAAAAGATAATATTAGTAATCATAAAGAGAAAGAAAAAACTATTGGACCGTTAGACATTTTAAAAACTATTGGACCGTTTGACATTTTATTAAAATGTTTAAAATGTTTAATTAAAATGTTTTAAAATGAAACATCAAAGAGTGGTGGATGAGTTACACAAACCAGCACGTCGAAACTATCCTCGTCGAAAAGTCGATATACGCGGAATAGATGAGACGTGGCAAGCTGATCTTGTTGAGATGCAAAACTATTCTAGAGAGAATAAAGGTTTTCGCTATCTATTAACTATTATAGATACGTTCTCTAAATATGCTTGGGGAGTTCCAGTAAAACAGAAAACTGCTACAGATGTCACTAACGCAATGGAGTCTGTATTAAAAAAGTGACGCATTCCTAAAAATCTCCAAGTGGATAGAGGCAAAGAGTTCTACAATACAAATTTTCAAAGTTTAATGAAAAAATATAAAATAAACCTTTATTCTACTTATAGCAATCTTAACGCATCAATTTGTGAACGTTTCAATCGAACGCTAAAAAATATTATGTGGAAAAAATTCAGTTTAATAGGAAATTATAAGTGGATTGACTTTCTCCCCAGTTTAATAGAATCTTATAATAATCGAAAACATCGTACAATAAATATGAAGCCTAATGACGTGTCTAAAGAAAATGAAATGCAGGTTTTGACACGATTCTCTTACGATCATCGTCTTTTCAAAAAACCGAAATTCCAGGTAGGAGATAAAGTGCGAGTAAGCAAGTCTAAACACGTTTTTGAAAAACGATATACGCCTAGTTGGTCTACAGAAATTTTTACTATTCATCGTATTTCGAGAACTAAACCTGTAACATATCACCTACTAGATTATCAAGAAAATCCCATTGTTGGAGGTTTTTATGAGCAAGAACTACAGAAAGCTATGTATCCTGATATTTATCTTGTAGAAAAAATTCTCAGAAGACGGGGTAATGAAGTCTATGTAAAATGGCTTGGCTTTGATAATACTCACAATTCTTGGATAAATAAGGAGACTATACAACAATGAATTACAAATATAAATTTATATGTATCTAGCTTGTATTTAAATAAATAATTGTTTTCATTTATAAATATTACATTGTTTTTCTTTATTTTAAGGATAAGAGCTCCAACCTTCGCTCTTACCTGTGAGGTACTTCCATTTTTTATATTCGACACTAGTGAGTCCATTAAGACAAGTCGAAACCTGCTTTAATAGAAACACTAATGACTCATTTACCTCTCCAGAAAATAAATTTATATAATACAATCTTTATTGAGATCTAATAAGATATACAAATACATTTACTTAATATTAAATTGAAATCGATCACATCCATAATATTGAATAAATAATGCATATTTTTGTACTCTATCAGAAAGATAAATAAAATGATCCAAATGATGAATTATCGCTCTTGACATTCGGTCCGGTAGAACAATTTCGAACTCACAATCGAGTTCAAGAATAATTCGAGATTCATCTTGTCTCATGAATGTTATTAGATACTTCTCATTTTCATGCAATTCATAATGACTTTTTTCAGGAAGTATATCGAAAAGCTTCATTCCAATGTTATTCAACATTTCAAAATTCATCTTGCTGTAGGTAAAGAAATCTAGAATGTTACGTATTCTTCTTCTAATACTACTTCTACTACTACTACTTCTACTACTGCTCTCACTGCTGTTTGTACTGTTGCTGCTGCTGCTGCTGCTGCTACTGCTGCTGCTGCTGCTACTACTGCTACTACTGCTACTACTGCTACTACTGCTACTACTGCTACTACTCGATTCTTGAGGCAGAATGAAGCTCTTCGAGGCTCACAGCTCTTTTAAAACCTTTCCCCACTACTTTGGTTTTCGAGCCGCCACAACCGCCTCCCTCTACTTTTAATTAGATTTCCATTTTATTTAACATATATATAGTGTGTTGATTTTCTAATATAGGACCAAGCATTCTATTCATCATCAATATACGTTTCTTGAGTAATACTCGTGATATAACTTTATTCAATTCAGCAATACGTCTTTGGAAACGTTCGTGATCTCGTGTTATTTGCTCCAAAATACCTTTTCTAGAGTCTTTTTCTTCGTATGGAAGATGATGTATTTTAACATTCTTCGCAAACCATACATGCTTAGAAGAGGAGTGAGATCTCCTGTTGTCTCTTATAGCTGGCATGGCTAAGCTTCCACTACTACTACTACTTCTTCTTCTTACCAATACTTCGAACAGAATGGTATTCCTATTAACATCTTATCGATATTTTAGAATATAACCCCACTACTTCGCTTTTCGAGCCGCCGAAATCCCCCCCCCTCTTTCTTATTTTTTGTTAGGGAATGGTGAGAGCCCCAACCATCGCTCTCACCTGTGAGGTGCTTCCACTACTAACATTGCTTATGAGACCTTTACACTAAGTCGAAACTCAGCAGAAAGAACACATAAGTAATTACTTCAACCTCTCCAAAAAAAAAAAAAGGATTTGAAGGAATAATTAAATTAGGATTAAAGAGATAATTAAAATTTTAAATATAAATTTATTTACTATTTATACATTTACATATTATGCTAGATTAATTTTTAAATTCAAAATTCGAGCCTTCTCGATGGTAAATAAACAACTCCTTTCTTTCCATAGTCTTGAATAATTTTTTCAGCATATCTTTATCTTTTTCTAACGCTAAGCTTTCTCTCTTAGGTAGAAATATTTCGAATTCGTCGTCTACTGTTATAACTACACTAAATCCATAACGAGTATTAAGCCATCTTAATTTCGTTATCATGTAGGTACAGTTATTTTCTAATTGTGCCATCGTTTTTCTTGGTAAGAATGCCGATTTGGCTATTTTATTAATTGGTGAAAAGTCCATTCTACAATAACAAAAAATCAATCAATAATTGATACTACTAGGATATATAGTTAGAGAGCTACTAGTATACAAGAAACTTACTTTTAAGAGAAAATCTAGAAGTTTAATAGGAGAACTAGGAAGAGAGACTACTGCTGTTGCTTCAACCTACTGCTGAAGAACTGCGA
The DNA here is from genome assembly GCF_024137745.1 of Phymastichus coffea. Lineage (NCBI taxonomy): Eukaryota > Metazoa > Arthropoda > Insecta > Hymenoptera > Eulophidae > Phymastichus > Phymastichus coffea. The sequence goes on along the minus strand of NW_026706832.1, from coordinate 2,426,938 downwards.
CGGACTGAGGTGTGTTCTCCGTTTTGTACCATGCGTCCCCTCTCGGAGAACACGAGCCGCCGTAATTTCCCTCTCTTTTCGCCTTATCCCCACTTGAGTAATTTCTCATATGATTCCATTGCCCATACTCCTCAGACTTCAGTCGCCATGTTTGCCGTTGTCCCCCACTCTACCGTTGTCCCCACTCTCTCACTATTCTATCCTTAGTCTTTTCCTAACTGAGCCTTCTTCCTCCCCACTATTACTACTCTGTTCTGAGCGACTTCTGTCGGAGGTTAGAGGAATCTTACAACTTTCTTTCATACTACTCTGTTCTGAGAGACTTCTGTCGAAGGTTAGAGGAAGCTTACAACTTTCTTGAGGATTTTCTTCCATTTCTATGATCTTTCTTTTCCTGCGTTGTTCCGCACTCTTGATTTTAAGGTTTGACGTTTCAATAGTTTTGTAATGAACCCATGGAAGTGTATCAGGATTTTTATCGAATATACATCGTTTATCATCATATGGACTTAGTGCTACTTTCTGCACTCTTTCTGTTCTTACTTGATGTAATACACTTCGTATATTACATTGCTCACGCCTAATAATTTCTAAATCCAATAAACAGTTTCGAAAATCTTCATGATCTATTGTTTTTATGACAGTATGTGTTTTTACGCCTTTTGCTTTCTTTATTGCTTAATGGTTTTTTATTAGTATACTATACATTTTACTTCGAAGTCCAATGAATTCTCTCATAATATTACCATTGCATTCATCTTTCATAATACCGAGAACCTTTCTATTAACTAACGGCATATTAAACTGATTATTTTCTGAGTAATCTGATTTATCAAATTTATTGATATCTTCTTTCATTATTTCATATATATCAACATCTTTAAATTCATATACGAGGCTATCTGTATCAGTATAAAGTAATTTTGCTTTATGAGATAGTCTTTCTTTTATGTAGCCATAGTGGAAGTCATATACTAATGTTTTTGAGAGATCTAGCACACAAAGTCCAATATATATTGGTTTTTTAATACTAATAGACGTCCATGATAACTGTATTGCTACTAAATTTTCATCAAAGATTGAACTACTATGAAAGTTGGGTTGTGCGATCCGTGCTTCTGCTCCATATCTACCACTCCATGTACTATTAATTTAACGTCTTTTCGTTTCCTTTCATCCTCCATAGTCTTTCCGTATACTGCATTAATCATGAGTTTATAGAATAACTTTTCAAATACATTTTTAGCTTGTTTTCTTTTTTCTGTATTCAAATCTACATAAGTTTTAAGCCAAGGCTTTTGATTAAACTGAAGTGCTCTGTGTATTTGTTTTATTTTGAGTCCGTATTTAATAGCCTGCTTTAGCGCTCTATAATGAATGACATACCGTTCTTTATCATACACTGTTGTTAAAAGTTTTTTTTGTCTTGATCCAGGTGGTGTGTTGTGTTCAGGACAAAGTGGAAGGTCCTTATGTTCGTCGTGTAGTTCTTTTGGATACTCTAGATCAACTTCTAAAATATATCCAACCTCATTATTATCGGAAACATTGAAAAAATGAGGCTCATCGATGTTAGAGACCCACTTAAAATTTTTATATGGTAATGATTGCGTCATCGCCCATCCATATAAATTGTTAACGTCAAAGTACATCAAAGTCTTGCTAGGTTCTTTTTCATTATATTCTGAGCCCATATATCGATTATTAGCTTTTGAGTATCTATTACAGCATTGACTAATACCTCCTCGAATGCCTTTTTGGATGAATAAAACCATGTCTATATCGGTTAAAAGTTCTAGCTCAATTTTTGTACACTTTAACATAGCATCCCATGTTAATCCAGGAGTAGTATAATAGTGTGCCGCGTCGAGTTGATACGCGTCCATACACGTTTTACGAAAATTTTCAAAAATATCGGCTAAGAGTAATACGTCAGTTTTTAAATATAAATCAGAATACTGTCCTAAATCAATGATGTCAAATGCATTCCACAATTTTTGAGCATGCTCATATTCAGCTTCAGAGATGTTGCTATCTATCAATTGACTACGAAAATCTTCCATAGGTGGTAATTAAGTCTGTTTTAATCTTTCAAAACTGTTAACATACTCATATGGAAAAACGCCTTTTCTCTTCAATAATTCTATTTGTGTTTTTGTATATTTATCTATCTTGAATTCATGCTCTACGATATTGAGTTTGGTTAAGTATGAAGACAGTTTTTCGAGAGTTGATGGCATAAAACGAAACGAATCAATAAATCGAAAATTTATAGTACTACCGTCCACGTGTTTTGTGAAAGCTATATATCTTTCCTTGTTTTCAGCTAAAACAGTCACATTTGCCTCAAGATCAGAGCTAGTAGCTATTTCTTTTATTATAAAATGAGAATCATATCCAGAAGGTTATGGAAGACAACTGGTATAAAATAAGGATTCTTATAATTTAAATTACAGGATGCGTGAGCAGCACCTCTAAATCGACCCGTCAAATGACAATGATCTCTAACTCTTGTTTCATCAGGTTGAAAATATTTTCTACAAATATGACACATTTTGCTCATCTAGAAATCCATTTGATTACGCCATGAAAGATTCATTTCTATTTCATTCTTTTATATTTGATTCATTTCATCTAACAAAATCTGAAATTGTTTGATAATCCATTGTGCGGGAGATTGTTCTTCATTCAGTTTTTTTCTATACATCTTAAAGACTGATTTGGAATCATCATAACTACATTTTATATAAAGCCCCACACTAAAGGCTTCATGATCTTGGAAGGATCGTCCGTTATTTACTGGTTTCAATAAGCACTCTAAATCAGCATAGATAATAAACGGAACCATTTCTTTTCGATCATAATGATTAAATTTCAGAAGAGGAAAATTAGGTAGATTAACTCTATATTTATTTAATTTTGAACAATCTGTCTCATGAATATTCAATTTTTCTTTATTATTAAAATAGTGAAGACAGCGTTCACAGAGATAAATTTGTGCAGTATGTTTCGTTACTTGACTTCTAACAAGAGCAGATAAGTTTTTAATCCATACATAGTGGAATTTTAATTTGAAATTATCACCGTTATTTGATCTATTAGATTTTTCTGTTTCATTCTCATCAATATAATCGCTTTGTAGTAACAAAAGATTTACATGCTTATCTTGTTTTAAAGTTGATATATAATATGGTGAGACTTCGAATTTAAAACCGTATTTTTTTAGTATGTATAGATTTATTGAAATACTATTTAATTTTTCAAATTTAGGAATATTCTTTACCTCAACAGGAAAGTTTATATCATCGAATTTCAATTCATTCGCAAAGGGCATATAATTTTGAACTCTTTCGCTATGAAATCTAGCTCGATGAAGACAGGCAAGCACACCCCATTTAAAACATTCATTATCTGTATTTTGAACGTTGATAATTGCTTTTTTATCTGCTATTTGTTTTAGTAGTTGAATATATGAGCCAGGTTTGAAAGGATTAAATTTATTTATATTAACAGTAATACCGATGATAGTTTTTAATGTCCAACCGGAATCTTTTTCTTGAAATTCTTCTAAATTTTTAAGTATAACATCTTCAATATTTTCTGTAAACCATAATTTAAGATCTGTCGTTTTATAAATAGAAACATTTTCGATGTTGAAATACTTTACTTGAATGTCCTCTACATTATCATTTATTACGGTAAATTAAGCTGACATTTCTATATTTATTTTTAGAGCATTATGAATTCAAATTGCAATGATTGTGAGCTGCACCTTTAAATTTTCCTGTTAAATGACAATGATCTCGAACTCGTTTTTGGTTATCTTGGAAATATCGGTAGCAAATATGACATCTTCTTGCCGTTCTTACATGCCAACTTATTGCATTATTATATATCTGTTCTAACTCAATCACTATGGACTTCAATTGCTTTATAAACCATAATGCTGGTGATTCGTCTTCATTTAATTTTTTTCTATATGACTTATATATCGACTTACTATCATCATAGCGGCATTTTACATATAATCCAATACTATGTATTGTACTTCCATTATTAGAATGGATCCAATTCATGTTCTTGGAAACTATATCTCTTAACATTGAGATTTTTATTCGGATCTTCTATAGGTTTTAACAGACATTCAAAATCAGTGTATATAATAAATGGAACTTCCTCTTTATGCTTAAAATTTTTAAATTCTAAAGTAGCATTGTCAGGAAAATTAATCAGACACTTATTTATTTTGGAACAGTCAACTTCATGAGATTTCAAATTTTCCTCGTTAGTAAAATAATGAAGGCAACGTTCACAAAGATAAATTTTTTCAGTATGTTGAGTAATTTGCCTATGAAGAAAAGCAGATAAATTTTTAATCCATACGTAGTGAGTTTCTAATTTGAATTTTTCATCATATATTTATATTCGAGGTTTATTAGTACCATTTTCATCAATATATTCGTTTTGTATTAAGAGTAAGTTCACATGTTTAGTTTGTTTAATTTTCGTTATATAGCACGGTGAGACTTCATATTTCGATCTATATTTTTTAATTGTATATAAATATACACTTATATTATTCAACTTTTCAAATTTAGGTATACTTTTTATTTTTACAGGGAAACTTATACCTTGAAAATTCAGTTCATTCTCATGGGGCTTGTACTTAATTACTCTATTTGGATGTTTTTCAACTGGATGAAGACCTGAAAGTATAGCCCATTTAAAACATTCATTGTCTTCATTTTTAACATTAACACAGGCTCTTTTATTATTTAAGCTTGACGGTAATGGTATATATGCGCATGGTTTAAATGGATTATACTTATTTATATTAATAGTGAGACAATAGTTGTTAACGACCAGTCTGAGTCTGTTTCTTGAAATTCTTCGACTTGTTTAAGTATAATATCTTTAACGGTATTTTGAAACCATCTATCAAGATCAGTAGTCTTATAAATGCAAACATTTTCTGTATTGAAATACTCGATTTGAATATCTTCTTCTTGATTTTTCTTTATGATAAATTGTGATGCCATTTCTGTATTTATTTTTTAGTTATTATGGATAGCAAGAAATTGAGTTATTTTAATTTGTAAAATTTGATTTGCGGCAACTAGAAATGTTTTTATATCTAAATGTTGTTGATTAACTATACAGACTGTACTAATTCAATTTTCAAAAGCTGAATGAATTGGCCTCCAAACAACTCCATCTCCTGGAATTTCATCCTGAATAGCTGTTAATTGATATATACTTCCACCAACTTTTATAGTTTTACTTAAATTGACTTCAATAGAATTCAAATGACAAGCACAAGTTGGACATCTTTGTCGAATTGCTCTACTTAAATCGGATCGTTTCGTAAATTCATTAATTGAAATTATAGCATTAATTGTTAGATTTCTCCATCTAATACAATCGTCTATATCTAAATCGTCCGAATGATGATAAGCTTTCCACAAATTTTTAATTGTTTCTTCCAAATAGGCGATAGAAGTCATGTTATTAGTTATCTGGTTTTTATTGTCTTGTAGAGTCACTTGTCTATATTTGTATAAAGGATTATTATGATGAAAGGATAGAAATGGTAGTGAATAGCTCTAAAATGAACTTGTTCTTAGTTGGTAATTAATATTGATTTGTTTAACAAATCAATAAGGATTCAACTAACTACTGAGGAACTACTTGTAAATGGAATAAAGTAAGGCAAGCTTAGCTCGCAGGCTGTCTCGAGAGACAGCGCTGTTTTGCTAGATCGAAGCGGCTTATAAAGGTTAAGTGAGGTTGCTGACAAAGTGAGTGTAATGGACCGTGAAAATAAAAAATAATATTCAAAATATCTCTAATTGAATCTTTCAAAAATACTCATTATTTTAATTGAACCCCTTCAGTTGTCCAAAAAAAATTAAAAACTATGATAATTTTTTTGTTTTTTGCAACTGCGATATTTTTAATAATAATTAATATTTTTATAAAGAAACAAGGCAAAATAATTGAACCCTTGCTCGTTTTAATTAACCCCTCTTACTTTTTCAAAATTATTAATATATATGTCAAAAACAACAATCTAATTTTATTGTATGTTCTTTCCAAATTGATTGTTCGGTTGTTAGTCCGTGCGTGTACCCCACCCGATTCAGCCTGCACAATTAATGTAAATAAAAATATAAATATTCAATTCGCAAGGTTTTTAATTGCCCACCTTGATTATGTTATTAGATTTACTTGTCCTTCTCTAGTTTCTACGTAATGTCACGTCGATACGAAAGACAAAGTACGTGACAAATTATAAGTTATAGTAACAAACCGGATATCGATAATTTAGTTTTCTATTGTACCAACCCTCCCGGGAAGATTTGTAAATCTATCTAGCGGATAGATTAGTCTAAGCACGTCTCCATAATATTTCCGCGAATATTACTCACCGCATATTAAATTAGCGAAAACACAGGAAGGGGCATCTCAGCCTACGGTATAAAAAGGCTGGTTTGGAATTCGCACAGTTAGTATATAGTATACAGTACGCAGTACACAGTTGACGATTCAGCATTTTTGTAGTTTCGCAAAGTTATTTTTTAAGTCTAACTATCCGGCTACTTAGAACCGGGATTATACTCTGTTAAGTACTATAATTAACTTTAAACAATAAATCTTAAATCAAGCGCAAATACCTGAGACTGTTCGTAAAAAAACCTCTTCTGAAATCCAATCCTAATAAGGTAAGAAACTATTTTATCTACTTAAAACGCCCTACGTATAATAAAGGCGCTATCCCTTTAACCAACCTCTGCTTAACTCCTAACTAAGATCCAACCTTTACCAACGCGACATTACTTGAATATATTATTACGTCTGGCTGTAACATCTCCTCGCCTAGACATAACAGTAATAAATTAATAATAACAAGTTTACCACATGCAACTTCTAACTTCAATATCTTTTTTATTATACATTATTTTTAACTTCCAGAAGTTCTAAAAAATTGCCCATGAGTAGATTTAATTTGCGCACAGTTGACGAAAATTGCTAATGATTAAAAATTGATAAAAAAGATATAAAAAAATATGGGGAACCTATTGTCTGGGTATTTACGCACCGCGCATACGCCACTGCATATGGCAATGCGTATCATAAGATTTATTCGATTAAGAGTTTCACCAGCGATCAGTATGGCAGAACTCAGGAGTTTTTCTATGCAACGTTGCCATATGGCAAAATGTATTTCGGAGCATGGTCGTGTTTTGGAGCAAGGAACTAAAACCGAACATGTACGCAACGAAATTATTGATGAGGTAAAAATAAGCCATATTACATATTCATTTCTCAGTTTTTATCATAACTTATAGTTTATTTTGAACGTTGTTTACATTTTTTTGTCTTATTCCTATTCTTAACTTAAATTACTTTATAGTACTCCTGAACATCAAACAGATCTGAAAATGTGATTCAATACATTTTTACGACTCAACGATGGAAATAAACTAGGTGTGTACATGTGTTTATATAAGAATGACTTTATATATAATTTATATATAATGAATTTATTTATTTTTCATGAGAAATTCTGAGGGTACAGAAGCTATATGGATGTTCTTTGCGTAAAATAAGCTGCTTATTTTAATTTTGGTGAGATTTTTGACAATAATACTTTGTACTTGATCAAATCACTCCTTTCTTTTCAATTGCTGTTACTAAAGCAGCACGCTATGTAATGTCTTGAGCCTCCCTCTTCAAGCGGTAGAATATATTTAACTACTCCACACAAAACAAATTTCTCACATTTTACTGTTAGTACTTTTAGCACACTTTCTAGGCTATTGAAATTTTTAGCTTGTGTATGTAATTCTTTTTTTTGCAAAAGTACTTCTATGCCTCATCAGTGTTAATTGATAGATACGGTCCAAGAGTATACGTTGTTAAGACACTTTTCTTGTGACAATTTTTACAATTGTAAAACCTACCTTCAAAATATCTATTTAGTTCATATTCTAAATTTTCATAGTCATTCAACCAGGCAATTTCAAGATTTGGTAGCAATGTTATGATTCTTTTAAATTCCTCTTTGAATTGAAGTCAGTACAAACATTTTTTTCTACAGTGCTATCATAATCCTTCATTAGTAATGTAAATAGCTGACTTATGCTAACGTTACAGTCAATATTACTTCCTGACTGTTTAAAGTTAGCGCTGAGTAGGTGAGCTCTTTTAGTGTACAGTATACTGTTTACTCCTGATTTTGATAACTTAGTATTGTATTAGCAAAATAATTGTATTTATCTGCCAAAGCTATATTAACACTTTTCTATTTAAGTTCTAAAATCAATAACTTTCAAGCAGGCACTACATTCAGGTTCTATTATTGAATCGAAAGCAGAGGTATTTGAAAAACGAATCTTTTGTTTGTTCATTTTTCTTACAAGTAATTTATTTTCATTCTCTATGTTTGCTTTTCTGTTGCCATTAGCTGTAAAACTATGTTGATGTAGTTCTGAAACAATTGCTGAATTAGCACGTACATGTATACCTCTAGAATTAATGCTACCATAGACATGGCATTAATCTCTTGTTCATTTTCTTTTACTTTTTTTTCATTATTTAAAAGTGAAGAATGAAGCTGTTCTTCACCCTGAAACTTTGAATAAATATGCTCAAATGATATATTTATTTTATATTAGTAATCTTGATTGAGTCGTCCCTATATATATATATATATATATATAGGGACGACTCCTAAGATCAAGATTACTAATATAATTATCAAACATCAGGAGTGGAAAAAATTAACAATAATTTATATATTTATTTTGTTTGAACTGTTTTCAATGTCAGTATTGTATTCCTTGTCAGATTTTTTTGATTTTTCTTTTTTACTTGGTGTAGAATTGCTTTCTTGTAATTCTTTAACATCTAGACTTTTTTTTCTATAATGGATGTTGAAAAATCTAAAAATAAAACAAAATTATATTTTTACATGTTAGATATTTTTAAAAGTATATTATTAAAATAAATAAATAATTTTCACCTAATAACGTTTAATTATTTATTTCAGGAACAACTTCATCTTCACCTATCTCATCAGAACATTTTTTCTTCCATCTCTCAACAGCTAATAAATGATCGATATCATAATCATTTTTTCTTTCACCATTCGCTTCCTATATTTTGCCTTTACTTATTTTGAAATTGTTTATTGCAGCTCTGGTCAATTTCATATCAGCATCAATAATGTGCATGTGTTTGACAGCAAATTTATCTGCTCTCACTATTATTTTATGTAATGCTGATTTCAAATCTTCAAAATTTGCCTCACACTGAGCTGATATTGGAATTTTATGAGGATTTTTGAAGAATGCTACCATAACATTGATTCACCAAACAACATCTTTTGAAAGATCTGTCAGCCTGTTTGCAAAATCTGTGAGGTAATAATCATTGGTTTGTACACCAATATTTGTTTCATTTTCATTATTTATTTTGGAGGGAACGTCATTCTTACTCGTAATCATGTTAATAAATGTATGTGTGTGTTTTTTTTGTAGGGTTTTCACTTATTAGAATTATGTTCATCATAAATATCAAAATTGATAATATTTTCTTTTATTTTGTTTGGAACTACAGCTGGCTTACATCCTACCATTTTGCTTATTATTATTAACGTTACTCATTGACTTTTCTCTGTATGTATTAGCGCTTGGGCCTCCCTATATCAATCGTGTAGCCAATATTTACACAATAGGAATAGTACGTGGTACCAGTGACAGTAGCTCCAGCGGTAGAGCATCCGCCTGCGGATCCAAAGGACGCACGTTCAATCCCCCGATTCGTCCGTTTTTTTCCAATAAATCTAAAAATTTAATACACATACACAATAAAAATCAAAACGCGTAACACAGAACGCGCGCATCGAGAGCACATCAGATTAGTAGGGGGAGGGGGAAGTGCAGAGAACGCACGGGTATCAGAGCACATCAGTAGGGGAGGGGGAGTGCGTAGAACGCGGGCCGCTCAGTAGGGGAAGGTGAGATGAGTTGACAGTGCTGAGCTAAAGATGCACACACATAAGCTCATGCATCTCAACTGAGTGAGCTTATACCCCTCTGAGTTATAGTCTCTCTAGTTTACCTACTTAGCGGTTTATGTTGTCGTAAAATATTAAAGTAGTGTCCACTACTTTCCGTTTTTCCTTTGTAAACCTTAACACAATACTCTTTATTATTAATACGAACGTATTTTCCAATAACATAAAGGATGAAAATATATTTTTTCACAACTTCTGTTCCACGTAATGCAAATAGTTTGAATTGCATCACTACAATTTGATTATTAGTATTAAAATTTTTCGACTCGTAAAATAATCCCTTTTAACCAAAGGTGCATAGAATATCAGTAGCCAAAAATTTATTTTATATTATAATTATATTAATAATCTTTTTTATATTATATTTTCTATTTTATATTATCTATTTTATCTATCTATTTTATATTTTTCTATTTTATATTATGTCAATTAAATCTTGTAGTGATAAAGCTACTTTATTTTCTCGTAAAATATTATTATTGTACATTTCGAAATATTTCATTTGATTGCATTCCTTATTAATATATTGAAAAGTTGAACGGAAATTATGCTGAATTAAAGGTCCTAAAGTTTCGGATTTGCGAAGAAGATGACTTATGAATTTTGATACGTCTTGTTGAACTGGTTCTCGATACTTAATATTAACGAAATTTCTGAAACCTATGACGTCTACGTAAACAGTACCATTGTCATATTTTAACTTATACTGTGTCATTATTATAGACAATGTTTCTTTAATGTTATTATACAGGTATCTTCTGATTGCTGGGAAACTCAATAAACTTTGTAATGATGCATTTACATAACAAGAAACCATATCGTAATTAGGCAAACCGACGGTTTTCCATAAGTAATTGTACGGATTTTTGAAGTACGCCGCTGCCTGCGAGGGCAGCACCTGCTGGTTAGGGAAAAATGTAACGAGGGAATCCGGCACGAGACGGAACGGAACGCGCGCGTATGAAAATGAACCAGTCGAGGATTAACCTGAGCACTCCGCTGCAGCTAGTGACAAAGACAGTTTTTCCCGAATTTTCCTGAGTGCCGAGACGAGCCGATTAGGACAGACAGAAGCTGTGCCTTCGCCTGACGGAGACGAGGGCGTGTAAGCGCGTGTGTGAGGGGTTTCGCCATCGAGGGCGAAATCGAACGCGTGAACCGCTTGGTCACAAAAGCGGACTTTCCCGAGACTTAATTACCAACTTTTTCTCTCGTTCACCGTGCGACTGCTAATAAGGTAAGCTGGCCAGCTTAATTTCGCGATTGCTATGATTGCTACTAACTAATCTCTCGTATTCCATAAGAAGTGTGCATGTATTAACTCGACGACAAAGAGCGGCGACTGATCCGACGCTGCATGTTATTGTTGCGCGCGCGCGCTTTGTAAACATAAACACAGGCCCGCGCCTAATACATTGTAGAGATAAGAGGAAATAAATGATTTCGCATATGATACTGTCTGTAATTTCGATGTTATTATTTCGCGCTAGTAGAAAGTTGGTTGACTGACGCCCGTTCCCTCATGCTCTCCGGTTTACGAATTTGAACGTTTAGATAATCCCGCGCGCTCTTCGATGCGATCGCGCGCATAAGTAAATAGACGAATATCTACCCCGTTACATGGCGCCCAACGTAAAAGAACCTACAGCGTTTATGATTGTTCAAAACGCCGGTTTTAAACATTGACCTTGAGCTCAGTCAACCAGCGACTTAGGTGGCAATCAAAGTGTTGTTGTGCACACTTTGAGCTAAAAGCCACATAGTAAACATCGCCTCTCTATTAGTTAGCTTGCGAAGGCCCGCCGCGATGATAATTTGTAAACATTCGCTGTAAGCGCGTGCGAGTACGACCGAACGACTCTTAGCCAAAGCGTAAACATCAATAGGTTTTGAAAGTTGCCGCTAATCAATAATATTGTACCCGTTGGCCCAGGGAAAACTAACACCGGCAACATTCAAACAAAAGAAACTTAAATTGATAGTTTTATTTGATATAGTGTTGTCTTAATGTAAATGTATTTTTTTTAATGTTGCTAACTACGGTTATTGGTGACTACGCATACAGACGCTCGTTATAATAGTTTAGATACTAACCAACACAGCCGCGCTATGAAACAGTTAGTGCGCCTGATAGGTAGGATCATTATATTGCACAATAGCGAGCAAAGAGTCTTTCGGTAAACACAACATTAAATGCCCGTTGTTGAGACTATTATCGGCCAATAAAGTCTAAATTTTAGCGCGTTTGCTTATAAACATTAAATATAGCACTCGCACTCTCATCAATCGTAAAACAAGCGTGTAAACCTGTACAAAAACTAGTCACGACATAACTAACAGATGACAATGGACTGCACTCAAAAAGAAGTCGAAGACTGGGTGTTGACGCTCCAAGACGAGGAAATAAATGAATATCTCGAACACTTGGAGTTCAAGAAAAGCGGGAATAAGCTCTCGAGAGCTGGGCGACTGCAAAATTGGTTGTTAGGCGACTACTCTGCGGCGGATTTTGTGGAAGTCGACAACCAACACAGCAATCCAGCAAGAAGGGCAGCCCTACGCTCAGAGCTCATAGTATCCATATGCGCGGAACATACAGCATCCGAACAAGAAGGTAACCACCCGCTAGCCTAGCTAATGCAAAGTGCATTATTAGCGTAATCTGCCATATCGTTGAGCAGCTTTTCATTCACGTTCAGTGCACTCGTTACATTGTTCGGTAGAAACAGCTAAAACTCCTCGTTCACTTCGACTACGATTTTTGCACCGAATCGTGTTTCAACTTGCTTGAGTCTGGTGATCATATATTTGTATTATGTATCCCATTCACGAATCTTCTTAGTAGATTTGAATTGATGACAAGCTATATTATTCAGCTGTGCGAGATCCATCTATAGAAAACAATGATATTTAAACTCAGTTGACTTGAAACTAAACACCCACACACACACACACACACATACACATACAAAATCACAATTACCTCGAGTAATTTTTAATCACGGAAATTTGATTTTTTCTAATTTTATTGACAAGCCGAGCTTCCAATAACTTTCGTTTCCTTGGAGCAAGTTGACTAAAAATGAAATTAGTAGACTTGATTGTCTATAGTATATGATAGTAGATTGATATAACCCATCCCCCACTCCAGTATTTTTCGGCGACTCGACTGCGACCATTCTCAGCGCTTTTATCCTCTCCCTTTCCATCAATGGAATGCCGTAATAGCCCCAAGAAAGCGTATCGGTGGTTCCGAGCAGCAAGAAGCGTTTATCATCGTGCGCCCTGAGCGCGATCTTTGTTTGTCTCTTGCTGTACAACTGATGATGACGCGATCTGACGGACTTTTGCTGTCGGCTCAGAATAACATTTTCTTGGAGACATTTCACGTAGTCGGCGAACGTAATCGTAGCATTCAACACCGAATTCTTGAACCCCTTTGCCTTCTTTATTGGATTTCTATTCTGAACTCTCACGCTGTGCATTTTGCTTCTGAGTCCCACGAACTCGAGCATGAGCATTCCGGCGATTATCTCCTTCATCTTGCCAACCACCTTCTTATTGGCTCTGGGAATATCGAAGCGATTTGGTTCTGAAAAATCCGATGTATCGAATTCGCGAATATCTCGATGCATGACGTCATACATGTGTACATTGGTGATCTCGTACACCAGATTGTCCATGTCGGTGTACAGAAGCTTGCAACGCTTCTCACCAACGGCACCACTCATGTAGTCGTAGTGAAATCAATACATGAGAGTCTTGGGCAAGTCGAGAACAGCGAGACCTATGTAAATTGGTTTTCTCACTGTGATTTCCGTCCGCAACAGTTGAATTGACACTAGTTCGGCGTCGAAAATGTCACTACTGTGGAAATTTGGTCGAGATATCAGAGCTTCGGCAATGTATCGCCCCTCCCATTTGTTCACCAACTTAACATCGATGCGTTTCTTATCGTTTTCCATGGTCTTGCCGTATACCACATTGTTGAACAGTTTGTACAGCATTTATTCGAATTTCTTTGCCGCTTGTTTATGCAACTCGCTATTCAAATCGATGTACTTCTTGAGCCATAGCCTCTGATTAAAATTTAAAGCCCGATGTATCTTCGCAAGGTGCAAGCCATGCTTTATTGCTATTATAGTGGGTTATGTAACGCTCCTTATCATCGAGAGTCGTCATGAGCTTTTTCTGTTTGGATACCGGAGCGGCTTTGTGCTCCGGACAAAAAGGCATATCTTTGTGCGCATCGTGAATTTCTTTTGGATACTCCAAATCTACCTCGAGTATGTAACTGAAGGTTTAATCATCGGGAATATCGAAAGAAAAGTTGGCGGCGTCAATAACGCACCATTTGAAATCACCAAATGGAAGAGGCTCGGTCATACTCCAGCCGTAAAGGTTACTAACGTCGAAAGACATAAAATATTTGTCATTTTTCTGTGGATCGTAGTCGTCGCCCATTTATGGATTGTTTGCGACAGCATACTTGTTGCAACATTGGCTGATTCCACCGCGAATGCCGTACTCGATAAACATGACCATATCGATATACGTCAAGAGCTCCAACCTTACACCCGTATACTTCAACATGTCATCCAAACTCAATCCGGGCGTCGTATAGTAGTGGGCCGGATCCAAACGAAACGCCATTCGACTCTTGGCTCTGAAATTTTCAAAACCTTCGGCCAACAAGAGAACGTCCGTCTAGAGATACAAATCCGAATTGTTGCTGAAATCGGTGGTGTCGAACGTTCTCCAAACATTCTCCGCGTGATTGTACTCCTCATCACTGATATCCGAATCGTACAGACTGCTGTAAAAATCTTGCTTTCGTGAAAGCGTCGTCTCCTCGAGTTTTGTAAACAACGACACATAGTCATACGGATATACACATTTTCTCTTGAGTAGGGCAATATGCAGCAGTGTGTATCTGTTATCTTGCTGAATATTTCGCTCTAGAATATCGTGTTGTTCCAAGTACGTCGATAGTTTGTCGAGTGAAGATGCCATAAATCGAAACGGATCGACGAAACGCAGCTTTATATCGGTACCTTCCACGTACTTCGTAAAAGATATGGATTTTTCCTTGGTTTGAAGAATGAGGCTCACTTGACCGCATCGTATCCATTGAGATTGTGAAAACAAAACAGGTATAGTTCTCGATTCTTGATAAGCAATGTTACACGTGCTGTGAGCAGTTCCACGATACTTTCCCGTAAAGTGACAATGATCGCGAACTTTTGTATTTTTTTTCTTGACAAAAGGCGTATTACATATGACATATCGTAGCACGAAGAAACCTAAATGCCTCTTGGAACGTTAAATTTTCCATAGGCTGTGGGCTTATGTACAACTCGTGCAGATACTTGGCCAAATCGCGAAGATTGCAAACGAACCACTTGGCCGGACCAACGTCATCGACGGTCTTCTGTCTGTAGCTTCGATAACGCGAAAGAGAGTCATCGCAGCTACACTTGACGAAAATGCCAAAACTGTACGGTTTGTGACGTTGATAGATCTGTTCGTCGTTTGACACCGCTTCCAAGAGATTCTCAAAATCGATGTACATAACGAACGGTACTGTGCACTCATTTTTAAAGTTTTCTAATTCTAAAAATTTATCTTTCCCACTGGAAAGCACAATTTTACACATGTTCACATTTTTACAGTCGATCTCGTGCGTTTTCAATCTCTGTTTAGGTAGAAAATAGTGCAAACAACGATCGGATATGTACGACATACATCTGCGAAATGACAATTGTCGATACATAAATCGAGATAAATCTTTTATCCAAATATAGTGCGCTTTGTAAGGTATACCGGGACGTTCTATTTGCTGCTGCTGCTGCTGCTCTTCGGTCACATCGACATTAACGTCGATATAATAATTTTCCACTAAAAGAAGATTCACGAGCCTGTCTTTTTTCTCATCGGTCAAATGTTGCGGCAACACATCATAGGACCCATTATTCAAATTTAAAAAGTACACGTTCACTGAAACGTTGTTTTGCTTTTCAAATTTCACGACTTCTTTCGGGTGTACCGGAAATGATAGATCTTTGAAATTATATTTATCTTGATGAACAGTATAGGCAGTGACACGACATACATTCTTTGTGACTGGATGTAACGCTGAAAGGATGGCCCATTTGAAGCATTCGTTCTCGTTGTACCGCATATTCACACAGGCTCTCTTTCTTCTAATAGGTTTGGGCAATTCAACGTAAGAACCAGCCCTCATAGGATTGTACTTACTGATATTTACGGTTAATTTTAATATAACGCGAAGAGACTAGCCCGCGTCTTGCTCTTGAAATTCTTTCGTGCTCTTACTGATTGATTCTAAAACGTTTTCGACGAACCACTCGTCTATATCTGTGGTTAGGTATATCGGTGCCATCTTCGTATTGAAATGCTTCACATCGAGCTTTTCATCGCAATTATTCTTTTCGACTGCATACTCGGCATCCAGTATGGCATTTACTTTTAAAGAACTATGTTTCTTCAAGGTCTCTTTAATTTGAGCATGGAATAATGGTTTGGCATGCCTCAAAAACGTATTCAAATCCAGGTGTTTCAGATTGGTTATTACACCAGTCTTTTTTCTGCCTTTGAACGCACTATTGATGTCATTCCAGTGAACTATTGAGTCTTGAGCTGGATTGACAACAGCCGGTGTAGTGGTAGTAGTAGTAGTAGTAGCAGTAGTACTAGCCGGTTCGAGACCTTCACCAACTACATTCAAAATAACGAGAGGTTCGTATATCGATTGATCGCTATGCTTACTCACCACAGGTTCGGCAATCGATGAGGTGGTAATAGGGGGCTGTGCCAACAGCCTACTCTTGTATGCGTTTAGCAGATATGAATCGCTTCTAATCATGCACATAGCTGCCTGCAGCTTCTGTCTGCCAGACACGATCAGGCTAGGCGAACGAGAAAGCTCATCGGCTTTGCGCAAAGCCAATGAACCCAGCGTCAACCATCTTTCGATGTCTTCGTCACTAGCATAACCTGCATTCGCCAGACGATGTGCGCGCAAGAGCAACAAAGCTGTGTTCTTGAAATACTCAGCCATGATGCTAGTTACTCAACTGAGCAGATTTGACAAATCCATCGCGTTATATTCATTATTCGTCAATGCTGATTGGTTGGAAAAAGTATAGAGGGGGGTGAACGATTGTGATTGATCGAAAAATTATAGTGGGACATCAACAAGTGCAAGCTCAGTATAAAAAGACATTCATTCGACTGTATTGACGCAGTCATTGACATCGATTCCTCAGTTATTACGATGGAATTTGTTGTAGACGTACAGGGCTTTAAAACTACCTTGAATAAATTCGTATTCAAGAAGATTGCTGTTAGTTCTCTGGAAGAAGATCCAACTCCATCGGTGCTTCTGTTTAAACTACTTTACCCATGGGAGTGGTTATTAAAGAAAAATCAGTGTGAAAACCGGTGGTTAACGAGAAATTTTTATGGTATTCCGTGAGAATCTGGCGATTTACCGTACGACGACCTTGGAAAAATAATGAAAAAGACACTTTTTGGAGCAACTATTTTTGTCAAAGGTCTTGAAAAAAAAAAATGGCTGAGAAATTTGTTGATCAATGCACAGTAAGTTTCTTTTTGTCGCGTATCATCGTAAAGAGAAAAAAATGATATCTAATGATTATTTTTTTGCTTCTTTTATTTTTTTTTTACAGAACGACAGTGGTTAACATTGAAGATTTGGATTGTCCATCACTCAAGAATCTTTCAAACGATAGCATTTTCATATGCAGTAACCACAAGGCGTATCTATCAAATCCATCGTGTGCCTTTAAAAACGCGCTGGCTATCAGTAGATGGATGCTCGCTCGCAAAAGTCGTGATATGTAATTCGATTTTTATATCTAAGTTTGAAAATAAATAAAAAAATTAACGTATTGATCGATCATTGTTTTTTACACACCTATTATATATAAATTTTAGAAATGTGTATTATATATATATAAAATCATATTTTCAAAATTTTTAATTAACTTGTGTAACGGCGGCTCGACATAAAAAGAGACCAGGAAAAAACAGGCCACACATTTAGCTCGTAAATTAGGATTATAAATTGCGTACAGCTGAGAAAAGAAAATTTTCTTCGTGAACGACAGTTTTGGTCTCGCGCATCTGGCAATATTTGGATATTTGGAAATGTACCATAATAATCAGAGCAAGTTTACAACCGCGCCATCCGGAGTAGCCAGATTGTGAACATCTTTGGAAAATAGAGAGCTGCAGCGCACATGTGCATCCTATCCATAATACCATTATTTTATTTTAATTAATTTATTCTCAATTTTATGAATTTCTTTTAAATTAAGGGAAGTACATTTGCTTGCAGATCTCTTAAAAATATGCGAGACTTGTCTGTTTCACGTAGTATTCAAGTAATTAATAAGGACTACTTTGATTAATAGTTTTCATTTATTGCTTGAATAGCTTTAGTTTTTTATATAAATATAAATATAGAAATATATAAATAATTCATTATATATTTCCGTATTAATTAAGATTTTTACTTTGAATTTTGTGTGTTTAATTGCTGAATACACTCAACTTTGCGTTAGAAAATTTTAGAATGGCTTGAACGAATGTTAATGATTATATTCATTATAATTATTAACTCTGATTTTTTAATATTTCTTATGGGTTTTTGGTAATTAATTAATAGTTAAAACTATTAAAATCTTGTTTGTTTTCAGATAAATACAATTCTTAACTTTTGTTCTGTACTTTAGTTTTATTATAGATTAAATAATATTTTTGTAAAATTAAAGTACCACATACACAATTGCATTTAGATAAAATTAATTTAAATAATTACAGATAAAAATAGTACATAGAGGGCCATATGTGTGAAGAGGGCCCAAAACACTTGAATGAGGCCACTCCCGCACACTCCACCCCCGGCTAACTAGGGTTCGAATTTCGCTTACGCTAGAGACTCCCCAAATTTTCCAACCAATTAAATCAGGAAACTTTGAGTTCTTCCAAGATGTGCTTTTATTATTAAAAATTTATATATTATTAAAAATTTATATATCTAATAATATTGTATTAATCAATAGATAAATTGATAAAATTTTATATAGATAATTTATTAATTTATTAATGTAATAGTATTATTCGTGATATAAGTATACGTATGTATGTGTGTGTGGATATGAGAGAGAGTATATACTCAATTTCAAATTTAATGTCCCTCTCTCTCTCTCTCTCACATACTTAAAATTTCTTATTTTGTTTTCGATCGCATTCTTTTTACGTTACTTTACGTCTGGTTTTCGTCGTCGTTATGGTCGTCGTTATCAGCATAGTACACGGTTACTTCGTGAACTCTCAGTTTTATCATACAGAGAATTTCATACGAAGCATAGATATGTTCCTATTAATATATGTGATACTATTACAGCAGGTGTCGGTCGCCAATCCAAGTACTGCCACCGTCTCCATGCTCCCGATCGTCTTCGACGGTGAATGTGTAAGTTTAATATTTATTAATTTTTAATCTACTGTTATATATGGTTATATGAATTAATTTTTTTTCATAAATAATTTTGTTTATAGGTCTGATAACGAGGAGGACGACAACTAAGCCTCAGTTTTTTTATAAATTTTATATGTATAAGCTCTTTTTTATAATTTTGTATTTTTTATATTTTTTATATTTTTCTATTTTTATATAATAAATGATTATTAATAATAATATCTCTTATTATTTCAGCGATCACACACACATACACAAACACATACGCACGCACATTGAACAGCAAAAAATAATTCACGATATACCAATTATTATAAATATATATGTATAATATTTATTATAATTCGTATATTTATTAAATTTATTTTTACTGTGCAGTCTCTCCGCACTGATAATAATAATAATAATGTAATATTAAGTTTGAAACCAAACAACAACACCTTGTATTGTACAATCAAGCGTTCCGAACCTATCGATTTTCATTTACAGAATTCTATCGGACGATTGTTGGGTTTTACACAACGTATATTAGAGGCAAACGTTTCTCACAACTCCGATCTGCCCGTCAGTATTTTCAGGGTGAATGCTCTGAGATTCGAGTGTAACATAACCGCTGGAGCTTATTTGAACGGAAACACCGTTCACGATATTTACGAATTTTTTTCAACAGTACCGCCTGGATATAAAATTATTGAAATTCCCTTTCACGTGATTTATCTTACAGTTACGAAAAAGTCTGTAGATTATTTACAATTACGCATCGTCGATCAAGACGGAAATTTAATTAATTTTCGTGGTGAAGTCATAACCATCAGATTACACCTCAAAAGCGTATAATGGGAATTGTTTACGATTCAAAGAGTGGTATGGGCTATATAAGCATTGAAAAATGCAAATCCACCATCAGTCGTCGACTGAAATTGAAACCGTCAACACGACGAACTCCAGTCATCAATCGTCATCGGAAAGCGAAAGCTTTAACACGTCAAAGCATAAAGTTCCTAAAAAGTCTTGGGTTAAGAGTAGTTCCAGGTGGAAAATAAATTGCCTAATATTTTCTTTTTGCTGCTGCTTTCAACGAAACAATGGAGAACATTCTCGAAATACAGTCACCTGTCGTCTTCGATGAATCTTTGGCTCATTACGAGATCCACACTCAACAACCCTACACCAATTCATCGTTCAAAAATAGCGACGAGATTCGTATACCAATTCAACATCAAGAATTGTGTCTTTTACCATGGCAGCTCGTTACTCATTTGTCGACGATTATGTAGCAACAATAACACTTTGGTAACGAATACTAATTTTGTTAATAATGCCATTTATCACATGTTTGAAGAAATTAGGTATGAGCTGAATGCTATAGAAATAGATAAATGTAAGAACGTTGGTCTTAAAATAGTTATGAAGAACTTGTTATCTCTCACTCCAAGTCAAACCTTAATTGCCAAAAATGCCGGATGGATAAATACCTTAAAACAAGAGGACCGTAAAATAACTATTACGAATGGCGACTTTGATATTTTGATTCCTCTGAGCTTCATACTTAGATTTGCTAAGGACTATCGCACATTGCTAGTGAATATGAAACATGAATTAATCCTCATAAGATCGAGTACCGATTTAAATGCAGTTTATCAAACGAAGAAGACCGTGGCCGACGCTGAAGTTTACGAAGAATTTAAGATTAATGTAACCAAAAAATGAACCAAACTCTAACGCTAGTATATTTTATCATTGTAACATCAGAAATGTAAAACTATACGTAAACGCTCAGTGCTATCCATATTGAAATCTCAACACTGATTTCGGTAAAAGTCAGTACGCAATGTTTGACGATAGGTATGCCAATTTCCAAAACGTATACTACGGTAAGGATGCCAAAAAATGTTCAAAAAACTCGAATATAAAAATTACATGCCACTCGTAGTGATTGACTGTTCGAAACAAAACAAATCATTAAAGACTGCTCCAGTATTGGAAAATATTGAACAGGTAAATCAAGCTTTAAATAATGGCGATTTAGACAAATTGAATGACATTATATTGAGACATCGGGGTCACTCTCAAGTACGCTTGGATGTAAGCGTTAGCTCAGGGTTGCTTTGATTTGACTTGCGTACAACACATAAGCCGGGACGAGCAATACCCCGATGCTGTGTGGTCTATTTTCCTACGGTGAGGGTAGAAATAATTAGTCATTTAATAATCACCCATTGTAACTAGTTATTGCTCCGAAATATTATTTTGGAGTAACTGTTAGTTGCTTTTCATTATTCACAATTCATCATCACATTTGCTTGTTTATATAAAGTTAATTTTTTTTATTTCGAATAACAATAAATTGATGATACATGACTAAGTTTAAATTCTCTTGAAATGCAAGTTAAGAACAAATATATAAAAAAATTTGTACGCGTTTGAAAGTAACATAATTTGAAACGTTACAATTAGTCAGAAGTATTTCTACTAAAAGTAAAATTATTTGGGAAAAATACGTTGACACTAAAAGAATATGAAATGATTTGAAATGGCTAAAAGAAAATAATCCAATTTATTCAGAAATCACTGTTCCTATTTTCCAATGCGATTTATTGAATATAACAGTTAAAGATACAAATTTAGAGTATATAGAAAATTCTGATAGCAATTCTAATGAAGCCAATACCGAAATTGAGAACTCTAAATTATCTGAAAGAGAAACTTTTTTTAACAGCAAAATTGCAATCGGGCACATTTTACAATGAATATACGATGAATATACGATAAATGCTTAGTATGTATGAGAGCCAATAGGTTGTCGTACATACAAAGAATCGCACACTAAATTGTATCAAACCGAAAGCGTTTATAAAACTTCTCTTGTTTATTACGAAAAAGATTAAGATTTGAAATGTTTTCCAGATATTTTTCCTTACGGTGAATATGGCCAACGTATTTCCAGGCAACCGTACATTAACCCATGAAGTAACCGATATGTTAAATACCAGTGAAATCACATTTGCACTAACAGCTAAAGATAAAATAATAAGATGTGACAGAGAATTCATTAAAACAGAATACTAATACAATTAATTGCCACAAAAAACAATTATTTAAATACTTAAAAGTTCGGAAACGACATCATAAGCAACCGAGATAGCGTAAACTTAGATCTTTTCACATATATCAATTCGAAATTTATATACGTAGAAAAACATTTCAGGAGACAACTTAACAATCTATATATAGACCTTATAAGAAGTAAATGTGAAATGGAAAAGAAAACAATCCAAATTTCCTTATCCACTGCAATCCTTTCCACAGACGATTTTGCACATAATATTATGAAAAAACCAGGATACATTGCAACAATTGCAGGGGAAGTAGTACACATAATAAAATACATACCTACAATAGTCAAGCTATTAAACCTCAAGGAGTGCTACAGCGAATTACCTGTCCTCACGGGAAATGAAACCTGGTTTCTGACATCCAAAACTCACATTCTGAAAAAACAAGGTACACAATTAAACTACAATTCAATGATATCTACTTACTACAATGAATGGATAAAATTCACGTCAACATCATCTGGAGCAACACCCCCACAGATATTCAAACCAAACACCAAGACTAAATGGCGTTTGAATCAATGAGCAACAAACGGCATATACTCTCAAGAAGAATTAGACAAACTACGGAATCAAATAATATTCCCAATGGAAAAAGCATCACTCCTAAACGTCATAACCAGAGGTTGGAGAATAAACATTGGAAAATTCATCACGAAAAACTCACTGAAAAAATTAGCCGAAAGCATCTGGATTCTAATAACTAATAAACTCATCACATGTGAATCAATTTCGTGAACAATCATCATGACACTTATAATCCTACACATAGGAAAACATAATTGACACCACCATTAGAGGTGCATACAACCTTGCATAAAATCTATGGTTGGTCTACACCTTTTCGGGGCAATTTTCAACTCAATAACGTATCTACTTATAATCTTACAAAGCCCAAATCATTACAAAAAAAAACATCGAACTCCAAGACATAGTTATGCACCCATCCACACAAAAACCCAAATTATTATCTTTACCTATCCCAACTGAACCACCCCACCCTCTTCAAAAAGCAATAATTAATACCTCAAACACTAAACCACTATTCGGATTGTTTTCTTTAGACACTTAACCTCATCATTCTTACCTTATCACTTGAAATGAAATACGTAGATAGAAGAAAGACACATTATTATAATTCATTGAAAAATTATACTACATTCACACACACTCCGACATAGTGCGACACTCCGCCGCCGAAGGATACTATCACAAATTTAACATGCACGTAAAACATACGAGGTGTGTTCAAAAAGTAAGGTGACTATTTTTAAGAAAAAATATTTATTTATTTATCAATATTTATGTTGTCCCCTTCAAAGTAATCCCCCTCGGATACAATACACTTATGCCAACGGTTTTTCCAATCCTTACTTTTTGAACACACCTCGTATATACAATTACTCTCATATTGATGCATTATACTAGGTCCAATAAATAAATTATAATAATTGCTAAACACTACCATGTGTCTTGCCGAAAATCACTTGCCGAAATCCATTGTAGTATACCTGTAACTCGTAGAAAAATAAGCTTCTCAGATTCTAAGTATCCTCGTTAAGACCATACTCCTTCATGTAGAATGCCTCGACGACTTTTAGTCTCAAGCTTTTCAGAAGTTGAATGTTCTCAGGTGTGAGTGGTCTGATAGCTCGTTGTTGACTGGTTGCTGATTGACATTTTTGTCTTTTAATATAGCCTCGACACGTCTTTATATTGTAAATGATACCCATTACTAAGATATGACCTTTATATGTACTCGCAATTTTCTGGTTCAAAATGTATTTTTTGACTGCACTGAATGACACTGTGTAAATTATTATTATTTGTTTTCAGGCTAAACGATATACCTTTAGGTGCTAATGTGTCTATGAGAAAGCTTTCATTATCTTCTATTTTGTAGCTACCAGTCGGTAAAGTGATAGCTTCTTGACCTTCAATGTAAAATTTATTATAACCAACGTCAATGTTTGGTATTGAATTAAATGTTAATAGCTCAACTAGACCAAGAACGTATTTTTTGTTTGGTATCAATTCGATCGGTGGAAAATTATATGTTTCGGGTACGGATGATGTTTCCGAGAGACTCAATGTCAGTGTATTCTTCATGACAGATTCATATCAAATGATAGTCATTCGTTGAATGAGTATTTTTAATACTAGTTGTCTTTTCTATAGTTTGTTTAAAAGACCTTCCTTTTTGTCGTCAACATAACACACCACCCGGATCAACACAAATAAACTTTTAACAACACTATATAATAAAAAACGGTATGTCATTCACTATAGAACGTTAAAGCAGGCTATTAAATACGGGCTGAAACTAAAACAAAGACACAGAGCGCTACAGTTTAATCAAAAGCCGTGACTTAAAACTGATGTAGATTTGAATACGGAAAAAAGAAAACGAGCTATAAATGAGTTTGGAAAGTTATTCTATAAACTCATGGTTAATGCAGTATACGAAAAGACTATGGAGGATGAAAGTAAGCTAAAAGACGTTAAATTAATTAGTGCATGGGCTGGTAGATATGAAGCAGAAGCACGGATCCCTCAACACAACAATCATAGTAGTTCCATCTTTGATGAAAATTTAGTAACAATACAGTTATCATGCACGTCTATTAGTATTAAAAATCAAATATATATTGGACTTTGTGTGCTCGATATCTCAAAAACATGAGTATATGACTTCCACTATGGGTACATAAAACAAAGACTAGCTCATAAGCAAAATTGCTTTACACTACCCGTCAATCACTTTTGCCATGCTTACCTCAAAATTAGGCAAACTTGAAAGTTTTGTATCTCGGTCGGAAATCATTGTATCACAAAAAATAGCAGGGAATTTTAAAGGTAATTGCAAAAGCTTCCATTTAAGACGTGCAGAGACTTTTACATGAAAATATGTGTTTTTTACAGTAAAAAAAACTGATTAGAAAAATTTCAATTTTTTTAACCTCGACTTAAATCAATGCCAATTTAGAACCAGGCAGTGGAGGGCAAATCAACCTGAGGGGTTCGGAGGGTAATGTCTTTCCCTTTAAAATGTGCTCCCGTGGGGTTCTATCCGATATTTTTTAACTGAGTTACGGTATTTTTGGTAAAAAGCAACCATCTTTTTCCAATCCTCAATTACTTCGACTTGCGTACGTTTTGGAAAAAAATGCCAAGGAGAAAAAGTTTCATTTTGTGCCCAAGAATACGAAAATAAAGTCAAAATAAAGAAATAGAGAAAAAATTTTTAATCGGTTTTTTAGCGCATTAAAAAAATAAAGGAATTTAATTTTTTTTTTACGCTAAGTTTTAGTTTTTTTGTAATTTACTACGTCCCTAGACATTTTAAAACGAAGCGTAAAAAAACAGTTAAATTCCTTTATTTTTTTAATGCGCTAAAAAACCGAAAAAAAATTTTTTCTCTATTTCTTTATTTTGACTTTATTTTCGTATTCTTGGGCACAAAATGAAACTTTTTTCTCCTTGACATTTTTTTCCAAAACGTACGCAAGTCGAAGTAATTGAGGATTGAAAAAAAAGGTTATTTTTTTACAAAAAATGCCGTAACTCGGTTAAAAAACATCGGATAGAACCCCGCGGGATCTCATTTTAAAGGGAAAGACATTACCCTCCGAACCCCTGTGTTCGATTTGCCCTCCACCGCCTGGTTCTAAATTGGCATTGATTTAAGTCGAGGTTAAAAAAATTGAAATTTTTTTAATCAGTTTTTTTACTGTAAAAAACACATATTTTCATTTTTAAGTCTCTGCACGTCTTAAATGGAAGCTTTTTCAATTACCTTTAAAATGCCCTGCTGTTTTTTGTGATACAATGATTTCCGACCGAGATACAAAACTTTCAAGTTTGCCTAATTTTGAGGTAAGCATGGCAAAAGTGATTGACGGGCAGTGTATACTGATACAGATAGCCTCGTGTATGAATTTCATGATGTTGATATACGTATATGAAATTATGAAAGAAGATATCAATAAATTTGATACATCAGATTACCCAGAAAATAATTAGTTTAATATACCGTTAGTTGATAAAAAAGTTCTTGGTATTATGAAAGATGAATGCAATGAAAATATTATGTGAGAATTCATTAGCCTTCAAAGTAAAATGTATAGTATACTAATAGAAAACCATCAACCAATAAAGAAAGCAAAAGGCGTGAAAATACATACTGTCCCAAAAACAATAGATCATGAAGAT